>NC_039361.1:136354526-136986486 GCF_003573695.1 Papaver somniferum | reverse complement strand
TTTTTTCAAAAAGAAGAAGTTCTTGTTTTCAATTATGGCATATTATCAAAGTATCTACTTTTCACCCCCAAACCTAAACTAAACATTGTCCTCAATGTTTCAAAATATGAACAAAATTATAATACAACATATGAAGAGGATCATGTTGAGTAGAGAAAAAGGAAAGAGAATACCCGATTTCGGCGAAAGCAATATTAGAACTCCGTTATTCAAGGCAAGAATCCAACATATGTCAGCCGAGATCATATTGGATTAGCAAAATATATACAAAAGGAACAAAAGGGTTTTAAGAAATTTTATCTACTGGATTATATACAAAAAATTCACCATACACTAACAATCTAAAGAGTTGAGGATCAACCCAAAAGACAAAGTGTAGAGGTTTCAACAGCTTCACACAAACATAACAGGAAATAAACGCAAGTGAAACTGTGAAACAAAATGAGCTACCCCCAAACCTGGATTTTTCAACGGATAAAATTTTGGAAACAAAATCTCGCAGTTTTGGGGGTTCATCATGTACAAGGTCTAACTCAAAGTGAACTGTGCTAGGGACGGGCAAACATGCTAATTCCAACTGTGGTTCCTCAAATGTATTATACTTAGAAGCAAAATAGTCCAAGAGGACTTGGGAAGCACACAGTTCCAAACCTAGATTAGGGACTCTCAGAAAAGTCGGTTTGACAATATGGGTACAAACCAAATCTAGGTTGGGTGGAAGGCCATCAGATTGTGACTTATGTAGGAAGATAGGCACATCATTATTAATCACATCAACATCTCCTAAATATTCTACACGTGTCACAACATGCTCACAATCATCAAACAAATTATCAAGTCCACAATCAGAATCATCATCATCAGAAGAATTATTCTCATGCATCGGCAAATCAGGAGAAATATCACAATGTGACCTAGGTAGAGAATCAGACACATCAATTATATTTTCATGCATAATAACATTAGTGTCTACAGAAGATTCAACTATTCCTATGTCATGCTCATCTTCACAGAATAATTGTACGAATCCCATGCCAATATCAAAATCATATGAATTACAATGAGTATTAGAAAAAACAACATTCATGAAGGTCGAGGGCGAGAAGCCATATGTTATTGAACCAACAGGTTCCACAATATTTTCATGTTCTTCTAACATATCATCTTTGCCAAGGGAAGGTGAACAAGCCCACAATGTGTATGCAAACTGAAGCCCAATGCAGCTTTTGAGATAGCCCAATTGTTGCTTGTTTGGTCTGCGGCCCAGTTGGGCTTTTAAAAGTTCAGTTTTTCTAATTTAAAACTACATGCCCAAATCAATGTAACACCACAAGCCCACAAGCAATTAAACAAACAAGCCCACAAGAAATTAATTACAAACCCAACAGAAAAATGGAAAAAATTATTACAAGCCCACAAATTAAGAATGGAAGCCCACGGGTTGGGTTCTCTTAATGGGTTTAGGCTTACTTGCTTAAGCACAGCCCAACTGCTCAGTTTGGTTGCAAAAGCCCAGTTGGCCTTTGGATCATCCTAAGCTTTGGCTTTTCTGAGGCCCAGTTGGGCTTTGGTTCAACTTCTTCACCTTCTGCAGCTTACAGCCCAGTTGAGCTTTATCTTACACCAGCTGCAGCAGCTTCAGTGGCAGCAGGAGCACCAGTTCAGGTTCAAACAACAACAGGCCAGCAGCAGGCTTTGGGTTTCAGGCTGCAGCTTTGGTTCAGCAAGTTTCAGCCTTAGCAGCACAGCAACAGGTGCAGCAGCTCACAAGATTCTTGGCCTGGCACCAACAGGAGCACCACAACAGCACAAGAGCACCAGCAGCAGCAGGTGGTTCAGTTCAGGGCTTGCAGGCAGGGCAGCAGCAACAAGGGTCAAGTTCTTACAACCCAGCAGCTTGGCAAGCTCAGCAGCAAGGTTAAGAAAGGTCTAGCAGCAACAGGCAACAGTTAGCTAGCTAGCTAACAAAGGCTAGCCAGCAACAAGACCTGCACCAGCAAACAAATGCAGAGAACAGCAAACAAATGTAGAACAAAAACAACAACAGCGCCGCTAACCGAGTCCCCGGCAGCGGCGCCAAAAACTTGATAGCAAAAGGAATAAGTCCTAAAACTATGGTTATATTTACACCTGCAAGTATACAGGGTCAGATAGTAGATAATGAATAAGCAGGGGAAGTCCACAGGGACAAGGAGGGAGCTGGTGTTGTTTTCTAAATCTTTCTAGTGACAGTGACTAAAAGCACTAGGGCATTTGAATCCACCCAATAATCCTAAGCTAAGGCAATGCCTATTCAAATTATGTTCTTGTTCTTTTCCAGATAAAACTACAATGAATGATCTCTCAGTTAGTCTCCCTAACTCACCCCTAGTATAAGCTGTCTTCTTACAGCACAACCTATCACAGGCTCATTTGGTTCAATTAGCTAACTGTCATTCCTTTATCAATTAAGCACATTTCTTCCTCCAGAGAGGTCTCAAATGGATGACTTATCAACCAACTTCACTAACTCACCCCTAGTATCAACTGTCTTCTTACAGTACAATTGATCACAGGCTAATTTGATCCATTAGCTAACTATCATTCCTAAAGCAATGAAGCACAACAAGAACAACAACATGAACATGAATTATCTTAACATATGATTATGGGTTTCATCAAAACCCTAGTTATTAAATTATAACATGATGAACACAATACTGAAAATAAACTACTACAACTTGGTGCACCGGCTACTCCGGGCATAACTCTAACACATACCCACAACATCTATTTATACTCAATTACACTTTACAAGCAAAACCCCCAGAACAGTAAATTAGGGTTTCTGAAAATTGAAATTCAGTTTACCTAATCCTTGATAATGGCTTCTGTACGTCGACCCATTCTTCTTCTGACTCTCCTGCTCCTCTCCATGCCTTCCAATTGCGTATCTAACTCGACCTAATTCATTGATTTTCTCATCTAGGGTTTCAGAGAAAAAAAAGGGGAAATCGATGAATTAGGTGGGTAGAGTGGTAGGGAAATGATGGGAAAGGAGATGGGTTGTTGTAGAGTGGTGATGGTGGCTATGGCAGGTGGAGAAGGTGGTTGTGGCAGTGGCAGGGCGTGGTGGTGATGGAGTTGCAGACGGAGGTGAGGGGAAAGAGAAGAAGAAGTCGATGGGAAATTTGGGTAAAGTGTGTTTGGTTCGGGTATAGGGAATTTGGTGTTTGGGTGTTGATCGGGTACAACGAGTTTGATGATTTGAGAAGCTCAGCCGTTGGATGTGGAATTGATAGATCAATCTGACGGCGAGATAGAAGGGAGCTTGTAGCGACCGTTGGATGAATAATACATCAAAATTAACGGCGCAGATTAGAGTTAGGTGTTGTAGTGTGAAGCAGGATCTTCAGATTTTGATGAGCGGACGATGAGGCGACCATAGGATGCTGAGATGATCCAATCTGACGGCTACAGGAGAAGTGGGCTATGGATATTGGAAATGGGTTTGGGTGAGGGTTTTGGGCCTTGGGTATGCCAAGCCCATATCTTCTTTAAGGACAATTCTTTCTCTTCAAGCCCAGTTCTAGCCTTTTGGTCTTGCGCACAACATTCTTCGCGGCTTCCTTGTGTAATTCCTCCCGACTTTTCACTACTTTTCTGCTCTTTTCGCTCTGCAATTCCATCCAAACTTTATTTAGTACCTAAAAATACAAAATTAATTAATAAAAATATTTATTCTTGAAAACAAATAAAATACAGAATGTGGGATAAAATGTAGAATTAATGCACAAAAGATGAGTTAAATGCCAACAAAAAGATATAGAAATATGCACTTTTTAGGACTCATCAGATAGCGGTTCCTTCCTCGGCCTACCCCTTTTCTTTGGAACCGGCGCTTCCATGAACCTTGCTTCTGAAATCTCACAAGCGGTTGGATCTCGTTTCTTACTTGCCTCGAGTTCACATTCACGTTGACTCATTTCTTTCAATTCTTTCCTTTGTTTTCTCCTTGAAGTTTTGGTTTGTGCTCTACCAGGAGGATCTCCCTTTGTTGGATCTTCACTTTGTGTTGTCCATGGGCTTCTAATTAGCCTTAGTTGGCTCAACAAGACTTGTCGGCTAGCCAAGTTTCTACGTGAGTAAGCTTCAAAGAATTCCTTTGATTCGTTCGTAAACCATGGTGATTGTCAGGGAGCTTCCGTAGGGGGGGGGGGGTGAAAGATGGTTGCTTCCAAAATGGATCAATAACTTAAATAGGTATCACTTCTTCATACTTCATAAGTATATGACGACACGGAAGCCCCAATGAAGACATGGCGGGACAAATATACACATCACCCGGGTTGTCGTAGTTTATCTCCTTTTGCATTTCTCTCATCATATGTTTTATTTCCCAACGAGAGACGTTGAATTATATTCCTCAGAGAAACTTACCATATTGAAAATATGAAGCCATCCTTTCCATTGATCTTTTCTCAAAATCCTTCTTGATCCTATCGATATCACTCTTAAAGTATTGCTTCATTGCCTCGGTGACCGTAACCACGTCTACTTGGCTAGAATTGATGAGATCTTTAAATCTCCCATGAGCGGACTCCGCTATACTAGTTTCTTCATTCTCGTAGTATTTATACCGGTTTTTCCATGCACGCACAAATTTTTCCTTGAACTTATCCAACCATTGATTCCGACAATACGAGACGGCAGTCGGATAAACTTCGTTCCATTTGGCAATAAACTTGTACAAATTCTTTTCGTACGTATCCTCGGTAAGAGACCAATAAACCTTCTCCCAATCTCTTAGAAATTCCAACCACTTCTTATGATTTTCCTCGGGTTCTTTGTCCACTCGCTATTTGATCTTGCCTCTTTCATCTTCTTCTTCTTCGGGTGATAGTTTGTTCTTGCGAACGTCTCCTCTAGTTGAACAATCATTCTCTTCTTAATATCCTCCTTAGTGGGTTCAAACAAGGCATGGGAAGCTTTTACTACATTTTGACGTATATGATATGTACATAGAAAATTTTGTGCATTAGGGAAGACGTCAGATATTGCATTCATTAATGCATCATCTTGATCGGTTATGATCACCCTCGGAAGATTATTTTCCCGGAAGAGTAATTTCAATTGTCGTAATTCCCAATTATAATTGTAATCCCTCTCGTTTTCCATTAAACACTAAGCCAATGTGAATGATACCTTTTCCGATGTTTTCCCCATGATGTTGAACAACGACATATTGTATTTGTTTGTCTTGTATGTGAAATCCATCATAAGAACACCACAACATGTATGAGCCAATTGTGCAAGCAAAGGATGCGAAATGAATATTTGAAGGGGATTGTTTTCCGACCCTCTTTTGATGATACGAGTGTAGTTGTGATCCCAAACTATCTTCTCATATTCTTGCATAACGCTCCTTCCTTCTCATTCCACCCTTCTAATACTTGCTTGTGTGCTATAAATTGTACTTAGAGAAGACACGTTCTTCCGATCCTTCTCCTTGAATCCTCTGAGAATTTGTCTCGGTTTGATAAATGCTTTGGTCAATCTATGTACATCCTCCATTTCATGAGGTTTTAGCTTCTCAACTAGGGAGTGACCAACAAAATCTTCCGGATCCGGGTAGTTATGACGGCCAAACCACACCGTACAATCCATTCATTGTCCTTGTCTCTTAAATGGAATACAAGCTTATAGCGTCAATTATCCTTCCTCGTACGAGTCTTGTATACCTTATTAGTCTTCTTTGGATATACATAACCCTTTCTCTTGTGGCTATTCTTCTCCTTGTATATCCCACTTCTCTCGCAAGCCATCTCAAAACGGAACTTTGAACCTTGGGTATTCCTCACCAACACACACATGTTCCTAAGAGCCGTCTCTTTAACCCAAGCAATTGCTTCCTCTTTATATTTTATTCCCTAAATAAGGACAATAATGGGGGTTATAAGGTTCGTTACAAGCTCCAGTAGTAAAGTTCAAGATACTAGGTGAAAAGTATTCTTTGGTAACATACCGGAGGCATTTTATAGTATCCCGACCAAACGGTCTTGCATTTGTTGGATCAATATATGCCAAAACCTAGGCATCCAATGAAGAAAAAAAATTAGTTCAAAAAAAAATTAAAATATTATGCCATACCACAATTCCGGCATGCTCGACCAAAGTTTCGGCATGGTCGAACTGAACCGAAACTGAAGACAAAATTTGAGAAGCTTCCGACCTTAAAATTTCATTTGAAACCAACGCCGGAAACACTGGTGCCGGCATGCTCGTTACCTATGGTTCCACACCGGTACATAGTGCCGGCATGATCGTTAATTAATCAACTACGCTAATATTTAGCTTAAGGAGACACTGGTTCCTGTATGTTTTTCAAGAGATACCGGCATGGTAACCTTAGAATTGAACCATGCCGGTGGCATCCGTAGAATATTCTATGGTAGGTAAAAAGTAACTTTTGTACCGGCATAGTTTTTTGGTTGAATACTATGCCGGCTTGAATTTCAAAATGGGTGATATCGAGTGGCCGGCATGGACGTGGTATGAATATCATGCCGGTATGGCTGCTTCCGGCATTGTATGTATACCACGTCTATGCCGTAACCGAGCTTTTTCAGCTGCAAAAATGGTGGATTCAAAGAAAAAAAATTAAATTTTCAACCTCTTAGCAGATTTACCTGTGTATTGGGGATGCTTGTATGTTTTGTTAGTTTACTTTCTTGTATAGATTCTTCAAAAAACTCGCCATGCTCGTAAAAATCATCATTCAAGGGTGTTAGCTCAACAAATAATGCAATTGTGAGTTGTTGTCGTTAGCTGAAGATTCAAGATATGCTCCTTGTTGTAGTTGAGCTAAAGATTCAGCAGCAGCAATTCTCTCTTCACAATCATCCTCCACTTTCACCAAAAAAGGTTCTCTCTCAAATATTTTTTCTCTCCTTCTACTCTCACCTCAGTCACCCAAATACAAATAAAATAACACACTAATCATTTAATAAATACTTAAGATTTTTCCTAATTATAATTAAATACTAAACCCGATTAGTAGGGGTAGATTAGAAAATAAATAAAATACTTAAATAAGGGGTGACCCTGATTTGGTATTTGCATCCAGTTTTTTTCTGTTTCCTCTATCCTCAATTAGTTTTAGTATCCCCAATCGCGTGTTCTTATTTAACGATATAGGTCAACATTTAGAGGGACAATATTTTGAAATGACAAGGACATATTTCATGAACTTTTAGAGGGAAAATATTTTGAAATGACAAGGACATATTTTAGGCACACAAGGAATGTGAGATAATAACATAAATTTTTCATGAGAATCTTTATATATCTTGCACCTTAACCCTCTTAGCACAAGGATACTTGTGGCATTTAAAAAGAAATCCAATTTGAATAACTAGGAACCTAATTAGCAATTTGGGATACGAAGAAAGTTCAGGACTACAACCTTACAAGTATTATTGTTTTGATAGAATATAAATTCGGTCCACTATTTGGTCAATGGTTCATGATTCGGGGATAATTCGAAATGGCATACGTACGTGTATAATTCATGTGTGAAAGATTTATTTTAAACATTATCTCGCCTTAGGTACTGTGATTTAATTATTTAAATGAAATGTAATATGATAAATAAAATATAATCAGCAAATAACATGTACGTCGATGGTATAGGGATTAGATTGGTGTATGTAAAAATATAATACATAAATAATGATAATTTGGTAATGACGTGATAAAATATTATACGTGGGGAAGTGCTTTCGCCGAAGAGGTATGAACTAATCCTCCCGATCTTGAGACAAATGAGATCAATTTTGGTAGCAGAAATGTCTAGAATGCGATTTTTAACTTAATAAGGCGTATAGTTCGGTAATTTGTAAATACACATATAATTCGTTTAAGGCTGAAAATGCGCGAATTTAATTCGGGGTTTTAAAAGTACTGATGATGCAGATTAATTCGGACGATATAGATGGATTCACGAATTATACATATAAAATGCATGAATTTACTAGATTGTTAAATATCCATGGAGTCCTAATCCAATGCAAATACATCCCTATAATATCAGTGAAGCTTGTAACGGCCTGTTCTGCACAATGATTTTCCCGTCGCACAGTAAGTTTGTAAGATAGAAGTAAGGATTTACTGTTTCACGAGGCTAAGGATCACAGGAGGTTTTTGCAATGGATGTTTATCCATGTTGATGGAAAAATGCTACAATTTCACCAGCTGCATTTTCAGATCCACCATCAAAACCATCAACCACCATTAATAATCCATAGCAGCAACCACCGCCACTGTCACCGCCGCCACCATCGATTCAGATAATTTTGTATCAACAACAGTAGTTTATCCATTTCAGTTGGATCAACAATGGATGTTTATCCATTTCAGTTGGATCAATAATGGATGTTTATCTAAGCTGATGGAAAAATGCTACCATTTCACCAGCTGCAGTTTCAGATCCACCAACAAAACCATCAACCACCATTTATAATCCATCGCAGCAACCGTCACTGTTTTCTATGAAGCTTCAACACCAATTCGAACCACCACCACCGTTGCCAACAGAACCACCACCGCCGCTACCATTATCATCCTTACTTCTCTCTTCATAATTCTATATTCCCTGTAATTCCTACACATTTGTCACTACCCTAAAATTCATCTAACTGTGAATCTTCCCGCAACAGACCCATTCTTCCACAATCTGCAGTTTCAGATCCACCAACAAAAACATCAACCACAATCTATAATCCATAGGAGCAACCGCCACTGTCTGCTCTGAAGCTTCAACATCAATTCGAACCATCTGAACCATTGAGCAGATACAAAATCCTAAATCGAATCTTCATCTCATCAAATATGATTTTGAAAATTAATCTTCGAAATTACGAACTAGTTGGCAACGATGAAGACGGTGATAGTTGCAGAGCTGGTGACGGTGAAGAAATCATCGTTAGAAGAAGAACCCTAAAACTATCAGATTTATGATTTAAACATGAAAATCGATTTTAAATTGATTGATTAGATCTAAATCGAAATTGGAGAAACAGTAGTGATGGTTGTGGCTGTGACGATGGATACAATCGTGGTTGTGACGATGGTGTTGGTTACGGTGGTGGCGTAAGAGACGATGGCGGTACTGGTAGCAGCGATGGAGTTAGCTAGGTTCGACTGATTTTTTTAGAAGCGAAGAAGAAGAACTAAAAGGCTAAATAAGGAATTATTAAGATTATGTTTTCATATAAAATTTCGATTATGCCATCAGGGACATTTATAAAGTCTGTTAGGGATATTTGTGAAGGCCCATCAAAAACAAGAACAATAGTTCAATTACCACTTTGCATAATGGACATGAAATAAATTGGCACGCTTGCCATAAAAGTGTTGATAGGCACTATTCTTCCTGCTTTGGTGAAATATCTCCTCTTCCACTGAGCCAACTTCTTTTGCAGTTTGTCAGTTATCACCTCTCAGGATCCAACAACACTCACACACTTCCTACTAATAGCAACTCCTGATAACTTACTAATATCTTCTAGGAGATAACTGTTATAAGAGCGACCGATTTTCAGACGAACTAAACATATAAAAAATGTATGACACTCTTTCGTGATATGGGATGCTCAAAATTTTATGATCACGAAAATTGAAAAATATACTGTGATAAATAACACAATTCGATCTCCTTTAATATCGGGATAAACTTTCACTTTGATGTTGAACACCTTCCACCGATAAGATGAAAAATCAAAGGAAGATAGAATTGTTTATAATCTTGTATTTATTTATATTCACTAAGTTTTTAAAGTTGATAGTCAGATGGAAACGTTCTAAATAAAAATGGTGTAAATGACATACTTTAATTAATAGTAATCGTGTAATTAAAAATTCGTCTAAAATAAATATACTAATCTTGGAAATGTCTAATTTTGTGTTTATTTAGTTAGGCCGATCGAGCGAGGGAGGATTCTATATATGCTGGTTTTGTGTCAATGTGAAGCGTGACATTTTTTTCCAATTAGATAAAAAAGATTGAATTTGGTTCAACGATGAAAGGACAACACTGTTCCTCCTTGATTTTTTTCCTCCCTAGGGCTGTCAATGGATGCCAACATAACGGGTATAGGCTCTGCCGTTTCCGTTGCTATTAAAATTTAACGGATATCCGTTATCCGTTAATATCCGGCGGAAATAGGAAATTCAAAAACGTTACCGTTACGTTGGACTTACCGGATAACGGATAATTTTCCGCTGCCATCCGGTATGTCACAGGACAACCACAAAACAGGCTAAAAACACAGAACAAGTACACATAACAGCTTTAAAATCCAACAAAACAGGTTCTAAATCCATGCCACACCAAAAAAATACATACAGATACAGATGTTTATGCCACACAAGAAAACAAATTCATAATCTTCATGTTTTTGTGCAAAAAAAAGACATCTCCATCTCCATTTGAGTCAACAACTGCAAATGCATTCCTCCTCCATCTCCAGATTCTCCTCTGCCAAGTCCCAAGTGCCAACTGCATCTGCAAATGTATTTACCTTACTCCTTAGTCCTGAACTTCTGTATTTTGAAAGAAAAATCAAAAGTGTTAGACATTTTAAGCTGGCAATGTCATTGTCAGTGCAATAAGCCAATAAATTGCAAAAAAAAAAAGAAAGATTAAGATGTACATGTAACACAACTATCACTGTCACTGACAGTGAGATCTGGCATCCAATCACCCAAACAAAGCAAAGCTTCAACAAGATCTGGAGCTAATGAACTCCTGTGAGATGTGAGAACTCTGCCACCAATACTAAACATAGATTCTGATGCTACACTTGTCACTGGAACTGCCAATACATCTTTTGCAATCCTTGAGAGAATTGGGTACTTAGGAGCATGATTCTTCCACCAACTTAAGATATCAAACCTCATTTCTTCAGTGGCTGTGCCTTTAGGAAGAACTGGTTCTGCTAAGTATGTCTCCAATTCTGACTTCTCAACCTCAAACATATTGTTTTCCATAATGAAATCATCATAACCAAATTCATATGATGTTGTTGTACCTGCAGAGCTCTCAATTGCACTTGAATGCATTCCAGTATCAAAGTAATCTTGAGTTGTAGTGTTAGTTTCATAAGCACAGGAAAGAGCATTGAGTTCAAGCTCAAATTTGTTATAGTGACTTTTATAGTGTTCCACACCATATACTCTCTTCATAACAAACTCCACCCATTTAGCTTTGTACCTAGGATCCAAAACAACTCCAATTCCCATCAAAGTGTTACTTTCTTTCCAGTAGCTATCAAATTTCATCCTCATATTCTTGGCCATGTCTCTGATATACTCATGCTCACTTGATTCCCAGATCTTAATGCATCTATTAACTTCTTGAACCCCATTATAATACAAATTTGTTGTGGGATACTTAATCCCAGCAAATTTGGTTGAAAGGACATCAAACAATTAGAAACATTCACATATGTGTACTCCTTGTTGCCACTCCTTAGAGGTTGGTAGTATCTTGAAGTCATCATCCAAATCAGCTAGCCTAGCAAAAGCTTGTCTCAAAAAAATTGCATCCTTTAGCATCTTAAAGGTGGAGTTCCACCTGGTATCCACATCTAAACCGACAGACCTTGAAGCAGGAAGCTTAACTTGGGCAATTGCACATTCAAATCTCTCTTTTCTAGCCTGACTTGACTTGACATATTTTACACACTCTCTAACTGCATCTATAAATGGAGCAGCTACTCTCATTCCCCACCCAATAATTAAGTGCAATATATGATTACAACACCTCATTTGGAACATATTCCCATTAAGAACTAAACAGTCTTTACTATCAAGCCATTTCTTCAGCTGTTCCATCATAAAATTGTTGGAGCTAACATTGTCAGCAGCTACAGCAAAAAGCTTATTGTCTATGTTCCATTCTAGACACACAGATTTCACTACAGATGCTAGAACCTCTCCAGAGTGTGGTGATGGCACTAAAGTATATGCTAGTGTTTTCTTAACCAGTTTCCACTCCTCATCTATGTAATGCAGTGTCACACAACAATAACCATCCTTTGTATGCTTACACGACCACATATCTGTTGTTAAACTACATTTAGATGTAATATTCTCAAATTGTTCTTGTAATTGCAGTTTGAACTCAGTTGTTAGTCTCATGATGTCTTCCCTAACTGTATTCCTAGTGTAAAGCTTAGCAGTAATATTCAAAGACTTAACAAACTCTCTAAAATAAGGATGCTCAACTATAGTGATTGGATAACCATGTTTAGCAATCATTTTGGCAACTAGTGTCCTAGTAACAACAGGATCAAACTTCCAATTTGCTAACTTGGTTTGAGCATTACCTGTTTTGACAGAAGTAATCTTGCTTTGTCCTTTCTTATTGTCAGGATTTTCTTTGCAGATTTTGGCATGGTAATGCAAGCGGCTGGTTCCTTGGTTACTGGGAGAAGGTATTCTCTTGTGACAGTGTTTGCATTCAGCTATCAGTACCCCAACCTCCTTCCCACCTTTTACTTTCTTCTTTCCAACCTTCCTTTCAAAATCAACCCATACATCAGACCTTACTGAGCGCATTTTTTTCTTCTCTTCAACTATAACTGGGTCTTCATCTACTTCTGCATCTTCTTCTTCTCTAGGACGAATTGCAGGTGTAATAGAAGCAGGTGTTGAATTCACTCCAGAAGCTTGAACTTGGTTGGATGCAGCAGCACCAGCAGCAGGTAAATGTGATGCAACTGAAAAAGAGAGATTTTGTGAAGACCCAACATGGTTTGATGCTCCTCTTTCGCTTTGGGACATGATTAATTTCACAAATCTGAAATTGTGAACCCTAATTTCAGAAACCCTAAATTGAAAATTGAGTTTTGAAGATTGAAATTAAACTCAAAGGAAATTGAAGAAGAGAACCCTAGTTTCTAATCAGTAATCACACAGAGAAGGTGATGATTTCTAAGGCAGAGAAGACGATGCTTGATTCAGCATCCCTAGTTTCTCTCTTTTTCTCTCTGAGTTCTCTGTTGTGTCGAACTGTCGATAAAACTGAAGTGAAGATGAAGAATGAGATAAACCAAAACATAATGTATTACACGTGCAATACGCACGTTAGCGGATAACGGAACTAAACCTAACGGAAATACACGGTTCCACTACCGTTACGTTAAGAAGGGATTATCCGTTAGCTTATCGGTATCGGATATCCGTTTACCGCTATGTCGGATGGTAGCAGTAACGGATAACGGATTATCGGTATCGGCTAACGGAAAATCGGTATCCATTCACAGGCCTATTCCTCCCTTAAACAGACGCAAATAAATACAATATTAAGGGCTTTTTTGTAAAATGAAAATAACAAAATACGGAATAGATTTGGAGGTCCTGGGGTCGATCCTGGCCAACTCCAAAACTTTCATTTTCTTTATTCCTCCCTTCTTCTTCTTCTCTTCTTCCTATCTCTAATCTTTTCTTTCTACCAAGCAGCAGCAGATATCTCTCTCGAACCCTTTCTTCTTCGTCGGATCCAGTTTCATCAATTTCACACCCTAAATCTCCATTAATCTTACTCAATCTCGACTTTAGAGTACAGAGTTTGGATTTGGTTATTGAATATTCAATCTTCTCTAACCTGTAACCCTAAATTCAAAATTGGGTGAATTGATTGAACCACCACCACCATCACCAACTTCGTCCTCTGCTTTGTACACCACTACTATAAAATCTCCGTTAACGGTATGAGTTTTATCAACTGTAAATCTCTGCTTTCAATTCGATTCTTCATTTTGTATAAAACTATGGGTTGAAGAGTTAATTATGGGTATGTGTTGATAAAACCCTTAATCTGTCTTGTCAGGAATAAGTGATTATGTAGCTCAGAAACTGTCTGGTATACAGAAACTTCAATTGAAACTCTCTTATTCTTTTCTCATCCAGCTACTGATTTTTTTCTTTCTTTCCAAAACTGAAAGTGGGGTTCGAATTTAAGTTGTTGAATTTGATCTCTTGCTTCTGATCTGATATATCTTGAATTTGCATATTAGCTCCGTTGCTTCTTAATTTCAATATACCATACTGCTTACAATTGCTTTCTGTCCACCAGATAACCAATTTTAGCAGACACATTCTTTAATCTGTAATTTGTACGTGGTTAAGTGTATGAGTATAAGTTTAAATATCCTCTTCTTTCATCACTAGATAAATGATTTGTAAGTGTATCTTAGATGCTTCTTGACATTACAATCACGGACACCACTGCCACTGATTGAGTATCTGAACGGCATAGCAGTTGACTAAAATATGATAAAATTGAGGAGGGGAACATAAGGCCTGAAACATAGAAATTTCTGACCATCAGCTGAGCTCCCATGGTTCAGAATTAATATTTGGTTTTGACTTTAGCATTTCAATGTATCTTGTGTTAGACGATTATCTCGGTTTTCCTGAAATACTGTAATCGAAATAAATCATGTTATTAAACCTTCCTTGCTTCAAATGACGCCCCAATAGAAAAATATGGAATCGGGTATGACCTTGCTTTCTTCAAATGACGCTTCAATAGAAAATATAGAATCAGGTATGTCAAGCCAGACCTTGTCGAAAACAAAGCTGAAACTCGTTGTTAAACCTGGAATATTAAAGTGCGCACTTCATGCTACGTTATAATGGTGTGCATGCCAGTTTGTGTATTCAAGTTTATGCATAGTATTGTTTTGCTGTATCCTTACATAATCTGCTTGCAGCTTTTTGGTTTTGCATATGGAGGTCTGTTGGCACTTCTGGCATAAACTAGTGGAAAAGATTTTCAAGCGAAATGACAATAAAACAGTAGCCAAGAAGGTACTTTACTTACCCTTGTAGCATTTCATTTGTCTAATTGACATATTTTGAACCTAGCTAAAACTCATCACTGAAATTCTTCAAACGTCACAACTTCACCCCCATCCTTTTCAACTCTCTTTGGCCAGGTTTAGACTGTCTATTCGCCCTGTCTTAGATCACTTTATTCATGTTGCGTCTTGTTGTTTGTGACTTCTTCTTTTTACATTTAGGCACTGAGACCAAGAGACATGGCTAGACAAGTTTAACACCCAACAAGCATTTTTGTGCATTTAGAAGTCTCTAAGACATTGAAAGATAACATTGTTCGAACATTTAGCCAGTAGCTTTGTAGGTTAGACTTTAGCACATGATTGTTACTGAAGACACATCTCTCGAATTCGCGGGTGAAATTGATCCATATCATAAATCAAGGAATACGTTGGGTTTATTTTGTACTGCCTGGTATCTTTATGCTACTAGGTGTTCTAACTCACCTGCATGTGTTCTTTCCAGGTTTTGTTTGAACAGTTGACTTCTTCTCCTTGAAATAATCTTCTTGTTTTACTATGGATTGGTCGTTTGAGGGTAAGTCTTTATTAGTGTGTTTAATTTATGATTAAATCTCATTAAGAAACTGAATTCAACTGAAAAGGGTGAGAAGTATGAGAGACATTGTCCTGATTCAGATCATCAATTGAATTGTTTAGTTCCTGCTCCTGTTGATTATAAAACTTCAATCCCTTGGCCTAAATCTAGAGATGAGGTAATGAAAATTTCATTTTCTTTAATGTGTTTTAGTAGCTTAAGGTGGTGTTCAACAATTCATATTTGTTTAATGGTAGGTGTGGTTTGTGAGTGTACCTCATACACGTTTAGTTGAAGACAAAGGAGGTCAGAATTGGATCACAAGAGTGAAACACAAGTTTGTGTTTCCCGGTGGCGATACGCAGTTTATACCTACGGAGTGTTTCAAATTTTCGGTCTTCTTTTGTTGTAGATGGAAATTTGCTTCTTGAGGTCAATAGAATTTTACGAGACGGAAGATATATTTTTTGGGCAGCTCAGCGGGTTTATAAGCACGAGAAAATATGATATATTTGTTTTAACATCTCTTTGCTTTACAATTTCGCTTTACAATTTCGCTTTACAAATTTACAAGTCCGACTCCGTGCCATTGTGGCTAAACTAAATTATGAGTATAAAATTTAGTTTTGCGTTAAATTTTTCGGTGGGCCATCCCACCGTGGCAGCGGTCATCTAGTAATGAAATCATATTTTGCCACTTTTCATGTATAGGGTGTTAGGATGCACTGTATAAATTAACTTCTGTATTAGAGGAAGCTAAAAATGTATTAGAGGAAGCTAAAAATAAGAAATAAGTTGGGAGCAAAATAAGAAAATGACTTTTAGAAGTAAAAAAGAGCAATCTTTTGGAAATATTTTTCTTTTTTAATAGTATACTGGATATGACAAGCAGAAGTCATCTACTGCTCCACTTTCTCCGTTAACTACATTAGACTGGCTTAAAAGTTCGTTCATTGCCCTGAATTTTATAAGGTAAGCAAGAACAAAAATGCTATTATTGAAGAATCAAGAACAACGTTATATTTAAGTGTATGGAGTGACAACACAGTCGCACTTATACAATTTAAATCAGAGCCACAATATCTTTTTCCGGCATCGTATCAAACATCTTCTTTTCAACAACTAAATCACCATATTTCCCATAAAATGGAATTGAATCAATTGAATATAATTCTGTGATCCCTATAATGGCAGAATCACCATAGGCTTTCCTTTTACAAACCTAACCTCATCTAGTCTACTCCATGGTCTAGGTATAACGAACACATTGAATCTCTACAGACCCGTCGGGGCATAGAGAAGCTGCTTTTAGTCATACAAAATTATACTTGACATCATTGAATCTGCATTACCGCCTGAGAATATTGATAGAATGATATACTTAAAGCAAGGATGTTAAAAGTTTCCAAAACGATGAACAAAGATGGTAAACCTCCCAAAGTACTTCATGTTGCTCTTACTATACCTTGTTAGATAGCCAAGCATGATATCAAGTAGAGGTTGAAAGATATAGCTTCACGACATCCTTCACCAAACACTTCTGATTGCACATTGAACACTATGGTAAACAAATAAAGATATCATAAGAGATGTATTTTATAAGCATCCAAATCCGAAAAAGAAAAGTTACTTCTATGAAAATTAGCAATAAAAAAATTCCAATTTCCTTTGAATAGTTTTGCTTAGAGGAATTTTACACACCTAATTCACTTCATTTGGATGAATGCATGAGAGTTCAATAAAATATTACGAAGGGAAAACTCACTCCTGCAAAGTTGAATAACAAAGTAAAACCTAATAAAAGATTTGTTAACATTTAGGAATAAGGGTGACAGTGTCAACCACAACTACAGCACTAACTTCTAATGAACAACGGCACATTTCTAGCATCAGTTTACACTTAAAATTGACAAATAAGTATTGCAATATCTAAAAAAATTACAGGAGCAGAGATTAGGTACCCGTGAATCAAGGAAAATCAGTTTTAATACCTGTAATGGAACTGCAACTATATGCTGAGACCTACTTAGTTTTCTGGCTTCTGCATGTTAAGAACGATAATAACCAAGCTGAAAAATTAAAGATCTTAAAATTAAGAAATATGAAGGAAGATAAAGGATAAGAAAGTTCCAAAGAAAATGAACACTAACAAACAGATTCAAATAATGAAAAACTAAATAAGTAATCATACAATTGAGAGTTTTCAAATAATCTAAAAATAAAATGCCAATATATCATGTGCCATAAACTTTCCTAGTGGTCTCCTTTTTATGAAACTACAATTGGACCCTCATACCTTATTTTCTGGGATCTCATTTTATGTGGGTTTTCTTCCGTGGTATCATAAACATCCACCTGGGATTTTCCTGCACCCTGTATTATTGAAAGAGCAGAAAAGGTGAGAACTCTAATCAATGCAGCTTCGCCTAACAGGGAGAAAACAACCTTATCAGCAGTTACCCATTACTTTCCTGAGTTCCACATCAAATTCCACATGTGTGTTTTTTATTTATAATTTTGAAGCATGTAACATATGTGTATGTAGTGTTATACATAATTAATTGCATTCTGATACAAAATATCCTAAATGAATACCAAAATTATCCTAAATGATCATAAGTACTTGGGTCTCAACCAAAATGGCGGCACAGATGAACATTTTCCTAGAACAGTGGATTCCCTAATAGAACAAATAAACCAAAAGAATCATTAAATGCAACAGAAATTAGGGTTTTCATATCGAACCTGAGCAGCTAGTGTACTGAATTATGTTGATGGTGGTGGTGTCGATCTCTTTCCAAATCCTACCTGTTCTGCTTCAACGATCAACAACAACAACAATACGAAAGCCATGCTAATCCAGATTTAATTCTCTTCAGAAGGTATATTCCTTATTTTTGTTTGGCTGATATTCCCTATTTTGATGATTTTGATTACCTAATCAAAGAAGGAATATGAGAATAAAAACGCCTAAAAGATCTTCTTTATGGGTAGAAAACCGCCTAAAAGAAAAATGCATGGACATTTAAGGGAGACTCGACAACGATTGATCATAGTGCAATAAGCCAATCATTGAGTATCGCAGTGGTAGTGGTAGAAGTTGATGTGTATCGAATCGTACCATATCTGATATTCTAGCATTGACGAATACGTACCCGAACTTCCACCAACAGTGAGGCACCTAAACCAAGAAACAAATTGCTCTTTGTTAATAAGAATTGCTTCTTCCCCAACATCCCAAATTTTCAGCTTAAGCTTCTTTTCACCTCTTGCGAACACCTTCATTTTCAAATCGACACCTGAAAATGATGGATATATCATCATAGTAGGGAAAGAAAACTCAACTTATACACGAATAAGACAGACCCAATACTTACAAAGACAAAATCAAATTATCCAGTTGATATTCCTGTCTTCCATCAAGAAAAAAAACCCTCAAGGATCCATTAGTTTCTAATATCTAAAGCCAAATTCTCTAAAATCATCACTAACAAATTAAAAAATCAAATTAAAAACAAAAACCCCCAAAATACGATAATGGTAAACTGCAGCAGAAAATTAGGTATATATTCATCATTCTAATACCTTCAATTTTAGAAAGAAATCAATTTACTTCATAAATCTTTTTTTGTTAGAATATTTAAGCCGCTCCCGGCGCTCCAAAGGGATCTTGTTGAGAACATGAAGAATGTAGAAGGTTTGTGAGAGAGCCATTACAACTCATGTCTAGGATTCGGGTCGAGATCGTATGTGCTAATGCTTGTGTGTGCCCTATGTGTCACACCAATAGAAACACGCCACATCATTCCTCTCATTAATCATGACTAACTAAATAGATTTTCTATTTATAGAACACTAATCGATTAGGAAAGATAATTAATTAGTTAAAGAAGATATTACAAATTCAAGAGAAAATACCGTGTTTCTATTGGTGTGGCACATAGCGCACACACAAGCATTGGCACAGACGATCTGGACCCCTAGGATTCACAATCGAAACAATGAAGAAGTAACGGTGTTATTAAGTTGATGCAGTTAGTGGGGAATTTAGTGGAGCAGTAAATTATGGTATTAAATGGGCAATTAGAACAGACGGGAAAGGATAAGAAGTAACGCATGGAAATTTTGGTAATCCATATAAATGGGAGTAAATGGCACGTTATTTTGGCGACTCCTCATTCAAATGTAACGCAATGAACGCATTGAATACGAGGATAGAAGTTGAATATCCAACGTTGGATTGGGCGAGAAAGAAGGGTGCATTTCACTCTCCTCTATTTTGAAAGTAATGATAACCGTGGATTGCTGGAAAATGGCAATTATAAACCGTCGTATCAGGCCAAATCCATTTATTTTTGTAAGAACGATGAACACCCTCTAGAACTTAAATTAGTGGAAAGGGAATTAATACCCCTTCTTTTCATGGATTTCACATATACTCTTATCCATTAGAAATTATGCCCCTCATATTCTAAAACTAATTCATTTTGGATCTTATAAATACCCTTTCTACATTAATAAAGATTTAGGTGAAAATCGTCATTTCATTTATCATTTCACATGTTGGTGGCGGTGGTGACTGTAGCTATGGAAGTGGTGGTGACGCCATATTTTGGTATGTGTTGTTGACACCGTAATCTGGACTAACTAATTTCTGAATTTTCAATTTTGGTAACAACTTGGGTTGTTAACACCAGATATGATATCAACTCCGGTCGACGACACAAAAATCTGGATCGAACTTATTTCTGAATTTTCAACTTTGTTATCAACTTGGAGGTGACGGTGCAATGGCGGCGAAGTTAGAGGCGTCGGTGGTGGTGCTCGTGGACTCTTAGTGGTAGCGGTGACAGTGATTTGTGGTGGAGTGGTGATGGTGGAATATTGGTAGTGGTGGTGGTGTAGTGCCGGTGGTGGTGGCGTGATTGGTAAAGAAAATTATTGTATTTTAAAATCAAGGAAAATGAGATGTGCGATAAGTTAATAAAGTAATTTATTTTTTAGTGGATAAGGTTTTTAAAAGGTGAAGCGTATTTATAATGTGGTATGAGAATTTTTGAAGGGTTCCAAATATAGGGGTATATAATTAATATACCCGTTAAATTAGTAATCCTTCGGTAAGACATATATGCATCGGCGGAATAATTTAAAACTCTTAGGTTAATAAATTATTTTTATCTTACAAATATCAAGTTTTTTTTTTCTTTTTTACCTTTCAACTCCTGGTATCATTCATATTCCTAGACCTAAGATGGAGGCCACATATTGGGTAATACTCGGGGAAGAAAAGGGGAGAATAAGACGGACCGCTAATTCCCATCAAAAATAAATATGTCAACTCAATAGGAGTTTATTGGATGAGGAGTCATATAAACAAAATTAGATACTAGTTTACCTAAATCTAGTGTATTTATAATGTTTTTTTTTTAAAAAAAAAAATTATGAATTCTAACATATATATATAATTTTGGACTATAATGGATTGAAATTAGGATTCTCGAAATGAATTACCAAATTATAATATAATTGATGTGGATTGCCAAATCATGTTTCCCTTTCAAAAAAAAAAGTGTCAATAAGTTGAGGTGGTGGTGGCGTTTGGTTATAGCAGTTGTGGTGGTCGGTGGTGGTAGTTGTTGTATTGTGGTTGTAGTGGTGGTGCTGGTTGGTGTTGTGTGGTGGTTGGGTTGCAGTGGTTGAAACACATAATATTTTGTACATTAAAAAAGAATAATAATAAGAAAAAAATATTCCATAAGAATTCACAGAACTCTTATGGTATGGGTCGAGATTACTACTCCCTCCATCTCTAAAGAGATGACTTCCTTCAAATTTGCACAATTATTAAGGTAAAGAGAGGAGAAAAGTATTTTCAGATATTATTTTTCAATTATACTTTTGCGGATAATAATTAGTAAAATTATAAAAAGATATATCTTTTAAACTATACCATGGATATTCGTAAACTGTATACCAATCAAAAACATTTTAAATTATTTATGTAATGAATATAAACATGACTATCAAATTATACATGATGACGACTAAATACAACCCCTGTTTGCATAAATACAACTTGTATCCAAAGCCACGCATCTCTGTTAATGTGGGTAACAAAAACTCACTGCTGGATTTGTCAGCGGATTAGGGATTTGATTTAATACTAACCGAACACGAGTAACTCCTTTTTCTTCTTTTTGTTTAATTTGTACTGTTCTATACTATTGTTTGAGATTGAATCGTAATAATTAATCGATGTCTTCATCTCTTTTAAATCCATCTAAAAGAAACTAAGTTTTTATAAACATGAAAATTAAAATATATTCTTAACTTAAAGCCTAGTTTCTTTTATATTATATATAAAAATTCTAACTATGTTATCACAATCATGTTAACAGTTGTAATAAAATTTGGCTTATGTTTGTTAATTGTGATTTTAGTAACGATGTCAACAAGATGCAGTTAACGTTTCAAGTTATCGCAAGGAGAAAAAACCCAGTGATACTCAAGCAAGTCACCAATGATGAATTCCAAAACCTTAAATCTAAAGGAACAATGACCAAGACAAAAGATGTTACAACTTAGAACAAAAAGAACCTATACTAGGTAAAACGTATATGGAATTATGAATTGGTAAATCTTAGACTTCCACTGTGTGAATCTTTGATGGAGACGAGGGAATCAAAATAAATTATGAGATGATGGAGGTAGGTGTTGGATCATATCCCAGGCAGGATGGGCTAAATGGAGACTGGCGATTGGAGTCCTTTACGATTGTAAGGTCCCAGTTAAACTGAAAGGAAAATTCTACAGGACATCAATCAGGCCTGCGCTGCTGTATGGAGCGGAATGCTGGCAACTAGAAGCTCGCACCTCATGGCGCTCCATGTGACAGAAATGAGGATGTTAAGGTGGGCATGTGGACACACAAGGTGCGATAAAATCAGAAATGATTGTGTCAGTGGGAAACTGGGGATAGCACATATGAAAGATATACTGTCAGAACATCGGTTAACGCTGGTTCGGGCATCTCCAGCGAAGACCACCGGACGCCCCAGTTCGGGTAGGACGCATCACACGGCCGGAAGGTAAAATGAAGCGTCAGGGACGACCGAAACTCACATGGGATGAACTGATTAAACGGGACCTGATTGACAGAGGCTTGGAGAGAGAGCTGGCGCTCGACAGAAGTGCGTGGAAAGCATCCATCCACGTGAAGGAGGTATGTACCCGAGGTACGTGAGCTGACCCTATTACCTTTGAATTTTTGTCTCTTTTATTAGTAGGATTGCCAAAACCGCGAACTTGTAAACAACCATGGCAGAATTGTGAATGGGTCCCGCAGCTCGTAGGATTGTGAAGGGGAACCCCCCTGCAGCCGGGACATGGAATATGTGGACACATCATCTAAATGGTCGCGAACGCGTAATCCCATTGAAGTGATGGCCACTGCACCCTCTGCACCGAAAATGAACAAGACACTGGATGTGTTAAGGATTATTCTTGCCTCCGGGTAAGTTGCGTCTAGGTGGGCTGGCAGCCGGTGTAAAAACTTCGCCACATCTCTCGATATAAGATCGTTACGCGATTTATCTTTGTCCGACCTGGTACTTGCTATTGGAAAAGGACTCTGGTTTCTGGTTTCTGAAGGTGGGTGTTGGATACCCGCATTAGGTTTGGTTAATAAGTTTGGACAAGGGTTGTATATAACTTAAATAAGGGTTGCACTTAGTCACTGCCTTATACATATATCTTATACCAACAATAATCAATTAAAAGGGAAGTTTTAGAAATATACCATTGTTTAACGATATTGGTCAACTTTTAGAGGGATAAAAAATTTAAATGACAAGGACATATTTTAGGGACAGAGAGAATATGAGATAATGACATACAAATTTTCATAAGAGTCCTTATATATTTTGTACCTCAACCATCTTAACACAAGGATATTTATGGCATTTAAAAAAAACAATTTGAATGCCTAGGACATTTAATAATTCTTCACATATTCTAATTGAATATGTAGTAATCTAGTTAGCAATTCGGGATACGAAGAAAGTTCAGGACTGCAACCTTATGAGTATTATTGTTTCGATAGAATGTAAATTCGGTCCACTATGTGGTCAATGGTTCGTGATTCGGGGATAAATCGAAGCGGCATACGTACGTATATAATTCATGTGTGAAAGATTTATTTTAAACATTATCTCGACTTAGGTACTGTGATTTAATATTTTAAATGACGCGTACATACGATAAATACAATTTAATCAGCAAATAACATGTACGTTGGTGGTATAGGGCTTAAATTGGTGTATGTAAGGTTTTATAAGTTAAAAATATAATACATAAATAATGATAATTTGGTGACGACGTTACAAATATTATACATGGGGAAGTGCTTTCGCTGAAGAGGTATGAACTATTCCGCTCAATCTTGAGACAAATGAGATCAAATTTGTTAGCATAAACGTCTAGAATGCAATTTTTTAGCTTAACAAGGCGTATAATTCGATAACTTGTAAATACACATGTAATTTGTTTTACGTTGAAAATGCACGAATCTAAATCAGGGTTTTAAAAATACTGATGATGCAGACTAATTCGGACCATATAGATGGATTCACGAATTATACATGTAAAGTTCATGAATTTACTAGATTGTTAAATATATACATAAATCCTAATCCAATACAAATACATCCCTATAATATCATTGAAGCTTGTAACCGTCAGTTCTGCACAATGATTTTCCCGTCGCACAGTAAGTTGGTAAGATAGAAGTCAGGATTTACTGATTCACGAGACTAAGAATCACAGGAGGAGGTTTTTGCAAAGTTGGTCGGTGGGGTTATCCCACCACCACCAAACAAATGACAGTCATTTCTTGAAATACTGTTGGAAAAGTATCATTTCAGTCTTTGGTAACTGTGGATGCTGTTGCAGGGGAGGGACACTACCAGAGTGAAAGCAACAATAGAGGTTTATTTTATTTATTACTCTTTTTTTTTTTCCTTTTTAATGGTTTCTGTTAAAATATGGAAACGGGTTAAAAATGCTCTTCCGTATAATACCTGTCACCCACGCCTGCACTATTTCCACTCTCCACTCTTTCTACTGCACAGTGCAGATGAAATGATTACTCCTACTACTGCAATGCCTTGACTAAATAAACTGAATCATGACAGACACCACTATCATATTCTTGCACAAAACCATAAAACAGAACAGAGCTACACCATTCCAGAGATGGACAGAAAGAATAAAATGACTAGAGAGATCATCCATATGACTTGACTGAATTCTACTAGTCTTTTTCTAAAAGTTTTTTGAGTATACGTTCTGTTATGGATGTGGGAAAGAAAAACGATTCTTAGATAGTGGGCAGTGGGCACACACCAGTGAAATTTGAAAATGTTATACTAAACGTCCAACGTCCTGGAACAACTGCCATATTGCCGATTCACCACTGCTACTCAACCAGTTTCAGTTAACCAAGCTGGTCAGGGCTCGATTTTCATGCTTAAAGTCATATTATTGATGAATATCAGAATCCCAGATAAACACCAAAACCGGTGTTACCGGCTATATCTCGGCTGAGCTTAACTAGATTGGTGTTGTTTAAAATCAGTCCACCATGAGTTTTTCTATCAAAATGTCAAAGCCTTTTACTTTGGGTCTGAAACAAGTGAAGAAAAAAAAGTAGATTTTCATTTGTTCATGACTTATGGATCTCGTCAACAAAACTAACTTCAACAATAAGTCAGTAGTCATCAAGCGGCCACAAACATACTTTAGTTTATGGATACTTTGATTCCCGAGAAATGTTTACAACAAGGTACTCGATCTTTGTAAAACACAACATTTAAGCAGGCAGGAGTATAAATCAAAAGGAGTGTCAAATAACAAACGAAATGTGAACCCCAAAGTAAAGAGAATAAAAGTTCTCAAGTGTATTGAATTGTAAGAAAGAGCATGGGCTTTCCCTGCAAAGACAAAAATCCTAAATAAATAAGAAAGGACTTGCAAAAAAAAAAAAAAAAAAACAACCTTAAATGAAGAAAAGAGGTTATAGAGAGAAAGTGGTGCTTTGCTTCATCCGCAAGACTACAAAAAGCTAAATATAAGAAACATCATCATCTTGCACTCTCTCCTCGCACTTCCCAATTCTAATGTCGAGCACTAAGCTCTAGCTAGGTAGCTAAATATTTCATTGATTGGCTTTTATCAAACATTATATCCGTTGAATGAAAGAGGTATTTGCCCCTTACATCTATCTATTTTACCATTTTCCGTTTTCATAGATGGCCGCCTAAGAACAGCCAAAGTCACACACCAAATACTTGAAAATTACTGTTTTCGTTTCTGAAATAGGGATACTTTCACTTTGGCCTATTTTTAGATTAAAATATTTTTTTTTCAAAAACAGACAGAGTATATTGTTTCGGGTGAAATAACTATGATTGTAGGGAGGGAGGCGTAGATTGGAAATGTATGTTGGTTACCACCACACAAAGACACTAGAGAGAAATGATGATGAATGTGTAAAAAGAAAGACATTTTTTGAGAATGTTGGATTTTGTCCTACTTTGTTACTGCGCTCCACTAGTGCTGCAGCAAAACAAAATCCACTTTCACTAAAACTCTCATCCTCTTTAACCCGGAGCTTCATTACTATGCGATGCGTGATGAGCTGATCTTGGAAATCTGTATGTATATGCTCTCCTTTCTTTGTTGAGATGACAGAAAGAGTAGTTGCACATTAACCACGCCAAAGTATATGGTGGGACAATTCATTGAACATCATAATTATTTTTCTGTCCGAGGACTACTTAGTTGGGTGGGGATGGTTGGAACTCATTACCAAATGAGTCCTGATGTGTTTTATGTCTAATAATCCCTACACCATCAATGCAGCAAATTCGACTTATCTATATTTGTTGGTTTTAAGAATTAATGCTGCGCCTCTGATGAGATGAGATGCAATATTATTATTTACCCAAGGAAGGAGACAAACACAAAGATACTCAAGTGAAAATGAGGACAAGAGAAAAAAAAAAAAAAAAAAAAAAGGGTGAAAACTCCCTCTTGCTTGTACTGGGTAGGCTGCAGATTTAACAAAAGTAATATTATAGTTAAATATAAGCAAAACCCCACTAAATTTCAATCTCTGGCTGGTCTGAGAGATTAAAGAAAAAAAAAAAAGGCTCATTGTTTGTTGGTTGGACATCCTTGTCTTTTCTGGAGTTGTTAGGAAAAGAAAATTGAATCAAATGTTCTTTCCATCTGGTGTTTAGTGAGCTTTTTGTAGTCTTTTACTTGATTCAATATCCCAATCAGAATATCTTTAAACCAACATTGACATAAATCTCTTCCATAAGTAATAGGACTAATACAAGTATAAAAGAACACTCCTATATCGTCGCATTTGTACACCAGAACACAAATCAGAATCAAAATGTAATTTTTGTTTTAAAAGTCTATGGACTTCTTACTTTGTAACTTCTGAATGTGCATCCAAATGCGTTATTAGTTTCATGGTCCATGGTTTTCTACACCACATTGACTCCTTCACATGAATCATATCATATCATACCTTATCTTCCTTTCCACGAAAGTGCATTAACCCACCCTGTGGTTAAAATTTTACAACGAAAAGTGAAAAGAAAAGAGAGGTCTAATTCGTATTTTGAGCATAATAGAGTAGAAAAGCTCTAATCTAATTCTAACATATACTCCACCAAAAAGCCAAAAAGAGGCACAACCAATAAGGCTGTAAAAATACATCCTATCCTATATAATCCCCACTTATTTCCCCCTCCTGCCCTCAATCTTCACAACATTTCACCTCTCTCTCTCAACTCTCAACCACTTGTGTAGCTAGAAAGTAACTCATACTCAAACAATGAACACATCCTCATCCTCTGTAGATTCATGGGGAATTACTATTGCAGCTGTAACAACAGCATTGCTTCTTCAACTAACCTTCATTTCATCACTTCATGTTGACAGGATTATTGAGTTACCAGGACAACCCAAAGTTAGTTTCCAGCAGTTTTCTGGGTATGTACCAGTTGATGTAAGGAATCAAAGGTCTCTCTTCTATTATTTTGCTGAAGCTGAAATCGAACCTTCTACGAAACCCCTTGTTCTTTGGTTAAATGGAGGTAAAACCAAAAACAAAAAGATTCACATCTTATTTTCTCTTGAAATTTGAACATTGTTTGCCTGATTTTGGTTTTTGGGGTTTTCAATTAGGTCCTGGTTGTTCTTCCTTGGGTGTTGGTGCATTTTCTGAGAATGGTCCTTTTAGACCAAGTGGTAAAGCTTTGATCAGAAATGAACATAGCTGGAACAGAGGTATGTAAAACAGAGGGGAAATAAAACAGAGGAAATCGCATGTTTTTAATGTGTGTGTGTGTGTGTTCTTTTCCATCTGCAGAAGCAAATATGTTATACTTGGAAACACCAGTAGGAGTTGGATTCTCATACTCAAATGATACCAACAATTATGTCAGTGCTGATGACAAAATCACAGGCATGTTGTTAACAATCCCTACATTTTCTTAAGTTGATCTGAAATTGCTGTGGAGTTTTATTGTTCTAAAAATGTTGTGGGTTTTTTATTTCTGAAGCCAGGGACAATTTGGTGTTCTTGAAAAGATGGTTTCTGAAATTCCCACAGCACAAAAATAGAGAACTGTTCATCACAGGGGAAAGCTATGCCGGTCATTATGTGCCGCAGCTTGCAAACTTGATGATGGAATTCAACAAGAAGGAGAACCTCTTCAACCTCAAAGGAATTGCTGTAAGCACCGAGTCTAGACCTCAATTGTGTCGATCAAATTCAATACATTGTTTTGATCGTTTCCTTGTTCTTGCATTGCAGCTCGGAAACCCGGTACTAGAATTTGCAACTGACTTTAACTCAAGGGCGGAATACTTTTGGTCTCATGGTTTAATATCAGATTCAACATTCACAGAATTCACTTCATCTTGTAACTATTCTCGATACGTTAGTGAGTACTATAGAGGTTCCGTTTCTTCAGTTTGTTCAAGAGTGATGAGCCAAGTGAGCAGAGAAACCAGTAAATTCGTAGATAAGTATGATGTTACACTCGATGTTTGCATGTCTTCGGTTCTCTCTCAGTCCAAAATCATTAGTCCCCAAGTAAGTTTTAGTTCATTCATAGTCTTTCTTGTGTTTGAATTTTTGTTGTTTCCTCTCACTCAACTGTTGCATTATTGATGTCACTCACAGCAAGTGCCAGAGAGTATCGACGTTTGTGTGGAAGATGAGACGGTGAATTATTTGAACCGTAGAGATGTTAAGAAAGCACTCCACGCCCGTCTTGTTGGCGTTCGAAGATGGGAAGTTTGCAGCAAGTAATTCTCTTCATTTCATTCTTATGAAACTAGTAGTTAAAACAGCTATGTCTAGCTTATCTAATCAACTTTTATTTGTACTTTGATGACAGTGTTCTCGACTACGATTTACTTAACATTGAAATACCTACAATATCCATCGTGGGTTCACTTGTCAAGGCCGGAATTCCTGTCTTGGTATACAGGTGAAAACTCCTACAATACTACCACCATGTGTTGTAGATCACGAAAAATGTTCAAACTTCGTTCTACTTAACTGCTATAATGATTTTCTTGAATGTAGTGGCGACCAAGATTCTGTTATCCCATTGACAGGGAGTAGAAAACTTGTCCATGGGTTGGCAAAGCGATTAAGATTGGAGACAACAGTCCCATACAGAGTTTGGTTTCAGGGGAAGCAGGTTGGTCTTGTTGAACATTCTTAGTCGTGGCCTATTCTAAAAATGAACCATGGATTACATAAAAAACCTGTTGTCTGTTTGACTTTGTTAACGTTTATCTTTCTCCTGTTGGTTTTATTTCAGGTTGGTGGATGGACTCAAGTTTATGGTAACATTCTGTCTTTTGCAACAATCAGAGGAGCTTCACATGAAGCTCCATTCTCTCAGCCGGAGAGATCACTTGTGTTGTTCAAGGCATTTTTGGAAGGAAGGCCTTTACCCGAAGTACTATTCTGACCCTCACTCAATAAGTAAGTCCATATTAGCCACATAGGGTCTTAATCACAATGTAATTAGAGCTTGGGAAGATCCTTTTTATTATAGTCATAAGGTCTAATGTAATGATAATCAAGGGGGGTAAGAAAATGTATAAGGGAAAAAAAAAGTTTTTTGTGTCTTCATTTTTAGTTTTTTTATTGTGTTGGTTGGTGTAATTGAGCTTTGAGTTTGAACGATTTTTGTAAAGAATCCATGAAAAGAAAGAAGATTTTCTGTTAGAATTTTACTCAATGTGTTCGTTTGGGGAAGTTACGGCGTGTTAAACAGCCTCTTCGACTAAGACGGATGTAACATCGGAATCAGAATAACTTAATTGCAAGTTTGGAATTAAGAAATGATTTGACATGGAATTTTCTTTTTCCTGTTCTTTCTTTTCTCAAACAAGTTTGGAGAACATTTTGTTTGTAAAGTGATTCAATTTGATGGGCCATTTCTGTACCAACAAAAGAAGATTCAAAAACAAAAACTAAAGTGAGAAGAAATCTGAGAGAATATGTTTATCCATCTCTTTTACCTTCTAAAAGAAAAGATATTTTCAGTACGCGTCTATACGAAGAAAACAAGATATATACCTCAAAAGTTTAGTGTTTTGACACTAGATGAAGCGCAGCAGGAAAGAAACAACAAAAAAAAAAGAGAGAGAGCTAAAAAGCAGCACCATTGAGTTCGGTTTAATACAAAAGTGACTTGCACATGAATGAATAGAGCAGCCATTGAACTCGAAAGCATGAGAATGAATCAGTATCAATTCACTAGCCAACCTTACATTTCTTTTCTGTCCAACACCTAAATAATACATGCATTGCTTGTGGTGAAGAAAACAAGTTTCGTAGGTTCAGCCATGCACCCAATTAAGCTGCTGTATATGTGTAGTTTTTTTTTTTTTATGTAAATACATTGTTACTGATACCTACTTGATATTTAGTTCATTAAGTACAGACCATGGACATAAAAGTTCCATCAGAGAAGAAGGGTCTTGATTTACACAGGAATGGATGGAGGAAGTGCGTCCGGGATCGCAGTGTTACTACCATTGAGCACCGTCACATTTCCATCGCCATCAACATCCACGATAACTGAATCACCTTCCTTAATCTCTCCTTGGAGCATTTTCTCGGCCATGCTATCTTCCAGAAGCCTCATAATTGCCCTCCTCAACGGTCTTGCTCCGTAACTAGGGCTGTAGCCCTCGTCAACTACTCTGTCTCTGAATCTCTCTGTTACTTGGAGCTCAATCTCCTTGACTTTTAGTCTCTCAAACACCTCCTTCAACATTATGTCTGCAATGTCCTTCACCTCCAACTTGGTCAACTGCCTGAAGACAATCATTTCATCTAACCTGTTGAGGAACTCTGGCCTGAAATACTGTTTGAGCTCCTCTGTCACGAGGCTCTTTATCCTGTTGTAACTACTGTCCTTCTCGTCGTAGTCGAGATCAAACCCAATCCGGCGACCTCCTTTCTCGATCACACTGCTTCCAACATTGGAGGTCATTATCAAAAGCGTGTTCTTGAAATCCACGGTTCGGCCCTTGCTGTCTGTCAACCTACCATCTTCCAAAATCTGAAGCATCATGTTGAAGACATCAGGATGGGCTTTCTCAATCTCATCAAATAGGACTACCGTGTAAGGCCGCCGTCTAACTGCTTCAGTCAGCTGACCACCCTCGGTGTAGCCGACGTAACCAGGTGGAGACCCAATGAGCTTTGAAACAGTGTGTCTCTCCATGAACTCACTCATGTCTAGCCGAATCATAGCTTCCTCAGAGCCAAAGTAGTAGGCAGCCAGTGTCTTAGCAAGTTCTGACTTTCCAACACCAGTAGGTCCAGAGAATATGAAGCTGGCAATTGGTCTGTTAGGATTTTTAAGTCCAACACGGGCACGGCGGATAGCACGACTAATGGCTTTAACGGCTTCATCCTGGCCAATGACCCTCTTGTGGAGCGTTTCTTCCATCTTCAGAAGTTTATCGGATTCGTCAGAGGAGACCTTGTCGACGGGAATACCAGTCCATGAAGAGACTATGTGCTGTATATCGACTTCTGTCACAATTGGACCTGTATCAGCTGCTTCAGACTCTGCCTTGGATCTTTCTTTGCCCTTGTCAATGAGAGCTGATATTTGGGCTTTAAGATCCATCTCTCTGTCTCTCAATTCCCCAGCCTGAAAAAATTGTGCACTGTAAGCCTACTGGATAGAAATTTTAGGTAAAGGCAAACAAGCAAAAAAAAAAAAAAAACACTAACACACACACAAAACAACATAAAATGCTTGCAAGTACCTTTTCAAAATCCTGGCCGCGAACAGATTCATTTTTCTCCTTTGTAATTTGCCTTAATTCCTTTTCAAGTTCTCTGGCTTCCTCAGGAAGCTGCATAAGAAGTAAGAACGAATCAGACAGCTCAATCAATTGATATTGTGGAGCTAAATGAGGAAAGCTATTCCGAAACAGAAAATGGTACCTGAGCATTACGAAGTCGCACTCGAGAACCAGCTTCATCAATCAAGTCTATTGCTTTATCAGGAAGGAACCGATCACTGGTAAAATGAAGTCGTCGTCAGAACTCAAATAGGGTAGAAAATTTTGAGAAACTATGCAGTACGCTCCACCCATTTGAAAGCATTCAGACAAATATTGATGAGCGAATATTACACATGTAAAAGTACAAAAACAATTGCTTCCTTAACCATACAACAAGGTAAAAGGTATCAAGTCAAACACCAACAAAAAAAAAAAAACACGTTATCAGGTTCAGCAATCATGAGACATGAATGCAAGGAAAATAACATCACAAACCTGATGTACTGGTATGATAAGTTCGCTGCAGCAACTAGGGCTTCATCTGTGTATCGTAATTTGTGGTGAATCTCGTATCTCTCTCGAAGACCTTTTAGAATCAGTATGGTCTCATCAACAGTTGGTTCAGGTACTTTTACTGGCTGGAATCTTCTTTCCAATGCTGGGTCTTTTTCGATGTGCTTCCTGTATTCATCAAGAGTGGTAGCACCAATGCACTGCACCAAAAAATTGAGAAGTACTGTAATGACTAAGAATAGAACCTTGGAAGTTCGAAAGCTATGACTTGCATGGAAGATACTAAAGCATAAAACATGATTCAAAACTTGTGAAGGGTGAAAAAAGGTGTTTCTTTACGTCTAATGGAAAACCAAAAGTGAGAAAACAAAAAGTTACTTAAAAGGCAACAATAGGAGGCAGACTATAGCCTTAAGTATAAACACATTTACAGACTGAAGGTTAAATTACCTGCAATTCTCCTCGGGCAAGAGCTGGTTTCAAGATGTTGGCAGCATCAATGGCACCCTCTGCTGCTCCTGCTCCAATAAGTGTATGCACCTCATCAATGAAGAGTATTATCTCATCACTCTGCTTAATTTCTTCCATCAGTTTCTTCAACCTCTCTTCGAACTCTCCACGATACTTTGTACCCGCAACTAGCAAACCCATATCCAAGGTGATGACCTGAATTGTGAACCAAATGTTTGCATTAGAATCAGCTTATACATAAATGCACTGTTTTGTAATTATATTAATATCACTCGTTTTATAATGCATGGTCATGGGAGGATATAAATTATCAATTATATAATCACCTTCTTCCCCTCAAGAGTTTCTGGCACATCACCAGTTGCAATTCGTTGAGCAAGTCCTTCAGCAATCGCAGTTTTTCCAACTCCAGGTTCTCCAATGAGGCAGGGATTATTCTTTGTTCGCCTACCCAATATTTGAGTTACACGTTCAATTTGTGGTTGTCTACCAACAACTGGATCAAGCTTACCCTGAGAAGGCAAGAAGTTGAACCCATTTATTCCTATTGAACTAATTATAAACACAAGCCAGTATCTAACAATAATCACAGAAAGCAAAAATGAGATGTTATACCTCTTCAGCCAGTTTTGTGAGATTAGTACCATATTCCTCAAGTGTAGGCATCTTATTTCCGCTGCTGCCTCCTCCAACTCCAGCTCCAACAGCTTCTGTGCTCTCACCTACCATGCGGATAACCTGGTTGCATAATTGGTAATAAAAGATAAAATTCAACATTTCCAGATCAGCTGTATCCAACACCTCCAGTAACTGATGATATAAATAATTGATGCATGTGGTGGACCCATTGTAAATTTACCTGGGTACGAATATTACTTGGATCAGCACCTAAGTTCTCAAGCACACGTGCTGCTACACCTTCACCCTCACGGAGCAGTCCCAAAAGCAGGTGCTCGGATCCAATATAGTTATGGCCTGAAACATTCAATACCGTCAGAAAACAATTGACGGACGAATTCCAAATAAAAGACAGCTCAAAGACTCACCAAGTTGTCGCGCTTCCTCAAGTGACAGTTCCAAAACACGCTTGGCACGAGGAGTGAATGGTATCTCGACAGCAACAAATCCACTTCCTCTGCCGATAATCTTCTCCACTTCAACGCGAGCATCCTTTAAATTAATTCCCATGGACTTGAGAACTTTTGCAGCAATTCCAGTGCCTTCACCAATAAGACCCAATAATATCTGTTCTGTGCCAACAAAATTGTGCCCAAGGCGTCTTGCTTCCTCTTGTGCAAGCATGATAACTTTAATAGCTTTCTCTGTGAAGCGCTCAAACATAGCTTTAGCCACAGCACGGCTTCCCTTTCCACGTGGAGCAGAGATTGCAGCTGCTACCTTAGAGTGGAAATCCATCCCAGACTTTACCATTGAATCCAAAGCGTTGGATCCCCGTAATCCCGAAAAACCTTGCATTCTCTTTGTCGAAGCTTGAGCATTACACATCATTTTGACTGTCCTTTTGTTTTTTCCAGAAGATCCTTGAAGTTGTCCATGATTTTCACCAACAATGACTGCTGAAAGGTTCGTGGATTGAACCAGAGCCCGAGCCATGATTCTTTACTTACAAAAACTCAGTATACGTTTCTTATTTTTGGTTCAAGATAACCTGCAGAGAAGCAGAAACGAAACCCCAGATGAGACTCAAAGTGCTTGGGAGGTTAAGTCAATTTCTGTATGACACAAAGATGGGTTTCTTATACTCATTCCTACATCAATTAAATTTGTTCAGGACATTAAAATCCTCATCAGTCACATGGTTTAACAGGAAGTTATTAGTAATTAAGTTAAAGGAGATATCATGCACTGAATTGTCAGGGGATCCTGACCTTCAAGAAAGAAGGGTCGCCACTTAAATAATGCAAAAAAATCATCACCCTTGTCTCTCTGATGGAATGTTAGTATAGTTCCTAATTTGCACCATACAAAATCAACACACAACACAGTGCAAAGCTCATGATGGAAACTTTCCATTTTTATAGAAATGACACAAAATTGAAGTCTGGGGCAGGTACAATTGGTGTATTTAAAGTGTAAGATAACCAAATCGACAGCTAGGAAAGTTAAAAATGATCATTACCTGAATAATTTTGATGGATGTACTCTTCTTCCTCTTGTTGTTGTTCTGCTTCTCCTGGTACAGGAGAGAGGGAGAGTATAGGAGGAGAAGGAGGTCCTGTGAGATGGGAATGAAGAAGATCAGAGAAGTGAGATGGAATATTAAATGGAGATTTGGAAAGTGGGAAATGTGGATGATAATCAACCCCCTATTTTCTGTCTTTTTCCTGTAGATAATTCTTCTTCACTTGTTGTTTTTTTCCCTTCTCTGTAGGAAGACAGGTGACGTAAATTCCTATTGTTATTAATTAATTCAACAAAAATATCTGAATAATTTAGCCACTGGAATTCTTCCACGTTTGTAAAAAGGTTTCCTCCCATATCCTTGCGTGTAGTATGTGTATGTGTGCAAGTAAACTACCAAGATATTTTTTTGATAAATTAATAATTTATACCAAGAGATTCAACGGTGACCGGAGTGTTATGCATAAGAGCAACTGCAATCCACGAGTAAACCCAAATTTTTACTCGAGTGGGCTGGCGTAGTGGGACGGACCATCGATCAAAATTTGATCAAAGAGTAAAATCCAGACCAAATTTGGTCGGCGATCAAGAGCAAATCCAAATATAGTCGGGCGTTAATATAATCTCTGCTACACATCGGGCGTTGATATAATCTCCGCCATTCATCGCGCGTTGGTATAGTTAACGTCCAACGAACAGGCGTGCATATAAACTTCGCCTGAATGGGGCGTTGGTAAAGATAACGCCCGATGGGGCGTTCATAAACTTAACGCACGAAATGGGGCGTTCATATACTTAACGCCCCACTCCACTTTAAGTTTTAAACTTGTGAAATTTGCATGGGGCGGGCTTTATACCTCCGCCCCATTATTTATTTTTTTTTATTTTTTTTTGTTTTTTGAAACGTATACTATACCAATGCCCCACGTCAGGCGTTATCTTTACCAACGCCTGATCCCAGGCGTAATCTTTATCAACGCGCGACCAAATTTAATCTGCAATCACTACGCCACACGACGGATTAAACCCAAATTTGATCTTTTTTTTTAGTCTTTGGTCTTTGGTTATACTCGCACCATTGTGGACGCTCTAAGGGATTATTTTGTCAGACTTTGATAGTCGACGTTGGTATAATTACCACCGTTTACAGTGATTTTAATTAGATAACTTCAATTTCCATTCCATCCTAGACATAGACTGGTAGTAGTCGGAGGAAGGGAGAGAAAGCCACCTCGGGGCTCGAGCTTAACTTTTTGCGTAAGAGAAAATGTTCTAGAACTGTGACTAGATACATCTGGAATTTAGTCCATGGACGAACGAAAGTTTGCTTTTGGGACAACAACTATTATCAAGTAGAGATCTAAGCATTTGACTTTTACAAATGTAATAAATGACTTGGTATTTTTTACTCAGCTGAATTTGGATCTAGAAACAAGGTAAGGGGTATCAAAAATGGTAAAGATAGGAAACTACCCTTATCAATTTTAATTAAAGCTAACCCAAATCATCTTCTATCAATTTTACTGACCAAATCCATCTCCATCATTCGACCGGAAAAAACTCATCAATTCGAAAATTTTATCATCGCTTAATCTTCAAACATGTAGATGCGTGTAGAAAATCTGATATCAAAAACTTAAAGAACAAACGTAACTCTAACAAATCTCTTCTATTGATGTAAATAATTTCATGACTTTGCAGCCTATTTATAGTTTAACAAACTTGACTCTTAAGCAAAGACTCTTTCCTAACATATCAAACTCTAATTAAAGATATTTCTAGAATATTCTAAACTCTATACGTAAATACTATACGTAACCAAACTTCTAAAACTGGTAAACTTGTTTCTCAAGTTTACTATACGTTCTCAGTAACTCAGATCAACTTATACTAGTTTGTTGCAAGTACGACTCCAACTCCTGTTAGTTGCTTTCACATAATGTTTCATTCAGACAACATCAACTCCTCCTAGTTGCTTTCATAATACCACATCAACTTAACTTAGTTGCTTCCACATAACAGCATCAACTTCCAATAGTTGCTTCACTCAGACAACAGTAACTTCGACTAGTTGCTTCCACCAACTATATCTTGGTTTAATCTTAAACATCCTCCCTTAAACCAAGATATTCTTTACTAATCATTCCAAGTTTTCCGCGCAAATAGACGAACGTATTATACTTCAAATACTTAGTAAAAATATTAGCCACTTGATCTTTACTTTCACAAAATTCCACAACAATCTCCTTATTGCTGACAAGCTCTCTAATGTAATGATATTTGATATCAATGTGTTTACTCCTTCCATGAAACACGAGATTCTTTGTTAATGAAATTGAGGACTTGTTATCACATATTATTGTTGTAGGTGTATTCTGCTTATTGAAAAGAGACTTCAGCATCATCCTTAGCCATACAACTTGTGTAGCACAATTTTCAGCAGCTATGTGTTCAGCTTATGTTGTAGACAAGGCAACAACTTGTTGTTTCTTTGATGACCAGGAAAAGAATCTTGTTCCTAAATGAAATGCATAACCAGATGTACTCTTTATTCCTTCCGTGTCTCCATCCCAATCACTATCTGTATAACCAACCAATTTTGGATCTTCAGAAATTGTATAGAGAATTCCTAAACTAATTGTTTCTTTGACATACTTCAAAATCCTCTTTGCATCTTGTAGATGTGACTGTCTTGGTAACTCCATAAACCTACTAACTAATCCAACTACATACATAATGTCTGGTCTTGTAGCAGTTAAATATCTCAGACATCCAACAAGACTCTTAAAATCTGTTGGATTCACAAGTTCTCCTGATTCATCTTTTGTTAACTTCAACCTTTCTTCAGTTGGTGTTAAAATTGGATTACAATTATCCATCTTGAAACGCTTAAATATTCCTTCTGCATATCTATGTTGATTTATAAAGTTACCTCTTTCTGTTTGTTGTACTTCAATGCCAAGAAAGTATGACATTAATCCAAGATCTGTCATCTCAAATTCTTTCACCATATCCTCCCTGAATTCCTTGATCATCTCTGAGTTATTGCCAGTAAAAATAAGATCATCCACATACAAACAAATTATAATATGATTGTCAAATAAATCAGCTTTCAAATATAGTGTCTGCTCATGTGGACATCTTGTAAAACCTTTCTCAATGAAGTATGTATAATTTCTTGTATACCAAGCACGTGGTGCTTGTTTTAAACCATACAACGCTTTTTTTTAGCTTGTACACTTGATTCTCCTTCCCCTTCATAACATAACCTGCTGGTTGCTCAACATATACTTCTTCTTCTAGTACACCATTCAAGAATGCACTCTTTACGTCCATCTGAAATATCTTTCATTACTTCTGAGCAACTAGAGCAATGATCATTCGAACTGTATCAAGTCTTTCAACTGGTGCAAAGACTTCAGAATAGTATATTCCTTGTTTTTATCTATATCCTTTAGCAACTAACCTTTCTTTCAATTTATCAACTTCACCATCTGATTTGTACTTTGTCTTGTAAACCCATTTGACTCTTATTGCTTTCTTTCCTTCTGGAAGTTCTGTAAGTTCCCATTTATTGTTCTTCTTTATTGAGTATATCTCAGCTTCCATTGCTTGTACCCATCCCTTATCTTTAAAGGCTTCTTCATAAACAACGGAATCACAATCTCCATATAAAGCAAAATTAATCTCCTCTTCATCAGTATCATCATCTCTTGTTATCACATAATCTTTCATTCTTGATGGTATAACATATTTTCTTCTTGGTCTTGCAGTCTCTTGTTGTGGTATCACATCACTTCTTACTTCTTCAGTTGTTGCTTCTTCGGTTCTTCTTTCTTTTTGTTGTTCAGTAACTCCATCTTGAGTATTTACTTGTTCTTCAACTGCTATTGGTAATGTTCTAACAGTTTCATTTGTTGAGTTGATATCATTCCAATTCCACTGAGAATCTTCATCAAATATTATATCTCTACTTATAACTATTTTTCCTGTTACAGGATTGTAAAGTTTATATCCTTTTGTTACTGAACGGTAACCAACAAAAATACACTTTTCACTCTTATCATCTAGATTCTTTCTAAGTTCTTTAGGTATATTGCATAAGCAATGCACCCAAAAACTCTCAGATGTCGTACACTTGGTCTTGCACCTCTCCAAGCTTCTTCTGGTGTTTTATTCTTCAAACTATTTGTTGGACATCTATTAAATAGATACACTGTTGTATCAACTGCATAACTCCAGAAGTTCTTTGGTAAATCTTTTGTTCTTCTTATAGTTCTTGCCATCTCCATTATTGTTCTATTCTTTCTTTCTGCAACACCATTCTGTTGAGGTGTATATCTAGCTGTTAATTGATGTAGAATGCCATGTCCTTCCATAAAACTATCAATAACTGTATATTATGTTCCTCTACCAGTTCTTAGTATCTTGATGTTCTTTCCAATCTGCTTCTCAGCATATGCTTTAAAGCTTCTAAAAGCATGAAAAGCATCACTTTTCTGTCTAACTAGATACACCCAAGCTTTTCTACTGAAATCATCAATGAAAGTTATGAAATAATTATTACCTCCATGTGATGTTACTTCAATAGGACCACACAGATCACTGTGTACAATCTCCAACTGTTGTTCTGCTCTTCTAGCTTTGTTCACTGAGAATGGATCTATGTGTTGTTTTCCAAAGATACAATTTTCAACACCTTGACTCTGGAAGCTCTATAATGGGTAGACCTGTCACCATCTCCTTCTTAGACAAAGATTATAAATTGTTAAAGTTTGCATGACCCATTCTCTTGTACCACATCAAACTTTGGTTTCTTTCATGTGTACTATAACAGCTTGCACTTTGATATTGAATATTCAAAGGAAAAAATCTGTTCTTAGTCATATGTACTCTTGTAATGAGTCTTCTATATCTATATCTTATTAAACACACTCCATTGAATATGTTCATAGAATAAACTCTTTCTGATAATTGTCCCATACTCAACAAATTCTGATGTAAACCTGGTACATAGAATACATCCATGATATATGTTTTTGTACCATTCTTAAGAACTATTCCAATTCTTCCTTTTCCCATAACTGGAATGGTAGAATTATTACCAAACTTAACAGTTGATCTTATGGATTCATCAAGATTAGCAAACAATTTTTTTCTTCCACACATGTGATTGCTGCACCCTGTATCTAGATACCACTTCCGATGAAGTTGTTCTTCAGCTGTGTGACAAGCCAACAACATATTCTCATCTTTCACTTCATCTTCTTCTTTTCCTTCTTCTACTATGTTTGCCTTGAAGTTTGATTTGTAATTATTAGCAGTTGTCCTTCTAGGTTTTGTACATGTAGTAGCAAAGTGTCCAAAAATTCCACAATTATAACACTGCACCTTTGATAAATCTAATGGTTTTCTTCCTTGATAACCTGCATTATTAGATCTTCCTCCAGTATTATTTCTTCCTTGATAACCTCCATTGTTAGGTCTTCCTCCAGAACTTGAGTTTCCTTGTTTATTACTCCATGTGACTTGACTTTGTAGAGCTTCTTCTACTGGTTTTGCAGCAGCTGTTTTTTCACATAATCTCTGCTCATAAGCCTGTAATGAACCTAATAATTCATTAAGAGACATAGTTGTAGCAGTGTTACACTCCTCAATAGCAGTTACTTTTGCTTCAAACTTCTCAGGTAAACTCCTTAAAATCTTTTCAACAACTGCTGAATCTTCAACAGTATCACCATTAGCCTTCATCTCATTGACAAGATTCAATGCCTTTGAGAAAAATTCTGATATTGTTTCAGTAGCTTCCATCTGCAATAATTCATACTTTCTTTTCAGGGTTTGTAACCTAACCTTCTTGACTTTGTCAGAACCTGTGTAATAACTAACCAATCCATCCCATGTTGTTTTAGCTTGTTTAATATAAATAACTTTTTCCATGGGTGATTCATGAACACCTTGATGAAGAATATATGTTGCTTTCGAATTATTTTTCCTATTTGTTGTTAGAGTTGTTTGTTGTTCTGCTGTCAAAACAACTCCTTCTGCTGGTTCAACATAACCATCTTTCACAATCTCCCATACTTCTTGATAGATAAAAATATTCTCCATCTGTAACCTCCAATGTTCAAAGTTCTTTCCTTCAAACACTGGCACCTTTATTGAACTTAAACTCGTCATCTTCTTCAACTTAACTTCTCATACCCACAATCCTAGAATCTGATACCAGTGCTCTGATACCAGATGTAGAAAATCTAATATCAAAGACTTAAAGAACAAACGTAACTTAAACAAATCTCTTCTATTGATGTAAATAATCTCATGGCTTTGCAGCCTATTTATAGTTTAACAAACTTGACTCTCAAGCAAAGACTCTTTACTAACATGTCAAACTCTAATTAAAGATACTTCTAGAATATTCTAAACTCTATACAACAAATACTATACGTAACCAAACTTCTAAAACTGGTAAACTTGTTTCTCAAGTTTACTATACATTCTCAGTAACTCAAATCAACTTGTACTAGTTGCTTCCAAGTACGACTCCAACTCCTGTTAGTTGCTTCTACCTAATGCTTCACTCAGACAACATCAACTCCTCCTAGTTGCTTTCATAATACCACATCAACTTGACTTAGTTGCTTCCACATAACAACATCAACTTCTGATGTGTTTTTCAAAGTTGTTGTAGTAATATGATTCGTTCAAGACTTGTGAAAGCGGACTTTAGATTTTTTTAATAAATAAAAATAGCGAACTAAATTAAAAAGATGTTGTGAAAATTATGGAGAGAATGGGACTAGGATTCCACCATTGGTTGATATTAGTGATTTAATAAAACAATAATTATGCAACTCAACATTCAAATTGATTCTAATAATATTTCCTAGACATGTAGATTTCCAAAAGAATAGATGTTAATCCAAGCATAGAATATCAAAACCCTAAAGCAAGCATATTCTATCAAGAGAAAATACACCTAACTAATCAAAATCATATAAACAATTTTTAGTTCAATGCAAAAATCATAATAGAGTTGTTGTAATTAATTAATAAAAATATATCACTTTTACCGAAACAACAACTTCCTCCATAGCCCCAAGGATTGGGTTTAGCTCCGCATATTGGAAACACACTCAAAATAATTTTCCATTGCTCGAAAGTGTTTACAAGTGATGAAATGGGAGAAAATAATGATTAAACCGGGTTTGCTCTAAACGATCCCCAAACTCTCCATCTCCTCACTGATACCCAAGACACTCTTATTTATACTGTGAAGCCAATCTTAGGTCGACAATCATCTCAATTACTCCAAAAGATCTTTGCAGTTAATGAAAGTATTTCATGGGAGTAGTTCCTCTCCATTTTCACACGTCTTCTAAGTTGTATGGTATATCCAAATCTTCTCATTTAATTGAGCCAAATAATGAAGAGAATATCTTCAATTAATTCCGTGAATAATTCCTTCACTGTTTTCGAAAATGTCCAAAAGTATACGATTTCCTTCCATTCAAGACACGTACAAAATCTTACTATCATGGTAAGAAGATAATCATGTCTTAAAAATATCCCCATAATATCATGACCAGAATCTCACACAGTTGAGATTTCTTTTCCCGCCAATCTATCCCGTGAAGAAGAAGATGGGTGCCCCTATCCGTTCCTGGGGTGCGAATAGAGATGCCATGAGGGGTGTCTCTGATCAGCTGCTTGGGTGCAAATATCCTTTGGGTACCCCTTATCATTTGGGTCCCCCTTATCCACAAGTGAGAGTCTGAATAACACGTTCCTTCCGGTGCTTTAGACGACTTTTCGAGCCGATTTTTCCAAGAATGTTTATTTCCAAAAATACCTAAAAACACATAAAATACCATAATAAGTACAAAAAATCGATTACCAACAATACATGAAATTAAGGATAACGTAGACACAAAAATGTGTCTATCAACTTCCGATAGTTGCTTCACTCAGACAACAGTAACTTCGACTAGTTTCTTCCACCAACTATATCTTGGTTTAATCTTCAACAATGCGTATGAAACAAATTATCAAACCTAATTGTGATGACCCTATAATTGGAAAATTTATTCAGTACAAAAGAAAAAAAAATATCAGTCTTAACGAAGAAATCTCTGAAATCCAAGGAAAGAAAGAAATGACGAGATTGAGGAAATAAGTAATTACATAAACTCGATCATATACTTCATTTCATTGTTTGAACATTAAATTAGGTCAAAAATATCGAAATTCTGGAATTGCAATTATGTGGTTGTTAGGATACCACTTCGACTACCCTGACATCTTTTCATATTTAATATTAGTCGTTATTTTCCTAGGTATACTATTTTGATGACTTTTCATCTCTGAAAGTGACATTTCAAAGGTCGTCATGATATTCATTCTAACAACTTGACGACTACTGATATGGTATTATTAATCGTCAGGTTTTTAAATTCCTAAGCATGACAACTAATGACCTCCAAAAATTTTCTTGTGTACTATTTTGTTATTGGTCGCCACTTTATTGGAGTAATATCTTGACGATCAAGTGTCGGTCTTCACTTTGTAGATTGCCGAGCATGACGACTTATAATCGACCCAAACCAAGTTTTCCAGAGTACAACTAGGTTATTAGTCATTATGGTTTTGTTAAAATAAGTTGATAACTTATCTTTGGTCGTCCCTTGTAGAATTTTCGACCATGAAGACTAAGTCCATAAGATAGTTAGTCTTCATTATGTTCGACTGTCTGACATTGACGACTAGTTGCAATGCATTTTCATTGTTCTTGAACTTTTAGTCCGTAGATGACAATTTTAATTGGTTACTTGTGTACTGTGTTATTTTTTAGGCATGCAAAGATCAAGAAAGGAAAAAAAGATGTTACTCCTCCTTCAAAACCTCCTAGTAAAGATGAAAAACTCTTGACTACAACGCTTTTAGACGGGGATTTGTGGAACCTGAAACGCTTAAAATCCGTGAACGGAAAGATACTCAGCCACCACATGAACCAAGCGATTCTGATGAAAACCAATCAATTCCACCTAGTAAAGGAGGTAATAACGATAATGATCAAGGAATTCCAGCTGGTAGAGGGAGTAAGGATGACGATGAGCATGACATTCCACCTGCTAGTTTAGGCTCGTCTTGTATGATTTTGATTTTTCAAACCTAAATAAAATACTTCGACAATACATTGTTTTACCATATAATCAAATTTTAGTTACTAAATTTTTGACTTTGATGTTTCTTTTATTTTTTGGTTTGAAACTCATATATGGACAGAAATAACTAAAGATGAAAAAAATTTATTTAGGAAAATTAGAGAAAACAGAGAAGGTGCAAAGAGTAATGGTGGAAGGTGTGAATATCTATAAGCGTTATAGAGACGATTGTTGGCGATATTAATTATATCGGGAAATATAATCAAGACTGTCAGCAATAGCTATAATCAAAATGCTCGATAACATCTTCATCATTTAACCAGTTTTCCATAATAGCGCAACTGATTTGTCAGGCAACCCGGTATAGCAAATAGAAAATTTGTAGACTGCATAGGAACGTGCCTTAGATCTCCACATAAAATGATCTCGACCCTGAACATAGGAGTGAGAGATGCTTTAATAAAGAACGATTTTTTGGGGATCTTGGTTTTTTTGGGGACCATGGTTCCATTTTTAGCAAGACATTTAGAAGTAAAGTGAAGACAACCCTTGTCCAAATATTTATGTTAATACCAAAATTACCCTTTTTAATTAAGTTTGTACAATGATTAATTAGTGTAATTAAATTAGGTTAATTAGTGATTAGATTAGTGTAAGATTAAATCAATATTATTTTTCTTAAAATTAAGTCATTGAGAGGGAAGAAGAAGGGGAATATAAGAGTTGGAAAAAATCAATTACTTTTTTATTTGTTGAATCCAAACCTTCAAACTACCCAAGCATACTTCAAATTTAGTTTTTTGTTGCTTGAATTGGCCAAAATTTTCTAAAAAAGAGAAATTTTATAGCTTGATTTGGGCTAAGTCGAATAAATTCGGCTACAAGATCTGAAGAACAAGTAACCGAACTTATATGCTAATGTAGTTTGGCTAATGTTCATGAAAGCGCAGGTAACCGAACTTAATTTTAATGGAGTTTTTTACTTTCAGAGAAAAGTTCCGTTAGGAGAAATTTTTTGCGATGTAACCAAACTAAATATATAGGGAATTCGGTTAGGAGAAAAAAAATTGTGAAGTAACCGAACTCAATATATAGGATTTCAGAGAAAAGCTCGGTTTGGAAATTAAAAAGTTCGGTTAGGAAATTAAAAATTCGGTTAGGAAATATTTTTTGCGAAACAGCCGAACTGTTCTTCATGTTCTTCATTTCCAGCAAGTTTGGCTAGTTCGGTAAAGTTTTTCCACAAAATTCCTAACCGAACTTACTACTGTGACTTCCATTTTTAATCTATTTTGATGACTACTACTTAAAATTTTCAATAAAAAACGAATTAGAAGTAATGAGTTTTTGGAAAAATACTTATGGACGGGTTTGTTTACAAAAGCGACGATAAAAATTCAATGAATCGACGACGATAAAAATTCAATGAATCGACGACGATTAAAATTTGATGATTTTGATTAGATTTGTATATGATCAGGTTTAGATGATCATAAATTGATGAAGAAGAGAAGAAGAAAAATTGTAGAATAGAGGAAGAATAAATTGAAGAATTATAATTTTAATTAGGTTAAAGGATAAACTAGTCATCTCCATATTTTAGGACACCCCTTATAACTATAGGGCAGGTGGTCTAATCAAAAACAAAATCGTTCTTAATAAAATACTTCTTTACAATGTATTTGAGAAATTTCTTTTGAGCCTCTAGCTATATAGACTCTATTTATAGGTTAGCACTTGCCTTCTTTGGGCTTGGGCCACATGAGAGATGACAATGCTTCCCCTTAAGTTGGGAAGAACGATTTTTTGGGGACCATCTTTTTTTGGGGACCATTGTCTTATTTTGGGTAGGACATTTAGTAAATATAGAACGCGCGATTGAGGGATACTAAAACTAATTGGGGGATAGAGGAAAAGGACAAAAACTGGATTTAAATATCAAATCAGGGTCGCCCCTTATCTAAGTATTTTACCTAATACCTAATCTACCCCTCACTAATCATGTTTAGTGCTTAATTATAATTAGTAAATTTATAAGATTATTTGATAAATGATTAGTGTGTATTTTTATTTGTATTTGAGTGAGTGAGGTGAGAGTAGAAGGAGGGAAAAAGTATTTGAGAGATAATTTGTTTTGGTGAAAATGAAGGATGATTGTGAAGAGGGAATTGCTGCTAAGAGGTTGAAAATTTGATTTTTTTTCTTTGAATCCACCATTTTTACAGCTGAAAAAGCTCGGTGCCGTAATGGAAGTGGTATGAATACAATGCCGGAAGCAGCCATATCGGCATGGTATTCGTACCACGTCCATGCCGGCACCGAGCTTATCCCCCATTTTGAAATTCAAGCCGGCATAGTATTCAACCAAAAAACTATACCGGTACAAAAGTTGTTTTTTACCTACCGCTATTCCATTTTTTTTTTCTTCTGGTTTTCAGTCCGCTGCCGGCACAGTCAGTTAAATCTCGAGCATGCCGGTACTGCTACCGGCATGGTATGTTGCTTGAATTTATTTGCCGGCACATGATGTAAAGTATCCGGAAAATTGAATTTTTTCCACTTGACTACTGGCATTGACAGATTTCTATCAAGCATGCCGGCATCTAGTTACGATATTGAGTGTTAGTTACCAAGCATGCTGACACCATTTTCCGGCATGGTCTTCATCACTTCCGGCATGTCTTCATCATTTCCGGCATGGTATTCATCACTTCCTGCATGGTCTTCATCACTACCGGCATGGTCTTCATCACTTCCGAATATTAAAAAAAAAAATCGTTTTCAAAGTGAGGAGCCGACAGAGAAGGAGAAGAGAATTTGAAAGGGAGTGGGGAAAATTTAGAATTTGAAAGGGAGTGTGCAATATTTAGGTTTCAAAACCCTAACCCTAAAAGAGATCAATAAGAGGTGAAGATGGAAATGGGGGACATGATTTTGTTTTTTTTTATTTTAAATTTTTTTATTTTAATTTTGAGGGAACGGTATTTTAGTATTTTTTTTCCCCTAAAAACACCCCTTAGCAGACACTATTGGTTGGGGGAAGTAATTTATATCCCCCAGTTAGTTCAAGTATCCCTCAATCGCGCATTCTAAATCTAGGTCACCCCTTATCTCATATTTATATTAATACCAAAATTACCCTCCTGATTTTTTTTGTGTAATGAAGCGTAATTACTAATTAATCATTGATTAGGGTCAAATTAATAGATGATTTTTTTTGAAAGAAGTAGAATTATTGAGTGATTCAAGTAGTAGAAGAAAAAGAAGATGGAGAAAAAAATTATTTTGAGATGGGTGGATATGGAGAAAAAACATCCTCTGTATACCAAGGTATGCTTGTACCTTAGTTAATGTTGCTATAAATGGCCTAAAATATCTTCAAAAATAAAAATTATAACAAAAAAAATTCAACTAGGTCAACAAAGTTCGGTTATATTATATGAATAACATGTAACCGAACTTTCTGCAAATGCAGTTCGGTTAATAAATCCAAAATACACAGGTAACCGAACCAGATCTTTAATGGATTTTTTTGTTTGTTCGACTAGCTGATGAAAAATCAAATGTAACCGAACTACTATGCTCAAGTTTATAGAATTTTGTTCGGTTCAGTCGACTCGACCATGTTATAACCGAACCTTAAACAACAGAGTTCAGTTGGTTTGCAAAATCTGTACGAACCAGTGATTCAGCCGAACCCTTAGTTTTTCCATGCACTTAAATTCTATAAGTTCGGCATGATCACAACGTTTATAAAACATTGCCGAACTCTTCGTTCGGTTAGCAGAAAAAATTGCGACTTAACCGAACTCATTATATAGGTTTTCAGAGTAAAGTTCGGTTAGGAATTTATTTTTTGCGGTTTAACCGAACTCAACTTTTGGCTATATAGAGAAGAGTTCGGTTTTGAATATTTTTCTTTGCGACTCAACCGAACCAGGCGTCGGTTAGGAACAAAAAAATAAATCTTAGATGAAGTGTTCTTCACCTTTAAAAGTTCGGTTGTAAACTAGGTTTTTTTTCAAAATTATCCTAACCGAACGTACTACTGTAACCTCTATATCCAACCTATTTTGATGACTACTGCTTCTAATTTCAATCAAAACGAATTAGAAGTAGTGGGTTTGTGGGAAAAAACTTATGGACGGGTTTGCTTACAAAAGATTGATTAATCGACGATGAAATTTCAATGAATCGACGACGATGAAAATTTGATGATTTTGATTAGATTTGTATATAATTAGTTTAGATGATCATAAATTGATGAAGAAGAGAAGAAGAAAAATTGTAGAATAGAGGAAGAAGAAGTTGTAAATTACCTATAATTTGAATTAGATTAAAGGGTAAATTAGTCATCTCCTCCTTTTAGAACATCCCTTATAACTATAGAAAAGGTGGTCTAATCAAATCATGGTCCAAAAAATAAGAAAACAGTGGTGCCCATAAAATCGTTCGTTAGGAATACCTCTTAAGAATTATGACCATACTGACAAGATTCAACTGAAATCTGGTCAGGAATATGAGTTCACCGAGACAACATTTGGAACATATGGATTCACTTGTTTTGAGCATGCAATTGCAACACTTCAAAGAGGAAAAATGCTGAAATATATCATAACCATTTACAGATACAAAAACAACACCGCAATTCTAAGCTTAGCCTCTTTCAATAAACAAAAAATTGATCCGCAGTTCAAACTACCAAGTTTTTTGCTTCCTCAACAACGGCCCCGAGTAAGAATACATCGTTTAGGAACCTAATTTACCGTGGAGGAATTTGCTAACTAGGTGAGAAATTCATGACTAGACATGGAGGGTAATTTAAGAATCTCCAGCATTGGTTGAGTTGTTACCAACTACAGTGGGAGCTTCAACCTGCATTTTCAGAAAATTAAATTCTAAAGCCAATAATGGTTTTGACAATAACACAGAAATGCTTCGGTCACGTGCGCTGCTTTGTTCTTTTGAGTAGATGTTAGATTCCACAGATGTACTGGAACTCTGCAGACCAGATGCTTGAGTTGCTTTTGAAACTTTCGCTGGCTCCACTGCTCGAACCCTACAATGAAGAAGACATTGATCAGAGGTTCCAGATAAAGAACAACAATTTAATCTCTGGAATCTGAAGATCCATAATTGTAAGACGAAAAGAAAGATGAACCTGCAGTCAATCTGGCACGAATACTTGAGAATCTGAGGGTTATATTCTGTGTGCCCACTGCGTTAAATTGCATCATCAACGACTTCTCAGTTATTCTCAAAGTTGGGAAGTTATGAAACCAAAAAGTTATATTGCTGCAGAATAATACCTAAAGCTCGGGAGCGACATTTTGATGGCAGGTCCCATCCACTTGTCAATTGAGTTTGAATCTGGCACTGCCAACATTAAACTCATATCCAGAAAAATATAAGGTCAGTAATGCTACAAGCAAAAAGATGCACAAGTTGGAGGGAAAGAATGTAAATCATGTTCTAAAAATATCAACATTGCTTTGCGGTTAACTATAATAATAATATTGTTACTCAAATCAATAGCGTAGACGCTCTTGAAACGAAGAATGGGGACTGGTTGGCAAAATCGATTTAAAATGGGAATCATCCTACTCACAAGTTGCAAGGTTAATATTACAGAAATCAGTTGTAGCCGACCCCTCAATTTCAGTTACATGGATATCCATACGATCCTTTGGACTGCTGAAAGCTGTATCAATACCAATCCGGTTAAGGAAATCACTGCCTTTATTTCGTTGCTTCTCCGAGAGTCCCATAGTGCTCTGCCAAGAATGAAAATTAACTTACATTTCATGGCACATTCTAATACATGCTTAAAAAAGTTGAACTTTGGTTCATTGCTTGAGGACACTATTCCCAGTTTTCCCATGGTTCTTTCATTAGGAAAGAAGTGACTGGTAACTGGTTGGCACCAGAAGACACAATCTAAAATCAGGACCTTAGTAATAAGTGTATCGTCTCAATCGGACTCTGTGTTCTTACATATTCAAACGCTTAATTTATCAGTCATATAATGATGCAGAATGTAGCTGCTAATGTGGCCCTGATGGTTCCAGTCCTACGATAAATGCACTCAGCACGAACTCTGTTACTACTTAATACTTTCATAACGCATACCACTGCCATGCAAAAGCTATAAACATTTAATCAACTATGTATAAAAAACTTAAGAGCAAGGGCGTGGATAGGATAAAACACCCTATCCCTTTCAAAACGGATTAGGAAAGCGCTGAACGAGTGACTTCTCTACTGCGGGAAGTAAAAGCGAACGACTTTGTGGGTGAAAGGGTGCTCTTCTAGTCCCATAGTGGGAGCAAGTTTGCTCTTTTTTGGGACACTACTTCATCTGAAGTAGGGTCCTACTCCCCATAGGATTTACTCTAAGCACATAATTTACCTTTGAGAATCCAGCAACTTGACTCGGGAGGCCTACCTCCTGTTACAAAGAAGGTTGATATGAGTAGAATTCCAGTTTTTAGGAATTGGTATCATTGCAACTTCCAGCAAATATTCTTTGAAATCAGACCATGAACTCAACTTCATAAAACATGAGACAGGGAAAACATAATCATGATAACATACAAAACGAGGAAAAAGTTGAATGTAAAGTAATTTTTCTGGAAAAAATGACAGAAGATCTGCTAAAAGAGTCACAGCAGATCCCGAACCTTTCGTCCATGATTGCATGCCTCGTGGCTGCTCACAAGTACCCTCGCAGCCCATCTGTACCCATAAATAATTGAACTGTGTTCATTTGTGTATCACTGATAAATATCATTATGTATATGGTTTAAGAACACTTCAAATGACATTAGCTCAACAATACATGTGCATTAGGAAACAAACTCACGCGCAAGAAGTCGGGGGGTTCCAAACAATTCCAGCAATCACAACAAGCTGTCAGTGAAAATTTAATTGTTAGTTATAAAACACGAAAAAGGAAAAACAAATTTGTCTTCATTTTCTGTATCTGTAGATTGCTTATATATCAGCTGATCTGAAAACCTGGAAGTTAATCAAGAACAGCCGTTATAATCAATTGCAAACCAGCCCGCTGCGCCACATTATAAAACCAGAACGATCTATGGGGGTTATAACGGGAACAGTCTCCTGTTACCATTCTCAAGAACTGTGAATAACAGACAAGAACCATCGACAACGGACGTTGTTGTTTCCATTTCCCTATTTTTGTGACCGTTATAAGGGTCTACTTCATACATTGCTTGGAAGTACTGAATAGTACTAGAATGCGAGAAAATACTGAGATTCACAAACAGAAAATCCTCAAATAAAGATAGAAGGTAAACATTAAAATCAGACATGTATTAAAATAAAAACGAAGAAACACATTTGACAACATGCCAACCTCATCAAATATTCCAGCAGGGCTGTCATCATAGTGAGCAAGGAAGAATCCACCTAGAGTATATCTGCAAGATCCAAAGCTCACCTAATCAGTATTGACTATGATAAATGACAGTGTTTTATAAAATGGACAAATGCTGAGTACCCAAAAGCTTCAACCAATCTAAACTCCTTAGGGATGAAAGTACGGGCAGTTTGTGCTTTCACAAGATGAAGCTGGTACAGGGCACTGAAACACAAAATAAAAGCATTTATGCTGAAAGTTACAAACCCATAACCACGAAACCCGACAGCAAAAGTAAATGAAAACTTAAATTAGAAAAGAGAATGAAAGAGCACTTGCCTTCCTTTGAACAACCATGGAGGCTTAGCATATCCTTTGCATGTCTTTGTATCAGAAACTTCCATGTGTCTGAGATTAGCGACGAAAAAATTGCAATCCAAAAGAATAAGGAGATGTCAGTAAAGAATCCTAGATGGGACACTCATGGGTGTGCCGATAAAAAGAAAAATCAAATCCGTGTTAAGATTGTCCATCCAACTCAAATCCAATTGCCTATAAGTAGTGGATAAGCCAGAATGATTAGAAACCGTTGTTCGTTAAGCTCTCAATGTCCATGAGACAAAAAGCTCACCATTTCCGTATCAATTCAAAAACAAAAAAAGACGCAATCTTTAGTGAATGATGCGAATCCATAAAGTTTTAACAGACAAATTGAATCATCAATTCGGTACCCAGAAAAACCCTAACTTCAGTTGGAATCTGAAAGGGGAAAAAAACAATTCATAATGCTTATTGCAATTTAAAGATTCAAAGTAGGAATTGAAAGATAACTTACTGGATTTGAAGCTTTCAAAAGCAAATCCCCAGCTTCCAAAATCCTCACTCTAAAAATGAGTGCAGCTGAGAAACTGAAGTCACTGATTGTTTGAGAAAACAGATCTAAGCCTCACCGTGCGGGACCCACCTTAACGGATAACTTATTTTTCATTTCCCAATGATTTGGCGCCATCAAACTGAATCTTCTTTATTATTAGCCAATCATTTGATCACAGCCGTCGGTTCCCCTTTTCACTACCTTCCAAATTAGAAAGTCGCGCCAAAATATTTGCTTATCACTCTAGAAAGAGAGAAATGGTTATGTGTTTCGCTACAACAATGATGTACGGCTCTCTAAGGTTGTTCACCAATGGAACCAGCAAGACTTGGTAAGACTTCTGCTTTATTCACCCTTGGATATTCACAACCTCTTCTGTTTTTGTTTTTTTTCTATCCTGTAAGTTAGTTAGCGTATTCCGAGCGAGAAGAGAATTACAAAAATAGAACTTCCCTGTTGATTGTTCCTGTGTTAGCAATAGTCGCTAATATAGGACAGATTTCTAACAGTTTAATGTGCTCAAAATCATGCATATGAATAAAATCGGAGGAAGGAGAAGCCAAATGAAAGTCTCATGTCGATCACAACCAAATGATCTGATGATTCTCACGGTTCTTCCTATTGCGGAGGTAGGGATTCGAACTTCGTAATTGCCAGAATCCATTCCAATTCAAGGAGTTCGGAAGTAGTCTAGGGTATCAAAAAAGAAAAACCCCATGCTGATGAAGGAGATAAAACATGCGAAACCAAATTTGTTTTATCCTTAAATCAAGCCTCCAAAATAAAATAGAAAAAGGGCACGGCACAATGGGGGATACCCAAAAGAAAAAAAAGTTATGAAGTAATTTAAGAACCCCTTATCCAAATAACTTTTGTAATGGATGAACTACCTTTGAGTATCATCCAAGTGTGTTAACAGTTGGTAGAGGGAAGTGTTACTCGACAATGTCGACCATGGAAATTTCAAGGCAGATAATTCAATTTTCACACATTTTTGCAAACCACAGTCGGCATTGGTTCAAATGGAATCGACATTGGTAACTAACAGTCGATATTGGAATCATGAAAATCGACTATATGCCGACTCCTAACATGCAAAAATACCCAAACAGATTAATTTCAGTCGGTATTGAATTCAACCTACAAACAATGTCGACTAAAACAGTCGGTATTGGTTCACCAATAAAACAATACCGACTATAACTGTCGGTATTGCATTCAAACTAATATCAGTGTCAACAGTTACCAATGTGTACCACAAAAAGAATATTAAAACAAACCTAATACATAGAATGACCTGTCTGTCTTTGTCATATAAAAGTTTTCTTCTCGGATTTATTTGAGATATCTGGACCTTTTAAATTGTAAATTTGATTCGTTACATGATGTGTCGTTGAACCATTCCCACAATTTTCATACATTGATACTATGTCAATGCATAAATGCTACTGGGTTTCTTGGTGGGTTTAGGCATTTGAAAAATCTGATGCATCTCGATGTCACAAGTTATGATATTAAAGTTCTACCCGATGATTTTACTGTTAACCTCACCTAGATCAAAGTATTGATTTGGGGCTTTGACATGGTTAAGAACCTTTATTTGGCAGGTACTAAGATCAAAGTGTTACCAGAATCATATAAAAACTAATATCGGTATTGAAATTGATTTAAGTTTTCATGGGGGATAGAAAATTAAAAACAACCCTTTAACCAAAATCCATCCCCATATAACCGTGGGGGCCCCCAATTTGTGAGAGTATTTCTCAGTTGTGCCTTCATATAGAACATTAACAAGAAATGTTTCTTTTCCTTGCCTTTATTTTTTTTTTTCAAGATATCGACATTTGAATTTCTTTTGTGATTGATATAAGAGACTCCTAAAAAATTCTAACAAGTGAGAAAAATCTTCATTACTTCGTTAACTATTTCCTGGTACGGATCTGTATTATCATTGTGCATAAGTTATGATGCGCATGCAGTCTCCATCCAGTAAGAAGAATTGAAGATTTGAAGCTTTTGCGCACTTTACATCCCCTATAATATTTAGAGCTTTAGATATTTCAGGACTAGAGGCCGAAAAGAACCCAAAACCAGCTTGGATAGCTAAAGATGTATCATTACACGAAATTCGCCTATAACCGCCTAAGGATTTAGAAATCCAAGAAAATCAAAATTCCGCTTTAATTGGTTACCATCAGGAGATATCCAGGGAAAAGTTGATAGTAATTCTTTAGTTAGTATAGTTGTGTTACCGCATGTGTTATTTATGTTTAAAGAGTGAGAGAGCCAAAAAAAATAATCATATGCCTTTGTATTGCAATCAGGGCGTTGTCGATGAGCCGGATCCTAATGAGTCGGGTCCGTTCGGGATCCTAAAATTGGACGCATCAGAAACATTGATACCCAACGAATAGACACATTAGAAACTGATAAATTTTCGGATACTAGCGGGTCGGTATTACCCTCTGGGTACCCGTGGGTATAGGGTTCCTGAATATTTGTCATTTGTTAGTTAATTTTACCAAAGATCTAAAAGTTTTTCCTAGGTTTGGTTGGATTTTCTTCTTCTTTTATTTAATGCGTTAGATTTAATCTTCGATTTGGATACTTATATAGATATAACCATAATTTTGTATATATAATTGTCAAATTCAAGCCAACACAAAAAATAAAACATAAATTTAGCAAGAAAATATAATTGATTTTCAAAGACCCAGCAGATAACCGTAACCGACGGGTATCTGGACCCTTATCGGGTCCGGTTCCAAGTTCACTAAATTAGGAATTGGACCTGGGATTGTTAGAACCCGAATCCATCTTTTCATATCGAGTCTGATCCCAGGTTCATCAGGACTACGGAGACAAGACACATTGGCAACCCTTATTATAGTGGTGGCTCGTAATCTAGAGTTACAATGGTTCTCGAAAACCACAACCCTTATTATAGTGGTAGCTTGTAAACTAGAGTTACAATAGTTCTCCAAAACTATAGGAATATCTTTTTTCCCAAATTATCCATCACTTTTTCACAATCACTTTTATATCAGATCTATAAACCAGTTTCTAAAGTAATCCATTAAAGGAGCATCGGAGTTGAAGTTGATATTCAACCCAGCAGTGACAACCAAAGAAAAAATACTTGACAGTTTCGCTATAATTCTTGTAGAAGATATAATTATTATGTATATCATTGATGTATTGGCCTAGTTTGTGTTTAAGATGAAAAACATTATGTAAGCACTTTCATAAGAAAACCTTAGTTTTTTGTGACACATTTAGGTTCCAATACTTGGATAAGATAAATCATGTATGAAAATCCAATATCGAATGGATCTGGTTTTCGATCCAATACAAAAAATTTGAGCTCGAAATTGGGTTCTCCGTTAATGAATACTGAAGATCCTCCATCTCTGTTTATATCTGATGATATTATTTGAAGAGAGTTTAAATGAATAGAAATTTAGTTTGATTGGCAGACTTGATTTTGTTAGATTGAAAATGGAAGTTCCAGCTACTTCATTAAAAAAACAATAGGCTATCAATGGTTCCTTGCAATTTATACCTTTGGGTAAAGGATTTTCTATCAATTTAGATAATGAAGCGGATAGAAGTCTTATATGGAAAGGTCTCTGGATGGTTGAATCTCAAACTCTGAAACTCATAGCATGGGAACCTAATTTCAATCCTGAGACACAGAAAACTTCCTCAGCTTTTGTATGGATTTTCTTTCCAGGATTGAGCATAGAATACTGGAAGGAGGGTATTCTTCTCCAATTGGGTAGAGCAATAAAGGTAGATGAAGTCACTTTAAAAAAAGAAATTGGCTATTATGCCAGTGTTTTAGTAGAAGTTGATTTTGCTAAGTTTATTCCAGCAAAAGTGATTGTTGAATACAAGTATGGGAAATTTGAACAAGCTATTCAAATATCAAAGAAGCCAAAATTTTGTAATCATTGCTCAATTGTGGGTCACTTAACAACTGAATGCAGGGCTAAAAGAACTGAAACTACTACTACAGAAAAAGTTCAGGAAGTTTTAGTGGAAAAGCCAAAGAAACAATGGAGGCAAAAAGTTAAACCTCCCAGAGGTTTTGATATTTGTTTCACTCCAACTGAGAAAGAAACTGATCATATAATTGAACATATTGAAGTGCACCTATTGAGTGAAAATGAAATGGTTGATGCAATAATTCCTCACATCCAAAAAACAGGTGAAGCTAGATTCCATATTTTACAAGATAAGTCTGAGGAATTCAGGGGAACTCTTAACTCACACGATGACTTCCCATTACTTTCTGTGGACAAGATTATTACTATGGTTTCCAGTGCTCCACCAATAAATAATGTGGTCAATATTCTGCCTCCAATTGGGATTCCAGTGACACAAACTGAGTCAATTCCTCTTTATCCTACTAGTGATACTTCAACCGCTTCTACTTCAAATGAGGGTGAAGATATTATTCAAGAAAAACATACTGCTACAACTAAACTTCATGTCACTAAGGATACATCAACTGCTTCAAGTTCAAAAGAATGAGAAGATTTTATTTAAGTAAAGCCAAAAGCAGGTAAAAAGCCAAATGTTACAACAACAAATCAGGCTGCAAATTTGAATGCAAATGTGAGTAAAAATGGACAAGGTAAGAGAAGTACAATCTCTTCTCATCATTCTTTTCCAAATGAAAGTCCTATACTGGAACATAAGAGGCCTGAGGAGAGCAAAGGCCAGAGATAAGTTAAGAAATATAGTAAAAAAAAATTGTCCTTCTTTAGTTATTTTAGCTGAACCAAAAATCTGGGCTACTTCTGAGTTTATTAAAAAGTTAAGATTACCAGGTATGCATTTTCAACTCATTGATAATTATTATGAAGAAAACAAAGGTAATATTTGGATTCTGTGGAGTGCTTCAATAATATCAAACACCAGACAAGAGATAACAGTGGAAGTGGGAGATGCTCTTATTACTAGAGTTCATGCTGCTACTCTTAGTGTTAATAGAAGAGAGTTATGGAAAGATTTAGTGGACATAAATAATCTGAATAAGCCATGGCTTGTGATTGGTGACTTCAATACAGTGATGAATGTATTGGAAAAGAAAGGAGGATTAGCTCCTTTAAAAATATCAATGATGGAGCTTAAAAATTGTCTGAATATTTGTGGTCTCATTCAAGCACCAAGTACTGGATTAGATTTTCCATGGTGTAACAATAGAGCAGGAAGGAAAAGAAATGTATGCAATTTAGATAGAGCAGTTTTCAATGACAAATGGCTGGAGTTAATCCCTAGTTGGGGATATAAAGTTGGAGCAAGAGGAATATCAGATCATGGAGTTCTATATGTGCAAATGCTGAAATTCCAGAACAAAAAAAATGTTCCCTTCAGAGCATTAAAAGTATGGATGAGTCATCCGGATTTTTATCATCAAGTACAAGAAATTTGGAAGATCCATATTCCAGGTAATCCTATCTTTGTTTTCATGAAAAAATTAAAGATACTGAAACAAGAAATAAAAAAGTGGAATTGGACTTCCTTTGGAGATATAACAAAGAAGATAAAAGAAGCAGAAGATAAAGTTTTGCAGGCTGCTTTAATTTCTGATAAAAACCTAATGAATTTACATCTTTTAAATAACTTAGTAACTGCAAGAGGAGAGCTGGAAGTTCTCTCAGATAAACAAAAAGAGATTTTGCAACAAAAGTCTAGAGTGAAATGGCTAAAAGAAGGAGCTTCTAATTCAAGATTCTTTCATGTAAATCTAAAAATTAGACAAGCTCAAAATGCAATAGTGGAATTGGAGAATGCAGATGAGAACATAATATATGATCAAAAACATATTGATGAATCTCTAATATCTCATTTTGAAGACAAGTTCAAATATCAAGAAGTGCAATTCACTCCTGGGATCTTTCAATATATTCCTAGAGTACTTAGTGATGAAGACAAACAAGTTTTGGATGATGTTCCAACATATGAAGAGATTAAAAAAGCAGTTTATGATCTTGATCCTGATAGTGCACCAGGAACTGATGGTTTTGCTGGGTGGTTTTTCAGATTTGCTTGGGAAAGATTTAATTTCTGCAATCAAGTACTGCTGGAGAGGTGGATTTATTCCTCAGGATTTGAATGCAAACTTTCTTCTTCTTCTACCAAAAGTTAAAAATGCTAAAAGATCTAATCAATTCAGACCTATAGGTTTGATCAACTTCAGCTTCAAAGTGATCACAAAAATCATAACAACAAGAATTGGTAGTGTGATTCAGAAAGTTATATCCCCACAGTAAGGATCATTTATAAAAGGCAGGAACATCCAAGAAGAGATAGTCTTAGATTCTGAATTGATAAATGAAATTGATGTGAAAAGGAGAGGTGGAAATCTGGGACTCAAATTGGACATAACTCAAGCATGTGACTCCTTAAGTTAGGACTTTCTTTTTCAGGTCATTAGAAATTTTGGCTTCTCGGAAAAGGGTATTAAATAGATACATACATTGCTGCAATCTGCTAGAATATCAGTTCTCCTCAATGGTGGTCCTATTGGATATTTCAAAGTGGGCAGAGGACTGAGACAAGGAGATCCCATGTCTCCACTTCTTTTTGTTATTGCTGAAGACCTCTTGAGTAGAACATTATCAAGAATGATTCAAGACAGACAATCCAGCCAATGGTGTCAAGAAATGGAGTTTAACCTTCTCGCATTCTATTTACAGATGATATCTTCCTATTTGCAATGGAGATAAGAGAAACATTAGAAAGCTACTTAATATTCTCAGGGATTATCAAATGTGGGTCAAAGATTTAATTTTGAGAAAAATTAAATGTTTCATTGTAGGGACTAGTGAACTAAGAAAAGTTCAACTGGTAAATGACTACAACATGCCTCTATCAACATTTTCAGATAAGTACTTAGGTGTTATGTTAACTCCTGGATGCATCAAATCATCTCATATATGGGGTATATGGAGCAAATTCAAGAAAATCTTGCTGGATGGAAAGGAAAACTTCTCTCTTTTCAAGAAAGGTTAATTCTAGTAAAACATGTGCTCTGCAGCATACCAATATATACAACATGTCAGTATACAAGTGGCCCAAGAAAGTTATTCAAGATGTTGAAAGAATGATAAGAATTTTTTTATGGACTGGTGATCCTTCAACAAAAAAATGCATAACTCTGAAATGGGGACTATGTGTGTGCTCCAATATAAGAAGGTGGTTTGAAGCTGAGAAGATTAGAAATAATAAATAAAGCATTACTTATGAAGCTCCTCTGGAAAATACAAAATGGCTTAGATGAATGGGCAAAATACTTCCAAGAGAAATTTATGACAAAGAATGGTGATTGGATCAAATATCATAAAAAATCCTTTATCTTACCAGGTCTAATATGGGTGACAGAAGATATTCAAGACCATTCAAGATGGCTTGTAAGAGATGGTTCTCAATTTTCAGTTTGGAAAGATGCATGGGTGAAAGAAAGAGCACTAAAGGATATATTTCCCAGAAATGAATACATGCTCAATTTCCCTGAGATGAAAGTATCTGATATGCTTTTAGAAGGAGAATGAGTAATACCAACTAAAATGTTGGACATGCTACATCAAAATGATCTGCCTGTGATAAGTACAAATGAATATAAGAGAATCTGGTGTGGCACAATCACTGGAGATTTCACAGTTGCATCAGCTGTGGAATGTATAAGAAGAAAATTCCCAAAATTGTCCTGGACAAAAAAGGTATGGTCTTCATCTGTTCATCCTAGTATTTCAAGTAATATATGGAAACTCTTTAGAGGAATTACTCCTACAGATGACAAAATGAAATCTAGAAAGTTTAAGCTAGCTTCAAGATACATATTTTGCAAAAAATTTGAAGAAAACCTCAACCATATTCTATGGCACTGTGACTTTAGTGAAATCATCTGGAAATGGCTGGGTGGAATATTCTGTTTTTTACATCCAAGATCATATGATGAGATGCTGACAATGGCAAAGCACAAAAGTCCTGCAATTAAAGAACTATGTAAGATAACATCTTTTATAACAATGAAAGAGATTTGATTTCAAAGAAATAGATGTTTGTATGATGAAGATAAAGTTAATGTAAAAGTCATTCAAGATAGAATTGTGAAGCAAACTTCAGAGTGAAGGCTCACATGTGGAACACAGCTTATGATCTACAAATTCTAAAATCCTTTGGGTTGAAGTGCAGAAAAATTAGATCCACTTAAATACAAGAAATCTTTTTCAAACTTCCTTAAATAGGTCAAATATTACTATGTTGTGATGGTGCTTCTCAAGGAAATCTAGGTGCAGCTGGATATGGGTTTATTGCCAGAAACAGTGATGGAGAATGCATAGTAGCAGTTGAAGGAAGTTTGGGGATAGCTACAAATTATTATGCTGAAGTCTTAGCTATCATATGTGCTGGTGAATGGGCCATTCACAAAGGTTATACTCACCTGATATTTCAATCAGATTCACAGGAAGTGATTGAAGCTTTCAAATCTCATAAAATTCCTTGGTTTGCCATTAACAGATGGAACAAGATTTGTAGAAGTGCAGATGATCTGAGTCTCTGTCATAGTTATAGAGAAATCAATTTCTCAGCTGACACTCTTGCTAAGAGAGGATCAAGATTGGATCAAGGACAACAAATCATATACAACTCCATACCACCTTTCCTAGTGCAAATAGAGAATGATAATCAAGCTTACTATAGATTCATTTGAATGTACTAGCTTCTTTTTCTTTTTTATCTACTATTTTAGCTTTTCTTGATTTCTATCTTTTGTAACTTTGGAATTTTTGGCTATTAATAAAAATTATTATTAAGCAAGAAAATAATAATTTAGGTTCCAAAATGTTTTCCAGAGATTTGCACAATGATTATTGATAGTAGATGGATTATACGATTTTCATACATGGATTTCACTGTAAAGATACCATTATGAGCTAAAGTCTAGATCAACGTATGCTTGAATATATGACACTCCTGAGGATAGTATAGTGTAATTCTTAGAATTTGTGCAGCAATATAGGTGCGGGAAGTTATTCCTAACTTTCTATAAGTTCCACTTCTTAGTATCATAGTGAATGAGATCAAACACAAGTGTTAACGATTTTTATATCATGAAAAGTGATGAGTAAGGTGCCTTATATGGGATTCTTTGTTGAATGCTAATAAATATTTAGATTTATAGTTCTTATGGATCATTCGTCTAAGTTTCCTGAAATATTTAGGTACCCAGTCGGATCATTTTTTTTACAATCCAAAACACTTTTGGCTGATTTGGATGCTTCGCCAAATATGGTTAATAATAGCCTAGATTTTAAAGCTAAAAATGGTAAGTCTCATAGGTTTTATAAACGTAAGAACGACAAACTCAAACTCCAATTAAGTTACTTCCAGGAAATTATACGTCTGATAAGGAGGACGAAAGCGAACTTTTGGATGGTATTGAGGTTTCAGGTATTGAAGTTACAGGCGTTATGGATGCTATTTTTTCCAAAAACAAAAAGAAAGAAAGAATGAGAGGAAGTGTTAAACGAAAATAGTTTCTTTCTTTTCTTTGCTTTATGTTTTATCATTTATATTTTTTGTTAGTATCCTTTTGGGGTTATTTTTGGCGTTATGTCTTTTAACCCCTTTGGTTTATGGGGGTGGGGGGCCTTAGGGCCTCCATTTGTAATTACTTGTAGTTACGTTTTTGCTTTAATAAACTATTGGACTTAGCAAAAAATAAAAAAAAACAGTCGGATCATTTGTTTTTATGATTAAGGTTCGTTTTATAATTTATGACATTCAATATAATATGCTTAAATATATTACAAAATGCATTGCTTATATACCATTGATGCAATATTATTTAGAAGGCATACGTTGCTACATGTGTATATAAAATGACGAGGGTACAAGTACACCACAATCTTCCTTTCAATATTTACTTATTCAAAACACCCTTGTGCAATCTAATATAGACAAGAACCGTCAAAAAGATGACAATCATAGGATGTACACTTGGCATATAGTAGAAGTTCGAAACCGCGACTAAACTATGGGATCAAGCCAAGTGTTTGATTAACATACTAGTGGGTTTACTTTATTATAACTAAATTAATAATTATGATGCGGAGAGTAAAATAAAAACATACACAAGATTTTGTTAACGGGGAAACTGTCAATGCAGAAGAACCCCGAGATCTAGTCCAATTATGAATATTCGAAGAATGAAGCCATCATACAAACACTACAACCAACTTCGTATAGTTGATACCAAGTAAACTAAATCCAACTTACTCGGTTCCTTCAGTATCCCTGCGCCTACTACCAATCTGGTCTATGCACGTGAATCCTAGACCGAGTCCATTATCTTAAGTCGCTTCACCTGCTGTGAAGTCTTCTAGCACTCAACACCTTTGGATTGTACTCCAAAAAAATAAAGGACAAATATGTTCCAGTTTCCGTTCTAATCAGTCTCAGAAATTAAATCAGAGATGTTATTGAGTTACAAAGAATCTTTCGTTTAATTAATATAAACTCTTTTGTATCGGTTAGATCAACTAAAATCAGGATTACCAAAATATCAAATCTTAGTTTACAATTTATCAAATTCGGTTTTTAAAGGGAAACACCAAGTGATATATTGTCGATCTATACAACAAGCTATAAAAGGTCTATCAAGATAAATGAGCTTGTCTGATCCCATTCAATCAAGTATGTACGAAGTATCATAAAGATCATAATACCAACAAGAAAATATTCTAGTGTTCGAATCTTCTGTCTTCAAAGCACCTCAACAAACAACTAGATTCCACATCGATCACGCGTACAAAACAAAGTGTGTTAATAATGGATGATGACAAGTTCCATCTTCATATCCAGATGCAATTAAGCAAATCTGAAATTGTTGACACTTAAACTTATTCGAGTGACCTTGTATCGGAAGAGAAGAATCACAAAATAAAATGAAAAGAAAGGGTACCAAGTACACCACTAACTTTTTCGTTCGGCAACCTGTATGTACATAACCTAATTAATACAATTGCAAGTAAACCGACTTAATGATCCATGAAAATATGTGTATATAGTTTATATCTCTATCTCTTCTCAATCAGAAAGTTAAGACTCAAGATTTCGTGAATATGATTGTTAAGAAGAGTACTTAGACGATTTCAAAAATCAATATCCAGGATCAATCTAGTCGTATCAAAATAGAATTTTTGTTATAGGAAAAGCTAAAACGTTTACGGGAAAACCTGACTTCTGATCAATCGAGTTTGATTATGGATCACTAGGGCAGAAATAAAAAGCTCAAGAAAGAACTCAAATCAATAATCTTCCATCTTGATTGAAACAATTTGTCGCCCCCTATAAATATTTTAGCTTTCTGATTACAAAAATCCTTTTCGCGCACACAATTTTAAAGAGATTTTTTACTGTTAAGTTATGTGAATCAATGATTTGCTTCAAACGGGATTCAAGTGGGAATTGAGGGGCAAGAAAAGTCTCAGTATGAAATGTACTGACAAAAAAAAAATACAAATAATCTCACTATAAAACTCATGGAATTACAGTTAAGATAGGGCCGCAATCCAAAATGAGATGCAAAGAATGCGATGTGTATCATTATTTCGACGTTTTGATGATGATATGATCATAACAATAATCTATATTTAACCATGTGATTAGATAATAAAAATTAATTAATGTGTTATAACTTGAAAACCATGTTCTCGTTAATTTATTTTCATATGATCAGAAGCTTATTCATTCCGGAAATCCGAGGGTTTAATCGTAACCGGGTCCAAATGGCCAATGGTAGAAAGTTGTCCTTTGTTTCAATATGTTCGAAAAAGATCGGATTAGAAGAGAAGAAGTAAACAATCAATTCACGAGGAGAAATATATACAAGATTCCTTCATGAGATAAAAATATATGCAAGATGAAGATGCACTGAACACATGCAGTGGTGTTCAAGATGGAAGATTACTAAGTTTTTTTATTTCTGCCCAAGTCATCCTCAGTCAATTTTGTTGGACCGGGAAGTCAAATTTCCCCGTAAACACTTTAGATTTCCCTATAACAAAAATCCAAAATAATCAAATCGAAATTCTGCCAAGTAAAACTCATGAATGGAGCAAATTAAAACACATGAATTGCCAAGTAAAACCATGAATTTGTGTGCTTGCATGGAATTCACAAAATAATTAATTTTTGTGTATTGACGCAATATTAGGTGAAATATGCAAATTTTGTGTGTTGACACAAATTGAATAAAATAAGCAGATTTTGTGTGTTGACATAAAATTGTTGAATTTACAATTCTTGTGTCTAGCATGCTTATTACCCGGTCTCGTTGACATAGCTGTGATGCTTTGATCAGGCACTTCAGTAAATTCATGTTATTCAGTTAAAAATGAACATGGATGTTAGGTTAGTATTAGGATTTCAGCTGAGGAACATAGCACCAAACAGATACTCCTTCGGCTCTATACTAGTGAGCAATCATCTAAGAGCTTGAGATTTCATTATAAAAGTATAGAATATCTGGGAGTATTGCAGCATGTATTAGAGCACTGCTCGGTCGAACTCGCAACCGTGCTATCTCAAGCTTGTTTGTCAAGTTTAGGTGATCACAACTATAAGTCTTGCTTTCTAGTCTACTTATAGTTATGTCTCGGATTAGGATAGAATGTGTAGTTGAGCTTTAGACTTCACAACGTTCATCGATTAAAGACGAAGATCTACTGAGGAGATCTTGAAGGAACTTCATCAACAAAAGGTATGTGGAGACTAAAACTTCTTTATCACCCAGAAGTCTATTCTATTCTATCTCCTATTCAGACTAAGTCGTATATCTATATAGACTTTACATTATACACATTTGATATTTCGAGCTGAGTTTAACTCGCCTATATCTTTCTCTAAATATGTGTTGGAAATCTTTTTGCTTTAACTATGTTCATCATTATTCTTGACGAGTTTAGTTGGAAATGATTTATTTGTTGGCAACTAAACAATGAGTCAAAAGGTGATCATATGGAAATTACCTTGAAACAACTTACATAATTTGTGTGAGACGGTCATTTGATGTAGACTCGGAATGTTTCGAATTGATCATTCAATCACTTGAAAATTACTTATAAGCTAATAGTTTGTGTGAGACAGCTATTGTCGTCTTCTAAAGATGTTTCAGTGATTGAAATGGGAGATTAGAACTAATAACCATTGTCTGGATATAGCACGGTATGCATACCAGTATGCAAACTGTTGTAGTGTGATTCAGGTCCGGGAATCAAGTATGCATACCAGTATGCGAATGGTTTTTACTATCAAAGTCCGAGAACCAAGTTTGCATATCCGTTCACAAACGGTTTCACCTGAGTTGCGGTCCGGTACGACAATATGCATACCCGTTTGCGAACTGTCGGACAAGACCAATATCCGGAACTTAAGTTTGCATACCCGTTTGCAAACTAAGTTGGTTTATTTTCTAAAAGCGGTTAAGTATGATTTTATACTCATGAACAAATACATAATACACATATATATATATATATATATATATATATATATATATATATTAAGGAATGCAATCTTTGCAAACTGTGGCTTAATGTTCATGAATTGATTCTCATGAATCAAATCTGATTTTGTTTCAATTGTGTCTTGTGTACTTATATGAGAATATAAACAATTGAACAACTCTATGAGTAACACAATTAGATTCATTTGATTATCATTTGATATAGAAGTGTTAGATGAATGAGGTTAATAGAAAAGTGTTCATATGGCTAACTTCTGTTAACTATTGTTGATCCAACTCAATATACACGTTTAGGTACGGTTACCGATATCTAAATGAAGGTATATTTCATCTGTGTGTAACAAGCTAAGACCATCTAATGGTTGAGAGATATTTCTTTCGTTTTAAGAAAAATTAGCTTGAATATTCAATCAGGTTTTCATCTAACCGTGAATATTGATTGCTTTGTTTCAAAGCTATCAAACCCTGATTTGAAGCCTATATAAGGGAGAAATCTAGCAACTGGAAAACCTAATCCCCATACCTCATGTGTGATACTAGTTGCGTACTAGAGTCGATTCTCCTTCAACCTAAGTTTTTCCTAAAACCATTATAGGTTAACGACTTAAAGACTTCATTGGGATTCTGAAACCAGACCTAACTAATTTTTCTGTAGTTGCGTGTTATGATCTTACTTATTATATCGTATTAAGTACGATCTTCTGATCGAGATTTATCTCCGATAGGTAAGATATAAAAAGTAATCACAAAGCTCTTCATCTCATTCTTTGTGATTCCACAATAACCTTTTCTACTACCATAAGACCGGATTATCAATTGGTTCTTGTTCACCTTGATTTATCAGAAGACGGAAAAAAAACTTCATAGATATTTCTATGGGAGAAAAATTTATCTATCAGAATAAACTTATCTTTGTAAAACAGATTGGTTTATCAAGTCTTCGACTTTGGGTCGTAGAAACTCTTAGTTTTGGGTGAGATCAGCTAAGGGAATCAAGTGTGTAGATTCCTGTTGCGATTCAGAGGCGTAAGGAACGCGACTGTACCTTAATCGGTGTGATACTTAGTTAGGGATCAACTACATTCCAGTCCAAAGTTAACTTGTAGTAGGCTGGTGTCGGTAGCGGCTTAATACATTGTGGTGTTCAAATCTGGACTAGGTTCCGGGGTTTTTCTGCATTTGAGGTTTCCTCGTTAATAAAATTTCTGGTGTCTATATTATTTCTTTTCCGCATTATATTTGTTTATATAATTGAAATATCACAGGTTGTGCGTAGTTCAATCAGTTGGTAAATCCGACCTTTGGTTGTTGCTTTAAATTGATTAACACTTGAACATTGGTTTTTGATACCGTTCAAGTTATTTCTCATATCAATCAGGCTCACAGATTTCTATTTTTTCGATTCCAGATTGTATTGAGAAATTGAGATATAACTCTTGGATATTTTTCTTTGATTAAGCCTGATTGTCTTGTTGATACTCTTGGAATTATATTGGAGTTAGTCCATACAGAATGTCGAACGAAATATCGGGTGTAGTTGTTGGACCCCCGCCTTTTCAATTGGTATCAAAGCGGGCAAATACGATAAACCTAATAAGTTTGTGTTTGTTGATCCTAAGCACTGTTCCTATGGGAAATATCTTTGGGAAACTTGTTCTGTGCATCTGTAACGCACACCAGAAATCCTCAAAGATTGTTCAGAGTTTATCTATCTCAAGACCTCTGGTCTCTCAAGATAATATCACATCATCTAAAACATTAGAAATCTTATATGATGGAAACAATCTAAAGGAAAAAAAAAAGATTCCTTTAAAAAGGTTCGTTGTAGGAAGTGTGTGTACAAAATCTCAAGGATATGGAACCTCTCTAGACTGCTTATCAATATTTTTATTGAATACTATTGTGATGGATCAATTAACAAAGATCTATTTATGGATTTTACAAACATTTTTAAAACGCTGGAACGACTAATTTCGATTAAGGAAAAGGTTTGTACTGGAAAAATTTCTGACTATGTCTTTCGTGACAAATAGTCGGGTCTTGTTAACTACTTTGGAAAAACCGCTAAAAAAGTTCCGACCATTCATGTTACAAGTTTCGGAACAAGTTCCAGAAGTCGGAAAATCCTTTCCTTAATCACAAGAAAAATGAGTCAAAAATTTTAACTACTCCTGGGTATCATCATTACTATGATTATACTTCTGGTACAATTCACAAATATCGACCGGAGAAGGTGCATGAAGGTTCTCCTGCCCATATTGCCTCTTGGTAACAAGATTGACTCTACCCCATTTGTATATAACTTGAAATGGGGCAAGTAACGGTCTGATTTGTTTTGTGTCTTTGTACTATGAGTTAGTTTTTGAAATTTATTTTTCCTTGAAGGAATTTTCGTCTTACATATTCTTTTTTGTCTGCCTGAGGTTAATTAACGCGATGTAGTTTTATACTACTTTAGTTTTTGCATTATTTAATTTCTCCTCAGTGTGCGAACCTCATGGTTTGGGATTTAGAAATAAAATCATGTTTCCCTTTATGGGTTACCGAACCGGTGTGGGTCCATACCCACTACCGGGTTTTTAAGGGTTTCAGTATGCGTACCCTTCTTCTTCTTCATCCCTTTGTCTGCGTTCGTGAACAAGGGTGTTTCTAGGGTTCACGAGTTTACTCCATTAACTCTCTTTTTGGAGGCCAAAGATACAAAGGCTTGTCATCATCTTCAAGGAGCATATCAAGTAAGATTTTCTCCTTATTATTACTCTCAATTTTTAGGGTTCATGGGGAAAATAAATAATGATGATAAGAATTCTAAGAAGATTTCAAAAAATCATAACTCCTCATCTCTTATGAGTATGAACATACCAAGTGACCAAGATTCTATTAGAATTATATTTATCAATGATTCTAGTAGTAGGACCTTTGAAAAGGTTTCTTCTAGTGGTTTCATTATAGAAAAGAAATTGGCAAAAGGAAAGTGGTCATAAGAAGATTTGGTATGTTTTGATAAATATAATCTTGGTAACATTCCTAGTTGTTTGCTAGAGTCGTCCTTTATTGAGCTAGGTTTCCTCGAGAAGCATAATTAGATCTACGACTGAAAGACTTCACTTAGGGATTCGTGAAGCCAGGTATGACTATCTTTACGTAGATAGTTCGTGTATCATGATCTTGTTCATTCTGTTATCGAGGTTTTAGTAATCTCTTTAAGGAACGAGATGGATAGAAATCGCAAAGTTCTCTTCATATCATACTTTGTGATTCCTCAAGATATCTGAAAAACTATTCTTAAGTGATTAGTTTTAAGGTTGTTCTTGGTTGGTGGTTAAAAATCTATGCTTCTCAGCTAACTAAGTATAAGTGTTCCGGATTTGTAAGATTTGTTAGCTATGTCTATTGCAAACAGATTTCCAAGCCATTGGCCTATTGGATCTAAAGGGAAATCAAACATGCATATCTGTTAGGCAAATTGACACCAAAAGTATTCTCTTAGGCTGAAACAACACTTAGGATGTAAGGAAGTAAGCTAAGTGAATCAATTGCGTAGAGTCTTGCGAGGTTCAAAATATGTAAGGAACACGACTGCAGTTGAATTTATTAGAAGGTAAATTCGGTCTCAACTACATTCGAGTCTGAATTCTGATAGTGGGATAGTGTCTGTAGCGTCTTGATACAATTCGGTATTCAAATCTGGATGAGGTCCCGAGGTTTTTCTGCAGGTGCAATTTTTCTCGTTAACAAAACTTATGGCGTCTTGTGTGTTTTTCGTTTTCGCATTATATTGTTATATCTTTATAATAGGAATAACACAGGTTGTACTTAATTAATTCTAGTAGATAAGTCCATATTAAATCTGGTCGATTACGAGATTCGTTCTTGTAGAATTTGTATCTTGAAAGATAGATAACAAGTTTCATATTTGGAAAAATTCTGATTCAATTATTTGGAGATATTAATTTTTAAGATCGTCTTAGTACTCTTCTTAACAATCAGGTTCATGCACTCTTGTGTCTAGACTTTCTGATTAAGAAGAGCTAGAAATATAAACTCTACATACATATTGTCAAGGATCATTAAGTTGGTCTACTTGCAATTGCATTAGGTTTTTTACATACATATTTCCGAACAAAAAATTTGGTAGCATACTTGGTACTCTATCCTTTTCAAAACTCAATACAGACGTTGTATGAAGCTTTTACAACCTTTACTGTGAACAGTTGTTGATGGTGGTTTTTAGTTTAGGGCTAAAACTGTAAAACTCCAAAAAAATAATTGGTAATGTGCATTTACTAATTGGATATTTTCTAGTGAGATTTCGGAAATATTGGACAAAGCATTTCCAGGAATTATGAAAACCGATTTGGGAATTTATTACATATCTTGAGAATATTCGGTTTTGGAAATTCCTTGGTGTCCAAACATCCTTGGTCTATAAATACTCAAGTTTGCATTTCGATCAAACTATCCTAAGATCCAGGAAAACTTCATCTTTTCGTTGTTTCTGGTAGAGCCGTCTATCCGGAGAGGAAAGTACCCTAATTAGGCGAAATCTCTTACGACCGCTCGTTTAAAGACTTCTGTGGGATCAAGAAGCGATCTACGAGTACCGTTGGTGGGAAACTAGATAATTGTAGTTTATTTTAGTCTTCAATTGATTTGATTGACTAACGGTTATTGAACTTTGATTGCACCTAGTTTGTTTATTCTTGAGAATCTTCTCTTCTGATATAAGATTCACTCAAACTAGATCGAAGTGTCGACGGGATCTTTGTAACTGTTTGTAGATCTAAAGACATCTTGTGATAATCCATTCTTAAGAGACTCCGTTCTTTACGTGATTGATCACACGAGATTCAAGTGGTGTTGTGCAGGTGTTTATTGAAGATTAAAGAAGATTTGAAGACAAAGAAGATTTCTTATTTGTTTTCTATAACTTTGGGTGTGCACAAACCTTGATCGACTAGGATCCAAATAGAATCAGATTTATTCGATTGGTTAGTTGTGTAAGATCGACATCACCTTATAATTTCTTTGTTGATTCTCTATTGATTGATTGCAAATCTAAAGTCTGCTACTTCAGTAGTTGTTTGGATAGATTGATCTAACCAGCCAAATGAGTTTATTGGTTAAATGGAAGATCCTTTGCATATGACTTGAGATATCTTCATTTGAAAGAATCAAAAGAGTTTTTGCCAAACATATTTGTTGTTTCTTTACTGTTTGGAATACGATCCAAAGGAATTGTTCTAGTGCGCGCACTTATTGAATATCGGAAGCGCAAGGATACTGAAGAAACTAGGTGAACTATAGTTTTAGTTTCTTGGTCTCAACTATACGAAGTTTGTTATATTTTGTATCGGCTTAATTCTGAGAGTATTCAATTCTGGACTAGGTTCCGGGTTTTTTTCTGCAGTTGCGGTTTCCTCGTTAACAAAATCTTTCTATGTCTTTTACTTTTCTATTTCCGCAATTATAATTGTTTATTATAATTAAAAGTAAAATACACAGACGTTAACTCTGTATTACTTGATAGTGATCCTATAGAGTTTGGTTAAGTCCGAATCTATTATCAAGTAATCACACTTTGATTGTTGTATTGTCTCGATCTCGTATCCATAAACGATCACACAAAGTGTGAATACCGATTTGTTATATTGTCTCGACTTTGTCTATAGACAATCACTTTCAGTAAGAGGACTTATAGGTAGATAATTTAAATATTGTGGTGTATTTGGGTACCCTCGTCTTTTCATTGACCACACCTCTCCTTGCAAGTTTTTCCACAACCGGTTGCTGCCGTTTTCAATATTTGACGTCGACGTTCTCAAACTATGATTTTTACCATCCTAATACCATAAATAGAGACCTGCAATGAGCCGACGCCCTAAAATCCCTAGATAATGAGGTTACTCAATACCATATTCTCCTAGTTGCTACTGACTCTCTCTTATGTATTGATGGTCGATATCTGCTTCACCAGTTTGGCTACCAAGAAGGATCAAGATAACCACGACATCTCCGTCCACGTCAAGAAAACTATCGGAGTCCGCCATCAGCTTCTCCTGATTATGTCTTCCACCTCGCCGCTATCATCTACAACTTGAGCCATCATCTCATAGTCACTAGTTCCGTCTGTTGTCTAGAACTACCTGCTGATTGCATGTTTCTTACAATGTTGTTGACTGATTACTAGCACTAATCCTAGATGCATTATTCACTAATGGGGAGCCTGCTGAGTATCTATTCTATGCTGTGTTCTTAGCTGATCTCTCAATTCTGACATGACATGACGATTAGTGCTCATTCTTAGCTGAGTAACATTAATCTCCCGAAGTGTCTGAAGCGAGATATGCATGAAGGGTACCTGATCAGAATCGCAAGTTGTGCTAATAAGATCAGAGCTGCGCTACTCGTAAGAGTAAAAATTTGTAATTTTGTGTTAACATACAAAATTCACCTAAATCGATTAATTTTGTGTCAATTCACAAAACTCAATTTTAACCTAATTTTGTGTCAATTCACAAAATATTAGGTTTGTTGTCCTAAAATGGAGCATGCACGATATCTTGATTCCTATTGGTCGAGATTAAACGTAGGCAAGTTAGGAGATTTTCCTATCATGGATCTAGAGGAATAAAATCCTACGAGAAGTATGAAGAATAAACAAAAAGGGAAGTCGTGACGAACTAGGTCACTCACGGATGGGGCATGACCGTGCCACTTGGTTGTCCGGTTTTCCCTAGACCGCGCCTCCTATGGCCGATCACCCTTGATCCATGTTCGCCCCCACACACTCCTCTTTCGTATTATCCAATCACATTGCTTCTAAGTTGCAAGCTTCTCTTTATATTGTTAGTGGTCGAAGCGCTTATATTTCTTAAAGGATATATCTTGGACGCCCAAGTTAGTCGCAAATTAATCACGACCACACGACTTGGCCGGTCATTTTAACAAGCTTGGCCCTCTCCTAGAATGACCAAGCAAGCTCTATAGTAGCTACCTGCGGCCCTTATATTATTTCAGCCAATCAGATCTCTCCTAGTTTACCTGCTCCGTCTCAAATAATTGAAAGGTCACCCAAGGTTGGCCAAATAGCTGGGAGTAACTCGTAAAGAATCTGAATGTGATATATATGGAAAACGTTTCGTATGGATGTCTAGTTGTTGATGGTGGTTTTTAGCTTAGGGTTAAAATCGTAAAACCTTGCATCTGATGTGACGTCACTTTTCAAGGAAACGGTGTTGTGAGTGATAATCTCTCCACCGGCATATTTATTAAGCCATTCAATATATTTACATGAAATATTATCCATATTGGCAAATGTAGCACCATCCAAACACTCTGTAAATTTCGGCACCTTGCCGATACAAGACTCACTGAGTACTTTTCTATGTTATGTTACCCGGAAGAACCCTTAATATCGTATGGCATGAAGAATTTATGTTCACTCGCAGCGGAGTAGCATGAACCTCCAAGTACCAAAGTTAAGGCCATCACACGAAATGCTCAGACGGAAAGCACACTGCATTATGTAGATAAGGATTTTTGTGGAAGCATACAAAATCCAGCCAATTATTGTGATAACTCACAAAGAACTCATAAACCCGACTAATTTGCAAAATCAGGGTTTCGCTCCCCGTTGGTCGAAAAACTATGCTTAGCCAAACTAGGCGATTAAATCCGCCACAGCGCACTGGAAGTGTTGCCACGCCCTAGCTTGCCGACCCCACTTCCCATCGACCAATCAGGTCACTTTAAATCCGCCACAGCGCACTGGAAGTGTGGCCACGCCCTAGCTTTCCGGCCCCACTTCCCATCGACCAATCAGGTCGCTCTAAAACCACCACACTCACAAAGGAGTGTAGCCACGCCCACGCCTGGCCGGCCCTCTTACATTAACCAATCAAGTTTCTTTAAACTCGCCACAGTGTTGAAAAGAAAGAAACCGCGCCAGATGGCCGCAAATCCAAATTGGCTTCCCAAGAACGCTCCAACATGCCAAACGCGCATGCCGAACGCTCCAAACGCGCACATGCCAAACGCACATACCATGCACACATGCCAAACGCGCCAAACATGGCCACTCACCACATGCGACATGCCATATAGGCTAATTAGGGTTTTGACAAGCCAAACCCTAATTTAGGCAAAATTTCCACACCAGCGTGCCAGTGGCCATGGCTATGCCAGGCGCCCACGTGCCAATGGCATGCACGAACCGTGCCATCCATGCCGCAATGCCTCTGGCACGCATTAAAGGCGCCATTGCCTACGAAAGGTAGCCATAATCGACGACTATCCTTCCTCCTGAGATGCAATCTCAGCCATCCGAGTTTGTCACCAAACTGATAGACTTGTGGAAACTTTTATGCAACCAGCCGCCTAAATTCAGCGGCCATGGCTACGCCAGGCGCCACTTGCACCACTGCGCCACTAGCATGCACGAGCCATGCTAGCCATGCCGCCAAAACTTTGGCCACGACACCAAAATCCCAATTTGGCCACGACGCTAAACCCTAATTTCGGCCACATTGCCAAACCCTAATTTGGTCACGACACCAAATCCTAACTTTGGCCATGCCGCCATGCCACAGGTGTGGCTATGCCACTTACGCAACCGTGCCAATGGCATGCACGATACATGACGCAACATCGCCAGCGCGCGTTAAAGGCGCCACTGCCTACAGAAGGTAGCCGCGATCGACGGTTACCCTTCCTCTTGAGATGCAATCTCAGCCATCCAAGTTCACCACCGAACTGATAGACTTGTGGCAACTTTTAGGCGACCGACCTCCTAAATCCAGCAGCCATGGCTACGCCAGGCACCACTTGCACGAGCCATGCCATCCATGCCACAACAACGCTGGCATGCCCTAAAAATGCCATTCGCCATTATTAGGCGCCAACAGAAGATAGCCATAATCGACGGATACCCTTCCTCCTTAGATGCAATCTCAGCCATCCAAGTTTTCCACCAAACTGATAGACTTATGGCAACTTTTAGGCGGGCAGCCGCCTAAATCCAGTGGCCATGGCTACGCCAGGCGCCACTTGCGCCACTGGCATGCACGAGCCATGCCGCAATACCACTGGCGTACACCAAAACGCCACTGCGCCATTTTCAGGCGCCAACACAAGGTAGCCACAATCAACGTCTACCCTTATTCATAAGATGTGATCTCGGCCATCGAAGTTCGTCACCGAGCCGGCAAGATCGTGGCAAGTTTTAGGCGACCATCCAAGACAAACCTAATAGAATTACATGCTATTTACCTGCGGCAAGCTTCTCAATTTTAACTTGCCACACATAGAAAAGTGCTACACGTTCTCCAAGAAAACACTCGAGACATCAAAACATGTCACAAACTGGGGATACTCATCAGGGTATTGGTATGGCGGTTTACAGCGTGCGGCGTGCAAATACGCCCGTTACAGGAAAGTGTCATAAAGCGGGGCGGTTAGTAATGGCAAGAAGTAATGGTGTAAACGTATCCTTCATTATGGAAACATAAATTCCAGGCGTTACCCGTTACTCCCTTCTTCCACTACTCAATCGTTTCCACTTCCTACGAGACCAGGGTACATTTTGTTGCGACTTGTACAAATAGGTCTCACCTATTTCCACCAAACAAAAAGTTTTGGTTAGGAGAACAATACCACATCCAGAAGTCATCTGATAGCTTTTCATTCAGTTAGCCAGTTCAACTTTCTGATACAAGTCACAAAACACCCACATCTCTAGAATCAACTATTCTGGTCTCAACACTTTCTTCGCTTCCCTCCCTAAGACCAACCCTTCTCTTTCACTTTGTGACCGAAGCGAGCATGGAACGACCATTTCTTGGTTTAGGCCAGGATTTTACAGATTGATCTCTCGAATCAAAAGTACTCCCGTGCAGCACACTGTTTGGGTTTAGACTAAGTTTCTCACCCTCTCACACGAAATTACCAAAATCAACAGAAACGGTTTTCACCCATAAACACTAGTATAACATACTAAAAACTCACCTCAATCTGATTAACAATCTAAGAGATACAACTTAAAAACCGAGCTAGGTCATGGCTGAAAACTGACATAATTTCTCCTGAAGATAGGAAATTCTCTTCTGAAAAGAATGGTGGGGTCAACCATTAAAATCTGAGTTCGTATGAAGATTTTACAGCAGTTTTAGTGAAGAGTCTTACATCTGAATTTTCTGACTACGAAATTTCACGAATTCCTTTATGTATTAACATAAACTTCCATTCACTCTTTCACGAGAGGTGAATTAATGTGATTATGAGACCATATGTCATGCTTCATATCCTTGAGTACTTCCATAATCATATATATTTTTCTCCACCCTTTCATGACTACCCATCACCTCTCGTTGATGTCATGAAAAGCAATGCTTGACTTGTCACCTGCTGCCCAGCTTGCACATGATTGGTCGAAATATTTCTCTACTTGTAGATTTTACGTACAAGGATCATGGAATATGTTACTTGCTGAATAATCACGTACACATTCTTCCACTATTCATGACCACTTCTCACATGTCGTGGTGGTGGAAACACTCAACAACTATCACGCCTCCCATTATTAGTAGTAACACGACTTGCTCCACATTATGTGGGCTTCACCATACAAACAGGCATGCCTTAGTCATGCAAGACTAAGATCCACTGTCTACCAAAATACTCGAGACATCAAACATGTCATAAACTGGGGTATGTTCATCATGGTATTGGTATGGCGGTTTACATCATGCGGTGTGCAACACACCCATTACGAGAAAGTGTCAGGAAAGGCGGACAATTGACAATAAGAGGGAGTAGCGGATGTAAAACCGACCAGTCTTACCTTCACAATAGGGACATGGATCTCATCATTTTTACACGATCTCCACCTCTCCATAACTCAACTACTTCCACTTCCTATGAGATCAGGGTGTTCGACTGTGACTTGATATAAATAGATTTCCAATCTATTCAATCAACAAAAAATGCAAGTATCCAGAAAATATAGAGAACACACAGATTACCATTTTACAAGCAAGCTCCGTTTTCTGAGATAATTTATACACAACCCTACCTTACAGATCCTGCCTCTCTGATCTTAACACCTTCTCTATTTCCCTACCTAATATCAACCCTTATCCTTCATTTTGTGACCGAGGCAAGACTAGAACGACCATTTCTTAGTTTAGGTCAGAATTTTACAGATTGATCTCTCGAATCTAAAGTACTCATATGCAGTACATTTGTTTAGGGTCTAGACTCGTTTCTCATCAACCTACCCACTTTTACTATTTTCTCCAGGATCATATTTTACCCTACTACAACAGTGTGCAAACGAGAATTTCTAGACGATATTTAGAGGTCTCCACCTCTCTCAGAGACCCAACTTCTCAAAAACCCGGCATGTCATAGACTCAAATCCATGAGGCCCTAACCATCCATCATGAGGTCCTCACCATCTATTCATGAGGTCCTCACTTTCTTCTCAGAGTCTCACTTTATCTTGTATATCTTATAGAAACAACATCCCCCATGATGCTAACATTTTTTTACGCTAATACCTTCCTGCACCGACTCTTTTATTCGTCATTGTTACTCTTAATATTACTTATACATTCCACAAACCTGAAAATCGGAAACAATCAGTAAGGAACGGTGCAATGTATACTTTATGGAAAGTGTTCGTCTTTGTCTCTGCTACGACATACTAAAAGGACGCATGAATCGGATATACGAGATAAGAGATATAACTTTTATACCTAAGTCCATGGAGTCATAAAATCTGCAGGGGATCACTAATAACAAATGTGGACGCATATTTGACTGGAAAACGAGCTCCAAATCGAGTGATTATTTTTATGTGAGATAACTTATCCTCTTACATTTAAGAATTATGGTCAAGCATCTCAATTAGATATCGTATGAAGTTTCTAAAACCTTTGGAGTGAATGTTGTGCAGATAAGGGTTTCCATACGGGATTTAAGAAGTTAGGCTTCTCAGAGGCTTTCAGAAGCTCTCATCTTCTTAGAGACTCTCATCTTACCAGTGTCTCATCTTCCAAGAGACTTCATCATACTAGAAGAATCATCAACCTTGTGTCCCCATTATTATGTTGTTATGGCATGGTGTCGGCTCACGATGTTGTTACTACTACCACCCATGTTGCTTACTTCTCCTATTGTTACTGAGAATGTTTTCAGCTAAAAATAAGAAATGTGATGTTTCTGCCTAACACCTCTAGTAACTGGAATTTTACATTGCCTTACCATTTACAACTATCTACAATTTTGAAGATTGGAGAATAACCCGAGTCCAACTCACCGACGCAATCCAAATGTAAATAGATTTGAAAGCAAATAATCTTAATCAATATGTCAAGGGCATTTTGATATGAAAGTTGACAGCAATATTTCCATCGTATTATTATTTTTGGATGTTATTTTTATTATTGACTAAGTTACTGATAATTCCTTTAGTGGTTCTAGGACCCACCTATATATCCTTTTTTCTTTTTGCTTGCATGTTGAAGAACAACCTGGGGCCAACTCACCAACGCAATCCAAATGTATATAAAGTTGAAAGAAATAACTATTAATGAATGATATCAAACACGTCTTGATATTAAATTTGAGAGCATTAGATACCCTATTTTCGTGGTTTTCTTCTTTATGTAAGTATTCTGTAATTTCTCTCCCAATTGAATCTCATTTAAGGTTTTCATGTTTAAAAATATAATAGAAGACCAAGCTTAGGGTTCGCAAGTCTAAGATTATACTTGAAGGCCAAGTTCAGAGCAACCACATATGAAGGCTTATATGATGATGACTTCTTAAGGGTATAGAGAGTTTGAGGGATTCCATCCCGCCTTTAGGGGTGGAGTTTTAGTGAGAAGGGAGAGACCATTCTCTGGTGTTGAAGGAGAATAGTTAAATCAATAATTATTCATGATGAAAGATGTGGGAGATTATGTTTGTTGAAGAGACCATCTTCTTGTTCGTTGATGATGAAAGATACATCATTTTGTGTTGGAAGAGACATATTTTAAAAGAAGACCATTTTGCTATGTGAGATAAGTATTTTACCTCATTTTGTTGGAGAAATTATTCGATGAATTATGAAAAAATTTGTTCGAGAGAGTTATTTAAGGGCCATGATCAACACAGTGACGGATCATAGTTTGTTGATTTATTCATCAATCATCGAGGGTGTAATTTTCTATTTAGTAATTCCATAATAATTGTTTTGGGGTAAAAACTGTTTCTGCCGGTTTTGGTAAATTTGGGTGTGTTGATGATAAACGAATTTAGACCTAAAAAAATGCACTGCACGGGAGTACTTTAGATTCGAGAGATGAATCTGTACAATCCTGGCCTAAACCAAGAAATGGTCGTTCTAGTCTTGCTTCGGTCACAAAGTGAAGGAGAATGGTTGGTCTTAGGGAGGGAAGCGAAGAAGATGTTGAGACCAGAATGGTTAATACTGAAGGTGTGACTATTTTATAACTTGTGTCAGAATGTAGAACTGGCTTGCGAAATGTAAGCTATCAGTTATTTTGTGTGTGTTTTTTTATGGATACTTGTGTTGTTGTTAACCAAAACTCTGTTATTTGGTCGAAATAGGTAGAAACCTATTTATACAAGTCATAATTGAACGCACCCTGATCTCGTATGAAGTGGGAGTGATTGAGTGATGAAGAAGTGGGGTAATGTGTAAATGCTAGAAACCACGTCCTCACTATGAAGGAAACGGGTTAGTTTACACCCACTACTTCTTGTCACCACTAAATTCCCGCTTTCCTGACACTTTCTTATAATGGGTGTGTTACACGCCGCACGCTGTAAACCTCCAGACCAATACCCTGATGAGCATCCCCCAGTTTGTGACATGTTTGATGTCTCGAGTATTTTCGTGGAAAATGTGCAGAAGATTCCTGAGTGGGTCTTGCGTGCAAGACCTGGCTATTCTGATTAATCGTACGCCAGCTAAGTGGCGGATAATCATGTGTGGCAAGTTAAGTCATGAGACTTGCCGTAGGAAAATAGCGTGTGACGCTATTAGGTTAGTCTTGGTTGGTCACCTGAGACTTGTTATAGGCCGGTTAACTCCGTGGCGAAGTTGGACGACTGATATTGCAATTTATGAGAGAAGGTGGCCGTTGATTATGACCACATCTTGTTGGCGCCAGTAGTGGCATAATAGCGTAATGACGCCAGTTAGTGGCATAGTGGTGCCTGCCTAAATTAGGGTTTGGCATGCCACAACCCTAATTAGTGCGTGTGGCATGTGTGGTAGCGGCCCTGCCTAAATTAGGGTTTGCCATGCCATAACCCTAATTAGCGCGTGTGGCATGTGGCGTAGAGGCCCTGCCTAAATTAGGGTTTGGCATGCCGCAACCCTAATTAGCGCGTGTGGCATGTGGTCGCGGCACAGTGACGTTTTTTGTGCATATGGTGCCATGGCCGCATCAAAGGAATTATGGCAGGGCCATATGTGGGAACGACTACAGGCGCAAGGATAGCCATGGGTGGCCATGGCATAGCGCCTTTTTTAGGGTTTTATGGGTCCCGCATGGCTCGTGGCATATTGTGGGGCCAGAGTGGCGTAATTTGGGCCACGACCAAAAATTAGGGTTTCGACTAATGCCACTAAAGCAAGAATCGTTTTCTGATCAGAATACCCTAACCGGAATCTGTTATGGCGTTGGGTTAGCTCGTAGCTGTGCTGTTTGTGGTACGTTGGCATGTTGCTGCAGCGGAGTGGTGTGTTGGCATGTTGCTGCTACAACATGGCATGTTAGCATGCCGATTAACTTGTTGGCGCGACATGGCACGTTTGGCATGCCGATTAGCATGGTGGCGCGGCATGGCATGTTTGGCATGACGATTAGCATGTTTGTGCGGCATGGCACGTTTGGCATGCCGATTAGCATGGTGGACGTTTCACATAGTTTGGCCTTTTAATGCGTGTGGCGGGTTTAGAGAGACCTGATTGGTCAATAGAAAAGGGGCCGGCCAAACATAGGATGTGGCCACATCACTAGTGCGCGCGGCGCATTTAAAGCGACCTGATTGGCCGATAGGAAAGAGGGCCGGAAAGTATGGGCCCGGCCACATCTCATGTGCATGTGACGAATTTAGAGTGACCTGATTGGTCGATGGGAAAGAGGAGGCCGACAAGCAGTATGGGGGCGTGGCCACATCTCTAGTGCACGTGGTGGCTTTAGAGCGACCTGATTGGTCGATATGAAACAGAGGGGACGGTGAAGAAGCATGAGGCGTGGCCGTCTGCGGGTGGCACCTAAACTGGCCGTCCATGTGACGTGGCCACGCCTCCTTTTGTTGTTCCTCCTATTCTGCGGCTCCTCTTTTATTTCTTGTTTTCTGGTAGGACTTTGCTCCTACTAGCTCCATGACAGATTAGTTTCCTAGTTTGCATAGGTTTGGCCTCGACCAATAGGGTTCGAGATATTTGCACAGGCACAAAAAGGCCTAATTTTTCAAATTAATTAGGTCAAAACTTGAATTTTGTGTGTTATCACAAAATTGAACAAATTATGTATGTTGACACAAAATCCTTTTATTCTCAGAGAGCAGTTAGCGCATCTTCTGATTGATCATTTTCATGCGGACCTTAATTTTGATACTTCGGGAAATTCGTGCTACTCAACTGCGAGTGAACACTAATTGTCATGTCATACCAATACTAAGGGTTCAGCTGGGGAACATAACATAAGAAAATACTTAATAAACCATACACTAATGAGTAATGTAGGAAAGAGTTTACATTATGTTTGGGATTGTTGATACATGCACCATTCTGAATAATATACTGAGTTGCTCAGTACTTGTGTGAGTAGAGAGGCCCGGGCACTCATTACTTTAATATGGCTCAGTCCTTTTGCAGATGGCGCATTAAATATAGGGTTTTAAATTTTTAGCCCTGAACTAAAAATCACCATCAATATTAAGTCCCTTTCTTAGTACGTAACCGTGACATTGTTGCGGGGTAAGCATTAGATGGTGACAAGCTAAAAATCGAAAATGCAAGACATGTAGAGGTTACCAGGAAAAGTTCGACCGACCTTTAACAACAAGTACGAGCGGTTGGTGATCTTTGTACTGGCGCGCTGCTAGCTTGGCCACGGAGCGTTGCATGTTGAGCGTCTGGTTTGGCTACGGAGCGTTGCAGGTTGAGAAGCTGGTGTTCCTCGTGCTGGCGTGCTGCTGTTTCGGTCATGGAGGTTGGTGCCATGGAGCATTGGTGCTGTGGAGCCAGCTGCCTTCTCCCGTGCATGGTCCAAAAGGAAAAACCTGCTCTATTCGAATTTTAAAAGTGCTATGCATTTAAAAGGGCGTGCTAACTTCCTCTCCTTTTATTATTCGCTCGTCTGCTTCTCGTGTTTGTTTGCAGCAGCTCGATCATAGGCGTGCCAATCGTCGGCGGCAAGGTAAGTTCATCTTGTATCCGTATTTTAGTTGTGAGTGTAATATCCATGAGTAGTTGATCAAACTTGTACATTTAGCTCGGTGTGAATGACTTTCTTTGTTAGCGGCGTCAACGACAACAAAGCAATCTCCAATAATTATAATCAACAGCAGGCGAGCCAAGAGAACTCAAGGTAGGTGATCTTTTCTATTTTGCGCATGTAGCCACCCAACAGTACCATCGATCTTCTCCAGAAGAATGAGCATCTAACCTCTCCAATGGATTCCAAATTTACCAAACTCCATTGCACTCCATGGATGGATGAAATATATGCTCGACAGTGATCACGTCAGGGCTAATCTTAGAGAGTGTATATGCGTTTTTGATCCGTCCTTGAATTTAAGTTATTTGGTATCTGGACTGCTGAGCCGGTGTCTGGAAGGATTATTCTTTCCTTTCTGATTGCGATGATGATATGTTGTGTATGCTTGTATGGTTGAAATCTTCCGGAGCCATTGGGTGAAGTAGATGATATGAGAGGCGTCCTGTTACCAGCGTGCTCTATCAAGTCTTCAAGAACTTCATTCCAAGTGACATCCTTTGAACCACCTTATGAATCTTGGACTATTGTATCGAATAGAATGCGATGAGCAGTCCCCAGTTACACTTCTGTCTGGTCATAGATCCGATAGCATGGCCGGATATGTGAATACCTATGCGGCGTGCTTCTGGAGTATTTGATGCACGTGTATGGTTTCATGTTGAGAAATTCCTTCTGCTCGTAAAGCTTCGACAGTGACGATGTTAACATCAGAAATAACCTGGTTTAGGGAAGTGAAGGCATCCCATGCTCCCCATGCGTAATTATCCTGAGCCTATTTTCTTGTGGAAGATGTGCTTCTACTGCATTCGCTGGTAAGGTGGTGACTGCGTTTAAACTACTAAACCTGAAGGAGGCTTCAGTCCCCAAGTGTAGACTACTTTGATTGTATCACCTTGAATCCACGCCTCTGGGATTTGATACAAGCTTATTGTACTCCCTGAATGCGATGCTGGGATGCTTGGAACATCACATGGACGAAATATTCTAGATAACGAAGAGGTAGAAGTGGGAGAGTTATGTTGTTAATCGTGGCTCCCCCTGTTTCTTCAAGAAAAACGTTTCAACCACGTCTATGGAGTTATCTCATGAATCTTTGATTGTTGCCAGGGACGGATTGGGATGAGAAGCCCCCAGTCGCACTTCTCTTTAGTTACTGAAGTTGTTTTCTCTGAGTAGGCTTGGGATCCGTCACGGCCTCGTAAAATGTTGCAGGCGCCTTCTAGACAGAGAGGTGATTATATCCTTACGCTACACCTTTGAAGAATAGATGACCTTGTCGTGGCTATGACTTTTGGTTTACCGTGTCTTCTGAGTTTTGACAGTGAAGGGATTCTGTGTAGAGCCTCAGTTCCCAAGTGTGGTTTACATGTTTCTATCTTGTATGGTCGGTGGGTTGACCATGATAAAGATATCACCATCTTGCATCTGTACTGGTGACTCTATTACTTCTTCTACGTGAAACTAAAATATGGAGAAGTATGGATTACCTTTGTAGTGGTAGTCGCTGTGGTGAAGCTCTGGCTGGTATCAACAAACGAGCAGCAAAGGTTTTTGGCAGCAGCTGTGATCAGAAGAGGCTACATCGTCGTGGGATCAAAATAGGTTGGCTGGAATTGCATGGGCGTCCGTGGAAGCAAGGGGATTGGCTGGCTGTGTAAGAAAGTAAAACTGTCGACGACCACGAGCTTTGGCGGGATGGGAAAAAAAGTGGACACAACTACGAACCTTGGCTGGATGCGGTCACGATCCTTGACAGGGAGGAGTGTGGCGGCTACGACACGATCCTTGGCAGGAAGGAGTGGCGGCTACGACACGATCCTTAGCAGAAAGGACTGGCGGCTACGGGCACGAACCTTGGAAGGAAGAAGTGGTGGCTACAGAACGATCCTTGGCGGGAAAGAGGCGTTGAAGCGGCTTCGGCTCCTGGAGAGTACGTTGAAGCGGTTGCTGGGGCGGACATTGAAGCGGCTCTTGGAGAGAATGTTGAAGCGGCTCATGGAGGGAATAGTTGAAGCGAAGCGACTTCTGAAGAGAACGTTGAAGCGACTCTTGGAGGGAACGTTGAAGCGGCTCCTGGAGGGAATCATTGAAACGGAGTGGCTTCTGTAGAGAACGTTAAAGCGGAGCGGCTTCTGGAGATAACGTTGAAGCGGCTCCGGGAAGGAACGTTGAAGCGGCTCCTGGAGGGAATCGTTGAACGGAGCGGCTTCTGGAGAGAACGTTGAAGCGGAGTGGCTTCTGGAGAGAATGTTGAAGCGGCTCCTAGAGCGAACGTTGAGGCGAAGTGGCTCCTGGAGCGAACGTTGAGGCAGATTGGCTGCTGGAGCGAACGTTGAAGCGGCTCCTTGAGCGAACGTTGAAGCGTCTCCTGGAGAGAACTCCAGTGAGGGTGTCATTAACCCTTAAATTCGAAAAACGAGTTGATACGGTATGGCGGATGGGAAGACGACACACAAATAGTGATGGTCGGCAAGTCGTGTTTTATCCTCATGGGAAAGAATACGCTTCTTCTGTTTGATTTTCCCTTGCAACTCTTAGAGTCTTGACAGTTAAAATGTTGAGGTCGGAGGCCGCATCAATCAGCATGCTGTCAAACTCGATATCCTTCAAGTGAGCAGTGGTCAGGAGTCCCCAGTTCCATCTATTAATCGTGCTTTCCAGGAGATGTTGGGGTTTGGGAACTGCTTCCCTGGATGGAAATAACTGCTTTCTTGATACAGTGCAGTTGAGGGATGCAAATATGTCTTGACGCTGCGCCTTGGAGAAATACAGAATCTCACATAAATGTTCCATCATAGACTGTACGATTTTGTGGACGGATTCCCCAGAAATCATGCGGCTCTTGACGGGAAGATGGTCTCTATGAAATCAAGAGGATTGTTGATTTTCTTTGCCTCGATTTTGGAGAAGTTGTTCCCGATCCTCACGTGTGATGAAATTGGATTGCTGATTCCTTTGTACTGGGTGTTCAGGAGCAACGCGAACCTCTTCATCTATAAAGGCATGTCCTGCTGAAGTGTTTGCGCCGGGTGTTAAAAGTATTCCTTCTCAGCTCTATATGGGGTTGATATGACTCTTGCGGTAGCCGCTCCGTTAGTGTCTTGAGGAAAATAAGTATCTCTTTCTGAGTTGTAGCCATGTCTGAGCCTTACAAGAATTTTGTCTTTCCATCAAATCAACACTGGTAATAGGGGGTTGGCTTCTTCTGGCTCCTCCAGCCTCTCATTCTGATGAAGGAGTGGTAGTAGCTCTGGTATCAATTGGGGGCGTTACACTCGAAAAAACATTAGGAAGGGTGACAACGGCTCTGGATCTGGTGATAGGAGGCGTCACGCCAGAGGGAATGTTTCCTGCACCGCCGGTGTTGGTTTTAGAGGATGTAAATCCATGGGATGTGTTGACTGCGCTTGCGGATGGTATATTGGTGTTGGTCATTCACTTTTGCTCTTGTTCGATACGTCCACATACTCTGTCTGCATCGTCGTTGGCGGAGGCACAAACTTCAGACAAGGATTCAACATTTTTTGTGCCATATCTGAAATTTGGTGGCGTTCTCCGAGCGAATGTTTGCTGGCTCTTGATAGAGCCGGTTTGCCATACTTTTAAGAGACAAAACGTCTCATTTTGCATCTTGACAATATCAGCTTGATTTGTGACAACTTCTTCTGATATTTTTTCCATACCTTTCATGGTAATTGGATTTCGAGCATTGGCAGCTTTGGAAGTGTTTCGGATGGCCGGGATGCATCATGAAGCGGAAAGCTGGGATTGGAGATTGAAGTGAATTATGGTTAATGATTGAATTTGATATAAGATCCACCCTTTTGAAATAGAGAAAAATGGAATGAATCCTGAGAAACTGATTTTGCAACCGAGAGAATCTCCCATTGTGGTCGCCAGTTGTTTTGGGGTAAAAACTGTTTCTGCTGGTTTTGGTAAATTTGGGTGTGTTGTTGAGAAACAAATTTAGACCTAAACAAATGTACTGCACGGGAGTACTTTAGATTCGAGAGATCAATCTGTACAATCCTGGCCTTGTTGATGGTGGTTTTTAGTCCAGGGTCAAAACTGTAAAATCCTGTACTTAATGTGCTATCACCCTACAAGGGATAGAACTATTTGAAAAATGACGAGTGCAAAAAACCTCCTCGTTCATTGAGAAATTTAATATACATGAAATTCACTCAGAATGGTGCGTGTAGCAGCAATCCCAAAATTTTCTGTGAATTCTTTATTCTACTAGCATTGCCCATTAATGCATGACTCGCCTAGTATTTTCTCGTGCTATGTTCCCAGCCGAACTCTCATTATTGACATGACATGACGATCAAATGTTCACTCTCAGCAGAGTAGCATGAATCTCTCGAAATGTCGACATTGAGATCCGCATGGAAGTACCCACATATGTCGCATCACCCTCTGACAAAGAGGATTTCGTATCGACACACTTTTGAGTTAGCTCGATCGAACACGCTTAAATTTCTTAAGGAAAATCTTGACTGTTAATATCAGTCTCAGAAATGATCACGGCCACACAAGTTGGCCGCACGATTCAACAAGCATAGCCGACTCCTAGCAGAACTAGGAAATCACTGCAGTGACCACAGGCGGGCCCACTAGTGCCCTAGTCGATCGAGTCCCATTCCCTCAACCACAAGTGCTTCGAACACCGACCCCAAACATGGGTGATCACGCTGTATAAAAATAGCTCGAACGAGCCGAGACCGTTTTCTCAAAACGCATCACGACCGTCCAACTTTGCTAGCCTAGTTGGACGGATTAGATCTTCCTACAAACGATTAAGTAAGTGCCGTCATGTTCATTGGCGGCCCAATTTTCCCCTTTGAAAATCGACTTTCCTGCGGAAAGCCTATAGGGTGCTCAACCATTTCCCCAAACTTGAGCAAACACGTCGTATTCAAAAACACTAAATTGGGTCGCGGCAGTATACAACTGTCGCAAATCGATCGTGTCCGTCCAACTTGGATAGCCTAATTGGAAGGCGTAGATCGCATCTCGAACGATCGAAGAAGCACCAAAGTATTCATTGGCGGCCCAACTCCTTCCTTGGTCGATCGACTACTCACGACAAGCCCTTAACGCATCAAGTCGTTCGATCGAACTAGGGAAGACGCGACCGTTATAAAACCTAATTGGTGTTTGCGGCAATATGTTACCGCCGTAAATCGATCACGGCCATCCATCTTCGCCAGCCAAATCGAATGGCTTAGATCTAATTTTAAGCGGCTCAGGAGACACCAGCATGCTCACCGGCAACCCACCTTTGCACAAGGTCGGTCGACCTTCTCGAACCGACACACAGCGCCTCGATTCGCTCGCCCAAAAGGGGGTTAGCCACGCGGCCCCTAAAACCCTAAAAATCGCGTCAATGACAGTGGACAACTGCCGCAGATTGATCACGACCATCCAATTTCGCCAGCCTAGTTGGATGGCATAGATTTATTTTTCAAACGCTCACAAAGCAGCATTGAGATCGCCGGCCATTCTTCCTTCACAAGGGGTCATCGACCAAGTCATAGCACATCCATAGGGTCCTCAAACAATCACCCAAAGGTGGCCGGTCGTGCTACTTTTAAGACGCTCAATCCGTGACTGATTTGATCGTGCTAAAAAATAGTGATGCTTCTAACACATCGATTACTTTCATCCGCTTATTCGAAAGCGATGCTTTTCGTACATCGATTATAAGCAACGCCTTTTAAATATCAGTTTTGAAAATAATTCATTGTTTTTCCTAAAAGCACTACGTGCTGATTTTAGCGGCAAGTCACATGACTTGACTCATTCACTCGAGACATCAAACATGTCACAAACTGGGGGATACATAATGGTGTATTGGTTTGGCGGTTTACAGCGTGCGGCGTGCAATGCGCCCATTATAAGAAAGTGTCAGGAAAGGCGGACGGTTAATGGTGATGAGAGTAGTGGGAGAATCGTGTGGTCGGTCTTCCCTCATAACGGAAACACGATGATCACTACCTTCGGCCCAAACCCACTTCTCCACTACTTTACTTTCTCCACTTCCTAAGAGATCAGGGTGCGCTCAATGACTTGTATAAATAGGTTTTCAATCTATTTCGAATGACAGAACACAAGTAGCCAGAAACCATTTTCTGATACACAAGTCATATACATCCACACCTTCATAATTCAACATTTTGATCTCAAACACCTTCTTCGCTTCCCTCCCTAAGATCAACCCTTTTCCTTCACCTTATGGTCGAATTGAATCTGGAACGACCATTTCTTGGTTTAGGCCAAAGTCTTACGAATTGATCTCTCGAATCTAAAAGTACTCCCGTGCAGTGCATTTTTTTAAGGTTTTAATTTGTTTCTCATCAACACACCCAAAATTTACCAAAAACAACAGAATCATTTTTAACCTCAAACAACTGGCGACCACAGTGGGAGATTAATCTCTCGGTTGCAAGATCAATTTTCAATTTTATTTCAATTTTCTCAAATTCAAGATGGTGGATCTTAGGTCTGAATCAGCGATAAATCCCGATATTACTGGCGCTGACAACACCCATGGTGTCAACATTCCTGCCGGTGACAACAATGTACCACCTACCAGCACGATCAACGCATCTCGTGGCACTACATCCTCAACCACCAACACCAGCAGCGCAGGAAACGTTCCCTTAGGTGTGACACCTCCAATCACCAGAGTCAGAGCCGCTGCCGCTACCCCCAATGTTTCTTCAAGCGTAACACCCCCGGTTGTTATTAGAGTTGTTGCCGCTCCCCCATCAGGACGAGAAACTGCAGGAGCCAGAGGGGGCCAACCCCCTATTACCATTGTTGACTTGATGGAGAGACAATAAATTCTCGCTAAGGCTCAGACGGACATGGCTTCAACTCAGAATGAGGTACTCACTTTCCTCAAGACGCTAACAGAATGACTACGACAAGAGTCGCGTCAGCCCATGAAACCAATAAGTATTACCTTCAACACTCTTGGTGCAAGCGCTCCAACAGGGTGTGCATTCATAGATGAGGAAGTTCGTGTTACTCATGAGCGCTCAAGAGAAAGGAATCAACCATCCAATTTCATCACGCGTGAAGACCTAGAACGACTTCTCCAAAATCGAGGAAAGGAAAATCTGGTGGACCAGCACCAACCTCCGTATCCTCCTGATGTGCAAAAAGTTCCTCTCCCGAGAGGATACTCCACTCCTCAATTTTCTCTTTATGACGGTACTGGTAACGCTCGCGAACACATCTCTCGTTTTCTGGAGTCATTAGGAGAGCACAAATACAACTAATGTCCTCCGCATGAAAGAGTTCTCGAAGTCACTTACCGGGAGAGCATACACCTGGTATAACAACATTGCACCGAACAACATATCCAACTGGTGTGAGATGGTAACTGCTTTCTACAAGAAGTATTTCTTCGTATCCGAGAAAATCACCTTTTCAGACTTGGGGAGAATGTTCCAGCGAAATAACGAGCATCCAAATGATTACGTTAAAAGATTCAGGATTCAAGCACTGGATTGACATGATCCAAACGTGACTGAACAACAGTTAGTGGAGTCATGCATTAATGGTATGGTTCCCATCTATCGTGCTTTACTGGAAAACTTACGTCTTCAAACATTCTCTGAACTCCATGAGGCTGCTAAGCGGTCGGCTACAACGACACCAACATTATTGGAGAGAAAAGTAATATGGATTCATAACTCAAATTGTGTTTACAAAGGTGAAAAGGTAGAAAAGTAATAAAACAGTTGTATAAAGGTTCACTACAGAAATTGCTAAAGATCTTTTGCGAGCACTGTCGAAGAACGATAAGTATTTTCTGCCGTTGATAAATGATAGTCCTCTGCGACTGTTCCGCTATGTCGACTGTGTTTCTTCTTCCTCCTTTTACTGCAGCTGCTGCTATTCTTTTCTGCAGCTTCGTTCTTAGCTCTGCAGCTACCCCAAACTCCCGATAGATCTCTCTGACTCCAAACCAACTTTTATATACACGACAGGGTCATAAGATATCGATGAAATCTCTTTTTCTCTTCTCTTACAAGTCTTGACTATTTCCTTTTCTTCTTCTTTACTTTACGTGTATGAGCTGTAATATCTTCTCCGATCAATAGTATAGGATTCTAAAAGAATATATATCGAATATATATCCTTATCTGCATATATCTTCCCAAAAATATAGCCAACAAATCGTCCACGAATAAACACTTCCATGTTTTAGATAAGTGAAAATAAGAGATTTTTGGTTGCAAAACACGTTCCCCTGTATTGTCGTAGCCAATTCAAAACAATCCAAATCCGAGAATATGTCAAGAGGATTTTTCCAAAATCATCTTCAAAAATACTCGCAGGTGGGAAACTATTTTCCCGTGAACCAACTTCGCTCTGTTTCCTTTTTCCTCCATCATCCAGCCCAATCCATTTGGATCCGAAAAATATACAGTTTCTGTCTAATCAGTTGAAGTCCAGCCCATCCGAATTTTGCAGTTGAATCTCCATAAAACTCGTTGAAATTCCTCATAGGAGAGTACGCAGTTGTGGAAGTTATTTTTCAAAATTCAAAAGAGGAAGAACAAGGATGCCCCCTAACAATCTGCGGGTGCCCTTATCCATGAGGTGCAAATAACCTTGGAGTGCCCCTTAGCAATTCTCCGAGTGCCTTTAATGCATTTTTGGGGTGCCACCAGTACTTTCTCCCGGGGGTACAAATACCACTTTTGGATTCGATTTCTCCGCAAATGTTTATTTCTCCAAAAATACCTACAAAGACATAAGACACCAAAATAAGTACAAAAATGGGTACTAGCAATATAAAAAATCGAGATCAAAATAGACACACAAATGCGTCTATCAAATACGCCCAAACTTATTATTTGCTAGTCCCGAGCAAATCAAATCCACAAAATAAAATCCTAACTCACTGTCGCAGGCATCGCGATTGCACTTAACTTGTGCAACAAGCCTTTAAACCTCTAGGTGGCCCTAGTGGCCGAGTTATAGTCTCGGGAGGGTTTACCAGAGGTGTACCCACAAAACCTTTACTCCAGACCCTAGCTATCTACGCAGAACCTTGGAATAGCACTAAAGAACCTCCTTAGTTGGCATACTCTCATTGACTACAGGAGGAAGTACCCTTATGTGAAATTCCAATTGTTGTACACGAGTTTGCACTCACATACTAAAATTCATATATAAGTGATAGAGCTCTACTCAGATAGTCGCACTATGAACATCAATATTGAAAAATCGGGGGTCTAACAACCATACCCAATATTTCGCTTAGAAATCTGTATGGATTAACTCCAATATACTTTCAAGAGAATCAACTAGACAGTCAGACTCAATAGTAAGAAAAGTATATCAAAGAGTTATATCTCAATTTCTCAATTCAATCTGCAATCAAACAAATAGGAATTTGCGAGCCCGATTGAATATAAGAAATAATTTGGACGGTATCAAAAAACAATATCCAAGTGTCAATCAATTTATTCAACAACCAAATGTTGGATTCACAATTGATTGAACTTACGCACAACCTATGATATTTCAATTATATAAACAAATATAATGCGGAAAAGAAATAACACAGACACTAGAAGTTTTGTTAGCGAGAAAAAAGCAAATGCAGAAAAACTCGGAACCTAGTCCAGATTTGAACACCACACAGTATTAAGCCGCTACAGACACTATCCTACTCCAAGTGAACTTCAGACTGGAATGTATTTGTGCCCTAACCAATCTCACACTGATCAAGGTACAATTGTGTTCCTTACGCCTCTAGAGCCATGCCGGATTCTGCGCACTTGATTCCCTTAGCCGATCTCACCCACAACTAAGAGTTGCTAGGACCCAAAGTCGAAGACTTGATAAACCAGTCTGTCTCACAAGAAAAGTATATTGAATAGATAAACCTGTCTCCCACAGAAAAACCTATTTGTTTTGTTCCGTCTTTTGATAAATAAAGGTGAACAGGAACCAATTTATATACCGGACTTATATTCCCGAAGAACATCCTAGAAATATCAATCACCTCACAATAATCTTAATCGTATGGTAGCGAAACAAGTTATTGTGGAATCACAAACGATGAGACGAAGATGTTTGTGACTACTTTTCATCTTGCCTATCGGAGATTAAATCTCGAGAAAATCTTAGAGAAGATAGTATTCAATCACGATACAAAACAACAAGATCAGAACACGCAACTACAGAGAAAATAGTAGGGTCTGGCTTCACAATCCCAATGAAGTCTTCAATTCATTAACGTACAGGGTTTTGGAAAAAAACTAAGGTTAAAGGAGAATCGACTCTAGTCGCAACTAGTATCACACAGGAGGTGTGGGGATTAGGTTTCCCAGTTGCAAGAGTTTTCCCTTATTAGAGTCAAGCTAATATATTTCAACCGTTAGATCGAATTTAGCTTGTTATAAAAAAAATGAAATGTGACTACATTTGGATATGACTAACCGTACCTAAACGTGTACACCTTTGTTGTCTCAACAATAGTTAACCGAAGTTTTCCATATGAACACTTTCATATCAACCTGATTCATCTTAACCATAACTAGTTCAAATGACTCAAGTGAAACCAGTTCTAGATTTGTTCAATTGTTTGTATTCTCATAGAAGTATACAAGACACAATTGAAGCAAAATCGATTTTGATTAACTCGAATCAATTCATGAACATTATATCCATGGTTTTCAAAAGATTGCATTCCTTATTATATAAATGTATTAGTTCATGAAAAAAATCGATTTTAGAACATTATCCACTCAAGTATGCAAATGGGTATGTATACCTAAGTATCCGGACTAAGTTTGGGTTCGCCAGTATGTGAACGGGTACGCATACCACCAAACTCAGCAGAAGTTCCCGTACCTGAACCTCACACCATTACGTGTACCGATATACGTACAAGGTTCCCGGACTTTCACTAAACCAACCAGTATGTATACGGGTATGCATACCATGGTTCCCGGGCTTGGACTACATATATGAAAGTACACATACTATGCTTATATACAATTTTTCTAAACTCTCATTCTAACCATTGAAACATTCTTGTAAGACGACAGCAGCTGTCTCACACAAACTATTAGCTCCAAACCAATTTTCAAGTGATCGAATGATCAATACGAAACATTCCGAGTCTACATCAGATGACTGTCTCACACAAATCATGTAAGATGTTACAAGGCGATTTTCACATGATCATCTTTTGACTTTCCTCAAGAATATAAGATGAACTTGGTTAAAGTGAAAGCTTACCAACACATATTTCGAGAAATATGTAAGCAAGTTAAACTCAACTCGAAATTTCAAATGTGTATAATTGAATTCTATATAGCTATACGACTTTTGTCTCAAATAGGAGATAGAGTAGATAGAATTTTGAGTGATATATGAGTTCAAGTCTTCACATACATTTTGTTGATGAAGTTCCACAATCTCCCATTAGTAGTTCTTCGTCTTCGATCGATGGACGTCGTGAAGTCTAATGCTCAACTACACTTTCTATCCTAATCCGATACTTAGCTATAAATAGAATATAAATCAAGACTTATAGTTTTGGAAACTAATCTTGACAAACAAGCTTGAGATAGCAACGCTTGCGAGTTCAACTGAGCAGTGCTCTAAAAATCTCCCTCTTTGTCAATTTTAGTGATAAAACTATCAATACATGGATTACAAAATAAATAAACTTTGTAGCTTCTCATCCAAATTCTTGATTTCCTTGGTTCTTCAACATTACTAAAAATCTTCGTCACTTCCAAGTACTCTAGTGATTCTGAACGTGTTCAACTCAGCATCATAGTTGCTGAAGATCCGTAGCTATAACAATGAGAAAACAGTTGCTCTCAATCATTGTTATACAATGTCATAGTATTATTACACAACATCAAAGTCTAATTGTATCACAACTTTGACAACAATACTATGGTGATATGTATCACTCCCCCTTAGTCAATACTTCATCTCACATGAAAACCACTCCCACTTACATAATGATCCGTACACCATATGTATTTGTAGTGTGAACTACATATTAATTCTCCCCCTTTTGTCAATATAAATTGGCTAAGGTACGAAAACTGGTGGGATCCTAATAAAATTTCCATAGAGATACTTCATGACCAAAAGAGAACATATCAACTTTGTTTCGATGATTTCACATAGCCGAAACTAGTGTATTCATCAAGGAGTTTATAAATATACAAGAAAACTCCTACAATATTCCACAACCACACTCCCCACAAAGATTTGGAAATTAAGCACAAGTTCAAATAAGAACTCTCCCCCACAAAATGTTATTCCTGAAAGAACAACAAGAGCGACCTTATTTTCACAAGAAAAAAAGGATTTCTCTGAACATTAACAAATCACATGAAACATGAATTTGTATCTAAAATACTCAACTAAATTAACCACAGGAGAACCCATGATTAATTTAATCGGAAATGCTCACATAAGAGAACTTATGGAGCCGCACAGTATTTACACAAATATGTGGATCAAGGAAAGACCAATACTGCGGAATATTCAAAGATTCATTATATCTTTCATCAATATTTTCATACAGACATGTAATAGACTTAATCTTTGTAAACAAAAGTTCATCCCATCTTCCATCAATATTTGCATAATAACATAATAGGCTTAACTTTTGTTGTCAAAAGTTTATTCTATCTTTTATCAAGAAAGACATATGATAGACTTAACTTTTGAGCAAATATGGGATAACCACAGTTCACGGACGCAAACACACATATCCCATAACAAGTTGCAATATATAAAACCATAAAGTTTAATACTGTAAAATCATCTTCCAAATAAACTTGGGAATTTAAATAAATAAATCTAAAAACATTGCAAGATTAAAATCGCTGGAAATAGCTATGTGTACTCACAATAATTGCTATTCCAAACCCTAGTTATCCTTCTTAAAACACAAGAATAAATTCTCATATAAAGTTTCCTAAACATCGTAGAGCTTTCTCAGAGCATCTACTGAGAATTCCTTCTCATTATTGAAAAACCCATTGATTATGGGATCGTTCAATTCCTCCAGATCTTCAGAAATATCAGTTAACTCACCAAGTTCTGTTTTTAGTCCACACAAGGTGCTCTTTGTTAGAGACACATACGTTCATAGTGAGCTATATTTTCTAAAGTTAAAATGATTTGAGATTTTAAAACATTTCTTTTGTTGATGAAATCCTTCACCATACCTCTAAAGTTATTATCAAAATGACAAAAAGACAAGAGGCAGTTAGAGGAATAACCTTCTTCATCATTTGTGGATCTCTCCTTATTCTTCCTTGAGGAAATGATTCCTTCACAAAAATACACATTAACTGCTTCAACTGCATCCCTTTTTGTGGTACCTCTAGTCACAAAAGCCATGAAACATGTCTGAATCTGGTTCTTTTGGATTTTTTCTTGTCTTCAGGAGTACCCTGTTGATTACCCACGGCCAGATTCATTCTTTGCATGTCATTTTGAAGTTTGGAAATCCTTTTGTCATTCCTCTTGAATTTCCAACACTTATCTTGGACATGATTTGAATTTCCACAAAACGAACAAATCAAGGAAAATTTATTGTCTTGCTTATTTGCCTCCTGAAATGATGATTCAAGTTTCTCCAACGAAGCCTTTAGTTGGAGATTTTCTTGGTGAAATTATCCACACTTATCCAAGAATTAAAAAATCTCAGTGTCAGACGCAAACTCTGAATCAGAATTTGAGTAGGAAGAAGTTTCTGCTGCGAAAGCTGAAAGTTCATTGCACACATCAGAAGTATGCACGATTTTCACAACCTGGGATGATGTTTCTTGTATTGAATCATCTGAAGCATTAACCAAAAGAGACTTTCTCACATCTTTTGCTTCTTCTTACAATATCCTTGATCTTTAGTGTAATCAGTGATTTATCAAAATCAACATGATAGGAACAACATTCATCAGCCCAAGACAAATTAGAAGATTCACTTGTGTTGGTCACAGCTTTGAACGCAGATGTTCTGACTGTGTTTTGATCAACAGATTTGAATGCAGATGTTCTGACTGTGTTTTTATCAATATCAAGTATTTTTAACTTTCCAACAAGAGTATTTCTGGAAAGCGCATCAAGGTTATTTTCTTCAACGATGGCCTGTTTTTTAGAATCATATCTAGATGGTAATGATCTGAGAATTTTCACCACAATGTCCTTTTCAGGAATAGTCTTACCCAATGCAAAAGATGTGAAAACACGAGGGTACCCAAATAAACCACAATATTTTATTTTGATCGCACTCTATACAAGAGCATTGTGTATAAACCTATTGGAGATACAATTACTCAAGAAATATTTCAACACAGTGTCCACTTGATATAGGGTTAGTCCGAACTGGCCTAACTCGTGAATTAAATATCAAAGGCAAGGGTAGAAAACCAATACACTTTGTGTGATTGTCTATGGATATGGAATCGAGACAATACAATAACAAAGTGATCAGTTGATAAAAGGTACGAAGATAACCGAAACCAATTAGATCAATATCAAGTGTCCTGTTAATGTACAAAGTGAAATTTACTTTAATTATAATAATACAATTATAATGCGGAAATTAAAAGTAAATGGCACATCAAGATTTTGTTAACAAGGAAATCGCAAATGCATAAAAACCCAGGGACCTTTTCCAGAATTGAATACTCTCAGGATTAAGCCGCTATACAAAATTTAAACCAACTTCGTATAGTTGAGACCAAGCAACTAAACCTATAGTTCACCTAGTTCCGTATGTATCCCTGCACCTCCAACTTATAATAAGTCACGCACTTGGAACAATTCCTTTGGTTCGTATTCCAAAAAGGAAAGGAACAACAAATATGTTCGGTAACAACTCTTTTCAAACAACGTGATATGAGTTTGAAAAACGGCTCTTCCGTTTAGATCTATCCAATAACAACTACCAAAGTAATTGTATCCAGATTTTGCAATCAATATTTTTAATCAAAAAGAATCGTATTGATGCCGATCTACTCAACTAATCAATCATATCTATTACAATGATAAACCGATTATAGTTGGATCCTTTTCTAGACGAAACAAGTATTCTGCACACCAAAGATTATGAACCCAAATCAGAAACCATCTTTGCCTTCAAATCTTCTAAGATCTTCAATAAACACCTGCACACAATCAACTTGAATCTCTTATGATCAATCACACATAAAACGGGTCTGTTAACAATGGATTACCACAAGACGTACTTTAGATATACAAACAGTCCAAAGATCCTCGTCGAAACTTCGATCTAGTTTGAGTGAATATTATATCAGAAGAGAAGATTCTCAAGCATAAACAAACTAGGTACAATTAAAGTTCAAGAACCGTTAGTCAATCAAATCAATCGAAAACTAATGATAAACTACAATTATCTAGTTTCCCACCAACGGTACTAATAGAGCTTCTCAATCCCAAAGAAGTCTTTAAACCGAGCGGTCGTAAGAGATTTCGCCTAATTAGGGTACTTTCCTCTCTGAATAGGCGGCTGCACCAGTAACAACACAACTAGGTAGTTTTGCTGGCTCTGAGGATTAGTTTGATAGAAATGCAAACTTCAGTATTTATAGACAAGGAAGTTTGGAAACCAAGGAATTTCCAAAACCGAATATTCTCAAAGATATGCAATAAAGCCAAAATCGGTTTTCATAATTCCTGGAAATGCTTTGTCCAAATATTGACCGAAATCTCAGTAGAAAATCTCCAACTAGTAAATGCACATTACTAATTTTTATTATCTAAAGATATGCATTTTAATTGCTGGAAATTAAAAGCATATAAAACTAAAAACCTTAATTAAAAGATTCTCAATTTATTTCGATCCAGGATTCTCCTTTAGCTATTAAGTAGTATCTTTGAACAATAAAAGATAAGAGTTACTGCACATATTCAAAGTATGTCGACATCTTTACTTTGTAAATCCTTTTTCATATTTACAATCTTGGAACCTATTTTCCACACTTCCAAACAAGTTTAGAATTGGTTCATCTGACTTCCAAGAACTATGTGATTTATTATCCTATCATATCACTATTAATGGGTTTCACGGTTCTACCTCAACATAAAGTTTAGGTTCTATCTCCAAGTGGGTACTAGGATCGGTTGCACTAGTTACCATAAAATGGCTAACTAAGTACTAGGATCGGTTACCACTTCTTATGGTAAAACTTGTGATCGGTTGACCAAGTTATAGGATCGGTTACACCAACTTATTAAAACTTGTTAAACCTCTTACAAGGATTGATTACACTCTCTCTTGTGATCGGTCACACCTCTTACTAGGATCGGTTACCCAATGGCTAGTATTTAGTCACACCAAATTCAAGATATCGATCTTACCATCTCAGGTGATTACTTAAGATTGGTTTCACTAATAAAAGTCATACCAATACAAAAGTCAGGCCTTGTGAATAGTTTTACCAAGATACATAAACAAGTTATGATCGGTTATACTAAACACACATATTGGTAATTCAAAATATTTGCAATGAATAACAATACCAATAAGCCTAGCGATTTCCCTTTCGATTCACAAAACAAGTTTATGAATTTACTTCCTTTAAACGACTGTAAAACATTGTTTCCTAGGAGGAAGGCTTCACCCATACCCATACATAATCACAATAACATTCATACGATTATGTCGATGTCTTATATACGAAGTTCAAAAGATAGACGTTATACTTCGTATTGTAATTCCTTAATACTATGTCTAACTAGAGTATAATCATTCACAGCTTCGCAGTTATGTTTTCAATATGCACGACTTGAAAGATACGTTAGGAAATGAAACAGTTCAAGTCAAATATTACTAACCTCAAGTGGAAGGGTGATGTCGTCGTTGTAGCTCCTTACTTCTTCGCATTCTTCAAGTCTTCACGTAATACTTGTAATGTCTCATATCCTAATACTTTCAAGCTAACCTATACGAAGTTGACTCTAGTAAATAATCAAGCGACTCTTTAAATGAGTTTTGGTTCACTAAAATATGACAACCAATCTTAACATACCAACGCTTGCTAGGTTTAACCGAGCTATGCTCTCACAATCTCTCCCTTTGTCAATTTTAGTGACAAAACTCTTACACCATATGGATAAACAAATTATAAGAATTCATTACACATACGCTTGATTCCCAAATTCAATAGCAAAATAACCTTATACATTCGGTTCATAAATGTCGTTGTTGACATTATAATAACAAAGCTAATACTCCCCCTAAAGGTAAGATATGTAGAATTTCAATCCGCACGTCTTTGTTATTTCCATCATCATATGATATGTTACTCCCCTTTAGTCTATGCTTTACTCTTTCGTTAGATATAATGTTTAAGCACCATTGTCCTTTCCTTTAGTGATACCAAATCAATATCAATATCACTTGTTTACTCCATATATTTTTCCTCCTTTTTGTCACAAAATGAGAAAGGTACGAGCAAATAAAGGACAAACCGAAAGGATCTTACAAATCTTACAAAGAGACTTGCAAAACCTATAAGAGTTAAGCACGAGGGTTCCACACACCATTTTTTATAACCAATATCAAAACCGAAACTATAAAGTAATTTTTTTTTTTTGATATGTTACCAAGGAAAAAATTGCCTGAAGCAATTTTCCGTAATAGTTTAGCAAACCAAAAATCGGATAAGCACCTTAGTTCCTTTGCTAAACTGATTGTACAAATACAATCGCTTGTTCGATAAGACCAAAATAAAGATCATAATTGACTCTATTTTTCTCATCAGGCTCTAGTTATTCTCATCAGTAACTTAGACTTTCACTTTTAAACAAGACAAGTACTAGGTTAGTTAACTAGCATTTCTTGTTAAGGCATTCGATTATACTTGAATAACCGAAACCTTCACTTTGATAAGTCTAACTAAGATCATAATTAACTTAGTTTCTCTTATCCGGAATCGAATTGGAGTAAACGATTCATACCGAAAACTTTTTATTAAGCCATAAATAATTCATACAAACCAAATAAATCAACTTGCGTAATTATTTACCTCAACCGGAAGCAATTGAAACATCATAGACATTAAAGTACCGCAATTTCACCAAAATTTTGTAAGCCTAAACAATTGATACCAAACAATAAAGCAAGAAAATAATAGTTTTTCTTAACCGGAAACAATTGAATCACACACACATCCATACACAAATAATGGAATAAAACATTAATTGTACCGAAATTTTGTTAAGCAAAAGCAATAAATATATGCAATAAAATCAGGCTTTTCTTAAACAGGAAACGATTAACTAACAAATTCGTTACCTCAAATTCCGCATCCTCTTCACCACCAATAGATATGTCCCGAAGCGCAAGTTCACATTAGAACTCTCCCCCGTTATGTTGTCATCCTCTCGCAAAAAAAATAATAACAACAAAGAAATTTACCAGAGAAAGGTTGAAAACCGGTTTTAATTATTGCAATGCAAAAGTTGAAATCCCGAAACACATATGCTTTTATGCAAACCAAACGATTCAACATATTGTGACTTTTTCACGTATTGTTTCAATCAGAACCCCTTATGATCCTTTGATAAAGCCTACCAACATGGGCTAGAACTCAATCCCGCTAAATCAATAAGTCACCCAAACCATAAGGGTTCACACATATGAGATCGAATATTAAGGTCATGAAAACCAAAATCAAATATCTCATAAACATACATAGCAATAAGATAAAGCATTCAAGCACATGTTATGTAATCAAAAACTATCACAAGAAAAATTATAAAATAGTAATTGTATTCATAAAATAATAGATAGTTTTATTCAAAATATACCTTATATAATTATTGAAAGAAATCAAAAACTGATGTCTATTTTTCTTGATTAATCCTTCATCTCAATGCTAGAGGAAGGTAGATTATTACTTTCAGTCTTCAACTTGTGAAATTCTTCAAGTAGATAACCTTGTTGTTTGACCTGAATTTCTTGCAGTTGAGAAATTTTCGTGAAGGATTGCAATAACATGTAATTCGGTCTTTGATTGAACACAGAAGTGTGTCAATGCTTCAATACACTGATCTTTCTGCAGCATATTCTCTCTTTCCTTCTTGCTAAGCCAATCTCTCTTTTTGATTTTTCTATTTTATTTCTCTATATCAAGAGAAGATGCAAACTTATTCCTAAAGTGATCTTTCTGATCTAGCATCTTATCAAGAGACGACATTGGATCCAGACTCATAGTTCAGACAAGGAATGACCAAGAAAAGATAAGGATCTTTTTATAATTTTCATACTACCGAAAATATAATATTCCTAAAAATATGAATATCTCAAATATTTTCAATTACTAGATTTATTTCCATAACCTACACGTAAGTGCCTTGATCTTTCTTCTTCCTCACTAAAAAATTAGCACACGAGATGAGGAAAGAATGCTAATACCGATTGGGCGGTATTAGTATGAGATTTTCTATCATTATGGAATTTTGAACAATCAGAGTGTCCTTGATCTAGTATCATATGAGAAATTCTCCTTTTGTTACCTCGAACTGGCGAAGTATCTTGAGATTGACTTGGGTTGCCTATGCAACTTTTAGCAATTTTGTTTTTAAGACAGTTTTTGCATCTTGTCTTATTTTTCCCTTTACCATTAGATGATTTAATAACATCGGAAGATATGTCCATTTTGAAAATGGGTAAATCACTAATGGAGGAGGAAGAAATAAGACTGACAACTAATGCAATATTAGCTGTTTCCTCTTCTTCAGAATCATATGAATCAGAGTTCTCATCTAGAGTTACAGCCAGAGCCTTACTTCCAGTGTATTTCTTAAGATTGGGACAGTCTTTAGCAATATGACCAAACCCTTTATACTTAAAACACTGTGGATGATATTTATCATCTTCTTCATGATCCTTTTTGACAGGACTCGATCATGTGGACGAGAAGATCGATGAGTATCCTTTATGAACCTCTTATTTATTTTCTTTAAGAGATCTCGAAACTGTCTAGTAATCAATGATAATGATTGTTCATTTTCATCATCAGAATTTTCTGCAATCTGTTCATCTGAATCATCCATCTGTGTATTCCTCTCCATTGGAGCTTTCAGATATTTTGCAGCTTTAAAAGCGATTCCTTTTGTTTGAATAGACTGTGATTCATGATCAAAGATATTTAACTTTCCGATGAGTGTGCTTCATTATAGTATTGAAAGATCATTTACTTCTATGATTGCATGCTTCTTAGAATCGTATCTAGATGGCAACAATCTGAGAATTTTGCACACTATATCCTTTTCAGAAATAGTCTTTCCAAGAGAGATAAAAGCATTAATTATCTCAGAGAGTTTACTATGAAACTCTTCAAAAGTGTCGTTGTCATCCATTCGAAGGTTTTCCCAATCGGATGTAAGAGTTTGAAGTCCAGCTTCTTTCTCTGATGTGTTTTCTTCGAATACGATCTGAAGATTATCCCAAGCTTCTTTCGAAGTTTGACATGTTGATACATGATGTTGTAGATTACGACTTACAACATGCACTGTATCATTCAAACCAACTGAATTCTGCTTTGCAAGATCCTTTTCTTCGTTTGAAAAATCTTCTAAGCTTTTAAACTCAGTTTCAGAATTTTCTATCTTTGGACGAATATAACCGTCGGCGACTAATATCCATGTATTAAAGTCTCGTGATTGAAGAAAAGATCTCATAGCAGATTTTCACCATAGATAGTTTGTTCCGTCAAACTTGGTGGTACGTTAATTGAATTCGATTCATGAGAACTCGAGTTCATTCTTATAAGTTGGATCGCACCAAACACAGATTTTTAAATCTTTTCGTGTTTGCCTGCTCTGATACCAATTGAGAAGACGAGGGTACCCGAATATACCTCAATCTAAAACTTTTCCACCTATAAGTCCTTTCTACGAAAGTGATTGTCTATGGAATGAGTCGAGACAATACAACTAATCGGTTCACACTTTGTGTGATCGTCTATGGATACGATATCGAGATAATACGACAACAATATAACTTGTGTGATTGACTATGGATACAATATCAAGACAATACAACAATGAAGTATGTTACTTGATAAATGGTTCGGACTTAACCAAACACAATAGGATTGCTATCAAGTAAACAGGAATTAACGTTTGTGTATTTTACTTCTAATTACAATAAAATAATTATAATTGTGGAAATAGAAAAGTAAAAGACACAAAAAGATTTTGTTAACGAGGAAACCGCAAATGCAGAAAAACCCATGGGACCTTGTCCAAAATTGAATACTCTCAGGATTAAGCCGCTATACAAAATCTAAACAAACTTCATATATTTGAGACCAAGCAACTAAACATATAGTTCACCTAGTTTTATATGTATCCATGCGCCTCCAACTTGCAATAAGTCATGCCCTTGGAACAATTCCTTTGGTTCGTATTCCAAACAATAAAGGAACAAAAAATCTGTTCGGTAACAACTCTTTTCAAACAACGTGATATGAGTTTGACAAAGGCTTTTCCGTTTATCTCAATAAACTCCTTTGTCAGGTCCTTATATCTATCCAATAACAACTACCAAAGTAATTGTATCTAGATTTTGCAATCAATAATTTTAATCACAAAGAATCGTATTGATGGCGATCTACTCAACTAATCAATCCAATCTATCACAATGATAAACTGATTATAGTTGGATCCTTTTCCATCCGAAACAAGTATTGTGCACACCAAAGATTATGAACCCAAATCATAAATCTTCTTAGATCTTCAATAAACACCTGCACACAATCAACTTGAATCTCTTGTGATCAATCATACACAGAACGGAGTCTGTTAACAATGGACTATCACAAGACGTCTTTAGATCTACAAACAGTCTAAAGATCCCCGTCGAAACTTCGATCTAGTTTGAGTGAATCTTATATCAGAAGAGAATATTCTCAAGCATAAAAAAACTAGGTGCTATCAAAGTTCAACAACCTTTAGTCAATCAAATCAATCAAAAACTAATAATAAGCTGCAAGTATCTAGTTTCCCACCAACGGTGCTAATAGAGCTTCTCAATCCTAAAGAAGTCTTTAAACCGAGTGGCCGTAAGAGATTTCGCCTAATTAGGGTACTTTCCTCTCCGAATAGGCGGTTGCACCAGTAACAACACTGAAAAAGCGGGGGTACAACAACCACACCCAATATTTCACTTAGCAATCTGTATGGACTAACTCCAATATACTTTCAAGAGAATCAACTAGACTCAATATTAATAAAGTATATCAAAGAGTTATATCTCTCTTTCTCGATTCAATTCTTACTCAAGCAAATAGAAATATGCGAGTCTAATTGAATACAAGAGAAATCACTTGAACGGTACCAAATACCAATGTTCAAGTGTCAATTAGTGTAAATCAACAATCAAAGGTTGGATATTCTAATTGACTGATTTAACGCACAACCTGTGATATTTCAATTATATAAAAAAATATAATGCAGAAAAGAAATAACACAGATACCAGAAGTTTTGTTAACGAGGAAACCGCAAATGCAGAAAAACCCCGGGACCCAGTCCAGATTGAACACACACTGTATTAAGCCGCTACAGATACTATCCGACTACAAACTAACTTCGGTATGGACTGTAGTTGAACCAAAATTAATCTCACACTGATCCAAGGTACAGTTGCGCTCCTTACGTCTCTGATCCCAGCAGGATACTACGCACTTGATTCCTTTAGCTGATCTCACCCATAACTAAGAGTTGCTACGATCCAAAGTCGAAGACTTTAATAAACAAATCTGTATCACACAGAAAATTCTACGGTAATAGATAAATCTGTCTCCCACAAAAATACCTACGAGTTTTGTTTAGTCTTTTGATAAATCAAGGTGAACAGGAACCAATTGAAAGACCAGACTTATATTCCCGAAGAACATATCAGTATTATCAATCACCTCACAATAATCTTAATCGATGCAGCGAAAGAAGATATTGTGGAATCACAAAAGATGAGACGAAGATGTTTGTGATTACTTTTATATCTTACCTATCGGAGATATCAATCTCAATCCAATCGTTGTGATTGTACTCGTACGATAGAATCTGTAAGATCAGATCACACAACTACAAGAAAGTAGTATCGGTCTGGCTTCACAATCCCAATGAAGTCTTCAAGTCGTTAACCTACAGGGTCTCGAAGAAACCTAAGGTTAAAGGATAATCGACTCTAGCTTATGCAACTAGTATCACACAGGAGGTCTGGGGATTAGGTTTCCAAGTTGATAAAGTTCTCCTTTATATAGTCTTTCAAATCAGGGTTTGCAATCAATGTTAGCTTAGTAACAAAGCATTCAATATTCACCGTTAGATGAAAACCTGATTAGATTCAAGCTAATATCTTTCAACCGTTAGATCGAAAACTTAGCTTGCTACACACAAATGAAATGCACGATTTTAGTTTTGTGTAACCGTACCCAAACATGTACATTTGTTGGTTCAACAATAGTTAACCAAATGGTTAGCAATATGATTACTTTCATATCAACCATATTCTTCTTCACCATAACTAGTTCAAATGACTTAAATGAATTAGTTAGAGAGTTGTTCAATTGCTTAGATCGTATAGAAGTATACAAGACACAATCGAAGCAAAAACGATTTGATTCACTCGAATCGATTCATGAACTTTATAGCCACGGTTTGCAAACTTGCATTCCTTAGTTAATATAAGTATAAGTTCATGAATAATCGTTTTTAGAAAATAACCAATCTAAGTTCGCGGACTTAAGTACCCGGAATAAGTTCGTAAAAAATTTCACAAACTCCAGCAGATTTTCTCGGGACGAGATCCTCCGAAAGTTCACGGACTGAGTTCGCGGACTTGGTTCCGATTTTCCTAAGCAGCAAAGTTCGCAAACTTTGGTTCAAGGAATAAGGACTTATGCATATATATGAGTTACCACACAATGCTTATATCCAACAATGGTTATATCTTCTAAACTCTCATTTCAATCATTGAAACATTCTTAGAGGACATTATATAGTTGTTGTTCACAAATTATTTTTCATCAAAGCCATTTTCAAGTAATTGAAACATAATTTTACTTTCGTCACTAGGTAAAGATGAACTTGGCCAAAGCGAAAGCTTACCAACACATATTTCGAGAAATAGATAAGCGAGATAAACTCGACTCGAAATAGCAAATGTGTACAATCATAGTCTATATAGTAAAATGATTTTTTTCTCAAGATAGGAGATAGAGTAGATAGACTTTTGAGTGATAGATAAGTTCAAGTCTCCATATACCTTTTAGTCGATGAAGTTCCACTAGTTCCTTGAGTAGTTCTTCGTCTTGTATGATGATCGCCATGGAGTTCTTGAGATGAGCTACACTTTATATCCTAGTCCGATACTTAGTTATAGTACACTAGAAATCAAGACTTATAATTTTGATCACTAACATTGACAGACATGCTTGAGATAGCAACGCATGCGAGTTCGACCGAGCAGTGCTCTAACAATCTCCCCCTTTGTCAATTTTAGTGACAAAACTATTAATACATATGGAATACAAAAAAGATAAATAAACTTTTATAGATCCTATTCCACATGCCTAATCTTCAAAACTTACTCGAAAACTTCGTCACTTCCAAGTACTCCAATGATTCCAAAGGTTGTAAGTTTAGCATCATCGTTGTTGAAAATCCGTAGCTATAACAATGAGAAAACAAGAATTCTCAATCATTGTTATACAGTGTCATAGTATCATTACACAGTATCAAAGTTCAATTGTATCACAACTTTGACAACAATACTATGATGATGTGTATCACTCTCCCTTAGTCAATACTCATTCTCACATGGAAACCACTCCCCCTTACATAATGATCCGAAAACCATATGTATTTGTAGTGTGAACTACATATTAATTCTCCCCCTTTTTGTCAATAAAATTGGCAAAGGTACGAAAACGGGATCCTAATGAAATTTCCAAAGTGACATTTCATGACCAAAATAAAACACATATCAACTTATTTGGATGCAATCATGTATCCGAAGCTAAATGCTTTCATCAAGGAGTTTATATAGATACAAGGTAACCCCTATAATATTTCACAGCCGCATTCCCCACAAAAATTTGGCAATTAAGCACAAGTTCAATTAACAAATCTCCCCCATAATATGTCATTCTCGAGAGAACAACAAGAGCGACCTTGATTTCAAGAGAAAAGAAGGATTTCTTTGGACATAACAAATCACATACGAAAATGAATTTTAATCCAAATAATACTCAATTAAATTAACCACAAGAAAACCTATGATTAATCTAATCGTAAATGCTCAACATAAGAAAACTTACGGAGCCCAACAGTATATACATAAAATATGGATCAGGGAAGATCATGCAATACTGCGGAATAGACAAGGATTCATTATATTTTCCATCACTATTTGCACAATGACACACAATAGACATAATCCTCGTAATCAAAAGTTCATCCTATCTTCCATCAATAATGACATAATAGGCTTCAAACTTTTGTGATGTCAAAAGCTCATTCATTCTTTTATCAATACATGCATATCGACATATGAAAGACATAACTTTTGACAAGGTATGAGACAATCATAGTTCGCGGATGCAAACACACATATCCCGTAACATATTGCAATATATAAAACCATAAAGATTAATACTGAAAAAATCATCTTCCAAAAAAGTTTAGAATTTAAGGAAATAAACCTAAAAACATGAAGATGGAAACATTGGACATACCTATGTGTAATCACAATAATGGCTATTCCAAACTTTAGTTATTCTTTTAACCAAAAACAAGAAATAAAATTCTTAATAGAAGACTTACTAGTCGTTGTAGATCTTTCTCGGAGCATATATCTACTGAGAATTCCTTCTCATTATTGAAAACCCCATTGATTATGGGATCGTTCAATTCCTCTAAATCTTCAGAAATCTCTGTCAACTCACTAAGTTCTCTTTTTAGCTCACGCAAGGTGTTCTTGGTTAGAGACAACATTTGTTCATAGTGAGTTATCTCTTATAAATATGAAAAAATTTGAGATTTTAAATTGTTTCTTTTGTGGATGAAATCTTTCACCAAACCCCTGAATTTATCATCAAGCTGATAAATAGATAAGAGGTAGTTAGAGGAAGAACATTCTCCACTATTTGTAGCCTTCACTTTCTTCACCCTTGAGGAAGATATTCCTTTACATAGATACACATTAACTGCTTCGACTGCATCCCTGCTTGTGGTGCCTCTAGTTACAGGATCCATGAAATTGTATCTTTCAGGGAAAAGGAAGTCTACAAACAGTTTTGAGAATAGACTTATGAACGTGTAAACCCTAGAAGAATGTAGAACAAGTCTTCCGTGATTAATGATTCATTATCTATAATATTAGGAGAATATTTTCTTAACAAAAATAAGAACAACTCATAAAAAAAAACACCACTTGAGCCACATAGATGCAAACCTCATATTCTCAAGTTAAAAATGAGGATGCAAATGTCACTGGCATTACATAGTGACGTCGAGATCCAAATGCTCCCCTCTTTTACCACATAGTGGTTTATCAAGGTTGGTTGTATAAACAGATTTCCTACCTCTTCTGATTCTGAAAGCACTTCTTTTAGGAGAACCAAGTTGATTATCCAGATTCATCTTTTGCTTGTTCTTCTGCAGTTTGGCAATTCTTTTGTTGTTCCTTTTGAATCTCCAACACGTGCTTTGAACATGATTTGCATTTCCACAAAATGAACAAATCAAGGATTCTTTGTCCTGTATACTTGCCTTCTGTTTCTCACAACCATCATCCTTTATTCTTCCTTGATCAATAGAACCAAAGAGTTTGACTATACTAGCAGCTTTGCCTTTAAATCCTAAACCATTTGTGTTTCCAAAGGATTTATGACCGAATAACATTGCTGAAATTTTGTCAGAAATTCCAGATAATCTCTGTAGATCATCCTTAAGAGTATTAATCTCTTTTTTATTTTAGAGCAATGATTCTGGTGAGTTTATCATTAAGATAGTCTATCTCAAGATATTTAACCTGGATTGATGATTCCAATTTCTTCAATGAAGATTTTAATTGAAGATTTTCTTGAAGAATCTCTCTGTTCAAGAATTCAAAAATCTCTAAGTCAGATTCAAATTCAAAATTAGAACTTGAGCTCGTGGACGTTTCTGCTGTAAGAGCTGAGGGTTCATTACATCCATCAGACGTATCTAAGACGTTGACTATTGAAGTTTTTCCTTCAATTGAATCATCTGAAGCAAATGCTGACAAGAGACATTTATCACATCTATTGCTTTTTTTTTTACAAATTCTTTGATCTTTTTTGTTATTAGTGGTTTATCGAAACAACCATCAAGGGAACAACATTCATCAGCCCAAGACAAGTTAGAGGCTTCACTTGTGTTGGTAACAGCAGTGAATGCAGTCGTTCGAACATAATTTTGATCAAGAATTTTTAACTTTCTAACAAGAGTGTTTCTAGAAAGAGTATCAAGGTTATTTCCCTCGACGATGGCATGCTTCTTAGAATCGTATCTAGATGGCAGCGATTTGAGAATTTTCATCACAATATCCTTTTCAGGAATGGTCTTACACAATGCAAAAGATGCATTAACAATTTCAGACACTTTATGATTAAAGTCATCAAATGATTCATCATCTTCCATACGAAGGTTTTCCCAATCATAATTTAGGTTTTGAAGCCTAGCATCTTTCTTGCTGGTATTTCCTTCGAATACAGTTTCTAATATATCCCAGGCTTCTTTAGACTTCGTGCACATAGATACATAGTATTGAAGATCTGGGGTAATGGCATGTATGATAGCATTTACGCCGTCAGAATTTTTCTTTGCAGCAAGAACTTCTTCTGGACTATATCTACCAATATCCTTCGGTATTCCTATATTTCCTTCTGTATTAACCGGAGGTTCATATCCATTAACAATACATACCCATGTTTGAAAATCACGAGCTTGAAGAAAATCACGCATAGAAATTTTCCACCATAGGTAGTTTGAGCCATCGAAGACTGGTGGTACGTTTATAGAGACATAATTTTTGTCCATAGAGTCAGATCGCTAAAAACACAGACTTGTAAGGTCTTTAAACGTGTTTTCCTGCTCTGATACCAATTGAAAAAGCGGGGGTACAACAACCACACATAATATTTCTCTTAGCAATCTGTATGGACTAACTCCAATATATTTTCAAGAGAATCAACTAGACTCAATATTGATAAAGTATATCAAAGAGTTGTATCTCTCTTTCTCGATTCAATTCTTACTCAAGCAAATAGAAATCTACCTGTCTAATTGAATACAAGAGAAATCACTTGAACGATACCAAAGACCAACGTTCAAGTGTCAATCAATGTAAATCAACAACCAAAGGTGGGATATCTAATTGATTGATTTAACGGACAACCTGTGATATTTCAATTATATAACAAAATATAGTGCGGAAAAGAAATAACACAAACACCAGAAGTTTTGTTAACGAGGAAACTTAAAATGCAGAAAAACCCCGAGACCTAGTCCAGCTTGAACACACATTGTATTAAGTCGTTACAGACACTAGCCTACTACAAACTAACTTCAGTCTGGACTGTAGTTGAACCCCAATCAATCTCACACTGATCCAAGGTATAGTTGCGCTCCTTACGTCTTGCTACGACCCAAAGTCGAAGACTACAATAAAAAAATCTGTATCACACGGAAAAGTATACGATAATAGATAAATCTGTCTCCCACATAAATACCTACGAGTTTTGTTCCGTCTTTTGATAAATCAAGGTGAACCATACTTATATTCCCAAAGAACATCTCAGTATTATCAATCACCTCACAATAATATTAATCGACGCGGCGAAAGAAGATATTGTGGAATCACAAACGATGAGACGAAGATATTTGTGATTACTTTTATATCTTGCCTATCAGAGATATCAATATCAAGCCAATCGTTATGATTATACTCGTACGATAGAATCTGCAAGATCAGATCACACAACTACAAGAAAGTAGTATCGGTCTGGCTTCACAATACCAATGAAGTCTCCAAGTCGTTAACCTATAGGGTCTCGAAGAAACTCAAGGTTAAAGTAGAATCTACTCTAGCTTATGCAACTAGTATCACACAGGAGGTGTGGGGATTAGGTTTCCCAGTTGCTAGAGTTATCCTTTATATAGTATTTCAAATCAGGGTTTGTAATCAATGTTAGCTTAGTAACACATCATTCAATATTCACCATTAGATGAAAACCTGATTAGATTCAAGCTAATATCTTTCAACCGTTATATCGAAAACTTATCTTGTTATACACAAATGAAATGCACAATTTTAGGTTTGTGTAACCGTACCCAAACATGTACATTTGTTGGTTCAACAATAGTTAACCAAATGGTTAGCCATATGATTACTTTCATATCAACCATATTCTTCTTCACCATTACTAGTTCAAATGACTCAAATGAACTAGTTAGAGAGTTGTTCAATTGCTTAGATCTTATAGAAGTATACCAGACACAATCGAAGCAAAAACGATTTGATTCACTCAAATCGATTCATGAACTTTATAGCCACGGCTTGCAAACTTGCATTCCTTAGTTAATATAAGTATAAGTTCACGAATAATCGTTTTTATAAAATACCCAACCTAAGTTCGCGGACTTACGTACCCGGAATAAGTTCGTAAACAAGTTCACAAACTCCAGCAGATTTTCTCGGGACGAGAACCTCCGACAGTTCGCGGACTTGGTTGTAGTTTTCTTGAGCAGCAAAGTTCGCAAACTTTGGTTCAAGGAATAAGTACTTATGCATATATATGAGTTACCACACAATGCTTGTATCCAACAATGGTTATATCTTCTAAACTCTCATTTCAATCATTGAAACATTCTTAGAGGACGTTATATAGTTGTTGTTCACAAACTATTTTTCGTCAAAGCCATTTTCAAGTAATTGAAACATAATATGACTTTCATCACTAGGTAAAGATGAACTTGGCCAAAGCGAAAGCTTACCAACACATATTTCGAGAAATAGATAAGCGATATAAACTCGGCTCGAAATACAAATGTGTATAATCATAGTCTATAGAGTAAAACGACTTTTATCTCAAGATAGGAGATAAAGTAGATATACTTTTGAGTGATAGATAAGTTCAAGTCTCCACATACCTTTTAGTCGATGAAGTTCCACCAGTTCCTTGAGTAGTTCTTCGTCTTGTATGATGATCTCCATGGAGTTATTGAGCTCAAATACACTTTCTATCCTAGTCCGAGACTTAGCAATAGTACACTAGAAATCAAGACTTATAGTTTTGATCACTAACATTGACAAACATGCTTGAGATAGCAACACATGCGAGTTCGACCGAGCAGTGCTCTAACAAACACAACTAGGTAGTTTTGCTGCCTTTGAGGAATAGTTTGCTAGAAATGAAAACTTCAGTATTTATAGACAAGGAAGTTTGGACACCAAGGAATTTCCAAAACCGAATATTCTCAAAGATATGCAATAAACCCAAAATCGGTTTTCATAATTCCTGGAAGTGCTCTGTCCAAGTAATGACTGAAATCTCAGTAGAAAATCTCCAACTAGTAAATGCACATTACTAATTTTTATTTTCTAAAGATATGCATTTTAATTGCTGGAAATTAAAAGCATATAAAAACTAAAAACCTTAATTAAAAGATTCTCAATTTATTTCGATCCGGGATTTTCCTTTAGATATTAAGGAATATCTTTGAACAATAAAAGATAAGAGTTTCTGCACATGTTCAAAGTATGTCGACATCTTTACTTTGTAAATCCTTTTTCGTATTTACAATCTTGGAACCGATTTGCCACACTTCCAAAGAAGTTTAGAATTGGTTCATCTGACTTCCAAGAACTATGAGATTGATTATCCTATCAAATCACCATTAATGGGTTTCACGGTTCTACCTCAACATAAAGTTTCGGTTCTACCTCCAATTGGGTACTAGAATCGGTTAGACTAGTTACCATAAAATGGATAACTAAGTACTAGGATCGGTTACCACTTCTTATGGTAAAACATGTGATCGTTTGACCAAGTTATAGGATCGGTTACACCAACTTACTAAAACTTGCTAAACCTCTTACAAGGATCGATTACACTCTCTCTTGTGATCAGTCACACCTCTTACTAGGATCGGTTACCCAACGACTGGTATTTAGTCACACCAAATTCAAGATATCGATCTTACCATCTTAGGTGATTACTTAAGATCGGTTTCACTAATAAAAGTCATACCAATACAAAAGTCAGGCCTTGTGAATAGTTTTACCAAGATACATAAAAAATTTATGAGCGGTTATACTAAACAAACATATTGGTAATTTAAAAGATTTGCAATGAATAACAATACCAATAGGCCTAGCGATTTCCCTTTCGATTCACAAAAAAAGTTTATGAATTTACTTCCTTTAAACGACTGTAAAACATTGTTTCCTAGGACGAAATCTTCACCCATACCTATACATAATCATAATAGCATTCATACGATTATGCCGATGTCTTATATATGAAGTTCAAAAGATAGACGTATACTTCGTATTGTAATTCCTTAATACTATGTATAACTAGAGTATAATCATTCACAGCTTCGCAGTTATGTTTTCAATATGCACGACTTGAAAGATACGTTAGGAAATGAAACAGTTCAAATCAAATATTACTAACCTCAAGTGGAAGGGTGATGTCGTCGTTGTAGCTCCTTACTTCTTCGCATTCTTCAAGTCTTCACGTAATACTTGTAATGTCTCATATCCTAATACTTTCAAGCTAACCTATACGAAGTTGACTCTAGTAAATAATCAAGCGACTCTTTAAATGAGTTTTGGTTCACTAAAATATGACAACCAATCTTGACATACCAACGCTTGGTGGGTTCAACCGAGCTATGCTCTAATACCAACGATTTTCATCTTGCAATGTTTTTAGAGTTATTTATTTGAATTCTAAAGTTTATTTGGAAGATGATTTTGCAGTATTAATCTTTATGGGTTTTATATATTGCAAAAATTGTTATTGGATATGTGTGTTTGCGTCCGTGAACTATGATTGTCCCATATATGTCAAAAGTTAAGCCTATTATGTCATTATGTAAATACTAATGGGAGACAGGATGAAAATTTTGATTAAAAAGATTAAGTGACGAAAAATAGAATGAATCTTTGATTATTCCGCAATATTGATCTTTCCCTGATCCACTTCTATGTGAAAGTACTGTATGGCTCCGTAAGTTCTCTTATGTTGAGAATTTTCGATTGAATTCGAAAAGGCGAGGGTACCCAAATATACCTCAAGCTAAAACTTTTCCTACCTATAAGTCCTTTCTCCGAAAGTGATTTTCTATGGACTGAGTCGAGATAATGAAACTAATCGGTTCACACTTCGTATGATCGTCTATGGATACGAGATCGAGACAATACAACAACGAAGTATGTTTACTTGATGCAAAGGTCCAGACTTAACCAAACACAATAGGATTGCTTATGAAGTAAATAGGAATTAACGTTTGTGTAATTTACTTTAATTATAATAAAACAATTATAATGCGGAAATATAAAGTAAATGACACAACAAGATTTTGTTAACGAGGAAACCGCAAATGCATAAAAACCCCGAGACCTTGTCCACAATTGAATACTCTTAGGATTATGCCGCTACACAAAATTAAACTAACTTCGTATAGTTGAGACCAAGCAACTAAACCTATAGTTCACCTAGTTCCGTCTGTATTCCCACGCCTCCAACTTATGAATAAGTCACGTACTTGGAACAATTCCTTTGGTTCGTATTCCAAACAGTAAAGGAACAACAAATATGTTTGGTATCAACTCTCTTCAACCAAGTGATATGAGTAGGACAAAGGCTCTTCTGTTTATTTTAACATAAACTCCTTCGTCAAGTTCTTAGATATATCTTATGTTCAATCACCCAAGTAATTATTAAGATTTTTCAATCAATACTTTTAATCACCAAGAATTATATTGTTTCCGATCTACACAACTAATGAATCCAATCTACCACAAGGATAAACCGATTATAGTTGGGTCCTCTTATACCGAAACAAGTATTGTGCACACCAAAGATTATGAACCCCAAATCATAAATCTTCAATATCTTCTTTGTCTTCAAATCTTCTTAGATCTTCAATAAACACCTGCAGACAACAACTTGAATCTCTTGTGATCAATCACGCACAGAACGGAGTCTGTTAACAATGGATTATCACAAGATCGTCTTTAGCACTAACAACAGTCTAAAGATCCCTGTCGAAACTTCGATCTAGTTTGAATGAATCTTATATCAGAAGAGAATATTCTCAAGCATAAACAAACTAGGTGCAATCAAAGTTTAACCACCGTTAGTCAATCAAATCAATCGAAAACACAAGATAAACCATAATTATCTAGTTTTCCACCAACGGTACTCGTAGAGCTTCTCAATACCAAAGAAGACTTTAAATCGAGCGGCTGTAAGATATTTCGCCTAATTAGGTTACTCTCCTCTCTGAATAGGCGAATACACCAGTAACAACACAACCGAGGAAGTTTGCTGTCACGAAGGATTAGTTTGCTAGAAATGCGAACTTCAAGTATTTATATACAAGGAAGTTTGGACAACAAGGAATTTCCAAAACCCAAAATATTCTCAAAGATATTCAATATATTCCAAATTCGGTTTCCATAATTCCTGGAAATACCCTGTCCAAAATAATGACCGAAAACCTCTTTGGAAAATCTCGACTAGTAAATGCACATTATTAATTCTCATTTTCCTAAAATAAAATTAACAACCTTAATTAAAATATTCTTAACTTATTTATATTTCGATCCTAGGATTTTCTTCCTGTAGCTATTAAGGAATAACTTTGAACAATAAAAGTTAAAAATTATTGTACGTGTTCAAAGTATATCGACATCCTTACTTTGTAAGTCCTCTTTCATACTTACAACCTTGAAACTGATTTTCCACACTTCCAAACAAGTTTAGAATTGGTTCATCTGACTTTCAAGAACTATGCGATTGATTAAGAAACACTCAATCACAAATCACGGGTTTAACGGTTCTACCAAAACAAGTTTCGGTTCTAACTCCATGTGAGTACTGTGCATATTCACACTGGCTTTCCAAAATTCGGTTGACTAGGATCGGTTCCCCACATATATATGGTATCTAACTTATATGTGTTGCACATGTCCATAGGATCGGTTCCCCTTTGCCTAAAAACTTGTTGCACATGTCCATAGGATCGGTTCCCCTTTCTGCTAAAAACTTGCTGCACCTCATACAAAGATCAATTCCCCTTTGTGATGTGTTGCACCTCTTCATAGGATCAGTTCCCCTTTACCCAGATTCGGTTCAACAAATCACAAACTCGATCATACCATCTTAGGTGATTACTTAAGATCGGTTTCACTAATAAAAGTCAGGCCTTTGTGAATAGTTTTACCAAGAACACAAACAAACATGAGCGGTTATACTAAATTACACATATTGGATGTTCACAAGATATGCAATGAATAACAATCCCAATAACGCCTGGCGATTTCCTTTTCGATTCATAAACAAGTTTATGAACTTACTTCCTTAAAACACATGTAAAAACATTGTTTTCTAGGATGAAATCCTCACCTCATATCTATACATAATCACAATAACATTTAAACGATTATGTCGATGTCTTATCTACAAAGTTTAATGGTTAAGCAATAAACTTCATATTGTATTCCTTAATACTATGTCCATATAAAGTTCAAACATGCTTCGCAGTTTTGTTTTCAATATGCACGACTTGAAAGATATGTTAGGGAATGAAACAGTTCAAGTCAAATATCACTAACCTCAAGTGGAAGGATGATGTTGTCGTTGTAGCTTCCTACTTCTTCACTTCTTAAAGTCTTCGCAATACTTGTAATGTATCATATCCTAATACTTTCAAGCTAACCTGTACGAAGTTGACTTTAGTACATAATCAAGTGACTCTTAAAATGAGTTTTGATTCACTAAAATATGACAACCAAACTTGACATACCAACGCTTGATGGGTTCAACCGAGCTATGCTCTAACAAAATTAATCATGGGTTCTCTTGTGGTTAATTTAATTGAGTTTTCTGGATACAAATTCATATTTCATGTAATTTGTTAATGTCCAAAGAAATCCTTCTTTTCTTGTGAAATTAAGGTCGCTCTTGTTGTTCTTTCGGGAATGACATTTTATGGGGGAGAGTTCTTTGAACTTGTGCTTAATTGCCAAATCTTTGTGGGGAGTGCGGCTGTAGATTATTGTAGGAGTTTTCTTGTATCTTTATAAACTCCTTGATGAATACACTAAGTTTCGACTATGTAAAATCATCAAAACAAAGTTGATATGTTCTCTTTTAGACATGAAGTATCTCTATGAGAATTTCATTATGATCCCGCTTGTTTCGTACCTTTGCCAATTTATATTGACAAAAAGAGGAAGATTATTGTGTAGTTCACACTACAAATAGATATGGTTTACGTACCATTATGTAAGGGGGAGTGGTTTTCATTATGAGATGAAGTATTGACTAAGAGGGAGTGATACATATCACCGTAGTATTATTATCAAAGTTGTGATACAATTGAACTTTAATGTTGTGTAATAATACTATGACGCTGTACAACAATATAAGAAAACAATCTTGTGGAATTATTGTTATGGGTACGGATCTTCAATAACTATGATGCTGAGTTGAACACGTTCAGAATCACTGGAGTACTTGAAAGTGACGAAGATTTCGAGTAATGTTGAAGAACCAAGGAAATCAAGCATTTGGATGAGAATCTACAAAGTTTATTTATTTCGTGATCCATATATATTGATAGTTTTTCACTAAAATTGACAAAGGGGGAGATTGTTAGAGAACTGCTCGGTCGAACTCGGAAGCGTTGGTATCTCAAGCTTGTTTGTCAAGTTTGGTTTCCAAAACTATAAGACTTGATTTCTAATCTACTTATAGCTATGTCTCGGATTAGGATAGAATGTGTAGTTGAGATTTAGACTTCATGGCGTTCATCGATTGAATATAAAGAACTACTAAAGGGAGCTTGTGGAACTTCATCAACAAAAGGTATGTGGAGACTTGAACTCATCTATCACTCAGAAGCCTATTTCTATTCTATCTCCTTTTGAGACAAAAGTCGTATAACTATATAGACTTTATATTATACACACGTGATATTTCGAGCCGAGTTTAACTTGCTTAGATATTTCTCGAAATATGTGTTGGTAAGCTTTCTCTTTAACCAAGTTCATCTTTATTCTTGGAAAAAGTCAAAAGATGATCATGTGAAAATCGCCTGGTAACATCTTACATGATTTGTGTGAGACAGTCATTTGATGTAGACTCAGAATGTTTCGTATTGATCTATTGATCACTTGAAAATTTCTTTGAAGCTAATAGTTTGTGTGAGACAGCTATTCCCGTCTTCCAAGAATGTTTCAATGATTAACATGGAATTTAGAACAATTAACCATTGATTGGATATAGCACAGTATGCGTACTTGTATGCTAACTGTTGCAAGTTATTCCAAGTCCGGGAACCATAGTATGCATACCCGTATGCGTACTGGTTTGATAGTTGAAGTCCGGGAACTTAGTATGCATACCCGTATCCGTACCGGATTATAAGTTCAAGTCCGGGAATTCAACTGAGTTTGGTCATGTACGACAGTATGCGTAACCGTTCGCATACTGGCGAACCCAGACCAAGTCCGTATACTTAGGTATGTGTACCCATTTACATACTTGAGTGGTCTAAGTTCTAAAATCGGTTTGTTCATGAACAAATACATTTATATATATTAAGGAATGCAATCTTTTGCAAACCGTGGATATAATATTCATGAATTGATTCGAGTGAATCAAAATCGATTTTGCTTCAATTGTGTCTTGTATACTTCTATGAGAATATAAACAATTGAACAACTCTAGAACTAGTTTCATTTGAGTCATTTGAACTAGTTGTGATTAAGATGAACAAGGTTGATATGAAAGTGTTCATAAGGCTAACTTCGGTTAACTATTGTTGAGCCAACCATGTGTACACGTTTAGGTACGGTTACCCATATCTAAATGAAGTCACATTTCATTTGTGTATAACAAGCTAAGTTTGATCTTACGTTTGAAAGATAATAGCTTGACTCTAATCAGGTTTTCATCTAACGGTGAATATTGAAAGCTTTGTTACTAAGGTAGCATTGATTGCAAACCCTGATTTGAAGACTATATAAGCGTCAATCAATTTCAATCAAAAACCAAAGGTTGGATTCACCAATTAATTGAACGACTCACAGATTTCTATTTGTTCGATTGCAGATTGATTTGAGAAATTGAGATAACTCTTGGATATATTTTCCTTGATTGAGTCTGACTGTCTAGTTAATTCTCTTGGAATTATATTGGAGTTAGTCCATACAGATTGCCTAAACGAAATATTGGGTGTGGTTGTTAGACCGCCGTTTTTTCAATACTCATGAGCAAATACATATATATATTAAGGAATGCAATCTTTGCAAACCGTGGCTTAATTTCATGAATTGATTCTCTTGAATCAAATCCGATTTTGTTTCAATTGTGTCTTGTATACTTCTATGAGAATATAAATAATTGAACAACTCTATGAGTAAAACAATTAGATTCATTCGATTATTATTTGATCTAGAAGTGTTAGATGAATGAGGTTAATATAAAAGTGTTCGTATGGCTAACTTCGGTTAACTGTTATTGAGCCAACTCAATATACATGTTTAGGTACGGTTACCCATATCTAAATGAAGGTATATTTCATTTATTTGTAACAAGCTAAGACCATCTAACGGTGGAGAGATATTGTTTTGATTTTAAGAAAAATTAGCTTGAATCTTAAATTAGGTTTTCATCTAACGGTGAATATTGATCGCTTTGTTTCAAAGCTATCAAACCCTGATTTGAAGCCTATATAAGGGAGAACTCTTGTGACGGACCGGAAAATTACGCCTGGCGTGCCATGGCGCCCAGGCCATAACTCTCCCGATGCACCATGATGATGCTACAATATGGGCCTTAAAGCTAGGAAAATGCACGTTCATTTGCCTTGCATGCATGCTCTTGGAGCATGATGCAACTAAATCAGCTTCCACATCGTTCTAACTCACCCTTGATCCTCAAAGGGTTTATTAAGAAAACAAAAACTTTCTTAAAACAGGAAAAACGTCCTTTTAAGGCCCTAAACAACGGAATTTCGCTTCCAATCAATTTAGACCCGTCTTGAGATAAATTACGACAATCGGGTTTTTAGCCTCCAGATAGGCTGTAGCTTGCTCAATCTGTATCAACTTGATAGGAAGTATAATCATCCAGTGAATGGAATGCAACTCGCCTCATCAAACATGGCCATAATCATCTCTTGCATCGCAATACCGAGCCAGATGATAAGAGAGGCCAGTATCCCGCAATCATCTCGCAATTAGATGATATGAGCGACAAAGTGCTAGACCGGTGATGCTGCAACTCATTGTGGTTGCCTACTACCCTTCCCTACTCTAAAGGGATCAAGCACAGACCGTAGTTCATCCTCGAAAGGACAAGCAACTTAAACCAACTCGTTTGTGAGGTCGTGGACAAACAATAATGGTAGTGTCCTAGTCTGTATAGGCTGTTTCGTCAAAATGCATATATGATATGCATTATCGAACCCCTGGCATGGCATAGTAATGCCCATGCTTAACATGCTCCATTGGCGAGGCTACGCAGCTATAAATGAGGCCTAAGCATCATTTACACCGTTCCGGCTAAGTTATGAAGCTTACTTGGTGCAAGGTCCGCATATGCACCTTCAACCAACCAACCCTCCCAATATATGTTAACTTGAAATTTCTACAACTTTGGAAAGGGGAGCTAAATGACTTCACCGAGTCCTAAGGCCGTGATGGCTGCACATGACTCCCTGGCCAAATATAATGTATGGACATGATGGTTGTACATTCAGTTCTGGCTCACAGGCCAGTTCCAGTGTCCGATCATAATGGCTGAACACTTCCTGAGCCAGGTCCCGTGAAGGGCCGTGATGGCTGTATTTTCGGCTTTGGCCCATAGGCCACTCCAATGTCCAGCCGTGATGGATGTACATCTCCAAGGCTATCTTACTTGGTGCATGGTCCATATATGCACCTTCAACCAAGTACCCCTCCTTATATATGTTAACTTGACATTCTTACAACTTTGATTAGGGAAGGAAAAATCATTCACCAAGTCCCACTTTTATTATTCACGGTCGTTGCCATATATTTCTGAATAACCGGCCAAGATGGTTGTTCACTGCCAATGCCAACTCTGATTTTCAGCCATGATGGTTGTCCACTGCCAACCCGATATTCAGCCATGATGGTTGTCCCCTGAAAACCCATGTTCATCCATGATGGATTTCCATTTCCAACCCGATGTTCAACCATGATGGTTATCCGCTGCCAACCCGATGCCCAGCCATGATGGTTGTCCGCTGCCAACCCATTGTCCAGCCATGATGCCTGTCAATTGTTAACCCGATGTCAATCTATGACATGGCTGCAAGTGAGAATAATGATTGTGCATCACATAGTTGCAGGCCAAGTCAGTATCTAGCCATAACGGTGTACTGCAAAGATTGCAAAGCCATAATAGCGGTATACTGTATAGACTGTCAAATGCTAAGGATGGCATAACCCTGCAGGGCCAGTGAAGCGCAAAGGTAATGCTACACTGTAAAGATATTTGGATAAGTAATGAAGCTTATTGGCCGACACAATGAAGCTTCATTGAGGGAAAGGCAAGACAAAGCCAAAGTAGCAAGATGCAACATGCGATGTTGGCATTAAGGTATATCCATGGAATTGAGTTGGCCCAAACTCAAGGATGATGCAAGAAGGTAGAATAGACTAAGGGTTAGTCTATGCATTAGTTCCAGGCAAGGCCAAATCTTGAACAATGCAAACAAGCTAGTAATGCAAGAGTTTGGTTGCTATTGTCAAACAAAATTGGCGAAGTGAAGCATATATGACGCATGAGTAACTAGAGTGAGTTTAAGGAGTTGGATTTGATAATTAAAGCATAAGGATGGTCCATAATTATCTTAGAGCAAGAAATTGGCAGGGCCAAGGCGGCTGAGCAAAGGATCAAGGCTAAATTCAGTAAAAGTGCAACAGTAGTGCAATATAGCTCAAGTGACGGTTACAAGTTGGTTACGAGCTTCACAAGCATGCCAAACACCTGAGACAAGTAAGAACAGTTATAAAAGGAGTTTATAAGCGTGGGGGACGGTTCCTAACTGCAAGAGAACATATGTTGGATGATTGGCACGAGTTGGAAGAGAACTGGCCAGTTAGCACAGTTATTGGCGACAGAACTGCTCCATGGGACAGATGGTTGTCCCATGCGTGTGCAACGGTTATGCACGGTTTGGCCAAGTAAATATGTTGTATAAATAGTCCTAAGGCATAGAAAATTCGGCAAGCTTGCATATGTGAGTTAGAGACTCAAAATATGAGAGTTTTTGTAAGCTAAGGCTTGGTTCAAGGTGAACAAGTCTGTGTAAGTCCCTAAGTGGGCAAGTTTTGTATTTTTTCCCTTTGATGCAATAAAATGAAGTGATTGTGTCATGTTCTAAGTGTTCTTGTATGGCTGATTGTTGTTGGTAAAGTATGGCAATGTTTGAATGTATTATGGGATGCATTTGAGAAGTTTAGCGAAGTGAAAGAAGAATAAAAAGACATCCAATGTTAACCTGAAGAGTTGGATGTTTGCGTAGGTGCAAACTTATAAGGCCGAAGTGCAGGTGGATGAAGCTTTATTTACAGAACCACTGTGATGTCGGGTTACACTTTCGCAAAAAAATATCTGGGGTGTTTGAAGGTGCGAGACTAGCCATGATGGGGTGTTTGAAGGACGTGATGGCTGGACATGACTCCCTGGAAAAATGTAATGTATAGCCGTGATGGATGTACATTCAGTTCTGGCTCATAGGCCACTTCCAGTGTCCGACCATAATGGTTGAACACTTCCTGAGCCAGGTCCCGTGAAGGGCCGTGATGGCTGTATTTCCGGCTTTGGCCCATAGGCCACTCCGATGTCCAGCCGTGATGGTTGTACATATCCAAGGCTATCGTACTTGGTGCATGGTCCGTATATGAACCTTCAACCAAGTACCCTCCCTATATATGTTAACTTGACATTCTTACAACTTTGATTAGGGAGGAAAAATCATTCACCAAGTCCCACTTTTACTATTCATTGCCGTTTCCATATATTTCTGAATGACCGACCAAGATGGATATCCACTTCCAACGCCAACTCCGATGTTCAGCCATGATGGTTTTCCACTGCTAACCCGATGTTCAGCCATGATGGATGTCCGCTTCCAACCTGATGTTCATCCATGATGGTTGTCCATTGCCAACCCGATGTCCAGTCATGATGGCTGTCCATTGTCAACTGATGTCCAGCCATGTTGGATATCCGCTACCAACCCGATGCCCAGCCATGATGGCTGTCCGCTGCCAACCGATGTCCATCCATGATGGTCGTCCATTGTCAACCCGATGTCCAGCCATGATGGCTGTCCACTGTCAAGGCCAACCTGCTCTGTCCTATTGCACACGGTAAAGCAATATCGTCCCTGGGCCAATGACCTACGTAATGCATCATGGTGGCGCTATTTCGTTTTATGCCATCCACCCAACTGGCCTAAATCATCATTTGATGCATGATTGGCCCTAGGCCAATGTTCCTTTTACTATGCAACGGAAGCTTTGGAAGAAGCTTCATCTCATTCCATGGGAATCTTTTCGCATGCTCCATGCTAAAATTTCTGGGTGTTACAACTCTAGCAACTGGAAAACCTAATCCCCACACCTCATATGTGATACTAGTTGCGTACTAGAGTCGATTCTCTTTTAACCCAGATTTTTCTTAAAACCATTATAGGTTAACGACTTACAGACTTCATTGGGATTCTGAATCCAGACCCAACTATTTTCTATATAGTTGCGTGTTATGATCTTACTTGTTCTATCGTATTGAGTATTATCTTCTCTAAGATTCTCTCAATATTTATCTCTGGTAGGTAAGATATAAAAAGTAATCACAAAGCTCTTCGTCTCATTCTTTGTGATTCCACAATAACTTGTTCTACTACCCTATAGTTAAGTTATTGTAAGGTGATTGATATTTCTAGGTTTTTCTTCAGGAATATAAGACCAGATTATCAATTGGTTCCTCTTCACCTTGATTTATCAAAAGATGGAAAAAAACTTCATAGGTATTTTTGTGGGAAACAGATTTATCTATCAGAATAGACTTACTGTGTGAGAAAGATTTGTTTATCAAGTCTTCGACTTTGGGTCGTAACAACTCTTAGTTGTGGGTGAGATCATATAAGGGAATCAAGTGCGAAGAGTCTTACTAGGATTCAGAGGCGTAAGGAACGTAACTGTACCTTAATCGGTGTGAGACTTGGTTAGAGCCCAACTACATTCCATTCCGAAGTTAACTTGTAGTAGGCTAGTGTCTGTAGCGTCTTAATACAATGTGGTGTTCAAATCTGGACTATGTTCCAGGGTTTTTCTGCATTTGCGGTTTCCTCGTTAACAAAATTTCCGGTGTTTGTGTTATTTCTTTTCCGCATTATATTTGTTTATATAATTGAAATATCACAGGTTGTGTATAGTTCAATCAATTGGTAAATCCTACCTTTTGTTGTTGATTGACACTCGAACATTGGATGTTGATACCATTCAAGTTATTTTTCATATCAATCAGGCTCACAGATTTCTATATGTTCGATTGCAGATTGTATTGAGAAATTGAGATATAACTCTTGGATGTTTTTCCTTGGTTGAGTCTGACTGTCTAGTTGATTCTCTTGGAATTATATTGGAGTTAGTCCATACAGATTGCCTAATGAAATATTAGGTGTGGTTGTTAGGCCCACGCTTTTTCACATTCATGAAATTGTTTTATGAATCGAAAGGGAAACCGTTAGGCTTATTGGTCCGTCTATTCAATGCAAATATTTGGATGACCAATATGTGTGAGATGGTAGAACTGATCTTAACTTATGTTATGCATCTTGGTATAACTAATCACAATGCTTGACTTATGATTTGGTATGACTGGTTTTTATTAATTGGTGTAACCGATCCTAAGTAATCACCATGTGATGGTATGATCGATCCTTGTAATTGGTGTGACCGATCCTAGTAATTGGCGTGACCGATCATGAGTATTTGTAATCGATCCTTGTAACTGGTGTCACCGGTCCTGGTAACTGGTATGACCGATCACAAGTAATACCATGTGTACATGAAACCGATCCTTGTAACTGGTGTAACCGATCCTTGTAACTGGTGTGACCGATCACAAGTATTTCCATAATTAGGTATAACCAATCCTAGTGATTGGTAGAACCAATTAAACCCATGTATGTGATTTGCTATTTGATCAATCACATAATGGTCTTGGAATACAGGTGAACCAATTCTAAACTTGTTTGGAAGTGTGGTATAACCGATTCCAAGAATGTTAATCCATGTAAAAATGAAATACGGATTTGTAGTGAAAAGATGTCAACATACTTGGAACATGAGCAGTAACTCTTATCATTTATTGTTCAAAGATATTCCTTGGTAATCAAGGTGATCATGTGCCGAAATAAATTGAAAATATTTTAATTAAGGTTTTTGGTTTTATTTGCTTTAATTACCATGAATTAAATGCATATCTCTACAGAATAAAAATTAGTAATGTGCATTTACTAATTGGAGATTTTCTATTGAGAGATTTCAGAAATATTGGACAAGAATTTATTGGAAATATGAAAACCAAATTTTTCCATTCATTGCATATCTTGAGAATATTTTTGGTTTTGGAAATTCCTTGTGTCCAAACATACTTGGTCTATAAATACCTAAGTCTGCATTTCTAGAAAACTATCCTAAGAGCTAGGCAAACTTCATTTCTTGTTGTTTCTGGTGGAGCTGTCTATTCAGAGAGGAAAGTATTCTAATTAGGTTAAATCTCTTACGACCGCTCATTTAAAGACTTCTGTGGGATCAAGAAGCTCCACGAGTACTGTTGATACATAAAAAAATATTACCCCTTAGCCGGGCTAGTGTTCCCCCAAAAGGGAGGCAAGCCCAACATGAGACATGGGGACTAAAGCCCAATTCCACCAAGAAAGTGTCTATTAGATGGAAAGGACAAGGGAGGAATTAATAGGAAAGAAGAAGGTTTTATTAGAGAAGGAATGGCATTAGTAGTAATTAAAGAAGTTTAGTACACATGGCATGATGTCATAAAAGGAAGGGGCTTTTGGAAAGTCCATATAAAGAAGGACAAGGTACAATGGAAAGACAACTCTCTCTCTTACTATTCTTGGTAAAGTGAGGTCACTTGGTGTAGCTAGGACGGGTAGAACCTCAAACCTAAAATCACCCCTCAACATTTGGCGACCACACCGGGAGACTCGTGCCTAGCTAACCATGACACACTTAAGAGGTGCTAACTCAAGCGCAACACAGAGTCCACCGAACATCCCGCCACTCAACACAAAAGGAGAAAAGTTAGGGATAGTATCAGAGCCCATCACACAAGCGATAAATCCAGACGACGCGCGCGAGAAAGATGAACAACAGGAAGTCGAGGAAACACCACCCGTACAACCTTCCCTCAAAGAGATGGAGAAGGAGTTGGAAGACCACACACGCAAAGATCAAGAGTTGAGAAAACTCATGAAGGCGGAGAGCGCCGAGAAGAATGCTAAAGAGGCGGCGGAAGCTACAGAAGAAAAGGAAGGACCCATAGCTATGACGCAAGAAGCGATGGCTAAGTAGTTGGAGATGAACTATAGGGTTTTCAAGAAAGATAATTATGATTTCATGGCTAGCCCTTACTCCTCGAAAATCACAGAGTATCAATACCAGGAGGATTATACTTCACCAAAATTCAAAGTTTACAACGGGCAAGGAAATGCGAGTGAACACCTTAGCCGATTTCTATCTACCATGAATGATCGTGCAACCGACAGGAAGCTATGTATGAGGGAGATTCCGAAGTCGCTAACTGATACAACATTTACCTGGTACGACAACCTAAATCCAAGAAGCATTAGCTCATGGTCAACTATGTCTACTCTCTTCCTCAGAAAGTTTTATTCAACAAAAAGAAAGGTTACAACTATAGATCTGAGCAAATGCAACCAGCGCCCAGGCGAGGAAATAGGAAAATATATCACCAGGTTACGACTACTCACTCTATATTTCCATGAGGACGATAAGGAAGAAGTCCTAGTAGAAATCTGTGTATGGGGAATGACTCCGTCCATTAAGAAAAGCCTGGTCAATTTCCGCTTCCTAACGTTCGTTGAGCTGGAATAAGCGGCGGCAAGGATCGCTGATTTTGTTGAGGAACACAATTCAGATTATATATGGTGCAACACAGTTAATACCGTATCAACTGTACCAAGGAACACCCGTGCCAATAATAACCGAGAGGGATGGAGCACCCAATCACTTCCTTCTCCCCTACCTTGCAGCAAGGAACAGATCGTGGGTCTGTTGGAGAAGTGGATAACAAATCAAGAAACTCAACTACCACCAACAAAGACGGACCCCAGCACCATTGACAAGAACGATGCTAGGTACTGCCACTTTCACCAAAGGATACAACACCCTACAATCGATTGCTACAATCTGCGGAGACTGTTCCAGAAGAAGCTGGAGATAGGCGAGACTGAGATGGACAATCCGGAGAATGGAAAGGTAGTACAACACCAAGTCATGATGCTCTCCCATGAAGCAAGCGGAGATATTTGGAGGCCTTGGGAAGATAACAAGGAGGAGGCATGTGAAGCCGAGATGGAGAACCCATTATTCAAGAATACAGAATGCGTAGCTAGTCAGTTTTCCAAAACATTGTTGGCTAAACAGTTCTTTGACTCCCTCGATTTCAGCGAAAATCAAATCAAAGAAGCATCCAAGGCAATAACGGCTATCTCAGCAGGAATACCATGTGGTCTCCTCCACAAGGAGTTAATCATGTTCACAGATGAAGATATCTGCTACCCAGGGGAACACCTTAGACCCTTATACCTAACGGCGTACATTAACAGGCAACAACTAAAGAGAGCTTTTATAGATGGAGGCGCGACCCTGAACCTAATCTCTGCATACACTAGACATTCTAGGGGTAAAAAGGTCCGCAATCATAACATGGGTCACAACGATAAAAGGATTCGGAGGGCACGCTCAGACAGCTATTGGAATCATCAACCTTTTCGTTAAGATCGGCCCTATCCGAGCGCCCACATCATTTTATGTGATGGAAGACGATACCATATCCCATGTATTACTAGGGCGAGGATGGTTGCTCCACCACAAGGTGGATGCGTAAACATACCACCAATGTGTCAAGACTAACATAGGAGGTAAGCAGAACCGGATTCCAGCCACTAGAAATCCTTTTGACCCGACGAAAGCTTACATGGCGGACGCGATCTTCTACGATGAACCAAAGGAAGCAGACGAAGTGCCTGAAGTACAGCTCATCCCGCTACCTAAATGGGGATAAGAAAAAGAACCGAAGCCAGCCAAGTCTGTGTTTAGCCCATCTAGGATGGTATTCCCCACGAAAAGAAAGAGGAAGCAAGAGGAGGAGCCCAGATTCCAACGCTTCTCTAAGCCGGAGGGGGGATACGTGTATCGATTATAGCAATTAACTAAAGGAGTGTCCACAGATGAACAAGACTGCGCAGAAGTATCAAGAAACGAAATGGAGACTCCCCCTGGAAACGCAAAGCAAAGTTTAGTCGAGCTACCCTATAGCGCGATTGATGACGTGGAGTTGCGAGATCAGCTCGCAAACGCAACCACTAGGACCACAGAAGAACGAACACCCGGAGACCTCACTATGGACGGGATAGAGGAAATTGACATAGGAACGGAATGAGACAGGCGCCTTATCATGATAAACAAGAGCTTAGACAAAGAAGAGAGGGAAGTGCTAATTGCTCTGCTAAGAGACTGCAAGGATGTCTTTGCTTTCGACTATTATGAGAGGCCAGGACTCGATAGCGAGCTCGTAGCTCACACCCTTGGGGTGTCACTTGAGTTCAAACCAGTAAAGCAAAGGAGTATGGAATTCCCCAGGGCCACAACCCTTGCAACAAGGAAGAGGTGGAGCGATTGTTGAAGGCAAAATTTATCAAACCTATCCAACACCCGACCTGGTTAGCCAATATTGTGCCTGTGACGAAGAAAAATGGAAAGATCAGTTGTTGTGTCGACCATAGAGACCTAAACCGAGCGTGCCCAATAGACGACTTCCCCTTGCCTAATATCGATATGACGCTAGACGCGACGGGAGGCAAGTGGCAATTATCCTTCATGGATGGCTTCAGTGGGTATAAACAGATAAAAATGGACCTGTTGTACATGAAGAAGACTGCGTTCCAAACCCCATATGGGAATTTCTACTACGTAGTGATGCCGTTTGGTCTAAAAAATGCGGGCGCCACTTACCAACGCGCTATGACCTCCATATTCGATGATTTGATGCATCAAACAGTGGAGGTATACGTCGATGACATCGTGGTCCAAACACAAGCGACCTAGGACCACGTCTCCACCTAAAGACGGCTTTCGAGAGGTGCAGAAAATTCAATCTTAAAATGAACCCCCTCAAGTGCTCCTTCGACGTGGAATCAAGAAAATTCTTAGGCTTTGTGGTAACCAACGAATGAATCCAGGTAGATCCGAGTAAGGTCGAGGCAATCATGACTATGGCGCCCCAGCAAACGCGAAGGAATTACAAGCCTTCATTGGGAGGATATCATACATACGACGCTTCGTACCAAGCTTAGCGCAACTAATGACCGTGTCCATCCCCTTACTAAAGAAAGGGGTGGCCTTCGTATGGGGTGAGATACAGTGCGCCGCATTCGAAAAATTGAATCAATGCCTTATCAGCCCTAAGGTTCTCAAGTCGCCGGTTAAAGGGGTCCCTCTCTAACTTTATACGTCGTTTACCAATTCAGCGATAGGCGCAGTCCTTGCACAAGACATGGGAGGGGATGAGCTATCACCTATTTATTACGTCATCCAGGTACTAAGAGATGCAGATTTGAGATATCCGCGTGTGGAACAGGCATGGTTATACTTTATCTACGTAACATAGAAGCTGCAACCCTACAAATGAGACCATCGTGGTAGCCGCGTCAAATCCCATAGCTTATCTGGCATCCAAACCTGTCCTAACCGTAAGGACTGCTCGATGGCTGCTACAATTGTCTGAATTTGAACTTAGATATCAACGAACAAAGGCAGTAAGAGGGAAAGCAATTTCCGACTTAATGGCTATGTTTCCAGGAGAAGGGGAAGATGAGGTGCACGGATGCCTTCCCGGAGAGGTGGCAGTCACGGATGCTGACAAACCTTGGACCATGTTCTTTGATGGGTCATCATATGGCACCGTCGGAGGAGCCGGAGTAGTGTTTGAATCCCCACAAGTCGAGTTACTCTCGTACTCGTTTAAACTGGATTTCCCATGCAGTAATAACGTCACAGAGTACGAAGCGTTAATCCTAGGACTCCGAATGGCAAAGGAACTTAACCTAGGGAGCGTGGAAGTCAAAAGCGATTCAAAACTCGTGATAAACCAAGTGAATGGCGATTTTTACATTAAAGAACCACACCTAGCACCTTACGGGGCAGAGGCTCAAAGGTTGATGAACCAAACAGCGTCAACACTGGACCATACTGGCAGAGGCGGGAATAAACACGTGGATGCCTTAAAAACCTTAGCAAGCAAAGTGAAATTAAACAGCGAAGAAGAGGGTACGGTCACAATACGGAGAAAAGAGCTACCCAACACATGGAAAGAAGATTTGGCATTCGAAGAAGCCGATTATTAGAGGCGAGTACATATTGAAGACCTCACCCGGATGGACGAAGATCGGGTAATGCCAACCCAAGCCTTGAAACAGTTTGTGATAATCCAAGGGGTGTTGTATTATAGGGCTGCCGGAGGATCACTAGCGAGATGTCTGAATAAAAGGGAGGCAGAGAAATTACTTCAGGAATTGCACACGAAAACTTGTGGACAAACCGATGTTGTTCACCTCTACCGAAAACTTCAGAGATTGGGAGTGTACTGGCCGAGCATGTCCGCACAAGCAGCAGCCCTCCAAGATAGTTGCGCCGACTGTCAGTATCCACCAAAACCCTCGGAAGTTTGTATAGCCGAGGGAGTAGATTGGAGAAAACCTTACATAGATTTCATCCAACACGGAAGTTCACCCGGTGAAAGGAAAGTGGCTCTGAAAATCCAGAAGAAATATGCACGTTTCTTCGTACATGACGGTATCTTCTACCGTAAAAGCTACAACGGGGCTATATTGCGATGCCTGTCGGACCAAGAAGAAGCAGAGGTAATGACGCGGTCACATGATGCCGAGCATCAGGGAATGCGGAAGCTGTTCCTCCATCTTTACGAAGGCGGATTTTACTGGCCGACCATGGAAAGCGACACCGCAAAACATGTCCGAAAATGCTTAAGTTACCAAACGCACGGAAATCTGATCCAAGCGCCACACATACAGCTACACAACATAGTGAAACCATGGTCGTTTCATAGCTGGGGACTTAATCTTATAGGCCCAATCAACCCGACGTCATCAAAGCGCCATAAATACATGATAATGTCCACCGAGTACGCATCGAAATGGGTAGAAGCAATACCTCTTAAAAACTACGCTGGAGCAAATGTAGTTGCATTCATCAAAGAACATATCATTTATAGTTTCGGTGCGCCCATGATAATTAGAGCAGATAATGCCAAGTCCTTTGTGAACAAGGATGTACTCGATCTGCTTTGCCAATATAATATAAGACTTCATACATCGACCCCTTACTACCCAAAAGGAAATGGGCAAGCTGACGCGACAAACAAGACGCTCATCCGAATCCTCAGCAGGACAGTGCATGATCACCATAGAGAGTGGCACGAACAGTTTCCATTGGCACTCTATGTATACAAAATATCGAAGCGTAGCTCCATCGAAGCATCACCCTATCCACTAGTCTACGGAGAAGACGCGACACTGCCGACAGAGATAGCGATTCTGTTGGCAAGAGTAGCTGTGGCCAGCATAACACGCCGGATGAGATAAGTCGTTTCACCCACCTAGATACAATAGAAGAACGAAGAGCACGAGCGGAACGGTTCGCAAAAGCTTACAGAAAGCACAACCAATTATTATAACCAGAGCGTGAAAGAGAGAACCTTCAAGGTATACGACTTGGTATTAAAAATCGCCCCTCACGTACAAAGAAATGCCAGAGCCGGTAAGTTTGCTGCAAACTGGGAAGTCCCGCTCAAAATAAGAAAAGTGGCAGAAAGCGGATACTATAAGCTTAGGCGCATGGATGGAACCAAGGTCAAAACACCCATCAATTGTAAATGGTTGAAAAAGTTTCACGTCTGAACCCCTCAATGTATAAACATATGCTTCAAGCAATAAAAGTAAGTTATCAAGAGTGGTATGAATCTACAAAAGGTCTCAGGTCAGCCAAAGGCGCCTGATTGACTGACAAATCTACAAAAGGTCTCAGGTTAGCCAAAGGCGCCTGACCGACTGACAAATCTACAAAAGGTCTCAGGTCAGCCAAAGGCGCCTGATTGACTGAAAAATCTACTAAAGGTCTCAGGTCAGCCGAAGGCGCCTGATTGACTGACAAATCTACAAAAGGTCTCAGGTCATCCAAAGATGCCTGATTGACTGACAAATCTACAAAAGGTCTCGGGTTAGATAAAGGCGCATGATCGACTGACAAATCTACAAAAGGTCTCAAGTCATGAAAGGCGCCTGATTGACTGACAAATCTACAAAAGGTCTCAGGTCATCCAAAGGCGCCTGATCGACTGACAAATCTACAAAAGGTCTCAGGTTAGCCAAAGGCGCCTGATCGATCGATAAATCCACAGAGTCTCAGATCAGCCAAAGGCGCCTGATTGACTGAAAAATCTCCAAAAGGTCTCAGGTTCGCGAGAGGCGCTCTATCGACTGACAAATCCAAGAAGAGGATTCTAAGGGTAATCCAGAAGAGGGGGAGAATAGGCGTGTTTAACTAACGCCCACCCCACCCGATACCCTCTAAATAAAAAGAGGGGGGGAGTAGGCGCGTTTCACAAAAGCCCACCCCACCCAACACCTTCTTAATCTAAGGGTAATCCAGAAGAGGGGGAGAATAGGCGTGTTTCACTAATGCCCACCCCACCCGATACCCTCTAAATAAAAAAATAGGAGGGAGTAAGCGCTTTTCACTAAAGCCCACCCCACCCAACACCTTCTCAATAAAAATAAAGGGAGAATAGGCGTGTTTGACTAACGACCACCCCACCCAACACCCATTCAATAAAAATAGGGGGGTGGGGGCGGAAGTGTGCGTGTTTCACTACCGCCCACCCTGCCCAACATCCTGTCCATAAAAAAGAGTGGGAATTAGGCACATTTTACCGACGCCCACCTCACCCGATACTTTCAATAAAAAAGAAGGGGTAGTAGGCGTGTTTCACTAACGCCCACCCGCCCAACACCCTTCCAATAAAAGGAGGGGGGAGTAGGTGTGGTTCACCGACGCCCACCCCACCCAACACCCTCTCAATAAAAGAGTGAGAAGTAGGCGTGTTTCACTAATGCCCACCCTGCCCAACACCCTTTCCATAAAAAGAGTGGTAAGTATGCGCGTTTCACTAACGCCCACCCCACCCGACACCCTTTCAATAAAATAGGGGGAGTAGGCGCGTTTCAATAACGCCCACCTCACCCAACACCCTTTCCATAAAAAGAGTTGCAAGTAGGCGCGCTTCACTAATGACCGCCCACCCCAACACCCTCTAAATAAATAAAAAGAGGGGAGAGTATGCGCGTTTTACTAGGGCATTAGCCCTTTTTTATCAGTAGTAACCCCCTCATAAAAGAGGGAGGTATTACGCATACCCTTCTCAAAAAAAGAGAGAGAGAAACGAGAGAGGGAGGGAGTAAGCGCATTCAATAAAGAGGGAAGAAGAAGAAAACAACACTTCAACTTAAAAAGAAAAAACTATTCATACTGATTCAGAATAAACATACAAGGGAACAGAGGAACCAAGCGTCAAAACAATAAAACAACAACCTTGCAGAGGGATACGCAACCTAATCAGCCATTAACGCCCGACAACGAGCAATATCCGCATCCAAAGCTTCCACCGTCAAACGTCCGTCATCACACTGGGTGATAGACAAATTTTTGTGTCCGATTTGTCTCTATTCTATATATTCTTTGGGATCATTTTTGTACTTATTATGATGTTTTATTTATTTGTAGGTATTTTTGGCTAATATACATTTTTGGAAAAAATTGGCTCGAAAAGTTGTCGGAAAGCACCCGGAGGACATTTGCTATTCAGACTCTCACTTTGGATAAGGGGTAACCTAGTTACTAAGGGGAATCCCATTTCCAGGCATCTGTTAATCGCACCCCTACTCTGGATAAGGGGCAACCATCTTCAACATTCAAAAACCAGAAAATTGGCGGGAAAATAGTGCAGTTAAAGAACAGTTTTGGTGATCGTGATTTGGAGGAGTTTGAGCTCGACTAAACCTCTGATTTTCATAGGATAGACTCCTTATGGGTCTAGGAATCTGATATGGGTGTTTAAATCGATTAGAATGGGCTCAAACGACGGATTTTTCTCACAACAAGAAAATATGAAAAGTCACGTGTGTGACCTGTTTTAGGAAATTTTAGAGTGATTAAAACGTTGTAAACCTTCCCAAAGATTTGTATCTATCTAAGGAAGAGTTTAGAATAAAAAGAAAAGCTCAGAAACGCGTAGAATCCTAAAACAAGAAATTGTCGCAACTTGGCCGTGAAGAGAAGGAAAGAGATTTTGGAAGATTTGGGAGAGATTTAATCGGTATTTTTGATATAAATAGATGTCTTGGGTCATATAGAAGGGGTGTCGAGAGTTTGGGAACCTAAGGAGAGCCAGAGAAGAAGAAATCAGAGCTTTACCAAACTCTGTTTCTGCTGTTGCTGCTGTTGAAGAAGAAGAACAGCTGATGAACATTGACCCTCGGTATACATTCGTAGAAAAGTTTCGTTGTTTAACAGCTGAAGACATTAAGCTGTTCAGGGCAGTCTTATTTCAGGGCAGTCTTAAATCAGCGACAAAGCAACAGTTTTTCTGTAACAGTTCCATTGTAACAGCTGTTTTGCAACACCAATACACTGTTGCAAACAGTCTGTGTTATTACTTTTCACTCTTTTAATCATCTTTTGAGCAACAAACACATATTTTGAGATCATGATTAATATGAGGAGCTAAACCCCATTGCTGAGGCGATAGAGAAAGCTATTTTCCAACAAAAAGTGGCATATTCTATTTTATCTTTTTATTTGCAATAATTATATGATTATTTGCCTTGAAATCTTATTGAATATGATTTTTATTTGAGTGATTGTGATCTATCTTGATGGAGTATGCTCAGTTTTAAGACTTTTGATGCTTCATACTTGGTATTTACAATTATTATTTTTGAAAATCTACTTGTTGCAATATTTTAGAATCAAATTAAACAAAGAAAATTGCATAAATATAAGTATTGGTTTAATCACTTTGAACTTGAAAAATAGTGGAATCTTAGCCTCAGTGTTTCTTTTAGTATTGATATCATCTTTGATTGAGTTTGCTATAATTTTTAGTGAGTTTTCTATTTTAATATTAGGATTTAAGTCTAATTAATATACTTCACAAGTCTGAGAATCGAACCACTTTTACCACTATCTACAAATCACATCAATTTTTGGCGCCGCCGACACAGACTTGTTTTTAGGGTTTTAGATTTATTATTTTTATTATTTTTGTCTTTTTTTATGTTTTTGGGTATTTATCTTGTGTCTACAGGTTCCGGATCATAAAGAAAATTGAGCCAAGGAGTTTGGTGATTTCATAAAGACTTGGAGCTAAAGATTAAAGCAAAAAGAACAGAAAAGAAGACAATTTTATTTTTATTTTATTTTTTAGACAATTTTAGTTTAGGGTTTGTTTATTTTATTAAAAAAAAAACTGTATTAGGGTTTATTATTTTTGTAATTTTTCTTTATTTTTTTTTGGACTTTTGGACTTTTGGACTTTGTGACATTATTTTTTTTATTACCCTATGGAAGGGTACTTTAAATATAAACTGTTTGCAGAGAAGGAGGACAATTACGATATTGTCTCTGCACCTTGGGTTCGTACACTAGACATCGGAGTCAGTGGCCCGAGTCCACTACAACCGATTCATCCCCCGTATTCTACGGGGGTAAGATTATAAACACTCGCGAATCCCCTGTCAGCGAGTTACTGGACTCCTTCGGACTGAATACGGACATTTATTTTTCTAGTAAAGGGCAAGGCCTGGCCATCCAAGATAAGGGTTAGGATTTCATCATCGTTCTCTTCTTGCCCGCTTTAGGAACACGTAACCTACGCGAACCTAAGCCTAAAATTTTGACTAGAATGAGACCGATAGGGTAACGAGCTTAACAGGAAAGTCATTCGAAAAATATTGGTTACTCTTTTAAGCATACTTCGAAGTTCGTGACGGTTTCTGTAAGTTGAATGCGTGACTGCGCCGCCTTGTAATACCGGTGATGCCTTGGGTATCAAAGCACCACCGAGCTTCCCTCTCCTCTATTCAACTTATGTTAACTCGGATTGATTCTAGAGGGGTTTGCTTAAATTGTAACGAATTCCCGTTCGAAGGATTAGAAGCTGGTCTAGAAACAATCTAAGTGGAGCCATCATGCTTTTTGTTTGCTAGAAATCAATAGGTTTGATTTGGTTGAGTCGGCCTTTATCTGTGTTTGCTTACCCTTCTAGTTTAGAAAATTCTATTGTATGCCTGAACGTAAAAGAGACGCACTAGGTAGATTTGTTAAAGAGAAACCTAGTAGTTCGAAGCGTCTCGATTACCTTAATTTAGAAAGTCCGGCTTTTGAAGAGTCTGTTTTTGAACGTTCTTTGACTGAGGAGAGAATCCTTGTTTCTCCGATAGCGCCAGAAATGGCAACTTTGAAATCTTTTTTGAATCCAACTAGGACTACCCGTCCTTCGTGTATTAAGTTAGCTGAAACGGAGGCACCCTATGAACTGAAACCTGGGACCTTACAGATGCTCCCAATCTTTTTAGGGAAAGAAAATGAAAACCCTTATTACCATGTTAGGGATTTTGAGGAAATTTGTAGTACCCTAAGAATTAGAGGCTTAGATGATGATGCTTTGAAACTTAGGTTATTCTCATTTTCCCTGAAAGATAAGGCAAGTCGTGGCTGTATAGTTTGGACTCCGAGTCGATTGAGACATATGAACAACTTACATTTGCCTTTTTCAATAAGTTTTTCCCTAGGCACAAAACATCGTCTATTAGGACACAAATATGCACATTTTCACAATAAGAGGGAGAATCTTTATATAGGTATTTGTAAAGGTTCAATGATTTATTATCCCAGTGTCCTCATCATGGTTTAGAAAAGGTTAGGCTAGTTCAGATCCTTTATGAGGGTTTAGATTATTCCACAACGACCATGGTTGAGTCTCTATGCACTGGTGGATTTGAAAACCAAACTGTTGATGCGGCGATGGAATTTTTTAATGAAATCGCCGAAAAAACCCAGCAATGGGAAAATAGTAGGGCACCCCAGAAAACAATTCTTTTAAGTAGAGGAAACGTTAATAGGGTAGAAGGAGGCTATGAATCAGATGCCAAAATTGCTGCTATAGCAAAAAGGTTAGAAGCCTTAGAAGTGGGCCAGACTAGTGGTAGAGTGGAGCCTTTTTGGGAAGGCCAGAATATTGAAGAGCAGGCCAATGCTCTTTATAATAACACTAGATTTGATAACCGTCAAAAGATTGACCCATATTCAGAAACCTATAATCCTGGTTGGAGAAACCATCCGAACCTTTCGTGGTCTAAGGGCCAAAGTCAAGGTCAGTTTAGTAATTCTAATGCTCCCCCAGGTTTTGGCTATACTAAGAATCCTTCAGGACTAGCTCAGTTTCAGAATCAGTCAGATAAGAAAATCCTAAGTTTAGAGGAATCTCTCGCCTTGTTAACTCAGCAAACTGCAAAATTCCAGTTATCCGTAGAACAAGTCTACAAGCTAGTAACAGGATAGGACAAGAAAATAGTCAGGCTATTTCCGAGTTAAAAACCCAGGTTGGTCTGATAAGTGATTCTTTGAGAGAAAAAGGTAAGTTTCCTAGTCAAACACAACCCAACCCTAGAGGAGTTCATGAATTAGGTGCAAAACCATCGAATCAATTGAATGCTGTTAGAACCCTTAGAAGTGGTAGAGTTGTAGACAATAAGGTAACCATGCCCGATAGTGAACATACTGTAGTTCACCCCTCAGGATCTCACCTCTCAGGACCAGTAGCTGAAGAGACTGATAAAGTTTCTGATGATGTGAATTCGGTTCCTGAAAGGTCTGATTTTAGGCCTAGAGCCCCATTTCCTCAGCTATTAGTACCAACAAAGAAGGAATCGAACTTTAATGACATAGTGGAGGTTTTTAAGCAAGTTACCATAAACCTTCCCTTATTAGATGCAATTAGGAAATTCCTGCTTATGCCAAGTTCCTTAAGGATATGTGTACGCGAAAGCGAAAACTTAGCGTCCATAAGAAAGCCTTTTTAGCTAGTCACGTAAGTTCAATCATTCAGAACACCACAACTCCAAAGTACAAAGACCCAGGTTCTCCTACCATTGCTTGCACAATAGGTAACTTCCGGGTAGAAAAAGCTTTACTTGACTTAGGAGCCAGTGTGAACTTACTACCATCTTAGGACTTGGTGAAATGAAACCTACTCAGATGACACTGCAGTTAGCTGATAGGTCTGTTAAAATCCCTCGAGGTGTTATCGAGGATGTTCTTATTGAGGTCGACAAGTTTATTTATCCAGTGGATTTCGTGGTCCTAGATACCCAACCTGTCCCTGACCCAGAGAACCAGATACCTGTGATTTTAGGTCGCCCATTTTTAGCTACGTCTAATGCGATCATTAACTGTCGAAATGGTGTGATGAGTTTATCTTTTGGTAATATGACTATGGAGATGAACATTTTTAATGTCAGTAAGCAACCTCATGAGCTAGATGACACATGTGTTGAGGAGGTGAACATGATAGAAGCCTTAGTTCAGGAGTCATTACCAAACATCTTGTCTGAAGACCCATTAGAAAGTTGTCTATCCCATTTTGGTTTAGATTTTGACGACGATAGCACTATTGAACAGGTGAATGCTCTATTAGATTCTACCCCTGTGTTAGACACTGATAGATGGAAAGCTAGGTTCGAACCGTTACCAGTTTCTGAGACTACCCTAATTCCTTCTTTAGAAGAGCCCCCAAAGTTGGACCTTAAACCACTACCCGATACTCTAAAGTATGTGTTTTTAGGCCCATCTGAGACTTTACCTGTGATTGTAGCTTCCAATTTGGATAGTGATCAGGAAAGTAGGCTAGTAAATGTACTTCAAGACAATAAGGAAGCTTTAGGGTGGACTATAGCAGACATTAAGGGTATAAGTCCTACTGTGTGTATGCATCAGATTCATTTAGAGGAAGACTCCAAACCTTCTAGGGAGATGCAACGTCGACTGAACCCTAACATGAAAGAGGTAGTTCGAAAAGAGGTGCTTAAGTTGTTAGATGCGGGTATTATTTACCCAATTTCAGACAGTAAGTGGGTCAGCCCTGTTCAGGTTGTCCCCAAGAAATCAGGTATCACTGTAGTCCAGAATGATAATAATGAATTAATCCCAACCCGAGTGACCACGGGATGGCGTGTGTGTATTGACTATAGGAAATTGAACAAGGTCACAAGGAAGGATCACTTTCCCCTTCCTTTTATCGACCAAATGCTAGAGCGATTAGCTGGACATAGTCACTATTGCTTCTTAGATGGCTACTCCGGTTATAATCAGATCGTTATTGCCCCAGAAGACCAAGAGAAAACCACTTTACCTGTCCCTTTGGTACCTTTGCGTATAGACGCATGCCTTTCGGGCTATGTAATGCCCCTGCAACTTTTCAGCGTTGTATGATGAGCATATTTTGATATGGTAGAACGGTTCTTAGAGGTCTTTATGGATGATTTTTCAGTGTTTGGTTCATCTTTCGATGAGTGCTTGCATCATTTGACATTAGTGTTGACTAGGTGTAAGGAAAAAAATTTAGTGCTTAATTGGGAAAAATGCCATTTCATGGTTAAATCAGGAATTGTATTAGGGCACATCGTCTCTTCAAAGGGTATAGAGGTAGACAAAGCCAAAGTTGACCTTATTAAGACTTTACAGGTCCCAAAAACCGTAAAATATTAGGTCATTCCTAGGGCATGCAGGTTTTTACCGTCGATTCATTAAGGATTTTAGCTTGATTTCTAGACCTCTTTGCAATTTGCTTGCAAAAGATGTTAAGTTTGTCTTTGATGATGCTTGTTTAGAGGCTTTTGAGAAGCTTAAAACTTTACTCACTACTGCCCCGATAGTCCAGGCACCTAACTGGAACCTACCCTTTGAGATTATGTGTGATTCTTCAGATTATGCTATAGGCGTCGTTTTAGGACAACGAGAAAACAAATTACTTCATGTGATTTATTATGCTAGCAAAACTCTGAATGATGCCCAAATGAACTACACAACTACCGAGAAGGAACTTTTAGCCATCGTGTTTGCCTTGGATAAGTTTAGGTCCTACCTATTAGGTTCTAAGATCATAATCTATACAGATCATGCTGCTTTGAAATACCTTTTATCTAAGAAGGATACCAAACCTAGATTGATTAGATGGATCCTATTGTTACAGGAATTTTCCCCAGACATTAGAGACAAAAAGGGTGCAGAAAATGTAGTAGCATCACTTGTCTAGGCTAGTTGTTAGTTCCCCTAGTGATTCCCTTCCTATAAGGGATAGCTTTCCTGATGAACAATTGTTCTCTGTTTCCCAATCACCTTGGTATGCAAATATAGTGAATTATCTTGTTACTGGTCGAACCCCTCAACATTGGGGTAAGCAAGATCGTTCTAGGTTTTTAGCCGAGGTTAAGCATTTCTTTTGGGACGATCCTTATCTGTTTAAGTATTGTCCGGACCAGATTATTAGGAGATGTGTATCTGAGAGTGACCAGTCTAGTATTATCTCCTTTTGTCATGAACATGCATGTGGGGGTCATTTTAGTGCTAAGAAGACTGCTGCTAAGATTTTGCAGTGTGGATTTTACTGGCCTTCGTTGTTTAAAGATTCCCATAGTCATTGTGTTTCTTGTGAGCGTTGCCAGAAGTTAGGAACCATTTCCCGTAGAAATATGATGCCTTTGAACCCTATTTTAGTGATTGAGGTCTTTGATGTGTGGGGCATTGATTTTATGGGTCCATTTCCTATTTCGTTTGGTTATCTTTACATACTTGTCGCTGTAGACTATGTGTCTAAGTGGGTTGAGGCGGTTCCGTGTAAACGAATGACCACAGGGTCGTAGTCCAGTTTTTGAAAGAGAATATACTTACACGTTTTGGTACGCCGCGAGCTATAATTAGTGATGGAGGTTCACACTTTTGTAATAGACCGTTTTCTCTTTTAATGAAACAATACGGTATTACCCATAAAGTAGCAACCCCATATCACCCTCAGACTAGTGGTCAGGTAGAGGTTTCCAATAGGGAAATTAAACGTATTCTAGAGAAAACAGTTAATCCAAATAGGAAAGACTGGTCGTCGAGGCTTACTGATGCCTTATGGGCTTACCGTACTGCGTTTAAGACACCCATTGGAATGTCACCTTATCGTTTAGTGTTTGGCAAGGCATGTCACCTGCCTGTTGAGTTAGAGCATCGAGCCTATTGGGCTATTAAGAACTTAAACTTTTCACTTGACAAGGCAGGAGCTCAAAGAAAGCTCCAGCTCAATGAGTTGGACGAGATTCGTAGAGATGCATACGATAGTGCTAAGGAGTATAAGAACAAAATGAAACTTGTGCATGATAGGAATATTTTACGAAAGTCATTTTCTCCAGGTCAAAAAGTTCTTCTGTATGACACTCGTTTGCATCTATTCCCCGGGAAGTTGCGCTCTCGGTGGACCGGTCCTTTTGTGGTCCGTACTGTTTTTCCTCATGGCGCTGTTGAGATTGAGACACCAGATGGTAGTAGTTCTTCGAAGGTTAACGGTCAGCGATTGAAGCCCTTTTTAGAGCCTTTTCCTACAGGTGATGTTGAGGAGGTCCCTCTGGAGGACCCTGTTTACCTTGATTGACCATCGAGGCGATTTTGTATGTTGTATAATATTTTGTAGGTTTTTGGTTACACTTCACCCAGGTACTATCTTTCCGACTTCTCTCTTTACTATTTCCTCATGTTACTTATATTTTTGGTACTGTTCTTTGATTAGAAACATTGAGGACAATGTTAGATTTAAGTTTGGGGGTGGGGTAGAACTTTTTGTTACCTTTTCGTTGCAATAAATAAACTCCAGAGCCTAGAAATTTATCCCTATTAAGGATGGCACTAACCAATCTAAGTGGATGGAAGCATTTTGGTTGTAGGAGTTGAGGAACCAATCTGACTAGATGGCAACATCTAAAGAGTCTATTCATAAAAGCACAGAGCTCAGGTGTTAGAAATAACATGATAGTTTCACCATATCTCGTTGAGTCCTTTTCACTTCTGTTTTTTTTTGTTTTGTTTTTAAACTATGTTTCTCTAAGTGATTAGGTGGGGCTCCAATGCTAGATTAGAGTGATTGAGATACAAAAAAAAGAAAAAGAGTAAAAAAAAAAAAAAAAAAAAGACCAGACCATCAGACCAACTGGAATAAATTCAATAAAGTCGACCACTGGAACCCTTGTATATGCCAGTTGTGTTGACCTAGAGTTAGGATTATCAATCACTGGTTCCCTTGTATATGCCAGTGTGTTGATATTAGTCAGACTATCTCAGTCCATTAGGATAGGTTCATTTTGGCGGAGGCCTTCAGACAGATATGAGAAACACCGTTCACCTAGTAAACATCAAAACCATCTATGTTTTTCTATATCCATCTTCTTGATCTATCCATGTGATTAGTTTTGACTCCGGATATTGATGTCCATAGTGCGACTATCTGAGTAGAGCTCTGTCACTTCATATGAATTTTAGTATGCTTGAGTGCAAACTCGTGTACAACAATTGGAATTTCGCATCAGGGTACTTCCTCCTGTAGTCAATAAGTATGCCAACCAAGGAGATTCTTTAGTGCCTTCCAAGGTTCTGTGTAGATAGCTAGGGTCTGGAGTAAAAGGTTTTGTGGGTATACCTCTGGTAAGCCCTCCGGAGACAACACTCCGCCACTAGGGACACCTAGGGGTTTAAAGGCTTATTGCATACGCTAAATGCAATCGACGATGCCTGCGACAGTGAGTTAGGATTTTATTTCTATTTTATTTTTGCTCGAGGACTAGCAAATAATAGGTTTGGGGGTATTTGATAGACACATTTTTGTGTCCGATTTGTCTCGATTCTATATATTGTTAGGGCTCATTTTTGTACTTATTATGGTGTTTTATTTATTTGTAGGTATTTTTTTTGGAAAAAATTGGCTCGAAAAGTTGTCGGAAAGCACCCGGAGGACATCTGCTATTCAGACTCTCACTTTGGATAAGGGGTAACCTAATTACTAAGGGGCATCCCATTTCCAGGCATCTGTTAATCGCACCCCTACTCTGGATAAGGGGCAACCATCTTCAACATTCAAAAACCAGAAAATTGGCGGGAAAATAGTGCAGTTAAAGAACAGTTTTGGTGATCGTGATTTGGAGGAGTTTGAGGTCGACTAAACCTATGATTTTCATAGGATAGACTCCTTATGGGTCTAGGAATCTGATATGGGTGTTTAAATCGATTAGAATGGGCTCAAACGACGGATTTTTCTCACAACAAGAAAATGTGGAAAGTCACGTGTGTGACCTGTTTTTGGGAATTTTAGAGTGATTAAAACGCTGTAAACCTTCCCCAAATATTTGTATCTATCTAAGGAAGAGTTTAGAATAAAAAGGAAATCTCAGAAACGCGTAGAAATCCTAAAACAAGAAATTGTCGCAACTTGGCCATGAAGAGAAGGAAAGAGATTTTGGAAGATTTGGGAGAGATTTAATCGGTATTTTTGATATAAATAGATGTCTTGGGTCATGTAGAAGGGGTGTCGAGAGTTTGGGAACCTAAGGAGATCCAGAGAAGAAGAAATCAGAGCTTTACCAAACTCTGTTTCTGCTGCCGCTGCTGTTGAAGAAGAAGAACAGCTGAAGAACATTGACCCTCGGTAGACAGTCGCAGAAAAGTGTCGCTGTTTAACAACTGAAGACATTATGCTTTTCAGGGCAGTCTTAAATCAGCGACAAAACAACAGTTTTTCTGTAACAGTTCCATTGTAACATCTGTTTTGCAACACCAATACACTGTTGCAAACAGTCTGTGTTATTACTTTTCACTCTTTTAATCATCTTTTGAGCAACAAACACATATTTTGAGATCATGATTAATATGAGGAGCTAAACCCCATTGCTGAGGCGATAGAGGAAGCTATTTTTCCAACAAAAAGTGGTATATTTTATTTTATCTTTTTATTTGCAATAATTATATGATTATTTGCCTTGAAATATTATTGAATATGATTTTTATTTGAGTGATTGTGATCTATTTTGATGGAGTATGCTCAGTTTTAAGACTTTTGATGCTTCATACTTGGTATTTACAATTATTACTTTTGAAAATCTACTTGTTGCAATATTTTAGAATCAAATTAAACAAGAAAATTGCATAAATATAAGTATTGCTTTAATCACTTTGAACTTGGAAAATAGTGAAATCTTAGCCTCAGTGTTTCTTTTAGTATTGATATCATCTTTGATTGAGTTTTCTATAATTTTTAGTGAGCTTTCTATTTTAATATTAGGATTTAAGTCTAATTAATATCCTTCACAAGTCTGAGAATCAAACCACTTTTACCACTATCTACAAATCAAATCACTGGGCATTAGCAAAACGAAGATCCTGATCAACTTCATGCACTAAATGATGGATGTCTTGAATAACTTCACCCTCAGCTCCGGCTCCACGATCAAGCGAAAGAGTATCCTCATGTTCATCATACTCTTTACGAGTTTTATCTTGACGAATTAACTGAAGCGTCCACAACAAACCCGCTTCTTCTTTTAGAACCAATAAACGCGCCAATTCTTACTCAAGATAGGGGTGAGGTAAGAACGTAGACGCAACCACCAAGGTCAGGGTATGCCCAAGAAGTGGTAAGGCTATCTGATCGAAAATCCAGAGATGAAAATCGGAAATGACGCGATCTATAGTAGTCGTCAGCATCACAGAATCTGCGAATAATTGATTGGTCGCATCACGAGCGGCAGTAGCCTCGTCCAGCGCTCGCTGGATCTCTAATGGAACGCGACCTGATGGTTCAGCTTGCCGATCAGTCTGGTACGCCTCGTGCTGTAACCTAAAGTTCTCTCGCTTGGCATCTCTATTTACCTTCCTCTGCTTCCGAAGTTCCTCGATTTCGAACTTTACAAGCAGAAGACGCTTCAGTTCACAGCGTATGAATCTCGCCGAAACCAACATGGGAACAGGCGCCAAGGATAACACATATCCGTGAAGAGAGTCGGCCATGCAGGCAATATGATTGACCAAGAGAAGGAGAAAACGAAATTAAAAATAAACTAGTAAGCATACTAGGGAGAAGAACTGTATATAAAGGTAAAGGGTGTGATTCACGATGCAGTTACCGTCCACACACCCCCTTTTTTCGTTATACGTGGAGATACGTGTCGATTCACATTGGCAATGAAGTACAGGAGACGATGCTCCCCAGGAAGCTCTGGGGTACCTCCTAGAGGGAAGGCAAACTTGAAACGAGACCTGGGGACTCAGAGATCAAAGACCAACAAGGCAATATCCACGAGACAAAAAGGGGTAGGGAAAGTAGCAACAGGGAAGAGAAGCATAGAAACAAGCAATAAATAGTACTAATATCAAAGGGAAATCCAAAAGAGATAGAATCCCAAAACAAGTGTACAAAAGAGAAAAGCTAGCAAAATAAGCCTCCCCAAAACGACACGCAACATTAACCGACTATCAGCTCGAGGCAACGGGCAATTTCCATATCCACAGATTCCGCCATTAGACGCCCCTCGTCACACTGAATGGCGGCCTGATATAATTCCCAGTTAGCCTCGCTTATCAACCTACAGATATCTCGCATAACTTTACCCTTACCTCTTGCATTACAAGCGAGCGCAAGAGTGCCTTCATGTTCATCACACTGCCTACGTGATTTGTCTAAGCGAGTACTCCTGAGAACCCACAACGCCTCTACCTCTGCTCTTAACGTTAATAAACGCGCGAGCTCATCTTTGGGATAGAGAAAGTTTACGAGCGCTGAGACAACCGCTAGGGACAAAGTGTACCCCGGAAGCACACGAATGACAATCAACGATGGCATGATCTATAGTTGCTGTCATTAGTGAGGACTCCATGAGAAGAGAATTAGCAGCGTACCGAGATGTAACAGCGTCATCTAAAGCTTGTTGAATGGTAGATGTCATGTTTCTGTCCCTTTGAGCCGCCTGATGCACTTCATGACGTTACGCGAACTGGGCACGCATGGAGTCCCTTTTTGTTAATCTGTGTTCGTGAAGCGCCTCAACTTCGGCCTTCACTAACAAGTGGCGCTCCAGTTCCGCATCCTTGAACATTGAGACCAGTGCAAGAATAGGCGCTAAGGTTAAAACGTACCCATGAAAGGAATAAGCCATTTAAGTAAAGTATCCTACGGGAAGAAGAAAAAATGGAAAACGAGGTGCTTGAAGCCGGTGATCTGATAGAAGGAACGATACCTATATATAGAGGAAGTGCCATCATAAATGACATAGTAACCGTCCCGCTTCTTGCGGCGCGTGGTGATCAAGAATACAGGCTGATTTGACTATCAGGTCATTTGACAATTGACCCAATAGTCAGGGGACTAATGTTGATACATGAAAAATATTACCCCTTAGCCGGGCTAGTGCGCCTCCAAAAGGGAGGCAAGCCCAACATGAGACATGGGGACTAAATCCCAAGTCCACCAAGAAAGTGTCTAATAGATGGAAAGGACAAGGGAGGAATTAATAGGAAAGAAGGAGGTTTTATTAGAGAAGGAATGGCATTAGTAGTAATTAAAGAAGTTTAGGACACATGGCATGATGTCATAAAAGGAAGGGGCTTTTGGAAAGTCTATATAAAGAAGGACAAGGTACAATGGAAAGACAACTCTCTTCCTATCTCTTACTATTCTTGGTAAAGTGAGGTCACTTGGTGTAGCTAGGATGGGTAGACCTCAAACCTATAATCACCCCTCAACAAGTACCATTGGTGGGAAACTAGATAATTGCAGTGTTATTAGTTTTCGATTGATTTGATTGACTAATGGTTGTTGAAACTTTGAATGCACCTAGTTTGTTTATTGAGAATCTTATCTTCTGATATAAGATTCACTCAAAATATATCGAAGTATCAATGGGATCTTTAGAACTGTTTGTATATTTAAAGACATCTTGTGATAATCTATTGTTAACAGACTCTGTTCTGTGCGTGATTGATCACAAGAGATTCAAGTGGTGTTGTGCAGGTTATTGAAGATTAAAGAAGATTTGAAAACGAAGAAGATTTCTTTTTGGTTTTCGTATCTTGTGAATTGTGTGGACAAACCTTGATCGGCTGGGATCCAACTAGAATCAGATTTATTCGATTGATTAGTTGCGAGTTATCGACATTCTCAATATATATATGTTAGAGCATAGCTCGGTTGAACCCACCAAGCGTTGGTATGTTGATGTATTTTCAAAAGTTGTTGTGAATAGTGGTAAGAACTGGGGTTCTTTTCTAACTTGTGAAGGAGATAATTTTTTTTTAGATTTAAATAAATTTTATAAGTGAAGCAAAATAGCAAAGTGATTGGAATATTTTTGGAGAAACTGGGGCTAAGGATTCCACTTTTTCTACCAATTTAAAATGATATTTCTAATATTATTATGCAAATTTTTCCTTTTAAATAGTTTTAATTATTGCAAAAAAGGATTTTATAAAAGAATAAATGTAAGTTAAAAGCATGGAATATCAAAAACTCTAAGTCAAGCATATACCATCAATTAAAATGACAACTATTTAATAAAAATCCTTGGAAAAACTCTTTGTTCAAGGAAAATAATTAAATATAATAAATTACATAAATAATTAAAATAGAAATTACCCCTTTTTCATTGGCCGAATAGTTTACTCCGTTGCCCCAGAGGATGGGTTTAGCTTATCATGGTGTAAACTTGCTCAAAATTGATATTCATTGCTCAAAAGATGTTTACAAGGATGAAATGGAGAAAAATGATAAAATCGTGTGTTTGCAACGTTTATAACTGTTGCAAACACCGTCAAAGAACGATATCCCTAAAGTGCAGTAGTATTTAGAATACTACGAATCACAGTCGACAGTCGTTGTCCTTGTTGATAAACGACTGTCTTGGTCAGTGTGTTATTCGCGTTCTTCCCTTCCAGCAGCAGCAGAAACTTTCTTCTCTGGAAGTTTTTCTATCGATTCCCTTGAACTCTATGTTGCTCTATTCTATCCCCTCTCACTCGCCAACCTTTTTAGTAGACCCAAGGAGCATATTTATACTCAAAAACACGCTAAAATCCATCGCTATAACTCCAAATAATCCTTCATTACTCGGGCAGTGAAGAGAATATTTTCTTACCATTTTTGGAATTTCACACGTAAACTTCATTGTAGCACGCTCCAATTCAGCTTATACACGCCTCAGAATTCGTCTAACGCTAGCAGAACTTCTCCATGCACAGCAGAAACATATTTTTGCTCGTGTTACAGTCCACGTACTCTGTTTTGGGCTTGTGAATCACACCGAGAATTCCATACAAAGTTAATCGATCCTGTCACTCATACTGTGTTTCTTAACCTATATCACATCTCTCTACCAAATTTCAGCCATTGAATCGACCCATAACCCCTTCATTTTCTCAATTGAAATTCTTCCAGAACTGTTTAAGTATTTCCCGCCAAAATTTAGAATTTGAATTCTTGAAGATGACTGCCCCCTAACCGTCTGTGGAGTGTAACTAGCAGGTCTCCAACTCAGGTGCCCCTTATAAATTGAGGTGCCCCTTATCCAAAACAGAGAGTCCGAATAACAAATGTCCTCCGGGATGCTCCGCATAATTTTTCGAGCCGATTTTTCCAAAATTATTTATTTCCAAAAAAATACCTACAAACACATAAAACACCATAATAAGGATGAAAACGAGTACTATCAATAGAGACATTGAGGACAATTCAGACACAAAAATGTGTCTACCAAATGCCCCCAAACTTATTATTTGCTAGTCCTCGAGCAAATTTATTCTAGAAAGGAAAATCATTTGAACCCCTAGGTGTCCCTAGTGGCGGAGTGTTGTCTCCGGAGGGTTTACCAGAGGTGCACCCACAAAACCTATACTCCAGACCCTAGATAATTATGCAGAACCTTGGAAGGCACTAAAGAATCTCCGTGGTTGGCAAACTTATTGACTACAGGAGGAAGTACCTGACGCGAAATTCCAATTGTTGTACACGAGTTTGTACTCAAGCATACTAAAAATCATATAAAGTGAAAGAGCTCTACTAAGATAGTTTCACAATGGACATCATACTCGGAGTCAAACTAATCACATGAAAAGATCAAGAAGATGGAAAAAGAAAAATGTAGATGGTTGAAAAGTGAACGGTGTTTCCCATATCTGTCTCAAGGCCCCTGCCAAGATGAACCTAACCTAAATGACTGAGATACCGGTCTGACTAATATCAACACGACTGGCAAATACAAGGGAACCAGTGGTCGATAATCCTAACTCTAGGTCAACATAACTGGCATATACAAGGGTACCAGTGGTCGACTTTATTGAACACATATTTATTTAAGAACTAACAACATGATTAGATCTTGTGGATCCAAGTGCATGCTTCTTATCAGCAGATTACATGGTAATTCCCGTGGATCCTGCATTCCACGCTTGTTTAGGCGACGGAGACAGGGAGAACACACACATATTGCTATCCAAGTGTTAGTATTTATTCCGATTGGTCTATTGGTCTGGTCTAAAATAATAATAATGATGTTTCTTTTATTTTTTTGTAAAAGGTACTCAGTCACTCTATTTCACCCTAGCAATGGTAACAACTTGAATCGTGTGCCCCACCGAATCACTTGAAAACGAAAAGTAAAAATAGAAAGTGAAAAGGACTCGACAAGATATGGCGAAACTATCATGTTATTTGTAACACCTGAGCTCTGTGCTTTTATGAATAGACTCTATAGATGTTTCCATCTAGTCAGATTGGTTCCTCAACTCCTAAAACCAAAATGCTTCCATCCACTTAGATTGGTTAGTGCCCTCCTTAATAAGCATAAATTTTCTAGGCTCTGGAGTTTAAGCTAACAAAAAGTTTCTTCCCCACCCCCAAACTTAAATTTAACATTGTCCTCAATGTTCTAAAGATGAAATTAAAAGCACGAACAAGGAGAAATTGATACCACTGGAGTGAAAGAAATAAGGAAGGATATTACCGAATCACATGAGTGCGGGAGCCTCCCAGTAAATGCTAAATTTATAGTCATTAGCTAGACATCAAGTACCTCTAAAAGAATTGTCACCTTCCAAAGTCGTATACCAACAGTCGAAACAATTGTGGGTCCATAAGACCAAACAGAGCTAACACAAGCATGAGACAACTGCACTGGATTAGAAAAATGAACAGAAGGAGTACGTCCCCATCTAAGGTTTTTGTCAAGACAGCTGGGTTCGCATGATTGAGCTTCAAATGTGTGTCTTGATAACTAGAATCATCCTCAAAATGGGTCTCTAATACCTGGGTTACCTCCTGGACAGTATCAGGAGGATCGAGTTGCGGAGTCTGAACAAACTCTAGTAATATTTCAGACGTACAAGACTCGAGTCCCAAGTTAGGGACTTCGATTAGATATATTCGACAATCGCCAGAATCGTCTTTACCCCCAAACTTAGGGTGAACAATCTCCTCGAATGGACCAAAGTCTATGGGATGGACTCTAGGGTCCATAAAGTCGGCACAATAACTAGATTCTTTTGGGGATTGTTCATCTAAATGAACAATATCCTCGTATAATGGATTATTAAAGAAAATCTCTAGCATATGCTCATCAGCTAAGGTGTTTGTCAAGTCTACCTCCTCCGAAGCACTGGGGGGTTCATCAAACAATGGATTATCAAGCATATTGCAGGCTAACGGATCAGGTACTAGAGTGCTAATCATGTTCACCATTTCTAAATCATCTATCTCAGAAGACTTAATGACATTGAAGACATTTATCTCAGTAGTCATATTACCAAAAGATATGTTCATAAGTCCGGGTCTACAATTGATGATAGCATTAGATGTGGCTAAGAATGGGCGACCTAAAATCACCGGGATGTGAGCACTTAGGTCCTGAATTGGTTGGGTGTCTAGAACAACAAAATCCACTGGATAGATAAATTTATCAACCTCAATCAGAACATCCTCTATGACACCACGAGGGACTTTGACAGACCTATCAGCTAATTGTAGTGTCATGTTGGTCGGTTTCAGCTTACCAAGACCTAGATGGTTGTATACATGATATGGGAGTAAATTAACACTAGATCCTAAGTCAAGTAATGCCTTGTCGACCATGTGATTACCAATTGCACAAGATATGGTAGGGAATCCAGGGTCCTTGTACTTAGGGAGTGTTTGGTTCAGAAGAATTGAACTTACTTGACCAGCTAAAAAGGCTTTCTTATCGAAAGATCCTTACGTGTACAAAGACATTAAGCTTACGCTTCCGTGTAAGACATTAAGCTTACGCTTAATTGCACAAGACATTAAGCTTACGCTTCCGTGTACAAAGATCCTTAAGGAACTTGGAATAAGCCGGTAGTTTCCTAATTGCCTCTAGTAACGGAAGGTTTATGGTAACTTTCTTAAAAACCTCCATTATGTCATTGAAGTTGGATTCATTTTTCGTTGGTACTAGAAACCGTGGGAATGGGGCTCTGGGAACGAAGTGAGGCTCAACATGACCCTCATTGGTCTCTTTAGAGACTCTATAAGTCTCTTCATTCTCTGGCTCAGCAGGGTGAACTACAACATGTTCTTTATCAGGCATGGCAACCTTGTTGTCAACTTTCTTTCCACTCCTAAGGGTTGTAATAGCATTCACATGATCATAAGATCTTCCTCCTATTTCATGAACTCCTTTAGGATTAGGTTGTGTTTGACTAGGAAACTTTCCATCTTCTCTCTCACTTATAAACTTAGCTATTTGTCCTACTTGAAGTTTTAATTCGGCAAGACTTTGGGAATTATCCTTCAATTCTTGCCTAGTTTCTTGTTGAAAGCTCATGTGGTTCTTTGATAGCATTATGAGATTTTCCTCTAAGGCAGAGATATTTTTCTCGGAAGTGTTCTGAAACTGAATATGACCTGAAGAGTTCTGAAAACCAAATCCTAGGGGAGGCTGAAAATTACTAGATTGGCCTTGATTCTGACCCTTATACCAAGAAAAATTAGGATGGTTTCTCCAACCAGGATTGTAGGTTTCTGAGTATGGGTCAACCTTCTGACGGTTCTCAAACCTAGCATTGTTATAGACAGCATCAGCTTGCTCTTCACTAACCTGACCTTCCCAAAATGAATTATCGGGCTCTATTCCACAACTAGATACTTGAGAGGCTCTATTAGGTTCAACAAGGGACATATTTTTAGACTGACCCATTTCCAAAGCTTCTAACCTTCTAGACAAAGCAGCAAACTTAGCATCAGACGCAAAACTCGTATCTACCACATTGGTGCTACTTCTATTGACCAAGAGTCTTTTAGGGGGTTCAACACAAGATTCCCACTGTTGGTATTTTTCAGCGATAACTTCTAAGAAGGTAAAAGCATCATCAGCACTTTTACTAGTGAACTCACCAGCGCACATAGACTCAACCATGGATTTGGTCGAATAGTCTAAACTATCATAAATAATTTGTACGAGTTTCATCTTATCAAATCCATGGTGAGGACACTGAGATAGGAGATCATTGAATCTCTCTAAAAATCTATAAAGAGACCCTCCCTCTTGTTGCACACTAGCACTAATTGTCTGCCTAACAGCTGCAGTTTTATGCTTAGGGTAGAATTTCATATAGAAAGCGGCAATAAGTTCCTGCCATGGTTCACTGGATTCAGATGGTAGGTTGTTCATCCAGGTCTTGGCTTTATCTTTCAAGGAAAAGGGAAACATCTTAAGTTTCAAGACTTCATCAGTAAGGTCTCTTAATCAAATTGTCCCACAAATTTCCTCAAAGTCCCTAATATGGAAATAAGGGTTCTCATCATCTTTTCCTAAGAATATAGGGATCATCTGGAGAATACTAGGTTTTATCTCGAAATTAGCCGTAGTGGCTGGCAATTTAATGCACGAAGATCGGTTGGTCCTAGTTGGGAACATGTAATCTTTCAAAGTTGCCATCGCTGGCACAACAGAAGTACTAGGGGTACTTTCCTCACGAAGAGACAGTTTCTCAAAATGAAGTTTCCAAAAACATGGCTCTCAAAAGAACAATCTTCGAGCTCCCTGCTTAAATCAGAAGAACTACTAGGTTTTTCGCTAATCAATCGACCTAGAGTATCTCTTTTCCAAGCCCTATTAACAAAATCGGGCATACACTAAAAAAAATCAAAAAGAAATAAAAATCCTAACAGGAAGGTTCTAGCAATCACACAGCAGGCTGACTCGACTTTACCACAGCAAACCTATAGATTTCTAGCAAACAACAAGCATGATGGCTCACTTAGATTGTTTCTAGACTAGCTTCTATATCTCGAAAGGGAATTCGTTATAATTTAAGAAAATCCTTCTGGAATCAATCAGAGTCAAAGTAAGTTGAATCGAGGCGAGGGAAACTTAGTGGAGCTTTGATACCCAAGGCCTCACCGCAGTACAAGGCGGCGCAGTCACGCATTCAACTCACAGAAACCGTCATGAACTTCGAAGTATGCTAAAAGAATAACCAATATCCTTCGAAAAATTTTCCTAACAAGCTCGATACCCTATAGGTCTCTTTCTAATCAGATTTTAAAGCTTGGGTTCGCGTTAGGTTTTGTTCTCCTAAAGCGGGCAAGAAGGGAGCGGTGATGAAATCCGAACCCTTATCTTGTTTAGGCCAGGCCTTGCCCTTTACTAGGAAAATAAATACAGTCTCGTTCGTCCTCAAACAATTAGCACCTTAAGGAGTACAGTAACTCGCTTGCAGGGGATTCGCGAGTGTTTCGATTGGACTTACCTCCCGTACCAGACGGGGGATGAACCGTTGTTGTCGACTCGGGCCACGACTCCTATGCCGTGTACGAACCCGAGGGCCACGTTTGTACTCTCCGAGCAACCGGTCAAGAAAGCAGTTCAATCCCTAATTTAGCATATCTGCGATTTGCTGTACTTGTCAAAATCCGAAAGAGATGGCATGTTTACTGCACTAAACCACATTGTGTCAGGGAAACAACTAACAATTCAGGAGACACTCCCTGAACCTCCAACAACAGACAAAGAGATGTATGACTGGAGACTTCTCACTACAGTCCATATCAAAGGAAATGAATTCAAGCGAGCGTTGGTCAACGTTGGCACTGCTGTTAACATCGTCCCCTTGAAAACTCTCAGAGATGCTGGCATCACTCGACAAGAAGCAACTCATGAACCTATCTCAGTCAGAGACCATGAAGGAATCTCCAGGGATGCTTAAGGTTACATAATTATCAATCTAAGGAATGATTCAATCTGGACAGAAACTAAATTCTTCATAATTAAAGAGGATCCAGGATATGACATGGTCCTTGGGCGAGCATGGACTCATGATGAGAAAGTTGCTGCGATATCTTCATCTTCAGATACACATTTCTCCGTGGAAGAAATCTCGGACTCGGAAGATGATCAACCTTTCAAGCATTTGGTAAAAGTCGAAGCCTTGATGGAACTCACACAAAAACCTGGGGAAAGCGCCCACGAATTCTTCAGAAGGTTTCGCGCTTAGGAAAGTCTTATTCCCCCTGATGCATATGTATTGCCAACTTTCAAATATGCTACCCTAGTCCGGGGACTCAGTTCTGCTCAAAACCTAGCTATCACCAAATGTTATGAGTGGCTAGTTTCACCTCAGCAATACTTCACTAAGTGGTTAGATGCAGAACCTCTCAAAATTCAGCACTCCACCAACATGGTCATCTCCAGAATAATGGCCGAGTTTGATAAACAGTATCCTAGATGCTTCCCTCTGCGCGAGTGTCCACATGTACCACAACCATGGAACTCCATTGCTTGGAGAATCCCAAATCAGCAGAAGATATTCAAGGTGCGTACAACCAAGCCTAACAAATTCCAGGAAGGAGATTTAATTCTTAAGGCAGCTAAATGTGATCTCCATTCTGCAAGGAGCTCCAATTGGGAAGGATCTTTTATGGTTGCAAGATCCATAATTGGAAGATACTACAAGCTAATCAACATGGATGGTAGGACCATACCAGTAATTCATGAGAATTGGCTCAAAGCTTTTGATGTCTAAGGGATTCGGAAATTCAGGCGTTCTGATGGATTTCAAATTGTGATTGTAGTTGTAGTGGTAAAAAGGGGTCTTTTCAGACTTGTGAAGAAAACAATTTTTCTAGATTTAAATTAAACAGGCAAATAAATAAAATAGTTCAAACCTTTAGAGAAAATACCAAGACTAGGATTCCACCATTGACCAATTAAATAGTAAACTCTAAATAATATTCATGCAATTCTATCTTTAAAAATAATTCTAATATTTGCCTCAAATATATTTTTGAAGTAATAATTGTAATCACAAAGTATAAAACATCAAAAGTTTTTAAAACCCAGCATGCTTCATCAAAATAATTCACAACTATTCAATAAAAACTAATATTTCAAATTCAATTTCATGCAAATAATCAAATAATAATATTGCAATAAATAATAAAATTAGAATTATACCAATCAATATGGATCAATGGCTTCCTCCGTCGTCTCGGATAATGGGTTTAGCTCCTCATCCCAAAAACATAATCATAAGATGTATCCATGGCTTAATAATGTGTTTTTATTGATGAAAATGGTGTAAAAAGAAGTTTCCAACGCTGTATAAATGTTACAGCGTCACTGTTACAATGGTATTGCAGCTTATAATCGACACAAGTGAACTGCAGTAGAAAAACGACACCTATTTCTCGTTGTAAGCACTGTTGAAGAACGACACTTCAGAAGCGTCTGTTCTTCGTCTTCTTCTTCCTCCTCGAGCAGCAGCAGCAACAACAACAAATTCTCTGTAACTTCTTTGTTTCCGGCTCTAAACTCCTCCGAACTCTCTCCTAAAACTTTCTAACCCTTCTTTGACAAAAACCCAACTATATATAGCCTTCCGATTCCCTAGAAACTCGATCAAATTCGAGAATAAATCTCTTATTCTTCACGTGCAGTTTGAACAATAATTCCATCTGTCGATCTTTGTATGCGTCTGTTAGCTATTCTATTGCTCCCAAAATCTTCTCTGACTTGAACTCGACTAAATACATGGTTTTCCAGCGTAGAAAATCCCCCAAAAATCTCTCACAAATCTTTGAAACTCAAAACAGAACACCGTGTCCTGTTAGGACTTTGAATCCTTCTCCAGGCCAAAACAGCCCAACTTGATCGCTAAAATTACTTGTATTCGGCCTGTTTAGCCTTAACAGGCTTAACCCAACAATTTCCAGCGATTGAATCTCTTCAGAAGCCCATCAAAAATCGAAATGAAATTTCACCAGTTCTTGCATGTATTTTTCCCGCCAATTTTGTTTTTTTGAAACGTGAAGAAGGGGGTGCCCCTAATCCAAAAGTTGGGCGCCTTTATCAGCCGGGGTGTTTTCCGCTCTTTTTCGGGGTTCCTCCGGGGTATTTCTGGGTGTCTCCAACATACTTCTGGGGTGCTTCTGGTAGTTATCAACGGAGGTCCAAATGCCGCATTTTTAGCCAATTTCGCCACAAAGCCTTATTCTTCCAAAAACACCTACAAATAAATAAAATAACCAAATAAGTACGATATCGAGCACTAACAATATATACAAATGAGCTATATTAGACACATAAATGCGTCTATCAGGAAAAGCTACCATACCTGGTATATCATGATTGATAATTAAATCTCCAGCAGCTTGAATGGCTCGTGTCACCTGGGCACGATCCAACATGGTCCGCACACGACTATGACCCAGCATGTGTCTTGCCCATCCAGAGAAATGCGTCAGAGGTTTTCGTGAAAGCTTAAACTCCACGTGAGAAGCCGAAAAGTGTTTCCCTTGCAAACAAAACCGAATTACTGCTTGAGGAGACACCAACTTATTCTGAGTAGTGCTCCTGGGATTTATTAGTAACTGAAATGAGGATCCTAAGGGACGCTTTTCAGGTCTATACAGATACACAAAGAATTTTTCCTCAGCAGTTGGAATGTTCTTAGTCTTGGGACTTTCCTCTTTCTCCTTAGAAATCTCAAAATCATCATTTCTGGAGGGACCATCACCTCTGGAAGAGGCGTCTGTGGAAACATCCTCTCTCGAAGAAGAAGCATCATCTTCAGAAGCTCTACGGGACTGAGCCATTTTCGCAAAGTTGCTGTGACATCCATACACAAATTTCATCAACAGAATTGAAGCAACAAGACAATTATGATGCTCATATCGACGTCTACAAAAATGGTAATCCTCAACTCTTACCTATTTACGATTTCACTAACTTAGTGATAACAGCGTAAAACCCCAAAACTTGCTTGTTCTTTCAAACCTGCAAAGCCGAGCAAAAAACTTATCATTTGGGAGTCAACACTGACTTTTCAAGAAACCATGAACAATTCACATAAATTTTCATGTGAACGTCCCATGATTTTATATCACAAAACATACATCATAAAATCATGAAACACAATTGTTTATCTCTAACAATTACTCAAAAATTACTATTTTATTTTATTTTATTAAAAAAAAAACTCAAAAACTCACGTGCGCATGTAAAAAAAAAACTTTTTTCACGTGGGTTAGTTTTGCTCAATTGAGCATTCGTCTGTGAAACGAGGGTCTTTCCTATTTTTGCAAAGGTCCACATATTCTAAATAAAATTTTGAAAGCTCATAAACAATTTATTTTTTTTTATCTTGAACTCCAGGTCTTTTCAAAATTCCTTTAACCCTAAGGATTATTACTTTTACGAACAACCCTACGTTTCTAAAAGTATTTGCAAAGCTCATGCTTCGAGAAACAAACTTGGGTTTTCATGAAACCTAATAAGCAAAACTTTTACTACTGCAACTAGACCATGTCTATTCAAAATTTTATGAATATCTTTCATGTTAGGTATTTTTGCTTGTTCCTTCAATTAACGAACAAACAGGCATATATACGTTTTCTAAAACTTATTCGTAAATCCTACGCATGCATGCAACCATGGGATTTTTGTTTTATGAACAACTCATGAAATCATAAAGCACACAGCAAACAAAAAAAAATCGCACGGACTTACCTGCCGGCGTTGGCCGGAATTCTGCCGGAGGGTGCACGGACGGGGTGCGGTGCTGGATCCGACGAGTTCTCCTACTGCTGATGCTCGTGAGGTGATGAAGAGAAGAGTGGTCGGTCAATCAAAAAACACAAAAAGAATTTCAAGGCTTCTTCGCTTTTATATTAATTTTATTTCCAAAACCTAATAAAACACGGGTTTCCTTTTTGGGCTCGGGCCCATAAATCCTAAGTTGACCAAAACTGGGCCTTTGACCGACCAAATCAGCAATGCTCTATCTCTCCGTGCTCATAGAATCACGCCCTATCATACCATCAGGGTTCCTCACCCGAACATTTGCTTGTACATGACACCATTGGAGTAAATTGAGGATTCCGAAACTACCTTTGTAGACTGAGTTTAACCACTGATCTCTCGTCGACTGAAAATCACCATTTTTAATGCTTACTACGGAACATGATTTTCCCTCACTAAGCAGGGGACTTAATGTAGATGGTGGATTTTCAACAAAGAACAAAACCGTAAAATCATGATACATGTTTCTGACACAGCTTTCAGGCATGTGACGATTCATATTTTACGAAGCCATGATGATATGCATTTCAGAAGGCCTCCACTAGCTGAGCGTTCGACACCTCACATTTCATCATGCCCTCTATGTAGAATAACATAATTGGGCGGCTCTCCGTAAGATTGAGAGAAACAACGTCTTCAGGACGTCGGTGACACTCATTGTTCCCTGACTACATGAGAGAGAGACCCCTCTACATAGAAGAACGATTGGGCGGTTCTCCGTAATATTGAGAGCAATAACGCCTTCAGGACGTCGGTGATACTCAATGTTCCCTGACTATGTAGAGAGACGTGTATAGACCTAGGCGGTTCTCCGTAAGATTGAGATCAATAACGTCTCCAGGACTTCGGCAACACTTGTTGTTTCACTGACTATACGCAAGAGATTAAATTCTACCATGACATTCATCACTGAATTCCTAGAAGATAATCTATCTTATCTCATTACTCCTATTTCATGATCGAAATGGTAATAGATAAATGTATTACTCCGATTTCATGATCGAATCCACTGCTGATCTCATGAAATGGTAATAGATATTACTCCAATTTCATGGTCGAACCCACGGCTGGTCTCATGAAATGGTAATATCACCACTTATTTTATTACTCCGATTTCATGGTCGAATCCACGATCCCATGGAATGGTAATACCTATTTTATTATTCCGAATTCATGGTCGAATCCACGGCTGATCCTATGAATTGATGATAAAAAAAACTACTCATCTTTATTACTCAGTTTCATGAATTATAATAATAAAATAGTGGAGAGGCTCCCATGGGTCGGGACCATCGGCCGGCCAGCCATGCCCTAGTCGTGGCCGGTCCTATGCCTCTCCCATTATTTTTCTTATTTTATCATTTTCATGAACTCATGAAAACTCCCTCATCCCAGCAACTTTCCTTGTTTGAGAAAAACTCACAGTTTCTCCATATTTTGATGAACTCATGGAAAATAATATAAAATTAGGGAAAGGTGTGTGGGACCGGACAACATAGACGGTCGGCCATGCCCAAGCCGTGGCCGGTCCCACACCTTGAAAACCCTAATTTTTCATAATTATTATTTCCCTCTACTCATGAAACTCCCTTGTTTCAACAAAAACTCATGGATTCTCCATAACTTCAAGGATTCATTAAAAATAATATTATAACATAGGGAAAGGTATGCGGGACCGGGCAACCTAGCCGGCCGTCCATGCCCAAGTCGTGGCCGGTCCCACACCTTGAAAACCCTAACTTTTCATAATTATTATTTTCCTCAATTCATGAATCCCTTGGGTTTGAGCAAAATTCATGATTTCTTCATATTTTCTCATATATTGCTCAAATCACAAAAACCAAAATCCAACATGGACACACGACTGGCTAGCCTCTTACGGTAATTTTTAAATATTAAAACACTTTTATTTTAATATTTTCAAAATATTGATAAATTGAGCATACATGCTCATTCCAACAAAAATCAAGAGTTTCAGCCAAGATGAAACTCTTCTAAACATTCACAATGTTGCTCGAACGTGCATCAGAAAATACTAAAACTCTCAGTATGGAGACACGGACACCACGGCAACACGTGCATGCCTTCATGACCAACCAGAGTCATTCCTAAGGTTTGCACAAAGCCGGTCCCACATGTTTTCATAATTCTGACCTAATTTTCTCAATTGCTCATACTGGGCCCAAACTCTCTCCAACCAACTGGAGGATTCATCAAACAGCCAACAATTGGTCACGTGACCACCAAGAGCCGGTCCCATGGCCTCTTGGTCGTTCCCCCATCTCTCATACCTAGGTTTTATCACCTAATGCTGAACCCGACAATATTTCAGAAAATGATGAAACCAGCATTTAATCATCATTCTTTCACCAACTCTCAAAACCGAGAACCCTGGTGCATGCTCACTCGAGCACTGGGCACCACATGGACGCCCATAATCCCATGTGGTCGGTCCCTCTTCACTTATGATCAATTTTCATCAATTTGCCAATCAATGAAGGATTGATCAAAAATTAGGGTTTCGAACAAAAGCTCATGAAATCAGCATTCTGAGCAAGTTCAAACATTAAATTATGTTGATCCACCAATCAGCATCTAAATTAATTATATAATATTCGGTAATCTACCAATATTTTAATTAATATTTTATTGGGTCACGTCACCAGTAAATAATTCTACGAATCGAGCAATACTTGCTCAATTGACCGAATATTGATCCAACTAACAATATTCAGTAATCTGTCAAATTGAGCAGTACTTGCTCAGTTGCTCGTCAAATTCTCAATATTCAGTGATTTGCAGAATTGAGCAATACTTGCTCAGTCACTCAAATACTTGTCAATAATTTATTGAATCGCTGAGCATTTATCACTCATGCTCGATTCAACAAAATCTAGACTCATTGTCTAAACAGTCAACAACTGACTAATTAAAACACGTCTGCCTTGCAGACTTCACGATTCGTGAGGCATCAATCACGTCACAAATGGGGGATATCACTTAGGGTTTTGGTCTGGCGGTCTACGGCACGTGGATTCTTCCACAACGAGAAGTGTGCGTAAGTTGTGCAAACGGTTGAAGGAGTTAGCAAAGTAGTGGGTGCACGATCAGTCAAGTCTCCACACGACATGGAACTGACTTTACCATGATCTCCCACTTTCCCACTCTTTCACTCAAGAAACCGTCACACTTACAGGGATCAATATGTTCACTACTTTGACGGTATAAATGAGTCTCTGAATCCATGATTGAGGAACAAGAATTACATCAGTAATCATCCACACAGAATTTTCGAGTAACTACTCTCAATAATTCATCAATCTACCAGAACTTATTCGAACTCAAAAGTTCACCAATTATTGCAGAAACCCACAACACATCCACAATCCTTGACCATCATTGATCCACACAATTCTCAGCTTCCCTCCTACAAATCAACCCATCTCCCTCTTTGCGACCGAATTGACTCTGGAACGGCCATTGTTTTGGTTTAGGCCCGAGTCATACAGATTTATTTCCCGAATCTAAGCACCCCCTTTGCAGTGGTGCATCTGTGTGAGGATTAACATTTTTCCCGGCTGAGGAGTCTCGAAAGAACGCTCAAATCTTCACTTTCCCAAAAAAACCGGCGGCCCGTTTTTCCCCATCCCCCCATTTGTGACGTGATTGATGTCTCATGTATGAAAGCTGAGAATTGTGTGGGGAAAAATGTTAATACTTGCTCAGCCGAGAAACAATCAGGGGTGCCCGATCGTCCAAATCAGCAGAAATTCTCGAGTAAGTACTCTCAAGAATTCATCAATCTATGCTCAATCGAGTAATATCTATTGTCCATCATATCCATGTGGGACAATAATTTCATAAATTAGTAATAAATGATCAGCCCGATCGTGGTAAATAAGTCTAAATCGAGTAATATCTATTGTCCCTCATCAGACATCATCCACGTTCGCTGACTATGGGGATGGAGAACCCCTATCCTTTTCGGTCTCTGAAGCAACTCCAAACGACAGCATCGACAAGGATATGTGGAGGAACCCCATTCATGGTCTCAGCATCAACAAGAATTTCTGGAGAAAATTCAATTGTGATCTCAAGTATCAGTCTCAGACGCAACATCCGGCTTCATCAACTATCCATTCTCTGAAGCGTTCCTCTATGGATCGTACTTCTTCAAGCCCTAATGATTCATATCAAGATGTGTAAACATGAAAACATGCTAACATGAACGTCTTCCCAAAGCTTGCCCGGCAGACGGGCACAAACCAAAATCTTCTACAAGATGTTCTCATCGCCTCTACAAGTGAGATACGACATGCTCCAGGCCATGGGTTTACAAAAACGTACCAATGGTTGAGGAATGGGACAATACTTCCTCAACGAAAGATGTTCGTCTATGTCTCTTCTACAACATACCAAAAGGGAGCATCAATCGGACATGCGATATGAAAGATATGGCCTTTACCGTCAGGTCTACGACATCTGAAAAATTTGTACGGGATTACAAATTACAAATGTGCATGCTTCGTTGGCTGACCTCTGCAACTCCAAATTGAGTGATTATTTTCTCATGTGATAACTCAGTCTCTTAGATTCAAAAGTTGGGGTCAAGCGTCGAATTCCGACGTCGTATGAGGTTCCTACAACTTCCAGAACATAAAACATGCAAGCAACAATTCTTAGACGGGATTCGTAACCTCCACAGTCGATCGATGTCCACCAGGTCCTTCCGCTAAATCCTTCATCAAGGTACCTCCAACTTCGACCACCTAGGTCTTTACATCAATTTTTCTACCTGGGTCCTCTATCTAGGTCTCACTAGAAGAAGGGAAAACGAAAGGGAGAGACTTAACAAAATACTAGGGACTGACGGTCCACTGGTCAAGACGATCGATTTCGCAATCCAAAACCAATCAAGAAATCAAAACCAAAATAAAACCTAGCATCTCTCAGAAGTCCAAGGTTCAAGATATCATGGAAAGAAAACTAAAGAAAGTCAGCAAAATAAGATTTCTGCTTTTCTGCATCCTCCAAGACTTGCAAAGCAGCTTTCTCCGCCTCCAGCTTCTTGGTCAGCTTAGCAACTTCATCCATCTTCTTCAACACGGCATCACTGGTGGTGAAAGGAGTGTCACCTTCCACTGCTTTCCTGATAGCATCAATCTTTTGACGAAGCCACTTCAGATTGAAGCCAAGTTCTTCAGCTTTCTTCAAGTTGTACTCCCAATCAAAGAGTACATCCCGAGTGACAGTATTTCTAGTTGTGATGCGGATATCATTTATAACACACAAGATGGCTTATACTTTCCTCTTCAAGAAATAGCTATGCTCCGGATCCTTGGTAACGACGATGTGCCCATACATCTTCCACGGTTTCTTGTACATAACATAATATCCAATGGGAACGCTAACTCCACCAACAAACCTGTGATATGGGAGTATCTCACCAAATGGAGAAGTAAAAGCAGTCCCTGCATTGGGTTACCCATGCACTATTATCCGGTTCTCAGTCGCTGGAGCAGCGTCAGCAATCATAGGAACAACTTCGGTTGGAGCAACTTCTTCCATTCTCGATTAGTGTTCCACCATCTCACGCACAATTGGAGTTTCATTCACCTCCACGACATCAAAAACGAGAGTTACATGACCTTTAGGTACATGTATTGAGGTCTCATTATCAACGGTTCCATGGTTGCTCAAGTCATCATTGTTGGATCCATTATTCCCAACTTCAACATTTGGCACCTAATGTGAAGATTACATGGGATTAGAATGATTCAAGCGTGGAAACCCAACACGACCATAAAATCCAGCGTGTAAGTGAACTAATATCATCTAAGTTATTTACTATGCATCTAAAATATGATCAAATAGTGTAAAATCCATGAAACACGTTTTTCAAACAAGCTCGTCTGAAGAGATTCTAAACGTCCCTATATTAAACGACAAACTGGGAGAAATTGGTAAGGAATTTAAGGTATACCATTCTCTCCGTATGGATGTTTTCTACAACATATCAAAATTTCATAGCAATCAGATGAACGAGCTAACAGATGTGGCCAAAACATCGGACAACATGCAATCTGGAAAAATTTTGAAGGTCTCCTGGAAGTTCACTATTTCACCTTTTTCGGGCCCTAAAAACATGCCCAAAATTCAAAAATCTTCTATTTTAAAGCTTGGAAATTTCCTGGGCTTGAAGATACATACGCAGATCGCGAAAATCCGACTTCGGACGAGGATTTAAGCGTTTCTAGTAAAATCTGAAGTCTAAAATTTTCTGGTGACGTATTTCGGCAAACTTATCCATAAATTTACACGGATTCTCATTCATTCATTCACAAATCAACAATTTCATACTTCTATGAAGAAATTATAGGAGATATACTTACTAAGGGAGTCTCTAAATCATTTGAAGGCTCGACAATGCCGGAATCTCCGTTGACAACGCCGCTATCTCCATCCGGTTCGGGATTTCGGGGATTCTCCATATTCCCATGTCCCAAAGAAGAGTGTGCTTCATCAACATGCTGCTTATATACAATGGTTTCTTCCTAGATTCATCAACAAAAATTATTATTATTTCATTCAAGGAGATGCCGCAATCACTTGCATGAAAGAGATACTTACGTCGACTTCTTCATCAGTACTGGATTCCTGAATTGTTCGCATGGGAACAAGTTGAAGACCGTCAATCGATGAAAAAAAAAACCTTGGTCTCGTGATCCTAATTGCACGGGAAGGAAAAATTCATGACACAAGGAGCGCTAACAACTCACCAAAGAAATGGCTGGGGACTGCACGTCATTTGCTAACATCTTGTAGTGCTTACTTCTGGGTGCTCCGCCCCGAAGACTTTCTTCCATTTCCGAGGAGTCTACATTGATCTTAAACCTCACTACACGATCATCCTGTGATACAGTTAATGAAATAACCAGGAGTACAACTCAGTATGAAGGATCTCTCACCATCACTCAGAGGTCCCAGAAGTACAATTTCTTAAAGTTGCACCCGCGGAGATGTCATCCCTGGAAACACCATCTTTGGAAGTATCATCATGGGAGTCAGTCATTCTTGCAAAGTGGCTACTTCAGCACATCGTTCATACAAAGCGCAGGATTCAACAAAACAATGAATCATGGAATAAAGGTGCTCACAACAACGTCTACAAAAATGGTAATCCTCAACTCTTACCTATTTACAGTTTCACGAACTTAGTGATAACAACGTAAAACTCCGAAAAACTTGCTTACTCTTTCAAACCTACAAAAGTGAGCAAAAAACTTATCATTCAAGAGTCAACACTGACTTTTCACGAAACTTCCATTATGTGAACAATTCACATAATTTTCTCCATGTGAGCGACTCCCACTGAGTGAAAACTCATTGGTTTTGTGCATATACTATCAGATCACAAAATCCATACAAACCATATTTTATCAAAAATTGTTTACTTCTAGCAATTGCTGAAAATCAAAATTTGATTTCATATAAATTTTCACTGTGTGAACATTCACTGGTTTTTTAAAAATTGGACAGACGTCCATTCTACAATTATGAAAACTCACATACAGAAATTTTTTCACCGTGAATAATTGTCTACTTTCAACAATTGTTCAAAATCAAAACATTGATTTTACAAAAAATATATATTTTAACGTGAAACTCACGTAACTTTGAAAATATATGTATATATTTTCTCTCCCTCTCGCGAGCATCCGTCTTTGAAACGAGAAGTGTATTTTCAAAATATTATGAAGGCTCACATATCGAAAATAAAACTTTTTCATGAAAGCTCATAGACAAAAATTTTATTACTAACAGATGCATGTATATTCAAAAAAAAAAAAAAAACTTTTCTCTCGTACGAGCATCCACCTTTGAAACGAGAGTTTATTCCCTTTTGTGAAATCTCACATATTTAAAAATAAAATTTTGGCTTTCGTGAAGGCGCATAGACAAAATTTATCACTATATTTTGTTTGTTTCTTAACTAACGAACGAACGAACGTCTGCTCTTAAAACAAGGATTTCTTTTTGGGCTCGGGCCCGCAAACATTAACCCGACCAAAACAGGATGCCCGATCGTCCAAATCAGCAGTGCCTCATCTCACGGGATGACACTCTATCATTCAGGGTCCTTACCTGAGCATTTTCTTGTACATGACACCATTGGAGAAAATCGAGGATTCTGAGACTACCTTTGTAGACTGAGTTCAACCACCAATCTCATCGACTGAAAAACACCATTTAATGCATACTGCAGAACATGATTGTCCCTCACTAAGCTAGGGACTTAATGTTGATGGTGGATTTTCAACAAAGGTCAAAACCGTAAAATCATGATGCATGTTTTTGACACGGCTTTCAGGCATGCAACGATTCATATTTTACGATGCCATGACGAATATGTATGTCAAAAGGCCAACACTAGCTGAGCATTCGATCCCTGACATTTCACCATGCCCTCTATGTAGAATAACATAATCGGGCGGTTCTCCGTAAGATTGAGAGCAATAACGCCTTCAGTACGTCGGTGACACTCATTGTTCCCTGACTACATGAGAGAGAGACCCCTCTACATAGAAGAACGATTGGGCGGTTCTCCGTAATATTGAGAGCAATAACGCCTTCAGGACGTCGGTGATACTCAATAATTCTACCGTGACATTCATCACTGAATTCCTAGAAGATAATCTATCTTATCTCATTACTCCTATTTCATGATCGAAATGGTAATAGATAAATGTATTACTCCGATTTCATTATCGAATCCACGGCTGATCTCATGAAATAGTAATAGATATTACTCCAATTTCATGGTCGAACCCACGGCTAGTCTCACGAAATGGTAATATCATCACTTATTTTATTACTCCGATTTCAGGGTCGAATCCAGGATCCCATGGAATGGTAATACCTATTTTATTATTCTGAATTCATGGTCGAATCCATAGTTGATCCTATGAATTGATGATAAAAAACTACTCATCTTTATTACTCAGTTTAAGGAATTATTCACCACTGAATTTCATAAATTAGTAATAAAAACTCAGCAACCGAGCATCTGGACCACCACTGAGTAAGCCCCATAAAATTGTGCAAGTGTACTCGACAATGATGCATGACTGAGCGCCCGCATGCACAAACGAGTATTCAAAAATATGGAAAACGAGGAATCCTACACAAAACAGGAGAGATAAATAAATAATAATAATAAAATAGTGGAGAGGCGCCCATGGGACGGGCCCACCAGTCGGACGGTCGTGCCCTAGCCGTGGACGGTCCCATGCCTCTCCCATTATTTTTCTTATTTTATCATTTTCATGAACTCATGAAAACTCCCTCATCCCAGCAACTTTCCTTGTTTGAGCAAAACTCACGGTTTCTCCATATTTTGATGAACTCATGGAAAATAATATAAAATTAGGGAAAGGTGTGCGGGACCGGGCAACATAGCCGGCCGGCCATGCCCAAACCTTGGCCGGTCACACACCTTGCAAATCCTAACTTTTCATAATTATTATTTCCCTCAACTCATGAAACTCCCTTGTTTCAACAAAAACTCATGGATTCTCCATAACTTCAAAGATTCATGAAGAATAATATTATAAAATATGGAAAGGTGTGCGGTACCGGGCAACCTAGCCGACCAGCCATGCCCAAGTCGTGGCCGGTCCCACACCTTGCAAAACCTAACTTTTCATAATTATTATTTTCCTCAATTCATGAAATCCCTGGGTTTGAGCAAAATTCATGATTTCTTCATATTTTCTCATATATTGCTCAAATTACGAAAACCAAAAGACAACATGGTCACACGACTGGCTAGCCTCTCACGAAATTTTTTAAATATTAAAACACTTTTATTTTAATAGTTTCAAAATATTGATGAATTGAGCATACATGCTCATTCCAACAAAAATCAAGAGTTTCATCCAAGATGAAACTCTTCTGAAAATTCACAATGTTACTCGAATGCGCATCAGAAAATATTGAAACTCTCAGTACGTATACACAGACACCACGGAAACACGTGCATGCCTTCATGACCGACCAGAATCATTCCTAGGTCTTGCACAAAGCCGGTCCCACATGTTTTCATAATTCTGACCTAATTTGCTCAATTGCTCATACGGGGCCCAAACTCTCTCCAACCAACTGGAAGATTCTTCAAACAACCAACAATTGGTCACGTGACCACCAAGATCCGGTCCCATGGCCTCTTGGTCGGTCCCCCATCTCTCAAACCTAGATTTTATCACCTAATGCTGAACCCACCAATATTTCAGAAAATGATGAAACCGGCATTTAATCATCATTCTTTCACCAACTCTCAAAACCGAGAACCCTGGTACATGCTCACTCGAGCACTGGGAACCACATGGACGCCCATCATCCCATGTGGTCGGTCCCTCTTCACTCATGATCAATTTTCAGCAATTTTCCAATCGATGAAGGATTGATCAAAAATTAGGGTTTCGAACAAACGCTCATGAAATCAGCATTCTGAGAAAGTTCAAACATTAAATTATGTTGATCCAGCAATCAACATCTAAATTAATTATATAATATTCGATAATCTACCAATATTTTAATTAATATTTTATTGGGTCATGTCACCAGTAAGTAATTCGCCGAATCGAGCAATACTTGCTCAATTCCCCGAATATTGATCCAACTAACAATATTCAGTAATTTGTCGAATTGAGCAATACTTGCTTAGTTGCTCGTCAAATTCTCAATATTCAGTGATTTGCAGAATTGAGCAATACTTTCTCTGTCACTCAAATATTGGTCAATAATTCAATGAATCGCTGAGCATTCATCACTCATGCTCGATTCAACAAAATCTAGACTCCTTGTCTAAATAGTCAATAACTGACTAATTAAAACACGTCTGCCTTGCAGACTTCACGATTCGTGAGACATCAATCACGTCATAAATGGGGGGATATCACTTAGTGTTTTGGTCTGGCGGCCTACGGCACGTGGATACATCCATGACGAGAAGTGTGAGTAAGTCGTGTAAACACTTGAAGGAGTTAGAAAAGTAGTGGGTGCACGATCAATCAAGTCTCCACACGACATGGAACTGACTTTACCACGATCTCCCACTTTCCCACTCTTTCACTCAAGAAACCGTCACACTTACAAGGACCGGGTGTTCATCATTCTTGCAATATAATTAAGTCTAAATCGAGGACAACCGATTATCATCAGACATCATCGATCATCATTCGTCAACATCGATCATCATGTGGTCGGTCCCTCTTCACTCATGATCAATTTTCAGCAATTTGCCAATCGATGAAGGATTGAACAAAAATGTAGATGGTGGATTTTCAACAAAGGACAAAACTGTAAAATCATGATACATGTTTCTGACACGGCTTTCAGGAATGTGACGATTCATATTTTACGAAGCCATGGTGAATATGTATTTCGGAAGGCCTCCACTAGCTGAGCGTTCGATACATCGCATTTCATCATGTCCTCTATGTAGAATAACATAATTGGGCAGTTCTCCATAAGATTGAGAGCAACAACGTCTTCAGGAAGTCGGTGAAACTCACTGTTCCCTGACTACATGAGACAGACCCCCCTCTACATAGAAGAACGATTGGACGGTTCTCCGTAAGATTGAGAGCAATAACGCGTTCACGACGTCTGTGATACTCACTGTTTCCTGACTATGTAGAGAGACGTGTATAGACCCGGGCGGTTCTCCGTAAGACTGGGAGCAATAACGTCTTCAGAACTTCGGAAACACTTTTTGTTTCACTGACTATACGCAAGAGATTAAATTCTACTGTGAATTCCTAGAAGATAATCTATCTTATCTCATTACTCCTATTTCATGATCGAAATGGTAATAGATAAATGTATTACTCATTTTTTATAATCGAATCCACGACTGATCTCATGAAATGGTAATATATATTACTCCAATTTCTTGGTCGAGCCCATGACTGGTCTTATGAAATGGTAATATCACCACTTATTTTATTACTCTGATTTCATGGTCGAATCCAGGATCCCATGGAATGGTAATACCTATTTTATTATTCTGAGTTCATCGTCGAATCCACGGCTGATCCTATGAATTGATGATAAAAAAACTACTCATCTTTATTACTCAGTTTCATGAATTATTCACCACTGAATTTCATAAATTAGTAATAAATACTCAACAACCGGGCATCTGGACCACCACTGAGTAAGCCCCATAAAATGGTGCAAATGTACTCGACAATGATGCATGACTGAGCGCCTGGGTACACAAACGAGTATTCAAAAATATGGAAAACGAGGAACCCTACACAAAACAGGAGAGATAAACAAATAATAATAATAAAATAGTGGAGAGGCGCCCATGGGCCGGGCCCACCGGCCAGCCGGTCGTGCCCTATCCGTGGCCGGTCCCATGCCTCTCCCATTATTTTTCTTATTTTATCATTTTCATGAACTCATGAAAACTCCCTCATCCCAGTAACTTTCCTTGTTTGAGCAAAACTCACGGTTTCTCCATATTTTGATGAACTCATGGAAAATAATATAAAATTAGGGAAAGGTGTGCGGGACCGCGCAACATAGCCGGTCGGCCATACCCAAGCCGTGGCCGGTCCCACACCTTGCAAACCCTAACTTTTCACAATTTTTATTTCCCTCAACTCATGAAACTCCCTTGTTTCAACAAAAACTCATGGATTCTCCATAACTTCAAGGATTCATGAAGAATAATATCTAAAATAAGGAAAGGTGTGCGGGACCGGGAAACCGAGCCGGTCTTCCATGTCCAAGTCGTGGCCGGTCCCACACCTTGCAAACCCTAACTTTTCATAATTATTATTTTCCTCAATTTATGAAACCCCTGGGTTTGAGAAAAATTCATGATTTCTTCATATTTTCTCATATATTGCTCAAATCACGAAAACCAAAAGCCAACAAGCCGGTCCCACATGTTTTCGAAATTTTGACCTAATTTGCCCAATTGCTCATACTGGGCCCAAACTCTCTCCAACCAACTGGAGGATTCTTCAAACGGCCAACAATTGGTCACGTGACCACCAAGAGACGGTCTCATGGCCTCTTGGTCAGTCCCCCATCTCTCATACCTAGTTTTTATCACTTAATGTTGAACCCAGCAATATTTCATAAAATGATGAAACCGGCATTTAATCATCATTCCGTCACCAATCCTCAAACTGAGAACCCTGGTGCATGCTCACTCGAGCACTATGCACCAAATGGACGCCCATCATCCATGTGGTCGGTCCCTCTTCACTCATGATCAATTTTCAGAAATGTGCCAATCTAAGAAGGATTGATCAAAAATTAGGGTTTCGAACAAACGCTCATGAAATCAGCATTCTGAGCAAGTTCAAACATTAAATTATGTTGATCCAGCAATCATCATTTAAATTAATTATATAATATTCGGTAATCTACCAATATTTTGATTAATATTTTATTGGGTCACGTCACCAGTAAATAATTTTCCGAATCGAGCAATACTTGCTTAACTGCCCGAATATTCAGTAATCTGTCGAATTGAGCAATACTTTCTCAGTTGCTCGTCAAATTCTCAATATTCAGTGATTTGCAGAATTGAGCAATACTTGCTCAGTCACTCAAATACTGGTCGATAATTTACTGAATCGCTGAGCATTCATCACTCATGCTCAATTCAACAAAATCTAGACTCATTGTCTAAACAGTCAACAACTGACTAATTAAAACACGTCTGCCTTGCAGACTTCACGATTCTTGGGACCTCAATCACTCATAAATGAGGGAATATCACTTAGGGTTTTGGTATGGAGGCCTACGTCACGTGGATACATCCACGACGAGAAGTGTGAGTAAGTCGTGCAAACGGTTGAAAGAGTTGGCAAAGTAGTAGGTGGACGATCAGTCAAGTCTCCACACGACATGGAACTGACTTTACCACAATCACGTCACACTTACAGGGATCAATGTGTTCACTACTCTGACGGTATAAATGATTTTTCTGAATCCATGATTGAGGATCAAGAATTACATCAGTAATCATCCACACAGAATTTCTCGAGTAACTACTCTCAAGAATTCATCAATCTACCAGAACTTGTTCGAACTCAACAGTTCACCAATTATTGCAGAAAACCACAACATATCCACAATCCTTGATCATCACTGATCCACACAATTCTCAGCTTCCCTCCTACAGATCAACCCATCTCCCTCTTTGCGACCGAATTGACTCTGGAACAGCCATTGTTTTGGTTTAGGCCGGATTCATACAGATTGATTTCCAGAATCTAAGCACCTCCTTTACAGCGGTGCATCCGTGTGAAGATTAACATTTTTCCCGGCTGAGGAGTCTCAACAGTACGCTCAACTCTTCACTTTCCCAAAAACCGGCGACCCGTTTTTCCCCATCCACAGATTGGCGACCAAAGTTGGAGATTAATCTCTCGGTTGCAATCTCACATTTTTGCAAAATGGTTGATCTTAGGTCAGGTTCAGTTACAAATCCTAACGTGAACATCGCTAGCATTAGCAACAACGGTGGTATTCCAGAAACCATTCCTGCTTCCAACAATGGTGGTGACACTACTACTCCTCGAACCAACGTGGAAAATCATCCTCTTTTTACCCGACATCCCGAAGAAATCAGAGAAAATCCACCCACTATCGTTGATCTCATGAAAGTTCAGGAAGTTCTCGCAACAAATCAAACTGATATGGCTGCTACTCAGAAAAAGCTATGTAACTACCTCAAAATTCTTACTGACAAGATGTCAGACAAAACTCAAGAGAAAGGGAAATACAAGGAAACATCTCCAAGCACGGATCCTGAAGTTATTCCAGTCCACGACGAGGACGAGTCCCACAAAGCTGCGGAACCCGCTGGTTTCATCACTCGTGAGGACCTAGAACGTTTTATGGAGAATCGGGGAAAGGTCCATACATCGTCCGTGCACGGTCATCAACCTCTATATCCCGCTGCTACTCAAAGAATCCCTCTCCCAAAGGGCTACACTTATCCAACGTTCACACTATATAATGGAACGGCGAATGCTCGAGAACACGTTTCCCGATCCTTGGAAGCCTTAGGAGAGCATGAACACAACCATGTTGTCCTTTTGAAGGAGTTTTCCAAATCCCTGACGGGTCGAGCATATACCTAGTATAACAACATCGCACCAGGGAGCATATCGGATTTGGGAGAAATGATTAATGCTTTCTATAGGAAATACTTCTTTGTTTATGAGCAAGTTACCCTTTCCGACTTAGGAAGGATGGCTCAGAAGAATACTGAAAATCCTAACGATTATGTGAAGAAGTTCAGAATTCAAGCTTTGGATTTTCATGATCCTAATGTTACCGAGCAACAACTAATGGACTTGTGCATCAACGGAATGATTCCAATCTATAGGGCCTTACTGGAAAATCTCCGATTTCAAAAATTTTCAAAACTTCATGAAGCGGCCAAGAAATCAGCAACCACTGCTCCGGCTTTGTTAGAAAGAACAAAAACTGTCAAAGTCGAGGAACCGAACGCTCGAAGCAGCACCAACAGGCATTTGATCAACAAGCATTATAACATCGAAGCTTCCATGAATGTTAATGAAGGGAGCAAGAGAAAAGCTGAGGCAAAATAACACAAGATTGCTCCTCCGACGTCTCACCCTCCAAAAGCACCAAGGAAGGACAACCAGACCAGAAACACGCAACCACCAGTTCAGCCTCAACAGAACGATCAGGAAGCACCTGACTTCCCTTTTCCTATTGAAGAAGTGATCGAACTATTAGAAGTCTGGATTCAAGATGGTGCAATCAAATTACCTTCCGTCAAAAAGGAACCAACTGAGGAACAAATGGAAAATGCACGCTACTGCCATTTTCATAGGTATGTCAGTCATCCAACAAGTGATTGTAGAACTTTGTAGCGCATATTCAAAGAAAAGGCCGACTCAGGGGAAGTGGAACTGAAGGAGTGCACAGAAATCCTCTCTCGATCAGAACGTTTGCACTCTCCGAGCAATCGGTCAAGAAAGCAGTTCAATCCCTAATTGAGCATATCTGCGAGTTGTTGTACTTGTCAAAATCCCAAAGAGATGACATGTTTACTGCACTAAGCCACATTGTGTCAGGGAAACGACTAACAATTCAGGAGACACTCCCTGAACCTCCAACAACATACAAAGAGATGTATGACTGGGTACTTCTCACTACAGTCCATCTCAAAGGAAATGAATTCAAGCGAGCGTTGGTCGACGTTGGCACTGCTGTTAACATCATCCCCTTGAAAACTCTCAGAGCTGCTGGCATCACTCGACAAGAAGCAACTCATGCACCTATCTCAGTCAGATACCATGAAGGAATCTCCAGGGATGCTTACGGTTACATCATTCTCAAGATAAGGAATGATTCAATCTGGACAGAAACTAAATTCTTCATAATTAAGGAGGATCCAGGATATGACATGGTCCTTGGGCGAACATGGACTCATGATGAGAAAGTTGTTGCGATATCTTCATCTTCAGCTACACATTTCTCCGTGGAAGAAAGCTCTGACTCGGAAGATGATCAACCATTCGAGCATTTAGGAAAAGTCAAAGCCTTGATGGAACTCACACAAAAACCTGGGGAAAGCGCCCACGAATTCGTCAGAAGTTTTCGCACTCAGGCAAGTCTTATTCCCCATGATGTATATGTATTACCAACTTTCAAATATGCTACCCTAGTCCGCGGACTAAGTTCTGCTCAAAACCTAGCTATCACCAAATGTTATGAGTGGCTAGTTTCGCCTCAACAATACTTCACTAAGTGGTTAGATGCAGAACCTCTCAAAATTCAGCACTCCACCAACACGGTCATCTCCAGAATAATGGCCGAGTTTGATAAAAAAGTATCCTAGATGCTTCCCTCTGCGCGAGTGTCCACATGTACCAAAACCATGGAATTCCACTTCTCGGGGAATCCCAAATCAGCAGAAGATATTCAAGGCGCGTACAACCAAGCCTAACAAATTCCAGGAAGGAGATTTAGTTCTTAAGGCAGCTAAACGTGATCTCCATTCTACAAGGAGCTCCAATTGGGAAGGCCCTTTTATGGTTGCAAGACCCATAATTGGAGGATACTACAAGCTAATCAACATGGATGGCAGGACCATACCAGTAATTCATGATAATTGGCTCAAAACTTTTGATGTCTAAGGTATTAGGCAATTCAGGTGTTCCCTGCCAGACACAGAAATATTTGGTTTGCCATTAGGATTTTCTTTCACATGTATTTTCAATTACTACAAAACGTTTGCAATACTTGCATCCAGTATTTGAATTCAGTAATTTATCAAAGTTCTTTATTTAAGAAAAAGTCTCTATCATATCCAAAATTCAAAAGAAAATCCTCAGTCACTCATGAATTCAAAACCAATCAAAAATTCAAAACCAAAATAAAACCTCACATCTCTCAGAAGTTCAATGTTCGGAGATTATCGGAAGAAAACTAAAGGAAGCCGTCGAAGTATGATTTTAGCTTCTCAGCATTCTCCAAGACTTGCAAAGCCGCTCTCTCCAACTCCAACATTTTGGTCAGCTCAGCAATCTTGGTCATTTTCTCCATCACAGCATTTACTAGTAAAATGGATGTTCTTCACTAATGCATCCTAGATAATGTTGATCTTCTGACGAAACCACTCCAAGTTAAAGCCAAGTCTCTCAGAATTCTCCAAGTTGTACTCCCAATCAAAGAGTACATCTCGAGTAACAATACTTCTGGACCTGGTTCGTATATCATCTATAACACGCAATATGTTTCCCAATTGCATTGTCAAGAATTAGATACGATCAGGATCCCTGGAAACAACAATATGACCATACATTTTCCACAACTTCTCATACATATTGGCATACCCAGTAGGAACGCTGAATCCACCAACATACACACGATACGAGAGTGAAGCACCAAATGGAGGCTCACAAACAATCCCTGCATTGGGATATTCGTGTATTACTACACGATTCTCAACTACTGGAGCATCCTCTATTGTCATTGCAGCAGCTTCTTCTGGGACAGTCTCTTCTGTTCTTTGCTCGGTTTCAATAGCAACTGGAGTCTCAGTTTCCTCCACGGATTCAACCATGATATTCTCATAACCTGGAGGTGGAGATTTGTTGATTTTACCGCTTTGATTCACCATATTGCTCGAATCTTCAACATTGGTTCCGTTATTTTCAACTTCGGTATTTGGTACCTAATACGAAGATTACATGAGATTAGAGCATGAAAATCAAAGGCAACACTAAAATTCAGAATGTAAGTGAACTAACATCATCTAAGTTCCTTATTTTTCACCCAAAACATGAGCAAATGGTATAGAATCCATGAAACACGTTTTTCAAACAAGCTCATCTGAAGAGATTCTACACTTCCCAGTATTAAACGACTAACTGGGAGAATTTGGTAAGGAATTTGAGGTTGGGTCATATACCATTCTCTTCGTATGGATGTTATCTACATCATATCAAAATTTCATAGCAATCAGATGAACGATCAAGGATATGTGGTCAAAACATCGGACAACATGCAATCTGGAAAATTTCTGAAAGTCTCTTGGAAGTTTACTATTTCGCCTTTTTCAGGCCCTAAGCATGCTCAAAATTCAAAAAACTTATATGATAAAGCTTGTAAATTTTCTTGGCTTGAAAATTCATAAGAAGATTTCGAAAATCCGACTTCAGACAGGAATTCTACAGCATTTCTAGTAAAATCTGAAGTCTGAAATTTTCTGGTGACGTATTTCAGCAAAGTTGTCCATAAATTTACATGGGTTCTCATTCATTCATCCAAAAATCAGCAATTTCATACTTCTATGAAGAAATTACAGGATATATACTTACTAGGGGAGTCTCTAAATCATTTGAAGGCTCGGCAATACCGGAATCTCCATTGGTAACGCCGCTATCTCCATTCGGTACGGGATTTCGGGAATTCTCCATATTCCCATGTCCCAAAGAAGAGCACGCTTCATCAACATGTTGCGGATGCTCATACGCAATGATTTCCTCCTGGATACATCAGCGACAATCATCACTAATTCATTCAAGAGCATATCACAATGATTAATGCAAAAGGAGGATACTTACGTCAACTTCCACGTCAGTACTAGATCCCTGAATTATTCGACCAGGAGCAAAATGAAGACCATCAATAACCGATGGGGCAAAATTCTGGAACGAATTAAAAATATTCTTTTAAGATCCTAATCACATGGATGGGAAAGTCGCAACGATGAAGAAAAGTGTTAATAACTCACCAAAGAAGGGCAGGGGACCGTATATTGTTTGAGATCATCCTATGAGATATCCTGCTCCTGCCTTCTCCTCCCTGAGGACTTTCTTGAAGGTTTGGAGAGTTTACATCAAGTCGAAGTCTCACAACATGGCCATCCTACCATGGAGTCAACAATACAATTAAAAGGGGGACTGACATACTTTGGCTAAAACCATAAAAAGGGGACTCACCTGCGTCGCACTTAGAGACGTCTTCCTTTTGTCGCCACTGGAAAGGTATCTCATCTTGCGTCTACCAGAAATCATGTCAGAGGAAGGGAACTCTCGAACTGGGGACTTAACATCGGTTGCAAACTTGTACACACGCTCAAGTTGCTGATGCCAGAAGTTTATGTACCCGGAGTCACAAAATTAGCACGATCAGAGCATGGGAATAAGTACTCATTTTCCTCCACATGAGTGCAATCTAAATTAGCCTTCAGATACTCAATTGACGGGTTGTTCATTCGGTGACCTAGGACACACTGGTCGACGCCCATTTGTCGAGCTGCCCTATCGATGTTATATTCTTCTACTCGGAATTCTCCATGCATCACTGATACTAGGTGGCCAGGAGTGCAACTCAATATGAAAGATCTCTCTCCATCATTCAAATCAGTACCAGTCTTCAGCGTGACATTTTCCTCAGTAGTATTGAAAGTGATCAATTACGAGAAGAGATCAGAACCGATACCCAGGGGCGAAAGTTGAACTCGTATTCAATATCTAAGACGTCAGTAATACATATCTTATATTGTGGCTTCTTTCTAGACCAACGCATGACCCTGGCGTTATTTTTCTCAAGAAAAGCATGACCAGTATCGACCTTGGGTCCTTGCAAGATGCTACGAGGAATTGGAGCGTAACTCTCAAGATGCTCCCACATCAAGGCTTGGAGGAACATGGTATTGGCATATGTTTCGACCTTCATGAATCCGTTGGAGATACTGGAGTCTACAACTAAAGATTCTAAATTGGCAAACAATGAACCCAAGAATAGACTATCGATGGGAAGTTTCTCACCTTTAGCCATCTTTATGGCGAAACAAATCACAAACGGCTTCAGCAAGTGTCCACAATCTTCAATAATATCCCTGGAGAGCCACAAGCATAAAAAAGCAGCAATTGTTAAAGTACCATCAACCGGTTCTTCAGGAACTCTATCTCTCGGCCACCAATGTGACAATCATTGAGCATAGCAGGATTTGGGAGACTCATTGAATTCGTGCATCTTGGCCTCCAATACATAAGATATCTCCTTCTCCTCTGTTGAAAACTCTTCATGAAAATTACCAGTAACTGGAAGGTGCAACAAAGCAGCTACATCTTCTAAGGTGATGATGAATTCCCCCCATCTGCATATGAAGGTATGAGTGGGAACGCACCAACCGGAAAGCAAAGCTACCGTACCTAGTATATCATGATTGATAATTAAATCTCCAGCAGCTTGAATGGCTCGTGTTACCTGGGAACGATCCAACATGGTCCTCACACGACTATGACCCAGCATGTGTCATGCCCATCCAGAGAAATGCGTCAGAGGTTTTCGTGAAAGCTTAAACTCCACGTGAGAAGCCGAAAAGTGTTTCCCTTGCAAACAAAACCGAATTACTGCTTGAGGAGACACCAACTTATTCTGAGTAGTGCTCCTGGGATTTATTAGTAACCGAAATGAGGAGCCTAAAAGACGCTTTTCAGGTCTATACAGATACACAAAGAATTTGTCCTCAGCATTTGGAATGTTCTTAGTCTTGGGACTTTCCTTTTTCTCCTTAGAAATCTCAGAATCATCATTTCTGGAGGAACCATCACCTCTGGAATAGGCGTCTGAGGAAACATCCTATCTCGAAGAAGAAGCATCATCTTCAGAAGCGCTATGGGACTGAGCCATTTTCGCAAAGTTGCTGTGACATCCATACACAAATTTCATCAACAGAATTGAAGCAACAAGACAATTATGATGCTCATATCGACGTCTACAAAAATGGTAATCCTCAACTCTTACCATTTACGATTTCAAGAACTTAGTGATAACAGCGTAAAACCCCAAAACTTTCTTGTTCTTTCAAACCTGCAAAGCCGAGCAAAAAACTTATCATTTGGGAGTCAACACTGACTTTTCACGAAACCATGAACAATTCACATAAATTTTCATGTGAACATCCCATGATTTTACATACATCATAAAATCATGAAACACAATTGTTTATCTCTAACAATTACTCAAAAATTACTATTTGATTTTATTTTATTAAAAAAAAAAACTTTTTTTCACGTGGGTTAGTTTTGCTCAATTGAGCAATCATCTGTGAAACGAGGGTCCTTCCTATTTTTCCAAAGGTCCACATATTCTAAATAAAATTTTGAAAGCTCATAAAAAAAAAATTTTATCATGAACTCCAGTTCTTTTCAAAATTCCTTTAACCCTAAGGATTATTACTTATTACTTTGACGAACAACCCTACGTTTTTAAAAGTATTTGCAAAGCTCATGCTTCAAAAAACAAACTTGGGTTTTCATGAAACCCAATAAACAAAACTTTTTCTACTGCAACTAGGACATGTCTATTCAAAAGTTTATGAATATATTTCATGTTAGAGATTTTTGCTCGTTCCTTCAACTAACGAACAAATGGGCATATATACGTTTTCTAAAATTTCTTCGTAAATCCTATGCATGCATGCAACCGTGGGATTTTTGTTTTATGAACAACTCATGAAATCATAAAGCACACAGCAAAAAAAAAATCGCACGGACTTACCTGCCGGCGTCGGCCGGAATTCTGCCGGACGGGCGGCGGTGCTGGATCCGGCGAGTTCTCCAGCTGCTGATGCTCGTGGGGTGATGAAGAGAAGAGTGGTCGGTCAATCAAAAAACACAAAAATAATTTCAAGGCTTCTTCCCTTTTATATTAATTTTATTTCCAAAACCTAATAAAACACGGGTTTCCTTTTTGGACTCGGGCCCATAAATCCTACGTTGACCAAAACTGGGCCTTTGACCGACCAAATTAGCAATGCTCTATCTCTCTGTGCTCATATAATCATGCCTTATCATACCATCAGGGTTCCTCACCCGAACATTTGCTCGTACATGACACCATTGGAGTAAATTGAGGATTCTGAAACTACCTTTGTAGACTGAGTTTAACCACTGATCTATCGTCAACTGAAAATCACCATTTAATGCTTACTGCGGAACATGATTGTCCCTCACTAAGCAGGGTATTCATTTAAAATCTTTGGATGACCAATATGTGTGAGGATGTAGAACCGATCTTAACTTATGTTATGTATCTTGGTATAAATAATCACAATGCCTGACTTATAATTTGGTATGACTGGTTTTATTAATGGATGTAACTGATCCTAAGTGATCATAATGTGATGGTATGATCGATACTTGTAATTGGTGTGACCGATCCTAGTAATTGGTGTAATCGATCCTAGTAATCGGTGTGACCGATCATGAGTATGTGTAATCGATACTTGTAACTAGTGTGCCGATCATAAGTAATACCATGTGTATATGAAACTGATCCTTGTAACTGGTGTAACCGATCCTAGTGACTGGTGTGACCGACCACAAGTATTTCCATAATTAGGTATAGACGATCCTAGTGATTGGTAGAACCGATTAAACCCATGTATGTGATTTGGTATTTGATCAATCACATAGTAGTCTTGGAATACAGGTGAACCAATTCTAAACTTGTTTGGAAGTGTGGTATAACCGATTCCAAGAATGCAAATCCATGTAAATATGAAATAAGAATTTACATTGAAAAGATGTCAACATACTTTGAACTCGTACAGTAACTCTTACCATTTATTGTTCAAAGATATTCCTTAGTACTCAAGGAGATCATGTACCGAAATAAATTGAGAATCTTTTGATTAAAGTTTTTGGTTTTATATGCTTTAATTACCAGCAATTAAATGCATATTGAAAAAGCGGGGGTCTAACAACCTCACCCAATATTTCGATTAGCAATCTGTATGGACTAACTCCAAGATACTTTCTAGAGAATCAGCTAGACAGTCAGACTCAATTTAGAGAAAAGTATATCGAGGAGATAATATCTCAATCTCTTGATTTGATTTTTATTCAAGCAAATAGAAATATGCGAGTCTTTATCAAATACAAGGATAAAAACTTGGATGGTACCAAAGACCAATATCCAAGGACCAATCAATTTCCAATCAACACCAAAGGTTGGATTTCACAATTGATCGATACAACACACAACCTGTGATATTTCAATTATATAACAAAATATAATGCGGAATAGAAATAACACAGACACCAGAAATTTTGTTAACGAGGAAACCGCAAATGCATAATAACCCCGTGACCTAGTCCAGATTGCACACTATATTAAGCCGCTACAGACACTAGCCTACTACAAACTAACTTCGGTCTGGACTTTAGTTTAACCCTAATCAATTTCACACTGATTCAAGGTACAGTTGCGCTCCTTACGTCTCTGATCCCAGCAGGATACTACGCACTTGATTCCCTTAGCTGATCTCACCCACAACTAAGAGTTGCTACGACCGAAAGTCGAAGACTTGATAGACAAATTTGTCTCACACAGAAAAGTCTATAGAATTGAATAAATCTGTCTCCCACAGAAATACCCAAGAGTTTTTGTTCTGTCTTTTGATAAATCAAGGTGAACAGGAACTAATTGATAAACCGGTCTTATATTCCCGAAGAACAACCTAGTATTATCAATCACCTCACAATAATCTAAATCTTATGGTAGCGAAACTAGATATTGTGGAATCACAAACGATGAGATGAAGATGTTTGTGATTTCTTTTTATATTTTCCTATCGGAGATATAATCTCAAGCCAATTATTCAATTGAACTCGTACGATAAAACATGGCAAGATCAGATCGTTCAACTACAAGAAAAGTAGTTACGTCTGGCTTCACAATCCCAATGAAGTCTTTCAGTCGTTAACCTACAGGGTCTCGAGAAGAAACCTAAGGTTAAAGGAGAATCGACTCTAGCAAACCAACTAGTATCACACATGAGGTGTGGGGATTAGTTTTCCCAGATGCTAGATGTCTCCTTTATATAGTTTTCAAATCAGGGTTTGCAATCTAAGTTACGTTGGTAACAAAGCATTCAATATTCACCGTTAGATAAAAAACCTGATTCAACCAAGCTAATATCTTTCAACCGTTAGATCGAAACTTAGCTTGTCATACACACAAATGAAATGCATTCATTTAGGTTTGAGTAACCGTATCTAAACGTGTACACTTAGTTGGTTCACAAATAGTTAACCAATGGTTAGTCATATGAGCACTTTCATATTAATCGTATTCATCTTTCTCATAACTAGTTCAAATGACTCATAAGAACTAGTTGAAGAGTTGTTCAATTGCTTAGGTCTTTATTCATAGACACAACTGAAACAAAATCGGTTTGATCCACTTGAATCAATTCATGAACAATATAGCCACGGTTTGCAAAGATTGCATCCCTTATAATTTATTGTTTTAAGTTCATGAACTACCGATTTGAGATATCACCAGCTTGAGTACGTGTATGGGTATGCGCACCTTAGCTATCGGATTAGAGTTTATAAACTTAGCAGAAATTTTCGGTTCGAAAACTTCTGTGGGTACGCGTACCTAAGGTGACTGGTTTACTAGTTTGCAAACTTACAAACTCCAGTAGAAATTTTCGGTATGAAAACTTCCGTGGGTACGCGTACGAGACCTGTCTCCTTCACCAATACCGCATGCACACATATGCACGCACTTGGCTTCCGGTACATGGATTTATACACTAATGTGCGAACACATTATATATGCTTATATCCATAGATGGTAATCTCAACTCTACATTTCCATCTTTGAGACATTCTTCTATAATGTTATAACAATCGTTATTCACGACTGTCGTCATCAAAGCTATTTTCAAGATTGATCATCATGACTTTTGTCACGGGTAAAGATGAAAATGGTTAAAGCGAAAGCTTACCAACACATATTTCGAGAAAAAGATAGGCGAGTAAACTCGGCTCGAAATAGCAAATGTGTATGTATGAAAACTATCATACTTATACGACTTTGTCTCAATAGTAGGAGATAGAATATATTTTGAGTGATAGATAAGTTCAAGTCTCCACATACCTTTTAGTCATATGAAGTTCCGCCGGTTCCTCGAGTAGTTCTTCGTCTTCGTAAGATGATCTCTATGGAGTCTGGAGCTTCAACTACACCTGACTATCCTAGACCGAGACTTAGTCATAAGTAAACTAGAAATCAAGACATATAGTTTTGATCACTAATATTGACAAACATGCTTGAGATAGCAACGCATGCGAGTTCGACCGAGCAATGTTCTAACACATATCTTTAGAGAATAAAAATTAGTAATGTGCATTTACTAACTGGAGATTTTCTGTTAAGAGATTTCAGAAATATGGACAAGCATTTATTGGAATTATGAAAACCTAAATTTTCCATTCATTGCATATCTTGAGAATATTTTCGGTTTTGGAAATTCCTTGGTGTCCAAACATCCTTGGTCTATAAATACATAAGTTTGCATTTATAGCAACCTATCCTAAGAGCTAGGAAAACTTCATTTCTTATTGTTTCTGGTGGAGCCGTCTATTCGGAGAGGAAAGTATCCTAATTAGGTGAAATCTCTTACGACCGCTCGTTTAAAGACTTCTTTGGGATCAAGAAACTCTACGAGTACCGTTGGTGGGAAACTAGATAAATGTAGTGTTATTAGTTCTCGATTGATTTGATTGACTAATGGTTGTTCAAACATTGAATACACCTAGTTTGTTTATTCTTGAGAATCTTATCTTCTGATATAATATTCACTCAAACTAGATCGAAGTATCAACGGGATCTTTAGAAATGTTTGTAGATCTAAAGACATCCTGTGATAATCCATTATTAACAGACTCCGTTGTGTGCGTGATTGATCACAAGAGATTCAAGTGGTGTTGTGCAGGTTATTGAATATTAAAAAAGATTTGAAGACGAAGAAGATTTCTTATTGGTTTTCGTATCTTGTGAATTGTGTGCATAAACCTTGATCGGGTGGGATCCAACTAGAATCGGATTTATTCGATTGATTAGTTGCATAAGATCGGCATTCTCAATATATCTCTTTGAGATCTATTTTGATCGAGTGCGTATATATACTTGACTATTTCGGTAGTTAAAGTTAGATTGATCTAACCAAACAAGGGAGTTTATTAGATTGAATGGAAGAGCCTTTGTCAACGACTCATCTATATCTTATAGCAAAGATTGATTAGAGTGGTTACCAAACAAATTCTTCTTTTGTTGTTTGGAATACGATCTAAAGGACTTGCTATTCACGTGCATGACTCTAGAAGTCGAAGGCGCAAAGATACTGAGGGAACTAAGTAGCTAGGGGTACTTTTCTTGGTCTCAACTATACGATGTTGGTTTAGATTTTTTACATCGTCTTAATTTTGAGAGTATTCAAAACTGGACTAGATCCCGTGGTTTTTCTGCATTTGCGGTTTCCTCGTTAAAAAAATCTTGTTGTGTCTTTTACTTTGATTTTCGCATTATAATTGTTTATTATAATAAAGTAAAATACACATATGTTAACTCCGTTATACTTGATAGTGATCCTATAGGGTTTGGTTATTACCGAACCTATTATCAAGTATCATAATTTGATTATCGTATCGTCTCGATCTTGTATCCATAGTCAATCACACATGTTATCTTGTTGTCGTATTATCTCGATCTCGTATCCATAGAGGATCACACAAAGTGTGAATACCAAAGCTGTTGTATTGTACCGACTTTGTCCATAGAAAATCACACTTGGTAAGAGGACTTATAGGTTGATAAGTAAAAGATTGTGTATTTGGGTACCCTCATCTTTTCAGAAATAGTATTCGAGTCATTATCCTGTGCTATATATGTATATATATATATATAAATTCCTTTTTATATTTGCTAAGTGGCATGTTAAGTCTTAACACCATCTAGAAGGACACTAATCCCTTGGTTAAGAGAAGGAAAAATGTTCTGGTTAACTTCTTGTATTAAACTAATTATTTTCTGGGTACATTAATTAAATGCCCCTATAATAGAGTCCCAACAAAAATACCCTCCCTCAAAATAAGTATACCCTCCCCTGAAAAACACGGATTGTCAGATTACAATTTTGCCCCTAAATAAAATATCAAGGTTATATCATTGGGGAGTCATTTACTCCCGTAGCCGTTCCAAACCTATTTACACGATCTGTCTCTCTCCTCCATCTTCACATTCATCATGTAACTGCAGTAGCAGAAATTTGAAAAATCAGAAACCGAAGAAAATCGTCGATCAAAAGCGAAAATAGTAACTATAAACCTATATAAATCTCAATAACCGAATCATTTCAATCATCCATCATCTTTACTTTGCGAAAAATCAAAAAACTGTGGAAAAAATGATCGAAAATTAGGTATGCTCGAGGGTACCGAGTTTGAAGAATAAAAGAAAGATTAAACAGGTAAAAACACTAAGGTCACTCATAAAACCACTGTATTCAGTAACGATTTTGCTATTAATTTCGATTTTTAACGATTTTGAAGTCAGATTTTATTTTCTGAAGAAAAAAAGTTGTTACATGTACGATTTATGAACAATTCCTGCTCCTAATGTGTTTGATTTGACTTGGTATCTACTTAGTTTTATATCTAATTGATTGATTTTGATTTTAGGTTAGTTGGAGTTGATTTTGAGTTTCAGCAGTTGTAGTTTCAGATGAAAGAGGTAAGAAATAGTTTCTTCAGTTGATTTTGATTTTCACCCTATATGTTGTTCTATATATGTGTTTTTTTTCTGTATTTGCATGTTGATGACAAAACTGTGAAAAAAAACAGTTTCAGTTGATGTTGATGCTAATAGATGGGGTCAACAATTGGAGTTGATCCCATAAAATGTTTTGTTCTCTGTGTTATGTAAGTTCTACAATAATGGCGTGTTGATTCTACAATATGTGTTTCAGTTGATGTTGATGCTAATAGATGGGTTCAACAATTGGAGTTGATCCCATGAAATGTTTTGTTCTCTGTGTTATGTAAGTTTAAATAACTGCAACAATAGGAGTTGATGTTTCAGTTGTTGTTGTTGTTGATGCTTGGTAGACAATAGATGGGGTCAAACAATAGGAGTTGATCCCGTAAAATTGTGTGTAGGTGTTTTTTTTCCAGTATTCCATTAGATATGAAACTAGTATCTTATATCATGTAAGCTAGATATAAATAACAGTAGATGATCAACAACATTAGTTGATGCCATATTATACCAGTAACATGGTTCAACAACAGGCGTTGATGCACTTTATGGGATCAACAACGATAGTTGATGCCATATTATACCAGTAACATGGTTCAACAATAGAAGTTGATGCACTTTATGGGACCAATTACAGTAGTTGATGTTATATTATACCAGTAAAATGGTTCAACAACCGTAGTCGGTGCCATATTATACTAATAACATGGTTCAACAACAGAAGATGATCCAATTAATATGATCAACAATAATAGTTGATGCCATAAAACTAAAAACCAACCACAATTATATAGTAGTTGATGCCATAAAATTTAAAACCAACCACAATTATTGTTGTGATTATTGAATAAATAAGAAGGCTGACTAGATTAATGTTGTTTGAAATAGATGAAAGGAATGAGAATATCACCAAGGATAAATGCGAAGAGTAGAGAAGAAGATGATTCACAACCGATTAAAGAAAATGTAGCCCCCAAAAGGAAGAGGGTGAACAAGAAGTTATTGGTTGAAGAACAAGTACAGGTTGAATCGCAACAAGATGTACCAACCAAAAGGAACAGAGTAAACAAGAAATTATTAAAAGAAAGAAGAACAAAGCAAAAACATGATACACCAACAAAAGAGATACAAGAAGATTCAGAAGAAGAAGAAGAATCACAACACATTGAGAAAGTTACAGCAACAAAGCGAAAGAGAGAGAGAACAAGAAAAATAAAAAGAAAAATGAAGAGGAACCATCAGGTAAAAGAAACAAGAAGATGATAATCGAAGAATTAGAAGAAAAGGAAGAAGAAGATTCAGACGAAGAAGAGAACGAACCATAGAAGGAGGGAGAAGAATCAGAGGAAGAAAAAGTAATCGAAGAAAAGAAAAAATCATATGCGAAGCCGGAAAAGGAACTCAAAGGTAACAATATTGAGTTATGTTTTATGCTCCATATCATTAAGTTGTTTAACTATTAAAAAGAAATAAGTAAATGGTTGAGTTGCATGTATGCAGGTAAGCCAAGGGCAAACGAAATTGCATTTATGCAGGTAGGCCAAGGGCGAACGAAGTTGCATTCAAAGGAGGTATCATTCCATTGGTTGAAATGGGAAGTTTTCTATACAAGCTATTTGAAGAAGAACAAGGAGGAAATAAGAAGAAAACAATACTTGCAAATGCACTGAAGGCCATTCCTTTTTGGGACTTCTTCATCCCATTCTACACAGCAGACAACAACAATATAGTGAATCCTAAATGGTTTGAAAGAATCAATCTTGCAATACGGCTGTTGCTTAGTGGATTTAATAAAGAAACGAAGAAGATCCCATTTGGAGATCCCAAAAAGAAGAAGAATTATACAGACTGCTCTCTGTATCCAAGGGAATTTGTGTTGATCTTCAAAATTAGAAGAATTATAGAGAGTGAAGATTTCACGAAAAAACTTAAATCAAAGCACCAAGATGAATGCAGGAAATTCTTGAATACCAAGTTCAGACCAGAGAAAAAGCCAGATTGTAAGGATAAAATGACTAAGACTGAGGTTGAAAACAAACTAAGAATTGTAGCTGGAGATGAGTCTGACCCGGAGTATTTTGTCAGACTTTTTGTCATGTGGTTGTGTGCGGTGCTTTTCTTCCCAGATTCTGGAACAACAAGTTTTGCAAGGAAATGGTTACCTCATGTTCTACAAATGGATAAAGTGTCATGGCCAGATCACATTGTAGAATATTTTATTTCAAACATCTCAAAAAAAGAAGGAAAAAAATTGATTGTTATCGGATGCACTACAATGCTACCGGAAAAGTAAAAGACATTTATATCAAAGTAAAATGTTTATATTTGTATATAGTACAATGTTGCATGCAGTATGTAAAAACTAACCTCTTTAATTTCTCTGCATCCAGTATTGGTTCTGTGAACACACTAGGAACTACATCGAGAAGAGGGAGGGTTTTGAAACCAGAGATTCCTAAGATGGAAGCAGCAAACATTGTTCAAGAAACTTCGCAATGATTTTGGCGAAAAATCTAGAGCGGAAATAGACATGACTTGGTTTGAGCATGAGGTAATTTTTTTCTTACTCTGTTTAAATTTCCTAGTACAGAATACTGATTTTTTGTGTGTAAAAAATGGAAGTTGATCCCAGCAAATGGATCAACAACCACAGTTGACACAGAATAACTGAAATCTATTGTACATAAGTATGATTATGCGCATTTTTTTGTATCTGTGTATTTAAATTAGAGCTGGTTCAGATTAGGATTAGGAAACAAGTGTGACTATAGATGATAGAGTTAAATAAATGATACCGAGTTGCCATCTGAAATAGAAGTTGATCCCCAATGGATGGAATCAACAACAATAATTATGGATTTTGAAATGTATTATAGATTTTGTGTATCAACAATATAAGTTGATCCAATTGTATGGAGTCAACAACAAGGTTTACGCAGTAACTGAAATGTACCCCAGTTTTTTTGTGTCAACAATGGAAGTTGATCCCCAATGAATAGAATCAACAACCAAAGTTGACATCATATCTGAAATGTACTCAACTTATATATTGCTGCAATTTCATATACGTCGCACCTCACTCGGGGGCTACGCCCCCTCGTGAAAGATATATTAAGGGTAGAATGTGAGAAAAATAGATTATTGACAAAAAAAAAATACTTTGCTCACTGATTTGCAGGTTCATGAAGATTTTGTTGATCCGGTTACATAAGATGAGATGTATTTGATTGACATTTCAGCACCAGCACGAGAATTGGAAGTAGAGAGGCAGATGAATGAGGATCTGGCAAAACAAAACTTGTATCTTGAATGTGATAAGCAGGAAATAGCTTATCAACGAAGGGGCCAAGCAAAGATATTGATGAACAACATAATCTTCATGAAGAAAATTATTGACAATAACAAGGACAAGATTCAGTTTCAGACTGCAGATGAAGAGAGACTCGAAGATATTGCTAAGAAGTGAAGGAATGGAATGAAAGGGAGATACATGTCCAGAGAGCAAGATCAGAGAGTACTCAACAGGAATTCAGAAGAGCAGCCAATGATTTGTTAGAGACTGAATTAACTCAAGTGGAGAATACAATTGGAGAACCATCTGGAAAGGAGAATGAAGATGACTTGAACAATGCAAGTGACAAACTACAAACAGATGGAATGAACATAGAGGAACCAGAATCAAGCGAGCTCACCTTGTCATTGTCAGATACCAGTCTAACTGATTTGGAAAAGAGCTTTTAGAAGGGTTTTCAAAGTGGACTAAAGTTCCAGGTACATCCTTTGGTGACAGATTCTAGGCAAACTAGAGGATGGGCTTCGAAAAATAAAGAGAAGAAAAAAGAAGACAAGAAGCAGATCTTCAGATCAGTAATGTGATTTCAGAGATTGGTAATTCAGTTCAACAGTTAGAAGAGGAGAATGAAGTCAAAGAAGGAGAAAGGAGTACAAACATACAGGAAGCAGAGATGCTGGGATATTTAGTTGTTTTTCAAATCCTCCAATTAAAGCTATACATCCAAAGAGCTCGAATTATGTCCATACAGGTACTATTCACTAACTCAGTTGACGAAGTAATAAATTTATGTTCTGCACAATTTGAAATATAAGCAAGTCTGATTATGCTCTGTACAATTTGGATGATCTATTAGTGTAGGTTTGTTAATGAATTATAATTAGTATTAATTTGGTTTACTTATTTCTATACATCAAATGGAGTGAATGTTAGTATTAAAAAATAGCAGGTATGTTCAGCAAATGGAGTTAACTTGTGCATACAGATAAACCCATGCTTTTTCAATTTTCTTAAATTTATTATTAAGTGTCGACAATGGAAGTTGATCCATGAAAGCAACGGATCAACAAATAATGAATGATTGGTTTGTAATCAAGAGAATGAGTGTTAGCATTGCATGGTATTTACAGATAATGGAATTAACTTGTGCATACAGATAAAACCATGCATACTTTTTTATTTTTTTAAGTTTCAACAGTAGAAGTTGATCCAATAATGTGAGGTAAACAATGGAAGTTGATCCCATAAAAGGATCAACAACAATTGTTGATCCCAAAAACAATGGGTCAACAATGATATGTTGATACTGTTTACATAAGATTGTTTCCTGTTAATCTAATCAAATTATTTCCCTACAGGTACTACCCCAAGCTTCGGTGCAATCACCGAAGGAATATATACTCCTACTCCTCCACATCAGATGAAAGATGCTCCTACGGAGCAAACGGAAAAGGGTGATTCTGAACCTCCATATGACAAGAATGTATTGGAAGGGCTTAAAGTGATGTACAAACTAGATGAAATTGATGGGCTAACTGAAGAGGACACCACCCAAGATGATGATTCTGAAGCAACGCAGAGCCAAGCAGTAAGGTATAACATAAGGTCAAGGAAGCCTCCAAATAAATACACACCTCAAGGTAAAGTAAACAAGGGAAGAAAGGGGGGAATGGAAAGAAGAAGAAGAAGAAGAAGAAGAAGAAGAAGGGGGGAGGTGTTGAATAACCGAATATAATTGACCTTGATGATTACATTGATGTGACACCACCTGAGCCAACAAAGCTGAAGCAGCGAGAAAAACTCAAACTCTGGAAATCCTGCACCAAGGAACAAGAAAACCTCCTTCGTCCATTCTTTGAGAAAGCGACAGAAAGGTATGTAACTCTGTAACAACTTGCCTATTTATTTGTAGGTATAAACAATAAAAGTTGATGCCATGGAACATCTGCAAAAAGACGATTGTTATCCAAGTTACAGTTATAATTTATAATATGTTATGTCATGATAATAATACTTCCATTTGAAAAATGCAGTGACATAGCATGTAGCTTTTATTTCAACAATGAAGTGGAAGAGTTCGTCTACAGAAAGCATATCCAAGCTCTAATTGATGACCAAAACATTAACAACGAGATTGTTGATTACTACACCAACTTGCTTCAATCAAAGATGGAGAATCCAAGTAAGCTCAACTACTACGGGAAGAAGCACTTAATTTTGTCTACAAATACTTATGTAAGTAACGCAAACTCTTAATTTGTCTTTTAAATAACTTGTTACATTAACTTATTTAGGTCTATATTATCGTAGTTGAAATCTTATTTAGGTGAGATAAAACAATTTAATGTTCTAGGGATGGTTCAAGTATACATGAATAAAGGATTGATAAAACATTTATGATATAGTTGTTGTTATCTAATATCAAAGACAAACTAATGTTAAGAATATGATGCAGCAACTGATGAGGGGTGCAGTAGCTACCAAAGATGCCACGAAAGTGGAGGAATGTACAACTAATGTAAGGAAGAATTACCCAGTGAATGGCGATGACGTATTCCTGCTCATACCAATGTTTCTATAAGACAGGAATAAGAAACCATTCCATTGGGTGCTGCTTGCGTTAATAGGTGGAAGATGGTTAATTTTCAACACCATATCTCACAACAAAGGATACAACGACCAATACCCTGTCATGGTACAACCATTGACTGATGTCCTGAACAAAATGGGGAAAAAAGATGTTGATACAGATGGACCAGTAACTACACATTTTGAGCAGTACCAGATACCACAATAACAAGGGTTGGACTGTGCAATCCACATTTGCTTGTTCATGAAATGTTTGGTAAAGCGTGGACACTGCTGGGATCTAGATGATAAGAGCATTGAATACCATAACAATATTAACATGAAGAGAGTGAAGATGGCTGCCAGGGTGTTGGGAGAAATTGATGCATGGAAACCAGCTTTGGAAATCAGTGACACACCGGAAGAAGATAAAGAAGTACAACAACTTACCGACTCAGTCGAAGAGGTTAAGGAAGCACAACAACTTACTGACTCGGTTGAAGAAATAATCAATTTACCAGACTCTAGTGATCCATTAGATTAGTGCAACATATTGTTCATGCTCTGACAAAAGAAACATCTTAGGTGTAGTTTAACATATCCTGGTAAGTAAAATGTAGGCCTGCTCATTGGAAGTTAGTTTGAAAAGACATCTTAGTTACTGCAAAGAAATGTTTGAAGGTCTGTTTATGTTCTGAAACAATTTGGATGATGTGTTTAGTACTGGTTTATTATGAATTAATATTAGTATTAGTTTGTTTTACTGATTTCTATCCATTGAATGAATGTTTTTGTTATCAAGTGAATGAATGTTGGTAGTAAAGATTGCAGGTACGCACAACTAATGGAGTTAACTTGTATATACATATAAAACCATCCAATTTTTTCTTTTTATTGAGCATCAACAATGAAAGTTGATTCATTTTTTGGATCAACAATGGGACCCAAAAATGAATGGGTCAAAAAAAAAATGATGAATAAGTGATTGGTTTCTTATCAAGTGAATGAATGTTAATCTTAAAGATTGCAGGTATGCACAGCTAATGGAGTTAACTTGTATATACAGATAAAACCATGCAATTTTTTTCTTTTCATTAAGCATCAACAACGGAAGTTGATCCAGTAGTGGGGGATCATAAATGGAAGTTGATCTCATGACTTGGATCAACAATGATATGTTGATACTGTTTACATAGTACTTTTCCTGTAAAAAAACCAGTAAACCTGGAACCTGCAAACTGACATAAACTTTAAAAACAAAAGAATAACATTCATAAACGAATAAAACAGAATGTATGTCATTAAAACACAACAAATCCAACAAGAAAAACAGGAAAAGCATAAAAAGGACTAATATCCAAGTTGTATCCAATAACTAGCATAAAAGGGTAAAAAAGAAGTTTAGAAAAATAGGAAAGCATTCAAAAAAACTTCAGAAAAACATCCTCCTCAAAAAGTTGATCATCCTGGAATTAGACTCCTTGCGGAACACTGGTGCACGAGGAGCCAAAGGAGCTCTGCGACATCTACGATGGTTGTGGAAGGCAAGTCTCCCACACTGACCATAATTACTTTTCTTGCGAACTTTCTCTCGACAACCCATGTACCTTGCAGTAGTTGGCCTTCTAGATGACGCTCGACCACCATTGGGAGGCAAGACATAACCTTCCTCATTAATTTTAGGCGGCCTCTCACTGTCGGGAATAAGATAGATAAGACGAGCATACAAACCTCTCTAGTACTCGATGGTATAATATGGAATGATGTACTTGTAAGGTTCATCTGGCCCAATTTGCAACATTATTTTCATTGAATGGGTGCAAGGGAAACTATGCTTCTGCCACCAATTGCAAGTGCATGTCTTAGCATCCTCGACTGTGTGCTTTCCAGTAGGAGAAATGATCTTAAAAACTTTACCACTTGATCTTCGGAACTTGTAAAAACGCCAGTCAGTCACCCTTTTGTTGAGCCTAGCCTGCATCCGAGGAGTAAGCTTTGAAGTCCACTTACTAAACTCCACCAACCTCTTGTAGTTCTTCTCCATTACCTTAGCACAAATACAATCGATAAGCTCAAGTGATTGAAGCCGCTTATCATGCTTAATCACATTGTTAAAACTCTCAGCAATGTTTGATGTGTTCTCACCAAACCTTTCTCCTAGAAATGCATGAGCAGCCCAGTTCTGGAATGGAATCTTTACCATCCAATCAATCACCGAATCCAGCTTCAGATTGCTCACACTCTTGGCAGCAGCATAAAATTTCTCCTTTGTTAACGCAGTGTAGCACTCTTCAAACAACTTCACAGCAGTTTGCCTACTCTTTCCCTTTGGAACCGGAATATTCCTTTCATGTGGTACAAACAGTACGAATGGTGAGCCTTTGGGAAGATCACAAGGACATGCTTCAAAAGGCCAGCTCCACGGTCTGATATGATGGTCAGTGGACGGTCTTCACTAATAATACCCTTCAAATTGGTTAAGAACCATTCCCAACTCTAAATTTTTTTGCAAGGTACAATTCCAAATGCAACTGGATAGATCTCTACAAAATACAAGAAGAACCAAAGATTCAAAAAGTGACCCATAAAAATTAAAATCCATGAACAAGTTATGGGGTAAACAACAAAAAGTTATGTAATCAACAACTGGAATTGTGGGATTAACAATTGAAATTATGGACCAACAACAAAATTTGATACAAAAAAATGGGATCAACAACTGGAATTATGGAATCAACAAAAAAGTTATGAGATCAACAATTGAAAATAATGGATCAACAACAAAAGTTATGGGATCAACAACAATAATTATGGGTTGAACAAAAGTTATGTGATCCATAGAATTGAAATCCAGGGACATATCATATTACATTGTGTAATTCAACAAGGAAAGTTGAAACACTTAATAAATAAAATAGAGAAAAATATTAAAAATCATACCTTGGTTATCAGTTTTCCCGCAAGCAACCATAAGACCACCCTTAAACTTCCCAGTGAGAAAAGTACAATCAATAAATAACATCGGACGACAACAATTATTGAAACCAGTAGTGGAAGCTTTGAAAGCAACAAAAAACCTTTGGAACTGCTTCGTTAAACCATCATACTCAAACTTGACGACGCTTCCAAGATTATAACGTTCAATTGATTCTTTATACCAAACAAAGTCTGAATAGGACTTGATGTCATCACCCCAAAGACACTCTTTAGTGAACTGTAAACCATGGTATGCCAGATTATACGTGAGATCAATACCATATTCCAGATGGAGCGGATCTATGACATCAGTTGTAGTCTTCTTCTTCTTTGATGCTCGAAATTCATCTATTAAGATATCCTTCAGAAAGACTTCGTCATCCTGACTTTTGCGGGATCAGAAGAAGCTAAATCACATGAATGCTCTCCGTGAAACTTCTTACACTGAAAACACACCTTTAGTATTGGTAAAGAGAGATGCATGAAACGTCCAGCTACAATTTTTACTTTTCTTGTTCTTACACTTCATAATGTAACGTTTCTTGTCACTCTTACGTATTTGAGTTTTGTAACCACTATGAAATCCATACTTCTTAACAGTATCACGACAATATTTAACACTTTCAAAAACCTGCCCTACTCCGATTAAGATGTTTTCCCAAGCATTTGACTTCTTGGGGACCTTTTTGATCAAAGATGAATCATCCGTCAACTCTTCTACAACAGCCACCTCGTTGTTTGAAACACAACTTGATGATGACGAAGAAGGAGCAACAGAAGAAGAGGGAGGAACAGAATCAACGCGAATCTTAAACTGGATGTTAAACTTCAACACATCAATCCCTTTCGAGATGCAGTAGTGAATAAAAAACCTCAACTCCAAATCGTGATTAATCACATGTGAAATTCCATCTACAGTGTAACCAAAAAGTACGAGGTCTTCAGGGACATAAGGACAGTATTGTTTCACCATACTAATCATCTCGTTGACAGTAGTTGATTCCGAAACAGCATGCGATACGGTCAAATTGGATAAAGTGAATTCTGCAACAGCCATCTTTGTCCTGCAACAATGATAACAGATCAACAAAACTAATAAAACATAAAAACAAAAACAAAATTTGAGATCAACAACCATAATCTGTCAACAACCAATGTTGATCCAATAAAAACATCTGTCAACAACCATAATCAGAAAATTATCCAGGTTATTTGCATCAACAATGAAAGTTGATCCAACAAACCTGTATCAACAACCAATGTTGATCCAATAAAACAGCTATCAACAACCATAATCAGAAATTTATCTAGGTTATCTGCATCAACAATGAAAGTTGATCCAACAAACCTGCATGAACAACCAGTGTTAATCCAATAAAACAGCTATCAACAACCATAATCATAAAATTATCCAGGTTATTTGCATCAAAAATGAAAGTTTATCCAACAAACCTGCATCAACGACCAATGTTGATACAAATAATCTGGATAATGTACAAATTTTCAGTGCCAAAAATGAAAAATCTATGTCAACAACAAGGATTTTGCTACGGAAAAACAGCATAAACAACATCATATATGTTACTTCGCATCGCATTAGTATGCAATCGGTGCAAATGTGAACCTGCAACATGAAATACTACATGAACATACGTGCTCCATGTTAAAAAAATCACTGCAAACCATAAGAAAAAGCCTAAACCTAACATAAGCTACAAATTCAAATTACGTCGCACATCACTTGGGGGCTGCGCCCCCTCGTGAAAGTTATATTCAATGTCAAACGTTAGATATGTAAACTGAGTTTATCAACACTAACTTCTAATTGATTTCACTAACTTCTAACTTCTAATTATACCAAAACTAATTCATCAACACTCAATATTCTCAAAATAATTCTTCAACACTCAGTATTATCCAAATAATTCTCCTAATAATTCATCGACACTATGAAATTATCAAGAATAGTTCAAAACGAGAACTGGTTCATGCAAAGTACAATGAAGCTAAAACTCATGAATTATAAACCTAACATTGAATCATGAGTTGTTCTAAGTAAACAACAGAAATTAAAAAATCAAAAACCGGAGATTGGAGATTGAAGAATTGAATATACATGTTTAAGAGATGAACAACGATCTCGAATTCAAATAATATGTAAATGAACCAATCAATCCAGTAGAATCAAACACACAGAATCAAGCTTCCAAAATCTCGATCTGCAACAGAAGATACAAATAAACTGAAATCAAATATGAAGATTTAGAAACTACAAATCGAACATGCAAATATCATATAAGTTTCTACTCATCTTCAATCACGAATCACCATTACCAATTGGTTGCAGAAAAACATATCGAGAATTTTCTGTTGATTCTGTTATTGATGAAGAAACTCAGTTCAGATCTTAGATTTAAACAATCGAATGATTAAATTGATGAACATAGATTTAGTAGAAGAAGAAGATGATTTTCTGGTGATTGAAACCATAGATTTCATAGATAAATTTTCGAAAATTTATTTCATCTGGTTTCAGCTGACCGAAGATCACGCTCTCTCTCTATTTCTTTTTTTTTTCCGTTGAACTATTTGTTTGTTTTAGAATAATAAATATATATGAAGGATATATTCGTACTCTTGCAGAATCCTTAATGGACCCTTGCTGGGCTTTAGATTGAGAGTAATATATTTGTTGTGTCATAAGGGTAATTGTGAAACACGTGAAAAAGAAGGACAATTATATAATTCCCATTTCTTTTAGTCAAACAAACCTCCTCAAATTTTGACACCGACATGACGACCTTGTTTTTCCGTTCAAAAATAACAAATGTTCACTAATAATCACAATGCAAAGTTTTTTTATTCCCCAATGCTATAACAACAAAAGGGATTACCAACTCAGTGAATCAAGCGGTGGGATATGAGGATTACTTTGTTTCATGTAAATTTGATAAACTATATGGGAATTAGTAATCCTTTAGAAATCTTATTATTTTTTCCTTACTATTAATTTGTCTTTCTAAGTGTCTAAAGGTCTCCACCCAGTTCCAAGGGGTCTCTCAACCTCTTTGCGAACCGCTTTAATACATTCAGTAAAATGTAATGTTATAAATTTAGATTATGTCGCCAAAAGAAGCTGCACTACTAAACTACTTTAGCTTAGCATCATGCACATTTCGGACATGATGCATCTGAAAGCGGAGCCGCCTGCCCCTGTCCAAGACTCCAAGTAGGACAAAGCACTCTACACATGTAATAGACGTTCCCTACCGTATAAAATTAGTATTATAAAAATGGTTGAGTTTGGTTAGGTAACAGTTAAAGTCCGGCAAACTGAAGACCAGATTCAACTTTAACTGGATTCTCCATTACCCATCTCAACTACTACCACCATCCTACCATCACTTTCTCCTTTAATACTCGTACATTACAGCCCCTCATGTACTTTCTTTTGTCCTTACTATTTTTCATTATTTTGTTGTTGTAATAACTCAACTTCATTGAATTTTAAAAAGAGATTTCAAACTACAAGTCTACTTAGTTAAACTTAAAGTGAATTTATCAATTATCATAGTTTAGGATCACATGTATCCCAAAGACTTTCACGTAAGATATCAAACTACAAGGTTTACTTAGTTAAACTTAAATGAATTTACCAATGGTGAAAGTGCCCTTCATTTGTTTATGCAATGGTAGTTTGTGATCAAAATATGACAACATTCTATGGACAAGCTGCATTTCTGTTTCACAATGTCGTTTAATGTTCGTGTTTCTCTTCCGGCAATAAATTTTGACACTCAACAAAACAAGGTAATTTGATATCAATCATGTGGTGCACCTGGAAAGTGCCCAACGTTCGGATTTTACAAGCAAAACTCAACCTATTGAGCAAGTTATTCACGTGGTGAAATACAATTTATCTCAATGGGCTTATCTATTTCAATCCTCCTTAATATGATGTGTTCTCACTTTATTGTTGTTTTTTTTACTTAGATAGTCTTTCTTTCAAAAAAATTTCTCTTTCTTCTCTTTGTACCTTTTTTCTCCTCTTGGACGGTTCAAGCCTTTTATACCTCCTTTCCTATCAATAAAATTTTTTCTTTATGGATCGGAAAAATTATAACAGCTCAGGACCACATGTATCCAAAAGAATTTCATGTAACACTTATAATATTATTTTTTTGATTAGTTTCGATCTAGACGAGTTTCGAATTCAAGTCACTAGTATTATCATCCAGTGACTTTACCACCCTTTACTACTATACTATAGGGAGTAAGAACATCTGTTAGAGCACTGCTCGGTCGAACTCGCAAGCGTTGTTATCTCAAGCTTGTTTGTCAAGTTTAGTTGATCAAAACTATATATTTGATTTCTACTCTACTTATAGCTATGTCTCGCATTAAGATAGAATGTGTAGTTGAGCTTTAGACTTCACGATGTTCACCAATTGAAGAAGAAGGTCTACTGAGGAGCTTGGAGGAACTTCATCAACAAAAGGTATGTGGAGACTAAAACTTATCTATCACTAAGAAGTCTATTCTATTATATCTTCTATTGAGACTAAGTCGTATAGCTATGTAGACTTTTACATTATACACATCCGAGTTTATCTCGCTTATCTATTTCTCAAAATACGCGTTGGAAGCTTTTTGCTTTAGCTATGTTCATCATATTCTTGACGTGTTTAGTTGGAAACAATATATTTGTTGGAAACGTCAAAAGATGATCATGTGAAAATTACCTTGAACATCTCATATGATTTGTGTGAGACGGTCATTTGATGTTAGCTCGGGAGGTTTCGTATCGATCATTCGATCACTTGAAAATTACTTGAAGCTAATGGTATGTGTGAGATTACCATTTTCGTCTTCCAAGGATGTTTCAATGATTGAAATAGGAGTTTAACGATTACCCATGTCTGGATACAACATGGTATGCATACCAAGTATGCGAATTGTATTGTGATGATTCAGGTCCGGAACTCTTGTTGCGTACCTAGTATGCGAATGGATTTACCTGAGAAGGTCCAAAACACTTGTTTGCATACCTAGTATGTGAACGGATTACCTGAGTTGGGTTCGGAATGGTTGTTCGCGAACTGGGTTTCCGAACGGCTTGACTAGGCCAAGGTCCGAAGCTGCTGTTCGCGTACCCAGTTTGCGAACCCAGTGGTTAAGTTCTAAAATCGGTAATGTATGATTTTCATACTCATGAATTAAAACATTTATGATTTAAGGAATACAAATTAACTTTGCAAACCTTGGCTTAATGTTCATGAATTGATTCTTGTGTAAGTACTTTGTACGATTATGAATCAAACCGATTTCGTTTCAATTTGTTCATGAATATTTCTATGAGATAGTGAACAATTGAACAACTTTATTTGAAGTACAATTAGATTCATTTGATTATCTATCATGATTGATTGATCACCATATTTGATCTAGAAGTGTTGGATGAATACGGCTAAGACAAAAGTGTTCAAATAGCTAACTTCGGTTAACTGTTATTGAGCCAACTCAAAATATACGTTTAGATACGGTTACCCATATCTAAATATAGGTATATTTTATTTGTGTGTAGCAAGCTAAGACCATCTAACGATGGAGATTAATTGCTTAATTTCTAAGCAGACTTAGATTGAATCTTAAATCGGGAGTTCATCTAAAGGTGAATATTGAATGCTTCGTTACTAAGCTATCTTAGCTTTGATTGGAAGCAAACCTGATTTGAAAGACTATATAAGGGAGAACTCTAGCAACTGGAAAAACTAATCCCGGCACTTTCTTGTGTCCTAGTTGCAAACTAGAGTCGATTCTCCTTTAACCTAGGTTCTCCAAAACCTTTATTAGGTTAACGACTTGAAGACTTCATTTGGGATTCGTGAAGCCAGATCCAACTATTTTCTCTGTAGTTGCGTATTCCGTTCTTACTTGTTATATCGTATTGAGTTTTATCTTCTCAAAGATTTACTCGAGATTTATCTCTGATAGGTAAAATATAAAAGTAATCACAACAGTTCTTCGTCTCAGACTCTTGTGATCCCGTAATAACTTCTTCTGTTAATCAGTCAGGTTATTGTGAGGTGACTAAAATTTTTAGGCTGCTCTTCGGGAGTATAAGACTGGATTATTAGTTGGTTCCTGTTCATGATAATCTTTGTATCAAAAGACGGAACAAATAGAATAAAGGATATACATATCTGTGGGAGACAGATTTGTTTATAAATCCTCGACTTTGGGTCGCAACAACTCTTAGTTTTGGGTGAGGTCAGCTAAGGGAATCAAGTGCGCAGAATCCGGCGTGGTTCTAGAGGCGTAAGAAACGCGACTGTACCTTAATCAGTGTGATACTTGGATAGGGCTCAACTACATTCCGGTCTGAAGTTAACTTGTAGTAGGCTAGAGTCTGTAGCGGCTTAATACAGTGTGGTGTTCAAATATAGACTAGGTCCCAGGTTTTTTCTGTATTTGCGGTTTCCTCGTCAACAAAATTTCTGGCGTATATGCTATTTCTTTTCCGCATTATATTTGTTTATATAATTGAAATATCACAGGTTGTGCGTAGTTCAATCAGTTGATAAATTCGACCTTGTTTGTTGGATAAAACTTGTTTGATACTTGGACATTGATTTTTGGCACCGTCCAAGTTATTTCTCGTATAAATCAGGCTCGCGGATTTCTATCTGTTTGATTTGTTGATTGTATTGAGAAAGAGATAAAAATATTTTGATGTATTTATTGATTGAGTTTCGCTTTTAAGTTGGTGCTCTCGGAATTATATTGGAGTTTAGTCCATACAGATTGCCGAACGAATTATTGGGTGTTATACCCCCGTTTTTTCAACATCAACCACTTCAAATATATTACTATAACTAACAAAAGAAAGACCAAAAAAACATATCGTATGTTGAGTGTAAGACTAATTAACTACCGCTATAAATTTACATTTCCATAATATCCCTCTCTATGTATTTTTATGTATTTCTACTAAGGGTAGGACTAAGTTGGTTGGCCGAGTAAGAAGACTTGACCTAGCCAGACCCGAGTTAGAAATATTTTTCCTAGATTGACCATCGAACCAGTGGAACCCATGAAGGTTTTGTCCAAATATTCTCAACGATGATGTATCTTGGGTCCTCGAGTTTGACCCAGATTTGAATGGATACCTCGGGTTTCCAGGGTATCATACCTTGAATGTGGTCTTTGCGTACTTAATTTGCTGGCTATTATTGTAGTTGAAATGAGGTATGTCGATTACTTTTCCGTCTAAATATTCTAACAAATACACGAGATAAAAAATAATATTGCTTAAACAAACTATAAATTTAAATAGCTTGGAAAAAAGGCTCTGTAAATCAGTGATAAAACCGGGGTCAACTTAGTGTGCTCTTGATTCTCAATTCATCCTCAACCATGATCAAGTTTACAACTCAATCTTAAGCCATATGCTCTTCCTCTCTTTGCAGTTGTTTTTATCCACTTAATTTCCTCGAATTTTGTTAGTATTTTATAATTTCTTTTCTTATATCTTTAGTGTTTCATTAGGTTTTCAAGATTCCTTTTCAGATTTAATTCATTGATCCACTTTTCTTCTCGATTTATTTTTCTTTTGTTACTTTTTCATTCCTGTGTTTTTATGTTCTTTTATTTCTCTTTAATCAAATCTTCTCCTTTATTTCGGGTTTTTTAATATTTAGTTTTCTCATCTCTGTTTCATGGACTGTTTTTTCCTCATTTTTCCTAACATTATGGAAATTAGTTTAACTGAAACAGTTACTCATACTATTATCATGTTTATCTGTAAGTATTCTCCTTCCTCAGGTTTCAAAGGAAAGGTGTACGGAGATGATGCTAGGTGGAGACCTAACCAGGTCATTGAATCGTTCTCAGCAGGTACCATGAAACTTGTTTGTTTCAGATTGTATCTCATTCTTGGCGGCACAGTTTCTGTCAATGCAAGTAAGGAATATTTTAAATTGCAAAACAAACAACTTATTCAAGCCAAAATTCTGGAACATTCCTTTACATTATAATCATTATCCCTATCAGTCTAGACACTTTGTTATTGTTTGCTTATAAGAAGAATAAAAAAAATGTTGCCTTTTCAGTTTTGTCTCTACATGCACAACAAGTTCATACAAGTTATAACTCTTTCCGATTCTTTACAAGTGGTATACAACAACAAAATTATTTAATCTTTTTTACATGCATGAAACTAGTATTAAATATATCTCCTTATCTTATTTTAATATTCACTACACCTTCTAAGAAAAAAAAAAGAGTTATACTTTTACCTTCATCCTGGTAAACATCATTCTTAAGTTATCAAAATTCTTTCCAAAAATATCTGATATACCTTGCAGTATTTTCATTGAATACCTCACGCAAATGATGCAAGATTATGTTTTTTTATCTCCTCGTACCAATATAAAATATGTTGATTTTCTTAGAATATCTGTTATGTTGGTTCAGAAAATAAATTACCCAAGATTGATAGTTAAACTTTATGCCAAAGAAGTGATGATTCTAGAGGTCTAAGAGTGGATGGAATGGCTTATGCTCTGGATCACAATCGGTCACATGTTAGTCGTATTATCTTTTGGAAAACTGATGATCCTTTAGTTAATTAACATTATCAGGTTCTCTCCAGCTAGTGATTTCGTTACAACAATCTTCTCAAAACTTAACACAATGGATGAAAGATCTGTTGATATACGTTTGTGCAACACTGAAGAAAATGCAGAGTATGTTGATTCCGCTATCCATGATTTTTAGATAGATTTTATTATTAGAAGTGATTTGGTGGCTAGAGGTGATATTGCTATAAAAGTGGCAGAAATAGTGGAAAAAAATCTTACTATGGTTGGTCCTCTTGATGGACGTAGTACTTTCAAATCTCATATCATAGTGGATCTAACAATACCACTTAGACACAGAATCAATATAGTCATTATGGAAGGAAGATATAAAGCAACAATAAAAATGAAGATCTTCTTTATAAACCTTCTGTCGCGGACAATGCAAAAAAATTGGTCGACAGATCATAAGGGTGACAGTTCATTGCCAGGATGATTAACTATAAGAAGAACACTCTTGAGGTTATTATTCAAGATGGAAAATCAGGATTAATCCATCTTAATAGCAAAATGTTACAAGATTTTATAATTTCAGATGTTGGTGCTCAAGCTAATAATAGCATAAGAATTTATGATAGTGGCCTTAACAAAGAAGAATATCATTCAAGAGGAAGTAAAAGAAGAAGATTGAATTCTGAAGATGATTTTGTTGAAAATAAAGGTGAAAGTTCTAGGTATAAATATGAAAATATAAACGGAAGAAAATTGATTACCTCAAATATTTTTAGAAAGTATATCAAAGGTAAAGCTTCATTGCAATACAAGACACATGCAGACGTTAAAGAAACACATGAAGCAAGATATACAAACGAAAATAACAAGGTAGAAAAGCAGAGAAGAAGATAATCATATTGGGTCAGACTTCTTAATCAATATAATAAATTGGGAAAAAGAAACAATATTGTAATAAATAAAAACTCTGGGTCTCCAAAAGAAGTTCTAAATGGTTGGGTTGTGATTGATGAGGAAAACCATAATATACCTATGGAAGCAGTTGAGAGAGTATTGGATGAAGGAAGTAGTGATCTAAAAGCTTCAAGATTCTCAATAATTGGTCTTGTAGCATCAACTGAGATGAATAACAATGAAATGGAGGAGTTTGCTTGTGCTGAGGAGGGGCTAATTATTCTAACTGGAAATTCAAATTAAAATGATCATAGCACCTCTAAGAATTGAATGATGCCTGACAAGGTCAATGTCGAGCACAAGGATATACAAACTTTTCTATGAACCATAATGAGGTAAGCTATGTAAACAATTCTTTGCTATATAATCATGTCTCAATTGATTCTTTATATTTGTTAGTTGCAATACTTTCAATTCTTTCAAATCAAGTTTATATTCAAATTTCATCAAAATCTTTTGAAGTATATTAACATCTTCAAAGATAGTCTCTAATTTACTTTATCTCCCTTTGATCATTATATAATTTCATTATGTCTTGATGGATGAAATAGTTATAGGTTATGACTTCAAGATATTACCCTGGAATTTACAGGGTATTGGATCTAAAAGATAATTTAAATCACCTTAATAAGTCTCATAATTTGGATATGATTTTCCTATCGGAAGCTAAACCCACTAATTATGTAGTTGAGAAAGTTTCTCAAAGAATGAAAAAAAAATGACTAGTTCATTATACCCATCCATCAGTAGGTCTGGAGGGTTTGCAATTGCTTAGTTTCAGGGAGTTTCTACTAAACTTATCTCTTTTAAAAACAATGTCTTTTATTTTCAAGTTATTCAAGAAAAATTTAGTGTTTATATTTCTTTAATCTATGGTGCTCTAGATAGAAATCTAAGAACAATGGGATTTCATTTCTAAAAACTGAGTTTTTTGAGCTCTCCTTGGGCCATTATAGGAGATATGAATTTCTTATTGCATAAAGATGATAAATAAGGTGGTACTGATCCGTTAGATGGTTGTTTTTCTTATGTTTATAGTTGCATTCAAGCTCTTGATCTTGTAGACCTTAATTACACTACCATCCGTATAAATAAGATAACTGGAGACCAGAATATTCAAAAAAGAACCGATCGTGTTCTAATACATCATAAATTGCTTGAATTGTTTCCTAGATCCTGTAATAAACATCCCGCAAGGTAGTTTCTAACCATGCTCCAATCATGTTAGAAACTATTCTTGTTGGTGAGAAAAGTAATAGACCTGATAGGTATATGAAATGTTGGAGTGAACATAAGATTTACAGTAATGTAATAAAAAAATATTTCATTCAAAGTAAAGGCCGAAATAATAGCATCTTCAATACTCTTAATAACCTCGGGTATGATCTTAGATCATGGAAGAATAGACTTACAAGGTTGGAAAGCTAAACTATTGTCTCAAGCATGAAGAACCACTCTCATTTATTCTGTAACTAGTGTTATGCTTATTATCATATGATGTGTTTTTTGCTCCCTAAAAGAACGTTAGATAAACTCAATGCTTTACAGAAAGATTTTTGGTGGCAGGAAATTAAATAAAGTAACAAAGAGTTTTATCTTAAAACATGGGATTATATTTGTACAAGCAAAGCGGTGCTACGGTCTTACTTCACATACATGTCCTAGACCTAGCTATGATACCATAATAACACTTGGGATTCCAACTCTAAACCGTATATAATAAATTCGTAGTAAAAAGAGCATTGATAAAGGCTAGTATAAGATTTCGTTCATCTACTCGTCTTGCCATTTCACTACACATGGTTCTCCAACGCGTGGTTATATGACGCAAACTCTCATTGATCCTTCTGCGAAGTCCAAATGTCGTCTCAATCCCTGGTCTTGACATATTATTACTGATATATTGTCCCAAAAAGACGTTTGTTAAATGACGAAATGATCTAATGGTCCCTACTGGCAACCCTTCAAACCATTGCAAAGCTTCCATGTAAATCTTGCAGGGAAATACTTACACAACACTGCATCATTCTCTTCCCATTGCAACAGAGATCGACTGTAAGCTTTTATATGTTGTACTGCACATGTGCTTCCATCAAATATACTTGTGAATACTGGTAAATTGCATTTAGGTGGTATTATTGCGCTTTGAATTTGTCTTGCAAAAGGTGTTTTTCCAGCTTCCTCTAACTGTCTCCTTCCACCATTTCTTCGCGCAGTCATAAGTAGAGCTGCCCGCATGCATATAAGGAGGATCTGGTCTAGGAAGGTAAGTTATGTGGGACCAATCCTCAACATGTCCCCTCCACGTGGACCAATGCATGAGTGTCCCCCCCCCCATGAGTCGGGTCTTACTTCACATACATGGCCTAGACCTAGATCTGAGATTAAAAACCCTCATAAATTTAATTTATCTCTCCTCGATAGACTTGCTTGGAGACTCGTATAAAATCTAGAAAAGGATAATTAAATAGTTGATTTTACTGAAGCAATACCATCTTCTATAACTATGATAATTATCATAGCAATTCTACTTATATTTTCTTTGACACAGCTTACCAGAAAAAAGAAAAAAAATATCAACAAATTTGCTTATCGAATAGTTATGATGAATGATGAAATTATTTGTGATTTCCCAGGTGGAACATGATGGTGATCTAGCTATGAAGAAGCTGAATCAAAAGCCTTCCCAAAAGCAACTAGATGGGATCAATGTTGTAGAAATGGAAGACTAGTTTTCCTTAATGACAACCAGAATGTTGTTAACTAGAAATAACTCGTTCCGTTACGGCACGGCATGATAAGGTATAATTTTGTATCATAATAATTTTAATAATTACCATACACTATCATAACAAGAAACGTGAATATTGCAGGTTTGTTTTCATTGCAATCATGCATTTTCAAAAAGAAAGAACACACAATTTGGGAAACGATTTTTGTGTGACTGCAACTAATTATGTTTGATACGTCGATACTCTTAAGCAAAAAATTTCACCAAAAAAATAAGTTGGGAATGAGTGAATGGGTGAATGTGTGTGGTTGAATAATTATGTTCCTATATTTATACATGTTCAGTGCTTAATTATAATTAGTGACACATTCAAGTTTCTGTCGTTTTTTTAATGGGCTATTATGAGTTAATCATAAATGAGCAGTTGTTTCGTCCATGCACACCTTATAGCATTGACAGTTTTATCTTATTTATGGGTAAAAAATAGTAAATAGAGGAGGAAAATAAGTGAACAAATTAAAGTCAGCCCTAAATCTGGTCATATATAGAGGAGGAGATTTGTTTATGGTCTAAAAAAAAAAAAATTAAAGGTGCGCTGTTACGTTTCCTTTTTTAGCACAACATTCATTTTGGAGCACAACATTCATTTAATGTTTCCTTTTTGAGCACGGATTAGTACTAAAAATGGTTATATCATAACAAAATAGGTCTTTAACCTTAATTACCCGATGTATGGGCTAAATTTTAGCCCCAATTGTAATGGAACTTTTTATAACGTTTCATTTATATTTGTTTGTGTTGTGGATCCCCCGAAAAAAAAACTTGATTCCATCATAAGACATGGGTTTTTCCATCAGAAGATGTGCTCTCAAAACTAGAGAAATAACTTGATTTCATATCTCATTATCATCGTAGGTGTGGTTTCTAATAACATGTGTATATGTTTGAAGACGATGCATTTCACCATTTAGTTTCTATATATGTATATGTGTACACACTATTTTTCAATTGCTTGATTTTTTTTTTTGCTCTTCTTTTGGTTTGAGTTTTATCTTCTTATTGTTTGTGATTAAACTATTCATGATATTTAAATCTGATGAGAAGATAGTTATGATCTTGATCAAGACTGCTCAAATATTCCCAAGAATAATCTGATGAAAAGATAGTCATGATATGGATTAAAACAGGGTTCATCTTTCAATTGGTTAAATGTCTCATTCGAAAAATAAACTTGTTATGGATGCTAGAAAATGATTGTTCTACATTGTAACTCTAATGTTGTTGTTGTTGTTTTTTCTTTTTTTTTTTGCAGGTTGGTGAAAATAGGCTTATTCAATTGCTAAAATTAAAATCAGACTATGAAGTAAGAGTAAATTATCGATGAGTCATTTTTTATGGATGCTAGAATATGATTGTTCAACATTGTAACTCTAATGTTTTCTTTTTTTTTGCAGGATTATGAAAATTATTCAATGAGTATAATGAAAATTATTTTTAATATTTTTAAAAAGAATAATTGTGTGTGAGTTTTTTTGGGTTAATTGGTGTTTGATACTTACATTTTGTCCAACATTAGTGTTTGGTCTAACATTTGTCTAACTTAGGGGTTGGTACTTGGAAATGTTGACTTTCGTTGACTCTGTTAAGTTTCATTTTAATTAAATTATCAGCTAAATATTCAGGTATTTACTATTTTACCTTTTATATGTCTACACATTATCCTTGCTGTCGCACACACTTTTGACACACTTCAAAATTAACCTAACCTAACCTAACTTTCCCCAACACTTTATTCGACGATTCATTCATCTCTCTTCCATTTACGAACAGAATCTTGCTTAAATCCTGATTATCATAAAAAATTATCAAAAAACAATCCATTCATCAATCAATGGAAACAGTTATCAAAATATTAACCTACACCACCACCATTTTAATTTCTTCATTTCTCAACTAAAAATCAAAAATTAATTGGGAATTTTCAGTACAAGCTTCACTACCGAACCTAATTATTTCTCAATTATAATTCCATCGATAACACCTGCAAGTATATAACAATAAACAAAATATCATTTCTTTATTTTGATTTATTTACTGAATCCTATTACTATTTCTCATTTTATTTTAATCTTCCCCAATACCCTAAATTGAACCTTGATATTTTCAATTTTTTTAGATAAAATCAGGTTTTGATAATATCCCACAATGATTCGATCAAAACCCATTAACCAATTTTAAGAAAACCCTCCATTACCAATCTGTTCTTCACCGTAAGCTTTGATTTACCACTATGCATTTCACGAACCGAAAATCTCAATCCAAACGGAAGCGAATCAGTATCGAATCGTTATTGTTTTAAAATCAATGACTCAGAAGCTGATCCAAATCCTAATCTTGACAAACCATGAATTTCATTTCTGATCTTGAGAAACTAGTAGCAGAACCTTCATTCGATTTAAGAATTATAAGGGTTTGGAGAAGGAAGATAAGACGGTTTGGAAATAGAATAGAGATGGAGAAAGTGAAAATGTGTTTGGTGTTACAATGGTAGTGTTTGAGAGACAGATTATATTTTTCTTTGAAGTAGAGAGACGGAGATGGTGGTGGCGTCAAGGGTTTCAAGAAGCTCTCGAAAGAATTTTAGGGTTGAAGGGTATGAGCGTAAATGTTTCTGATAAATATATTTAATAAATTATTTTTTAATAATTGTTAATGGAAGTCAAAATTTAGAGTATTCAACGTTGGTCAACGTGATTTCCAAGTACCAACCTCTAAGTTGGACAAAAGTTAGACCAAACACTAATGTTGGACAAAATGTAAATATCAAACACCAATTAACCCGTTTTTTTTTTCCTTCTTTTTTTCATTAAATTTTCTTTTTACTGTTCTACGGTTGAAACATGGTTATAACATTTTTTTTTTAAAATTTTTTTTTATGGTGCATTCATTTCTTTATTTGATGAGGAACCCATTAATAGGGTTATTAATATCTCCATAATGAAAGGAGGTTACAAACATCACATCCGCTAGATGTCTTTAACTGGGATGAGACAGAAATGGTCGGATTACCTGTTTGTCTCTGAAAATGTTATCCGACCGTCCAAGGCTCAAAAACTCATTCTATTTTTATATTATAGATGGCATAACAAAATCTTAATCCAATGGGAAATATCATAATTTCAAATAAAAAACCCAAAATCTTCTCACGTCAACAAAGTTTACGTTTACATTCTTACGTTCGGAAAGCTTTGTGGGGCTGAAATTGAAATCTGTCTATCCCATAATTCCATAGTTGGAATTTGTCTACATTGAAACTAGCTCGGGTTATCAATACAGTATAGGAAATATTAGAAATTTCGGGACCAAACCAAAATCGATTCATTCGGGCTCGGTTCTTGGTCCTAAGTTAGACTCATTAGAAATATTGGTACTGACCATTTGGAACCAATAAACTTTTGGGTCCTAATTAGTTTTACCCACTAAAACCCAATACAATATAGGAAATATTATATTTTTAAGTATTTTAAAATTTAAAGATTTTGTCTAGTCTCGTTTAGAATTATTTTGTTTAGATTTTGAACGACCCAGCATGCATTGGGACGTACGGATCTTTGTGTTTTTATTGGGTCTGGTTCCAAATGCATTATACAGTATAACTCCTATAAAAATAATAGTATCGGGAACGGTAAAATTTATCAATTTATCGTGATATTAAATTATCCATAAAATAATAGTTATTAACTTATATATTAATTATTAATTTATCAAAATATTCTATAATTCTTGCCACCAAACACTAAATCAAAGATTCAACCTTATGACACAGAGATAAGAGCTTTCAAGATGCATTATCTTCGTTAATTTTATTTTTGTCTTTAGGAAGCAGCATAACCGAATCCCGAGAAGATTAATGTTTTATTAGACACAATGAACCTTTCCGTTAGCCTGGACAAGGAAAGTAATATGATCGATTGGAAGCCGGAGATGAAAGTGTAGTTATAAAGCCACCTTCATGTAAAGAAACTATCAAAGTTGTGAGACGTTGAATAGTTTTTTTTATCAAAGAATCAATTTAAAGTTTTTATTCAAATTCGAAAGAATTCTCATCAGAAAAAAAAAACTAGTCGGAAGTCGTGCAACAAGCTGGGCTCCAATCCCTTTTTGAACTACCACACTTAACCTATGAAAAAGGAAATCTCCTAAACGCACATTAGCATCATGGCTAGCTATATAGTTGTGAAGCCGTTTAATAAAGTTTGTTGTTCCGTCACCAAGCTCACCAAGAGTAGTAAAGGCCAAAGCGCCAAACCCATATCGTTGCGAAGTGCATTTTTCAAAGTACTTGGCATTCTTGCGACTGAAAACATCCTTGATAGCTTGTCCCACCTCCAAAGAACGACCATTATTCCCAACAAAGGGCGACACAATCGTCACATCGAAGCAAACGTCCCGACCATTATCCCAATTGAGCACAAGAACATCAGCTGGTCTCAGAGAAGTACCGTTGTCTGCAAGAAGACCCAAGTCCACCTCTTTCCTTGCAGGCACCCCAGCTCGATAACACATGTCTTCAATAGTATCGCGTACCAAATCATGCCAAAATTTTAAACCCACTTCATTTGCACAGTGCATTGCATGGTCGCCAAAAACATCCATTTCTCTCTTGCATAAGGGGCACAAACTATCTGGTTCAAACAAGGGGATACCCATTCTATAACATACTATCGCACTAAACTGCCTCGAACCAATTTTTTGGTTTAAACCAGCAATAGGAATAGCCAGTAAGAAATCCAGCGCATGCTTCATTTGATTACTCTGCCATATGAATGAATCACGTGCAGAAAACTTGAAATTGGAAGTCAAGTTCTTCTTTACTGCATCGAAATATACAGTTGCCAGAGTTGACATAGAATCAGTGGTAGTGCTATCGATGCATATAGGAGAAACATGACTACACATAGAATTGAAAGAAGCTGCAACACGCTCAAGATGAGAGCTAAAACCACTGATACCGGTACGCCTCAAGATAACAGACTGCAGTTCTAGAGTTTGCAAACAAGACGCTAAATAGCAATAGTGCATTGTGTCTTGCATCGAGTAAACACCTAAACCACCTAATCTGAAGGGCAACGTGTTTTTTATTGCATCACGAAACGACAACACTAAAAACTCCTCTGATGCTAAGAAAAATCCAAGATGAAGTTCATTGTGACATCAATTTCAAGAAAAACCAGGTCACAATTAAAGCATAAAAGGAAAACTAAATTTAATATAGGAGTTTTTTTTTTTTTGAAACTGCAAGGTTGAAATTAATTAGGAAGAAGTGTTTACAAATGAGTTATCCACCTGCAACTGATGTTTTATGCAACTAGGTGAATCTATTAACCAAACACTACTTAATCTCTCAGTTCTAGCTAACTTAGAGAGAATATCAACTATCTTATTTTGCTCTTTAGGCACATAGTTACATTGCCAAGAGACTGAATTATTAAAAAACTTTTTAATGTCTAAGATCAAGTTGTGAATCCTCCAATCAACTGTGAAGTTCTCCTTGCTCATTGTGCCAAGAGAATGAATTATTAAAAAACTTTTTAATGTCTAAGATCAAGTTGTGAATCCTCCAATCAACTGTGAAGTTCTCCTTGCCCATTGCTTCCACCACTATCTTTGAGTCCATTTCAAACTGAACGGTTTGCAGATTCATTTCCTTAGCCCATTTCACGGCCTCCCAAAGCCCTCTACATTCAGCATGCTCTGGACTTGTCACATGAGTTAGATGGATGCATTTGGATCCCTGATATGTACCTACAAAATCATAAGAAATTAGTCATATACCTCATGTATCTGTGACTTTCATATATGAACCATTTATATTAATTTTAAAAGATCCTCTATTAGGAGGAAACCAGTGAAGATTGTTTCTAGGCAGCAAATTAGGAGTTCTTGTAGTTGCAGTTGATCTGGCAGCAAACTCAGCAAACTCATTCTCACATCTTTTGATTAACCCCTCATTTGAAATGTTACAACCTTTGAAAACTTTATCGCATCTTGCATTCCAGAGACACCAAGCAACAATTAATATTGTGCAGAGACTATCCTGTGTAATTTGATTAGCAATGAGTCTATCGAACCAATCACACAACCAACTGACCAGATTACTGATATTATCAGTTTGTAAACCAAGGATAGCGAACCAAGTCCTTTTTGAAGACGAACAATTTAAAATGTAGTGTGTAGAGGTTTCCAAAACCTGATCGCATAACAGACAGTTAGCTCTTTCTCCATTAATAAAGTGCCACATCTTGTCTCTTGTAGGCAGGATATCTTTTAAACACTTCCATGAAAACTGTTTGATACGGGGAAGAAAGGAAAGCTTCCATAATCGTTTAAATATATTCTTCATTCTCTGATTTATCGGAGAATTGTTGTTCTTTTCTTCACACATTTTCCTGTACGATGACTTAACCGAAAACTTACCAGATTTTTCAAGAGTCCAGATTATATATAGGAAAAAACCTATAACTTTTTATTAGTTCATAAATTTAATGAATTATTAATTTAGCACGTTATTCCCAACTCGAAACCAATAAAATTCATTAATTTATCGTTGTTGTTAATTTATCGCGGATTAGTTTATAAAGATTTTACTAGACCAAAAAGCTGGCGAACCGGACCCATCAACAGCGGTAACCGAAATTGACCGGAGAAAGACTTTCTTATTTGTATTTTAAACTTTGGCAAGTTGTGTGACTCGACTCGACAATCTTAAGATTATTTTTCTTCCCTACCTTCATTCCTTGTTTGTGACTAATAGACCACCTAGGCTCCAAGCATAAATAAGTCCATCTCATCCTTTTAACCTCTCCAAAAGGTCTTTCCATCTCTTCATCACTTCTCTATTCTCCAAAAAGCCTCTTGCGCCCTCACCATCAGATCTATCCAACGCACCGGCAGCTTAACAAAGAACCAGAGTCAGATATGTCGATCAGATCATTACTGATAGCCAGGTTAGTCTTTCCTACTCTGTTATACATGAAATGAAGCGCAACAACAAGTAATGTAATGTTAATGCATGACCTGCTAGCAGGAAGAGCAACTTGAGAGATTTGAAGGCGGGAAGGATCGTAATTGGTGCCGCTACAAGTTTAATGTTCCATCAAAATAACAATCCTGCTGCTCCTGCTGCTTGCTTCTCCTCTGCCACTAGTACTGCACTTGGTGGTGGAAGCAGGTGTGTTTTCTGAGTCTATGTTAATTGTAGTTTGACTAATTACACTACTAGTCAGTTAATAGAAGATGAAGCAACTTTGTACATTTTCTTGACCTCGGATCTTCGGTAATGCCAACTTACCAGAGAGGCATCTACTGCAGTGACTCTGCACCGCGTCCTAAATTATGATTGGAATAAACTATTCATCTACTACAATGACCAAATTTAGTTACATTTCTCTGCGTGCTATAGAACTCACTAGATCATTTCTTATTGCTGTTTGTTAATTATTAGTTCACTAATTAGATAAACTAAAGCAAGTTTTGCCGCTTTTAGGGATGTTATTGCAAATATCTACCCCCTTAATAAGCAAGTTTTGGCTCGTTTGGTGATGCTTCAACAGTAATATATACTTTGTAGCAGTACTACTCATCATAATAATAACTTGGGGAAAATAAAGTATGCAAGAGTCTTATTAACTTTAGAATTTCAAAGGGAATTGGTTCAACATTAATGATTGAATGAAGATATAGATAGATACTCATACTACCCCACTTAAAGTTTAAAACCATACCTCGAAAGCACTTATTCTTTTTCTCTTTTAACTTTGTAATCTTTGAAAGTAACGGCCTGAGAACGGAATAACCAGTTGAATATCAATTTTTCGCTTTTTCATTAGCTTCATGTTCTTCATAACTATTGACTTTAATCTGCAATGAACATTGAGAAAGATATTAACAACTACAGGGCAAGAAAAGAAAATAAAAATAAAAATGTTTTACTAACTAACAGTGACCCGACAACCCAAACAGAAGTTCTTAAGATATTGATATATTGAATATAGTAAAGCAGATAGCAACTAGTGACACTTCATTTTGCTGCACCAAGTTGTCCTTAACCGCAACAACCCTCGAATTATTAATATAAAATTTTACAGAACGAAAGCAGAATATAAGGTCAAGCCTGTGACTGCTTTGTGGACACTGGATACAGATTGGTTGATCCCCACATCTAAATCCTGATGATGGTGGTGGGCAGTGTATGGCCGCGGGTGTCAGTTTTTTTTTTGCGTGTACATGTTTAGACGTTCAGAGAAATTGATCGTTTAACAAACAGTGATTCCAATTTTCCGCAACTCAAAGCAGGTTAGAAGGCAAAGTGGCGCTGATAACAGGAGCAGCAAGTGGGATTGGCAAGGCATCAGCCCGAGAGTTCATCCAACAAGGAGCTCATGTGATAATTGCTGACTCGGATAAAGAAATTGGCTCACAAACTGCTACAGAACTAGGAGCACGAGCTAATTTTGTTCATTGTGATGTCACCGAGGAAAGCCAAGTTGCCGAAGCTGTAGATTTTGCAGTAGCTAGGCATGGAAAGCTCGATATCATGTACAACAACGCCGGAATTGTAGGCCCATCGTTCCCTCCAAGCATAGCTGATCTCAACCTAGATGAATTTGATCGGGTCATGAGGGTTAACGTCCGCGGTACAATGGCAGGAATCAAGCACGCTGTGCGTGTAATGAAACCAACACATGCAGGTTCTATTCTCTGTACTGCCAGCATTACAGGAATTCTAGGTGGACTGGGGCCACACCCTTACTCTGTGTCGAAGTTCACTTTGCCTGGAATTGTGAAGTCTGTTGCTAGTGAGATAAGCCAAGATGGAATCAGAATCAACTGCATTTCCCCATTCGTCATTCCAACACCACTTGTTGTTGCTCAGATGCAAAAGTTCTATGGAGTCGAACGGGAATGGATAGAGAACATGATTTATGAACTAGGGGAACTTAAAGGGGCAAAATGCGAGGACATAGATATAGCTCGGGCCGCTGTGTTTTTAGCATCTGATGAAGCAAAGTACATATCAGGTCATAACCTTGTAGTAGACGGGGCATTCACTTGCTTCAAGAGGCTAAATATGCCAAGGCCAGATCAAGTTGTGTAATTCTGGTCTGTCGTACAAATAATGCAAGAACATGCCAGAGCACTAACATGGATTTTAATGGTTGAAACGTGTATCAAGATACTAAAAATGACAAGGAAATACTATGTGAAAGTACATCCAGTGTTATTATGTTAACTCACTTTATATGTGTGTGTGACTGCCTCTATATCCAGCTGTCTGGTGTTATATGATTAGTAATTCTTCCATCCTTTTCACCCGTATTACGCCTGAATGAGAGAAGGGATCCTCAACAAAACTGTAATTGCAGCTTGTGCAAAATAATTTCTGAAATAAACAGCTCAGGAAAGTAAAAACCAGGACATTAGATTGCTAAGTTACTGAATGCAGAAGAAACTGGGTCAGAATAAGCTGTTTCACTAAACTGGTCTTAACATTTTGATCTAATACCGCAGCCATCTTTTAAGACTCCAGAACCTTTAAGCAAGTTAACTTGAATTTTGCGCTCCCCGATTATAAGCAATGAATGATAAGTATGGAAATTCTTAATTAATTAGATTTTTATACTTCACTAAACGAGATAAAGCAAATTTACATTCATAATACAGAAAGATTGGAGAATTAAGATTTAGGGTAATCATGTAACATTGACTTACAATGCTGAGAACATTTGTTGGGTGAGATACTGCTTTTCACTAGTAATTGGTGCTGGAACATTTCCCATACTTCAACTGATGGAATTCGGGGCAAGCATGGAGGCTTTTGAAGGTCAATAACCGGCAACGATTACTAGCCTCTCGCTATGATCAAGAAGCTGTTCTTTTCTCTGCTCAAACGAAGGGTATTAACCGTCACAATTCAAATCTGCTAGAAAACTTCTTAATTTCTTATGCTGTTCATGCATAAACAGTTCAACTTCTCTACCATACAAATTAAACATGAGTGTATATAACCTGCAGTACCTTCTAGACTTCCGGCTGCAGTTTTTTCAATCTTGTCATTTCTATAGCTCCAACATCCACCCAAACCCAATAAACTCTGCCAGCTCACAATATTAGGTTCAAATGGCAGTCATAGATTCCAGTGTGTCTTCCAAATTTCCGGCTCTAGCGTAAATATCAATTATACAATTGTGATGCTCGATGGTTGCATCAACAACAAAATTAACTTTTCATAGAGTCTAGATATTGCCTTGCTTCTAAAACCAATCCTGAATGGCTGCACATATGCATTCTCACCATAAAGTCAGAGATCAAAATACCTCTAACTAGTTGAATCAGTGTGTATTTGCCAACTTCAAATCAACAAGCACCAGACACACTTTAAAGATACTATTGCATATATAAAAGGGTTCGAACCAGAGTTTCTTTGAGTTCCTTAGCTTGTGCATAACCTACCATTAGACCAGTCGGCATTTTCTCACTCATCCTATCAAAAACAACTATAGAACTATCTAAACGCTCACACTTGGCCTACACATTCACAATCACAGTGCCAATATAAACATCAGGATTTAATGACAACATAATGCACTCGTTACCAAAACACATTCTGAGCATAACTAGATATAATAATATTCCAAGAAAAGAAATCCTACCCGGCATTTCATCAAACAGCTTTCGTGTTCCTAAAAAGAGGATGAAGAAGCTCACTACCAGTGGTAGTTGGTAGTTATCAACTACCTTACAAACAAAGGACAATATACACATGTCACATGTGGAGGAAATACCATTTGATATGAGACAAATAATAAATTTAGCCGACGCCACTACAAGTGAATTTTGCACCCAAAAATGAAAAAACCATTGTGGATGGAAACCAATTTGCCATTTTGGCGTTAATAAAACGGGTTAGGAAGAAAAACATCGATCCGTTTCAGATTATTTATTCGGGTCTCTTTTTTTTTTCTTTTTCTAAACGGACCAACGGAGTGACATTTTTCTTTTGTTAATACACCCCGGGCACATCGGAAATGCAAAAAAAAAGAATCCCAATATTGTGATGACAATCCTAATTTATTACGTGGTTGGGAATTTTCTCTTCTCGTCGATGCATTAACTGTGATACATGCACGTCTTCTGTCTTAAATAGGTTCGTTATGGAAATCCACTTTTTTGTTGTAAATCCCAATAGCTCTTATATCATGAGAGGTCGAAAGAGAACAAAAACTTTGATGAAGAAGACTGAGGTGGACTGGAGTAAGCAAGAAAGAGACGTACCAGAGTCGAACAGTTAAAAGGAGCCAGATCTGAAGAAGAAGCAGAATGCGACCAGAATATGAATCGAAAAACTAAAGAGAGGTCTGGTGGGTCATGCAACCGAGGTCGAGGATCATGTCAGTTCTTCTCTCTTCTTTTTTTACCTCTTGGAGATAACTGAAAATTGCTCAGCAGTTTATAAATTCAAGTATATACTTAAATCTAGGATTATGTGCTTGGAGCTTCGTGCATGGACTAAAATTTTCTGCTGCTCTAAAATAGTTTGTCCAGTGCAAATATGTGCACTCGATTAATCTATGTATTGTGCACCCCATTAATCAGAAGTTCAACACTCTGCCTCTAAACACTAATACAAAACAATAATATTTCAACGTTGCAACACATTCTATCTTAAGCGACTACTACCTCAAGGGATAAAAATTATCCCATAGTACCAATCTAGATCCCACGAGGGCAGTAAGAAGAAGTACAGTAAGTTTCTAGGACTAGGACCATGTGGTTGCAGCTTGAAGGTGAGTTAGATGGAGAGAGTAGCAAGTAATAATGCATGATGATGAATTCACGAGAAGCTTGGTCATATGATTCTGATTCTCTTTAGCACTGCACAGCTACTTACGTCATTCATTATTCCAAACACTCTCTTTTACACTCTTTTTCTATATCCGCATAACTGCCTACCGTTTCTTTCTTTCTTTATCATCATCATCATCAATCAATTACGTAAGGCTTTTTTTCATCATTTCTTTTGTTTTCTTGCGATGCCTTCTGGAAATAAATAAATAACAATAATAAAAAAAAACGCATTCTTTAGGCCGGTTTCTATGGGGTGGCTAACCCATCCATTTTGCATGCCAGGTGGCCTGACAAACTGGCCACGCCATTATAGGAAATAAGTTAAGCGGTCGAGTCTCAACAGAGCGGTAAAAACTGCATCGCTAGCGGTGCATGTTGAGGGGTGAATATGATTTTGGTCCTATCCGTCCTAACTACACCAAATGACTACACTTTTTAGGAATGGTATGAAAGAGAACTTGCTTTCTGTTGTACTATGGACCTCCTTTTATAGATTTTTCCAAAAACTCTTCCTTTTATGATATCATGACACATATCGTAAACCTCCTTAATTACCACTAATGTCACTCCTTCTCTAATACAACCTCCTTCTTTTCCCTTAATTCCCTCATTCTCATTTTCTCCTCATGGACACTTCTTAGTGGACTTGTGCCTTAATCCCCAAATCCCCTTTATTCATGTTGGATTCGGCACCCCTTTAGGGGGCTCTCTAATTCTGCTAAGGGGTAATAATTTTCATGTATCAACAGTGCAGTCTAGACTGCTAGTGGTCTTCGTAAAACCGGTCGGTGTAGAATTTGTCGCTTATTAGATAATGAAGTAACAGTTATTTCCCCCCATGTTTCCCTATAAATTCACCCCATTCAATTCAATTTGATTACTCCTCAACAATTCATTGTTTCATTAACTCTATCATCCTACTCTTTTGTACATTTAATGCTCTGTTTAATTTTTAGTTTCAAATCAATGGATTCTTCTGACGAAGAGGTGCGTATTCATATGGATCGATTTGAAGAACAACAACGAATATTCGTCCAGGAGTTGCAACAAATTGATGATGAGTCAGATGAAGATAGAGAACTAACCAACAATTTGATGCATCTGTATTCATCGGGCCATATACCTAGAGATCCAGGCGTTGCAAGAAGATATACGTACGGGGGTCGGGATGAATGGCACGAGAAGCTGATCCACGATTATTTTCTTCCCGACTTTGTGTTCTCTGATGAAAATTTCCAAGGACGGTTCTGCATGCCCCGACATTTGGTGCTAAATATTATTGGTGAGCTTTGTCAGGTAAAACCTCAATTTAATTATTAGTATGATGCACTGAATATTAGAGGTCATATCCCTGAACAAAAGGTTACTTCGGCCTTAAGGATTCCAGGATATGGTCAACTTTAGTTCAATGTTAGCGTCAGCTACCTGCCGGTGAAATGGGTCGTTCATACTCGTATTTCAATAGTAGACAAATGGAACTGAAAAAGGATGTGGAACGGGCTTTTGAAATTCTGAAGCGGAAGCTCGCCATCATTTGTGGGCGTTATCGTGGTATAAGTGCTCGTGAAATGCATAAGACTATGCTGACTTGCATCATTATGCATAACATGGTAATTCAGGAAACCCGTCGTAATAAGAATTGGACTAACCATGAAGCTGAGATTCAACCAGCAAGAGGATCACCTGCAAGGAATTATGTGCAAATGACTAGTCATATTGAGAAATAACTCTGTATAACAGGTTAAGGAAAGATCTCAGAGCGAATATGTGGGATGAGTTTGGAATAGATGGGGGACGAATTGAATAACGTAGTCAGTTTAGTTGTTTAAGTTTAATTGTTTGTTTCATAGTTTTGTTTTGAAGTCGTTTAAGTTTAATTGTTTGTTTCGTAGTTTTGTTTTGAAGTTGTTTACGTTTAATTTTTCTTACGGTTTTCATTAGAAGTAGCGACTAGACTCAATCGCCAACAATCCTTATAAATACATACCACTTCATCCATTTCAAAATCACACCATTTCATCCGTTTCAAAACCACACATTCACTTATAAACTTCTCTACTTTCTGGGTAATTTATGGATAATCCTAGATTTACTGAAGATGAAAATTTATCTCTTCGTAGAAATTATGTAATATACTACCCGAAGAGAGGTGAAGAATGAAAAATGAATGGTTTACCCTGTATGAGTAATTTGGGTAAAATTCATGACGCCTTCTGCACAGATACAGGTAATCCTCATAACCGGGATCGAGCTACTTTGTTTTGCCGATTCATGACTATCAAAAAAGATTTTGTGGATTTTATAACTATGAGAAGGACTGTCAATCGATATTTTCTTAGAGGTGACACCAATGCTGAATTTGGAATATGAACTCGAGACGAGTGGCGAAGATGAAAAGAAAAAAATTTTGAATACGAAGGGCATTACCAAATTCTTAAGGAGTTTCTAAGAACTCGTATGGGATGTTAGGCTTAAGTTTAGTTTTAGTCTTAAATTTAGTTTTAATGGATGTTGTCAAGTTTAAGTTTTAATGTAATGAAAAAACTACTACAAAGTTTTAATGTAATGAAAAACTAGAATAATTTCATTCATCATAACCGAACTACTGCATCTTCATTAAAATTAAAGTTGATACATTAATTAATTAAGTGGCCTACTTCATCGTGGTATTTATCATCCCCATCTTCAGCTTCACCTCCAACTTGTTTTTCCAAATTTCTCTTGTTTCATTTTTCTTTCAACTCCTCTGCTAACTTGTCCATATCCATCTCCCATACCATCAATTGTCTGGGGGTCATTGTTGAGGTGTTTTCATTTAGAATCTTATTCTTGTCATAGTCTGAAACAATTTTTTCTTGAGTTTGTCGATGTTTTTTCATCTCCCTAGTAAAAAGATGTTGGTCTACTGCTCTTTGTTTTTCTACGGTCTTCTGATGATCTATTAAAGTATCCAAACAACCTTCACTTGCTTCTCCTTCTTGGGCAGATTTTCTCGCTGCTCTTGCAGCGTTTCTTCCTAATAATTTTCTTTTAAGCGCAGAATTGACATTCAAGTTGGAATTGTTGTTTGTTGTGGTTTTTGGTGAAGAAAATGGATTCTCCGGAGGGAGATGAGATATTTGAGATGGTTGTGAAACTTGCGTTGAAGCTGAAGAAGTGTATGGTGAACATGCAGGTACATTTTGCATGTTTGCTAACAATTCTGGATTATATTTGGGCAACACTTTCAAAATATGATAACAATTTTCATAACCAATGTTTTTTCCCATGTTTGTAGTGCCAATCATTTAGACACTTTCGTTCGACATCAACATCGACAAGACCGCTCGCTCGAGCACGAGCATCTTACATTATAGCAGCAACATACAAGGAAACTTGGGCGTTGATTACAACGAAGCGACCGGACAATCCATTTATATCACCATTGTTGATGTTCATAGTTTCATCAAGAAATTTAGCAAATATGTTATCCCACAACTTGGTAGATTGTTGTTGACCACCATGGACACTATCTTGTGTAAAGAACACATAGCTTCTGAAAATGCATTCATCTTCGGCTGAGAATCTTCTTGCTTTTAGTTAACTGAGAATTAGATTGAGACATATTAAAAAAAGAACTACACTACGAGTGAATCAAAGAGTTGGATGATGAAATTTGTTTTAGATTAACAAATGTGAAGAGAAGAGAAGGTCCAAGTTAAAATGGAAGAGGAATTTGGTATTTATAGGGGGGAGATTTATGGCCGTCAGATCAGATTCTAGGTGGCGACGAAGACTAGACCAGCCGGCCGAATATAAACCATTGTCGGTCTAAACAACACCGAACGATGTAATCTTGACCGAGCGGTCGAGACTCGACCACTCAGAAACTTGATCTGGCCTGGCTAAGTGGCAAATTTGCCAGTTAGCCATCTCTATAGTGGGTGCAAAAGTGGCAAAAGTGTGGGTTATCCAGGCCCATAAGAACCGGCCTTAGAAAGTGAGTGGTTAACTCTTTTTGTGAAGTCATGAGCTGAAAAGATGAGGGTACCCAAATACACCACAATATTTTTTTTTTATCATAACCTATATATAAACCTATTGGTGATCACTCAAGGAAAATTTCAACACAATATCCACTTGATATAGGGTTAGTCCGAACTGGCCTAACTCGTGAATTAAATATCAAAGGCAAGTGGAGAAAACCAATACACTTTGTGTGATTGTCTATGGATATGGAATCAATACAATACAACAACAAAGTGATCACTTGATAAAAGGTATGGAAATAACCAAAACCAATGGGATCAATATCAAGTACCCTGTTAACGTACAAAGTGCAATTTACTTTAATTATAATAAAACAATTATAATGCGGAAATTAAAAGTAAATGGCACAACAAGATTTTGTTAACGAGGAAACCGCAAATGCAGAAAAACCCCGGGACCTTGTCCAGAATTGAATACTCTCATGATTAAGCCGTTATACAAAATCTAAACCAACTTCGTATAGTTGAAAGCAAGCAAGTAAACCTATAATTAGCCTAGTTCCATATGTATTCCCACGCCTCCGACTTGTAGTAAGTCACGTACTTGGAACAATTCCTTTGGTTCGTATTACAAACAGTAAAGGAACAACAAATATGTTCGGTAACAACTCTTTTCAACCAAGTGATATGAGTTCGACAAAAGGCTCTTCCGTTTATCCCAATAAACTCCTTTGTCAGGTCCTTAGATCTATATAATAACAACTACCAAAGTAATTGTCAAGATTTTTCAATCAATACTTTGAATCACAAAGAATTGTATTGATGCCGATCTACTCAACTAATCAATCTAATCTACCACAAGGATAAATCGATTATAGTTGGATCCTCTTTACCCGAAACAAGTATTGCGCACACCAAATATTATGAACCCAAATCAGAAATCTTCTTCATCTTCAAATCTTCTTAGATCTTCAATAAACACCTGCACACAATCAAATGGAATCTCTTGTGATCAATCACACACAGAATGGAGTCTGTTAACAATGATTATCACAAGACGTATTTAGATCTACAAACAGTCTAAAGATCCCCGTCGAAACTTCGATATAGTTTGACTGAATCTTATATCAGAAGAGAAGATTCACAAGCATAAACAAACTAGGTGCAATCAAATTTCAACAACCGTTAGTAAATCAAATCAATCGAAAACTAATAATAAGTCGCAATTATCTAGTTTCCCACCAACGGTATTAATAGAGCTTCTCAATCCCAAAGAAGTCTTTAAACCGATCGGCCGTAAGAGATTTCACCTAATTAGGTTACTAACCTCTCTGAATAGGCGGCTCCACCAGAAACAACACAACTAGGTAATTTTGCTGGCTCTGAAGATTAGTTTGCTCGAAATGCAAACTTTGATATATTTATAGACCAAGGAAGTTTGGATATCAAGGAATTTCCAAAACCGAAAATATTCTCAAGATATGCAATATATTTCCAAATTCGGTTTCCATAATTCCTGGAAATGCAATCAATAGTAAATATACATTACTAATTTTCAGCAAATCTCCGACTAGTAAATGGACATTACTAATTTTTATTTTCCAAATATAAAATTAAAAACCTTAATTAAAAGATTCTCAATTTATTTTCGACTTGGGATTCTCCTTTAGCTATTAAGGAATATCTTTGAACAGTAAAAGATAAGCGTTATCGCACATGTTCAAAGTATGTCGACATCTTTACTTTGTAAGTCCTCTTTCATACTTATAATCTTGGAATCGATTTTCCACACTTCTAAACAAGTTTAGAATTGGTTCATCTGACTTCCAAGAACTATGTGATTGATTATCCTATCAAATCACCAAACATGGGTTCAACGGTTCTACCAAAACAAGTTTCGGTTCTACCTCCATGTGGGTACTAGAAATAGTCACGCTAGTTACCAAAACTTGGTTGACTAGGTACTAGGATCGGTTCCCACATATATATGGTATCTAACTTGTATTTGTTGCACATATCCATGGGATCGGATCCCAATGTCTAAAAACGTGTTGTACATGTTCATAGGATCGGTTCCCAATATCTAGAAACTTATTGCACCTCTTACAAGGATCTATTACCCTCTTGTGATCGGTTGCGCCTCTTACTAGGATCGGCTCCCCCTTGCCTAGAGTTGGTCATACTCATAACACTAAATCAATCATACCATCTCAGGTGATTACTTAAGATTGGTTTCATTAATAAAATTCATACCAATACAAAAATAAGGCCTTGTGAATAGTTTTACCAAGAACATAAGCAAGTCATGAGCGGTTATACTAATCAAACATATTGGTAGTTCAAAAGATATGCAATGAATAACAATACCAATAAGCCTAGAGATTTCCCTTCCGATTCACAAAACAAGTTCATGAATTTACTTTCATTAAACTAATGTAAAACATTGTTTCCTATGATGAAATCTTCACCTTATACCCATACATAATCACAATAGCATTCAAACGATTATGTCGATATCTTATATACGAAGTTCAAAAGATAAGCGTTATACTTCGTATTGTATTCCTTAATACTACGTATAACTAGAGTATAATCATTCATAGCTTTGCAGTTATGTTTTCAATATGCACGACTTGAAAGATACGTTAGGGAATGAAACATTTCAAGTCAAATATTACTAACCTCAAATGGAAGGATGATGTTGTCGTTGTAGCTACGTACTTCTTCACATTCTTCAAGTCTTCATGTAGTACTTGCAATGTCTCATATCCTAATACTTTCAAGCTAACATATACGAAGTTGACTCTAGTATATAATCAAGCGACTCTTTAAATGAGTTTTGGTTCACTAAAATATGACAACCAAAATTGACATACCAACGCTTGGTGGGTTCAACCGAGCTATGCTCTAACATAGAATCAATAAAAAAATTATATTTTTAAGTGGACGGTCTAATATGAATCTTGGCTAGTTTGGACCTATCACTACATGACAAAATAATACATTTTGAACTAAAATGAAAAACTTAGCCAATTATTTTCTTTAATGGATTTACCCCTGATTAATTAGTGTTAATTCGGGTGATTAATAGATGTTTAGTCAGGTTAACCGTGAAATAAACTAAGTTAATTCATTATCAAGACATGATTATTTTTTATTTATTTATTGACAAAATTTAACCCAGTGGATGTCCATGCACTTGTAGACCGATTCAGGGTTGATGTTTAAATTCACAAAAAACACCTAGAATCGGTGCATATTATGTTAGAGCATTGCTCGGTCGAACTTACAAGTGTTGTTATATCAATCTTGTTGTCAAATTTAGTTGATCAAAACTATATCTTGATTTCTAGTCTACAATTAGTCAAGTTTCGGATTAGGATAGACGTGTAGTTGAGAATCGGACATCGCTGTGTTCTACTGTTCGAAGTCGAAGATCAACCGAAGATTTTGGAGAACTTCTTCAACAAAAGGTAAGTGAAGACTGAACCACCTATTTCACAAGTTATATTCATCCTTCAATCTATAAGACGATTCGCATGACTAATTAAACTATCACAAGCATATCAAGAATTTTGAGTCAAGTTTATCTTGGTAATTAGTTCTCGAAATATATATGACTAAGCTTAATGAACATTTGTTCATACTTGATGAATTTCAATTAAGAACAATTTATTATTCAGAATCTAAATCGTGATTCAATATTATCAATCGAAAATAGCCTGAACATTGATATGTGTTATTGAACTTATTTGAGAATGTTTCAAATTGATTTAGAGAGAAATATAGAACTACTGTAAATTTAGATACAGGAAAGTACGCATACCAGTTTCACAAACTGGGAAGACTGTTATAGGTCTGGAGCCGCAGTACAGTACCGGCATAACTATAGTTTGGCAGCGACTTAGTAGTATGCATACCCAATATCCATACCACAAAAAGTCCGTGAACTCGTGAACCTAGAATGGTATGCATACCTAGTATGCATACCGAAAAAGAACTGTTAGTTTTGAAACCGGTGTGGTATCCATACCCGGTACACAAACCGGAAAAATTCTATAAGATCCGGAACTTATTTTTGTCTTTAGTGGTGTTATAAGCCCAGGATTTTCCTATAAACGTCATACGAAGCCTTTTCACAATCGTAATGATTATCAAAAGGATAACTTTGTAAAGACGAAGACAAGATCCGATGCTCCCAATTGGAGAAAAACTAACTAGAAAAAGGATAGTCAATCGAATTCTCTTCCGAGAAATATTGAAGAGAGTAATGGGAAGAAGGTTCCAATTGTTCCTAAACGCACTCAAAGGTGGGTACCAAAGAAAGTCAATAATGCATTGAGTGTCAAAAAGAACGATCTCCCAGAAAATTTCATGACTATGGAAAAGGCAAAATCCATGATTTTAGAAGTTAAGAATTTCTTGGGAAATATGGATTTAGATATAAATGGATCTAAAATTTCTCTTTCATGATAAAACAAAAGTGAAACACAAGAATTGGTGGAAGAAAAAACGAAATAAGCCAAAAACTATAGATGGTGAAAAATCCATAGATACGGAAAAGTTTGTTTCAATCACCTGTGGTGAGCAAGACATTGTTCACCCCAACACAACTTGGTTGTGTTGAAAGTGCATCCTCACCAAGAAGCCCTGTTGAATACGGTGAGGAAAGCAAAAGAATTAGGGCGCACATGTCATGTTGGGTAAGATATTGAATATTTGGTAAAGTCGTAGGATTCGTGATTAGATTCTCCTAAAAAGTATGTCTATAAACTTAATCAAGTTTTACGATTTCATTATTATATGCTTGATGCCATGATCTGTAGATATCAAAAACGTGTTTTTTTTTGTACTCTTATTAATTTTTCTCACTAAGTGATTTGGTGGAAACCCGAGTATCATTTTGATTGATTGTTTAAATATATACTTGAAGTTCAATACCCACTGTTTCGAGAGACAATTTTTTTTATCTCTAACTTGTTGAACCTAATGCTCCTAAGAGATGATTCCATGCGAAGAGGTTTATAATATTTTTTCTAAATGTTTATGACAATAATCCGTAGTGATCGTCATATTTGTCTTCTATGCACTTATGATTCCGTGTACATCATTCACCATTAGATAAGAGATAATGGATCGTAGGTGAAGTACTTATAATAAACAAACCAATGCGGCTAATGATCCATGTATCTTGTGTATTGTTCATGTCTACCTAACTTGATTTGTGTTTAAGATTCTTAAATGTCCGGGTTTAAAGAAATAAACAGTGCTGATGACTTGTTGTTTTTGGTGAATTCAAAATAAGAAAGTTCAAGAATGGGCAGTGGTACGCGTACCTCTGGGACTTTGTATTTTTTTCTTTGTCAAGGAAATCTTTTTTATACGCTTTTTATAGCCATTATTGGTATAAATACAAGCGTAAAAGATTGATTCTTCTCTTTAGGAGAAAATCAACTTGTATGTTCTTTACAAGTTTATATCCTAGATAAGATGATCGGAATACTTGATCCTCATGGATATTCTTGTATATTGCTCAAAATCTTATGAGATATATGTGCTCTTTATTGTTTGGTAAGTTGAACTAATATCTCACATATGCTCAAAAGTTAAATCTATTAAGTTTTTATACACTAAATATAGAATAAACTTTTTGAGAATTTTCGCAGTATTGATCTACTTGTGATCATATTTCTGTGTTATTACTACACTATACACTCCGTAAGATTTTCTTATGTACAGGCATACCGATTAAAATTATCTCTTTGTTCGTAACTGGCGTTGAGATTAACTTATACTGATGTTCAGGATACAAATCCATGTGATTTGTTAATTTCCGACAAAATCCTCATTTTTTACAAAAGTAAGGTCACTCATGTTGTTCTCTTGGGAATGACACCAAATGGGGGAGAGTTCTTAAATGAACTTGTGCTTAATTGCTATATCTTTGTGGGGTGTGTTGTTGTGGAATTTAAAGGGATTACTTATATCTTAAATCTCCTAGATGAGAGCTAGGTATTCCATACTCTGTGATATCATATAAATAAAGTTGATATGTAATTCCTTTAAATCTTGAAGCATCTTTTGGTTGAATTCATTACGATCCCATGATTTTCTTACCTTCAAAGTTGTGATAGAATTGTATTTTGGAGAAGATAATAATACCATGTTTTTGTACAACGATAATTGAGAATAATTTTTTTTGAAAAGTTGTTATCGCTACGGATCTTCAACAACAACGATGTTGAGTTGAGCACGTTCAGAATAATTGCAACTTGAAGTGACGAAGAATTCAAGCATGATGGATTCAAAGAGTTTTTGAAGCTTTATTTTTGTGGAAATATTATAAATACCCTCCATTTTTATTGATCTTACACAAATACCCCCGAGGGATTACTTCTGGAAGCAACTTTTTTGGAGTCAACTTAAGAAAGTTGCTTCCACTTTTTGGAAGCAACTTGTATAAAGTTGCGTCTACTTCTGGAAGCAACTTGTGATAGTTGCTTCCACTTTCAGAAGGTAGGGGTGTTTTTAAAAATTGAATAAGGGTATATTTTATGGGGCGAATTTTGAGGGGTATTTAAATAATGTTCCTTTATTTTGCAATCCATATGTATTGATAGTTTTGTCACCAAAATTGACAAAGGGGGAGATTGTTAGAACATATCACGGTCGAACTCACAAGTGTTTTTATACCAAGCTTGTTGTCAAATTTAGTTGATCAAAACTATATCTTGATTTGTAGTCTACAGTTAGTCAAGTCTCAGATTACGATAGATGTGTATTTGAGAACCGGACATCACTGTGTCCTACCGTTTGAAGTCGAAAATCAACCGAAGTTTTTGGAGAAATTCTTCAACAAAAGGTAAGTGAAGACTAAACCACATATTTCTCAAGTAATATTCATCCTTCTATCTATGAGACGATGCCGGATGACTAATTAGACTATTACAAGCATATCAAGAATTTCGAGTCAAGTTTATCTTAGTAATTAGTTCTCTAAATATATATGCCTCAGCATAATGAACATTTGTTCATACTTGATGAATTTCGGTCAAGAACTATTTATTATTCAGAATCTAAATTGGGATTCAAGATTATCAATCGAAAATAGCCTGGAACAATGATATGTGACATTGATGTTACTTGGGAATGTTTTGAATTGATTTAGAGATAAATATATAACTACTGTAAATCTGGATACAGGAAAGTATGTATACCAGTTTCACAAACCGAGAAAACTGTTATAGGTCCGGAGTCGTAGTACATGTATCTAGTACACGTACCTTCGTAGCTATAGTTCGACAACGACTTAGTGGTACGCTTACCCGGTATCCATTCCACAAAATGTCTGTGAACTTATGAACCTGGAATAGTAGGCACACCTAGTATGCATACTGAAAAAGAATTGTTGGTTTTTGAAACCGGAGTGGTATTCATACCCGATACGCAAACCGAAAAAGTTCTGTAAGATCCGTAACTTATTTTTTTATTAAGGGTACACGCATGCCCGGTACATGTACCATGACAAAAATAATCACGAACAAGGTAGAGTACAAGTACTTGCCCTATCGAATATTTTCAGATGCACATAAAATTATTTCTGTGAGATAATTAGCGTTTGAATAAATCTCTAAAAACACTATATAGACATGATTGGTCACATTAAAACCTATTTTTGTGACTCAAACTTAAAGTATTAAGTGTTATATTAAATTGATTAATCTTATGGTTTAATCAGCTAGTTTTTGCTAACCGTCCATGAACAATGTCTTTATACACGGTTTGGTTACGATTCATCCTAACAAGAGCGTATATATCGGTATGTTAATCCCATTTCAAAAATTCATCTAACGTTGGATATTGTTTGCTTGTATCCAATGCTATCTTAGCTTTAACCTAAAGCAACCTGTATTTTCAAAGTCTATATAATGGAGAACCTCAAGCAACTGGGATTTTTGAACCCTGACACTATTCTTTGTGTGTCCTCTCCCTAAAACCCTTATAGGGTTTAACGACTAAAATACTTCACCTACAGATTCGTGAATCCATGTCCAACTATCTTTTATCTTGATAATGCGTGTATCCTGATCTTGTTTGATTGTTGAGCTACTCACTCAAACAAGATAGATAGAAATCGCAAAGTTCTCTTCGTTCCAGACTTTGTAATTCCACATGTTTAATACTTGTGAGGTGAATAAGAATCTAGGCTTCTTTTCGGGAAGCATAAGTCCAGATTTTGGGGTTAGCTAGACTTCGTTTATTGCTATTGATTTCCAGTCTCATCTTAATCTACGATCAAAAAGGAAATCACACATATAGGCTCTGTGGGAGGCAGATTGGTTTAAAGTCTTCAATTGAGTTGAAGCAAATCTTATGTTGTCAAGGACGTCAGCTGAGGGAATCAATTGTGCGGAGTCCTGCTGGGATTCAAGAGATAAGGAGCGCAATTGTAACTGAATTATTGTGAGGGTTTAATTCGGTTTCACCTACATTGAAGTTAATTGGTAGTATGCTAGTGTTTGTAGCGGTTTAATACAGTTTGGTGTTCAATCTGGACTAGGTCCCCGGGTTTTTCTGCATTTGCGGTTTCCTCGTTAACAAAACTTCTGATGTCTGTGTTATTTCTAATCTGCATTATATTGTTTATCTTTATAATTCAAATATCACAGGTTGTACGTAAATCAATCAAAGTAGATATATCCATCCTTGTTTGTTGGATACGACTTGATTGATTCTTGGATATTGATACTTGGAATCGTCCAAGAACTCTCATACGTAAATCAGGTTCACGAACTTGTCTCTATAAACTCCTGACTGTGAGAGAAAGAGATATAAATCTAAATATTACTCGTTGATTGAGATTCATTAAGTTGAACTCTCAGAATTGTAGTTTAGTTTTTTCATACAGGTTGCCTCAGAAAAAAGTTGGTGGTGTATTTTGGTATCCCCACGTTTTCATATTACTTACTACATAGCCTGATTGTAAAAATCGGTAAGCACGATACACGCAGATAAACCGATTCCAAACAATACACAACAAGAATCGGTTTATTCGAGTGCTCATGTAATCCGATACCGGGTTAAAAGGTACACAGACAAGTTGGGCATTTTCTCCACTAAGAATAGGTTTATGTTGGCATTTAGATGAATTGATTCTATCAACAAAGAGAAAACTCACAATTATGTGTAAAACACAATTCAAATCCATACTCGGGTTAAGAGTGAGTATGAAAGCATACACATTTTCAGTTCGAGTATAATTTATACTCATTTTTGGATTTAGTTGATAATAGGGATAGAAAACAGTGTCAGAGCATTGCTCGGTTGAACCCACTAGCATCGGTGTGTCAAGTTAGTTGTCAAATTTAGATGACAAAACGCATTCTTGATTTAGTCTCATAAAAGTCAATTTCAGACTAGATTAGTTTTAAGAAGTAGAATATAAAATCAAAACTATCCTTGAAGAATGAAGATTGAAGACTACACAAGGACATCTTGGAAAACTTCATTAAATGTTAGTAACAAACACGTGATTCTCTTATTTACGCTACCTCTCTATCTATCGATACAAGTGCTCACTCTATGGAACAATTCCTTTGACGGTAAATATACACTTATGTACACACTCGAGGATATTTTTTCTCAAGACTTATTTGAGAATGACCTTTTTCCTTGGAAAGGTTCTCCTGTTGTAGTGACTGGGAAATATGAACTGAACGAGCCAAAAATCGCTCAATTCCGAGTTATAACGAAGAAGTTATGAGTGATTTATTAAAGCAACAGTTATTATGTGTTGCTAAGACAACTCGCAAATATGAAACTATGCACGAACTTTTTGCAACAGTTCGCGAACCAAAACCATGAACACGTGACTAAAAGCCTATTTTGGGCAAGTATTTGGGTGTTTCCTTTGCTAGACAAGGCAACTTTGTTTCCAAATAACCTAGATTTGATCATTCACTATAAATAGGGGTTTCATGTAACCACAAAATCTATACCTTGACAAATTATGTGTGTGCTTAATAAGGTTGTTTTTCATATCTTTGTTCTTCAAGAAAAAGAGAGAGATTTCAAAAGACTTTACTTGGTGATCGTAAAGCACAGGCAAGCTATCTTTTTTGATAGTTACTGAACCTGTTTCTAGATGTTTTTCATAAACCCAAATTTGATAGATCAAGATATCTCTGGATTATTTCTAGGTGATCTTCTGAGGAAGAAATTAGGTTACGAAACAGTAAACCATAATTGCTGAGGAGTATCTTTTAAAGGGAATTAACGTTTTTGTAGAGGATTTTTAATAGCATCTTCTAAAGAGAATTGGGGTTCTGCAAGAAGGATCACAAGAGGTATTCCTAAAGATAATTGAGGTTCTACTAGTAATTCTACAGGTGCACGAATACAACTAAAACAGGTATTACATCTAATCCGAGGTCTGGCTATAGGTAATCGATGTAACATCTTAAATCAGGGTGTGTTCAATCTGGACTAGGTTCCGAGGTTTTTCTACAAGATTGTAGTTTTCCTCGTTATCAAAAATCTCTAGTGTCTATGTTATTTATTTTTCACATTATATTGTTTTATTGGTATAATTGAATTATCACAGGTTATATGTATACCTAGATAGTGTTACCTCAAACGTAAAGAATCTACAAGACTCTTTCTTGTTGAATTCATATCTCGAAATATAGATTACAAGACTTTTTCTTGTTGGAATTCGGTTCGTGAACAGTTCAGGTACATACTAGGTTTATCTTGTTAAAACAATCTTAAATTTAGTTTCATAACCTAACGTATAAATTGTACAAGGATTATCCAGATAAGTTCGTGAACGAAAAAATTGGTGGTGTACTAATTACCTTCTCTGTTTAAAGTGCATTCCATGGAAACAGTTTCCAGCGAAAGGTGAAGAAATTTTTTCATAAAATTCAATGAAATTATAAACAGATTCTAGACCACATTTTTTTATTAAATAGGCCCAGAACTTAAATGAGAGAAAACATGTCATTCTCATTAATTCCATAGAATTAGATGTTATATACAACGTACGAGATTCATTTCCCCCTCCCTAGCGTTTCTTTTTGTGTGACTCCACCACTGCTCATTAGCAGTATTGTCTATTAGTCTAGAATAAAACAAATAGTAATCGTCAGTTAAAACTAACTTAAACCTTGGAGTTTTATTAGCATAGTTCAACTCCATTACTTCATTGTCACACAAATGAAAGCTAGTTGCATTATTTTTATAAAAATGGAAAAATGACAAAATGATGTATCAATACTATGCAACATTTTGCTCGAACAAAAAAAGACATTCTTGTTATTTCTCTTCTTTCTTTTTCCCATCATCTATGTCTCTTTATTTTATTCTCTCTTTCTATCTAAGTCTCCATTGCTTGCATTATAGTAATGTAAGAAAATAAGGGTCCTTTTCCTTTCAAAAAAAAAATCTTTTTCTCAGTACATTTCTGTTTTCTTTAGTTTCATCAAAATCATGTTTGGATGCTTGCTCATTCCTGATTTTCCCGGTTAAACTTCTCTTGCCTCTTGCAAAATAATGCCTTTCATAGAAAATGACACAAGTAATAATGTCAAATATTGTATAGGGAGGATTTATCGACATGGGTATTCTCACACTATTTACAATTTCGACTATTTGTTACTACAAAATTTAAATTTATATGGAATTTTAAAATTCGAAAGATTGGGGTATACCCCGGTTAATTGTGATATACCAAATAAAATAAAATAGGATCATTAGGAAGTAAAATTGAAAGCCCGTTAACTAAATATTTTTGAAAGTGACTAAATTACCTCTAAGTGGTTATTACTAAATGAAACTTATGAATCATGTTAGAAAAAAGAATCTAACAAAAATAAATTGTTTTTATTAGATTCAACTTATGAATCTTGTTAGAAGAAAATTTGGTTTCTGGAAATTTCGTAATGAAAATGAATTATTCTAGTCAAACACTTCTCAAGATGGAATTGAATATGGTTTTGTTGGTTTAATTCGTCGAATGATCATAGAAATTCAGATTTTTCAGAATTCAGTCTATAAAAAGTCAGCATGATCGACCGAAAAAAGCACACCGACTAAGCACTTTCAGAATTCAGTCCATGAAAATTCGGCATGCTCAACTAAAATAAAGCATGCCGACCAAACTTAGTCGGCATGCTCGACTGAGACAAAGCACGCTAACCAAATTTACCCAGCATGGTCTACTGAAACAAAACACGCCAACCAAACATTGGTTTTTCGCATTTACAGTCGTCATGGTAAAAAATGCGTCACACTGACGACTGTCTATTAATCAACATCTTATTTTTACAAACCATGACGACCAATAAAAAAATTGTTCATAGGATAACTTGTTTATGGGAGTTATTAATCGTCAAGGTTTTGCTTTTCAAAACCTGACGACTATTCATACTACATTACTGATCGTCAAGGTTTAGGGATGAAGACCATCACGATCTTGTGAATGTTATTTTCAGAAATAAAAATTCTTTGGAAAGTCGTCAAGTTATTCATCCTACAATCTTGACGGCTGAAATAAATATGAAAGGTCGTCATGCTCGACCAATAAATACCATGACGACCGTATAACTGTAATTCTACAATTTCAAATTTTCTGACCTAATATATCATTCAAATAACAAAACAAAGTACTAGATAGAGTTTGAAAGAATTAATCGACAATAAAAAATATTTAATCGACGAATTCTTTTTATCTATTTGAAACGTTGAAATATAAAGAAGAAGAAAGGAATTAATCATTGGATGATGATGAAGAGGAAGGAAAAGAATAAGGTTTAGATCTAAAACCAAAAAGGAAGTAGTTTTAGTTATTATTAGAGGAAGGGTAATTGAATAACTTTACACACATTAGACACCTGTTAGCCTACTATTATGGTTGGGAACAAAATTAGTATACCCCAATTAATCTGTGTATACCTCAATCTCGCGAGTATTTAAAACAAATATTACGTGATCTTTTTTTATACGCATTTCGACGTTCCAAACTTTCATCATCGATCAATTTTAATTTCAACTGTTATTTTTTTACAATTTATTGTAAAAGTGGTAGTTGGTGGTACTAAAAATTCCAATTTATGATTATTTTCTTTAAGAATGTAGAGCTCTATGAAGATCATATTACCAAGTTTCAATCATCATTTGAGTTTTATAGATTAGTTAATGTTGAAGTCGTTCGATAGGTTGAGAATAACCATAATTGTATCCCCAAGTTGATTTTTTTTAGTATAAAAAGTTGATTTTCTTCTGATGGAGCTTGCAGTAAATGTTTGTTGTAAAGAGCACTGCAATTAAATATTTAGTCTCTAGGATCACATAATTTTGAATTATTATGATCTTTTTTTGTTCCGATGCAAAGCAGAGGATTATTATTAATTGAAAGTAATAAGATCAACATTGTCAATATCCTCCAATATTGCACCTGCAATAAAACTTGGAGGATATGCAATCCAGATAGAAGATACATTATAGATGCAAGCATGTTTAGCCACTTTATCAGCTGGCTTATTTATTTTTCTACTAATAATTTTGTAGGTCCAATTATGATGTGTTGCTAATAAATGTTTTATATCTAGTATCATAGACAGAATTATTAGGATCTATATTTTTCATTTTCGTGCATGTTTAGGATCATTTTTTTGATAAATCTCATAAATTTCATTGGGTTATTTTGTTTTTGGTACTCACATTTTTTCCAACTTTTGAGTTTGGTCTAACATTTATCCAGCTTGGCGTTTGGTACTTGGAATTAACGTTGACTTGTGTTGACTCGATTAGATTTTTGACTTCCGTTTGATAATTATAAAAGAATAAATAAACAAATCCAATTACCGCTCTAATTTACTATTATACCTTTTACTTTATAGAAAAAGAAAAAAAAATCCAACACCCTAATTCATCTTTTACTTCGTCTTCTTACGCCTCCACAAACACCACGACTCTGCATAACCCTGCACCAAAAGCTCAATTGAAAAATCATCTCCTTCAAAATATAATCAAATTCAACTACTTTGCATAACCTCACAAACAGATTCAACCAAAAACCTTATTGAACAAGCAGCTCCCCAAAATCCAATCAATTTCTCCACCAAATCCAGTCAATTCCTCTTCATATTTGCATAACCCCATGAGCATATTCAATAAAAATCCCAAATGAATAAGAAGCTCCCTGAAATCAATCAATTTCTCTGATAAAACCCTTTTTATTGTTTCCTCTACCAAAATTACATCTTCCCCCAATACAACGGTCGTTTCTTACCCGAGCTTACTGCAATACCTTGTTCTTATCCGATCAATTACAAGTAAGAGGAGCAAAAAAGAAACCCAAAATAAAGGTGGTGATGTATTAATTTGGGTAAGAATTTGGTTTAGATTTGAAACATTGCGCTTGAAATGGATCTAGGGTGAAATTACAAGTGAATAATCAGTCGCGGAAAGGGATCTGATGTTCTTTTCAAATGAAATCACAAGAAGAGCAACGAGACGGAATCATAAAAATTTACAGAGATGAAAGTATTTCTCAGCCTCAAAAATCCCTTCAATCACCTATCCTCATATCACCATCAGATCGTTAGCCCAATCATCAAACATGGAAAGTAGAGGAATTATGATTAATGGACATTTGATTTCCATGTAGGATAATTGATTCTATTAAACGATGTTTGGTAATCATGATACGAGAATGAATCAATATTGATTTGTAAGTTTTTTTTTGTTGGTTTAGAAAGATTGAATACTGCGGATCTTCCATTTGAAGATAAAATTGGAACTTTTGTCGTAGTTACAGTGATTCAACGAAATTTCAAATATTTATATGGTGTCTACGATGTGTGGTTCATTTTAAGGTTGGTAGATGCAGAGGGGTAAAGATAAGAAAAGATGATTTCAGAGTTTAATCGTGGGCGTTCGGCTATTTCATTAGAGCTTTGGATTGTAATTAATTATATATTTATCTTTTTACAAAATACAAAACAGAAAGTTAGATTTAAAAAAGTCAATGTGGGTCAACGTCCAATCCAAGTACCAAACGCCAAGCTGGACACATGTTAGACCAAACTCAAAAGTTGGCCAAAACCTGAGTACCAAAAACAAAATAACCCAATTTTATTCATGATTAAATTGAGATTACATGGACTTCAAGTACATCAAGATCAAAGATCAAAATCCAATTAAAAGGTACTAACAGAGAGTAATTTGTGAAGAGAAGTCACAAACTACTAACAAGAGTACCAAGCAATCCTAAGAGTGGGAGAATGGTTTTGGATTATAATCCAACCATTTTGAAAGGATTTTTTTCTTCTTGAAAAAGAGATCTTCTCATAAATATATGGGAGTAATATGTCCAAAGTCTTGAATCTTGATCATCATACTTGAACTTCCACCTAAAATCTCCATTGAGATCACAAAGAAACTCCATGAGAGAGCATAAAGAATCTCCATAAAAGAGAAGACACGAACAAAAAGGAAAAAACACCTACAAGAACACCACAAAAATCTCCTGAAAACAATGGAGATCGAAACAAAAACTTAAATAAATCTATCTTAGACTACTAACTATCTAAGAAAACTAGAAAAAGAAAAGAAATCTGCTCAGGTCAAGCCCAAAAGAAAAAGAAAAGAAATCTACTATCTTAGACTACTAACTAGATCTGAGCAACAAGCTTTAATGGTAGTGAAAAGTTTTTTTGGTTTTGAGAAGAAGCTAGAGAGGAGAGAGGTTCTTTTTTTCATGTTTAGGATCTCATTATTCAAAATCATCAGTGTATGTATCTTTAGCATCAGTTGTAAATTATTTCCCAAATTACATATTATGACATGGACTTTCAGATAGCCATATAAAAAAAACACGGAAAACGCACATTCATTATCACAGGATACCGTTGGTTTTTATTATTATAAACGCCAACCTGTTGGAAAAATAGCAGAATACATATGACATAATTGATTCCAAAACCTATTGCATACGGTGTATAATGGTTTTAGGAGACACTCATAAGCTTCTGATTTATCAAATAAGCTGATGTAAAAAATTTACCTCTAATAAATAGATGTGATTCGAGTAGGGTTGTAAGAGCAAGTCCAATGGGACACAATGAGTTTGATAATATGCATGTCCAGGTAGATAGACAAACTGAGTTTTGGGCAGTGGGGAGAGGGTTTATCGAATCCAAATAAGCTGACCGGCTCAGTTGGAGACGACCGGCTCTCACTGGGCCGATGCTCGGCGCGCACTGAACCGAGGAACTGAGCACATTGAGCCAAGGATCAGAGCACATTGAGCCGTCAATGGTCAGATTTTCAAACGGATATTTTTTTCTCCTATAAATATCCAACCCATTAAACATACTACTCACACCAAAATTCAATCTTATCTTGAAGTTTTTCCACTAATCTTTCTTTAGAGTGTATCATAAGGAAATTTCTCTTTTCTGTGAAGCAAAACTTGAGGCTGCTGTAAATAAAATCTGTGGTAATTTTAAAAAAAAATTAAAATGGTAAAAAGGAAAGATCTGTGCAAGTTTTAAAAGTTAATCCAGCAAAATGTTTCGTTAAAAAGCAAAGAAAAGCTCCAGTATTGAAAGTTAACAACCGAAAATTCAATAACAAAGGAGAAACTGTTCAAGAGCGCGTTGAATGGAAGTTACGTCAGATGAAGAAAACCAGGAGGCCAAAGATTGTGATAGATTTTTATTGATGTACTTAGTTGAGTTCTTATTATTGCCTAAGTTTATAACTTGTAAAAAAGAAGTGACAGTAATATTAATTAATGATAATATTGCTTAAGTTTTATATCAAGCGATTGGATTTATATTTAGACTCACATATATAGTAATTAATTTCATAATGACAACAATATCATCAAACTACATCAAATCCAGCGACATTATCTCTATAGAGTTCATAGTATTCAAAATGCTTAAACTCTGTTCCGTTTTCTTCAGTAAACTTAATTTGAGTGATGTTTTTCTGAAAAACATAAACAACAAGTTACTTAAGATATTTTATGATGCAGTTCCTCAATGAGGACAAAGGTTTTAAGATACATACTCACCAGTTCTTCGTTGGAAAATCGAGAATTACAACGGTGAACCATCCATAAAATTTCTGTATAATGTTTGACATCATTAGTGATGAATGAAAATCTTAGTTCTAGGCTCTTCCTGTTTCTTATGTACTGGTTCCGCAGTGCTACAAACACTTGCAACACTCTTTCCTAGAAATGATCATCGTTATCCGGAGTGCTCATATGATGTATCCAACATCGAACAAGAGTAACATCTTCTTCCATACTAAAGATAGGGAGGGCCCTTATGATGTAGTGAAGAGTTGATTGAGATGGACCATTTTTTAGAATACTGAAACAAGCTTCGTAAAGAAAAGGTTTGCCGTTAGCTTCTTCCCAATTATCCAGAGCTGTTTGGATTACTTCAGCTTCGGTCACACCGACAAACTTTTCTCGATCAATTTCCCTTGCACGATCAATGCATGGCATAACATAACGATTAATTGAATGAAAACAAAGATACAAACCACGAGCATCGCGGTTTTCAGGGTTCCCTGTTTGTGAGACGAACATTGTGAAAATATGATGCCAAAAATACGCATCTGACATGTCTTGATCGAGCAGAACATTTTATCCCTTATGAAAAACGTAGGCTTTGCATATAACTAAATCCTCTTCATGAGTAAATTTAGGACCACGGATTCCAGCAGACATTTTTGAGATTTTTGTGCACTAGAGGTGTGGTTTTGGAGTTGAAAACGCAAGAATTTTATAGGGAGTGGAATGAAAGCCGTTGGTTGATACTAGTCGTTGTCAGCTCCATCAACGTCGATCGGCTAATTGTGAAACGATAAAACGTCTCCATCGTAACATTCATATTTTTCCTTATATATATCATACATTTTCTCTAATATTTTCCAAACACAACCAAAAACGTCCTCATCTGCAATCGGTTTTCCAATATTTTATCCGTATTCTTCATCCAATACAATGTTTTCCAAAAGCAAAGGAAAACAAATATTATGCGTGGAAGCAAAAGAGGTTTGTCCATTATGTTTCATGGATGATCACAGTCTCATTAAATGTCTTTGGATGTATTCCAAGTGTCCACAAATCAGTTGTTCGGCAAACAGAATGGTCGTTGAATCGGAACCAGAAAATATCAGGTATTTGCAATGTCAAGATCGTAACTGCCGTACAGAACCACGAATGTTAGCTGATGCTATTAAGGAGCAAGAAGACCACAAGTTTGCAGCATCTTAGAGAAACTTGAAGTTTAAAGTTAGGTTGAAGAAGCCACAACCCGATCACTGCAGAGAAGCAGAGTTTACAGAAGATATGATTAGTGAATGCTCAAGCCCTGGTTGTAAACTTTTTAGCATTTGCACGCTTCTACAGAAGAAGACACACATAGAAAACAATTATGGGAATGTCCTTCGTGTTTTAAGTTGGAGTGGATTGTTTAAGTGTTTTTGACATCAACTTGATTAATGGAAAAGTATAAGTATTTTCACCACTCTTTATGTCAAACAACATTTGAATTCATTAAACGTTATATTAGCCTCACACTAGCTTTGATTAAACATTACATTAGACTTAATTACTACTAAATCATAAAATATCTTCATTCATGGAGTGACTTGTGGTGCGGCTGGAGGAGCATCTAGAGTGCAGAAGGGGTTGAACCATTGAAGAGCTCTAAGGATGATGGTACAAGCTAAGTATGAAAAAGGTTTCCCGTTAACTTGCTGCTACATCGCTCCAGCTTTTTTGGATTAATTCATCTTCAATTTCACCGTTAATCCTATTTTGGTTAACTTGTGTTACCATAGCAAGAAATTGGTGGACGTCATGAGAATTTATTTGAAAACGATGAGTCACTCCGTTAACGTCACGGCCCCTCAGGTTCCCCGTTTCTATAGAGAACATTGCAAAAACTTGTTGCCAGAAAGTCGTTTGCGCAAAATTCGTAACACGGTGGATACCATTTCTTATTTGAGTAACATAAGCTGTGCAAATTGCTAAATCTTCTTCTAAAGAAAACCTAGAACCACGAACTTGGGGTGCCATTTTTTGAGATTAAATGATGAAGATTGAAGTGAAACTATGAAGAATTTATAAGTGTAGAAGGTGGAGAGGGTGTGATTTTAATGTTGAAATCAACTCAATTTATAGGGAGAGGCATCATAGCCGTTGGATGTTACTAGCCGTTGTCGGCTTAGTATGAACCGACCGGCTAAAGGTGGAACGACAATCGGCTATGCCTGAAATGATTCTCGGCTCACTAAGCACCTATCATCTGCAGCGAAACCGTCTCAGTTAGAACCGATCGAATCTGTATGAGACGCGATGTGCAAAACCTTTTATTTGAGGGTTAGCTCATCCGTTTTAATGGTTTGCAGTTTCACTGTAGAGGTATAATCACCGAACCAAGCTGTTTGGTGTGCCCGTTGGAGCTGCTCTAATAGTGTCATTCGTATTAGCTGAACAACTATAATGTGAACCACAAATGGAGCTTTGGGTAATTTTGGACCGTCACTTTTGGTCCGCCTCCTGACTTCCTTCTTGGTCTAATTTAAACCGACCTCTAATCCTTCACAGCTAAATACTCAGTAGTAGCAGTACAACAAACAACACAGTTATCAGTGTAACGTTTAAAGTTATCTTTTTCTCTCTACAACAACAACACAGTTGTCTTTTTAAAAGCCATTCTCCTTTTTCCCTCTTTCTAGCTACCCACCTCTTCTCCCTTCCCTTTCTACAAACCCAGAAAAGAAAAAATTGAATTTTCTCAAAAAAAAAAAAACATAAAAAAAAAATGCTACCAGTACCAGGGTTTAATAATGGAGTTGCATGGATAGAACAAGCAGAAGAAAAAGAAGAACCCATTTCATGGATGAGGAATAACAAGGAACAAGTAGTAGAAGGTGATGAATTGGTCCCTATGTCTAGCTTTAAGTTAATGTTAGAAGATGACTTGTTTATGAACAACAACAACAACCCATTATTACTTCATCAAAACCATGAAACCAAAGACCTTTCATTCTCTTCTCTCCTCAATGTTATTTGTAATAACCCACTTGAGAATAACTTTGATTTAAGTTGTTATCCTGAATTTCTACCACCATTACAGATTAACCACAATGGGTTTACTAATTTAACCTCTCAGGAAGAAATGGGTTCTTCAAATTTGATTCCGTTGCCTGAAAATGTCGTCAATCTTACTGGTTTTCAAGAACCCTTTTCTCTCAAACCCTTAGAGATCGACTTTGGCCAAACCTATAGGGCGTTTAGTCAAGCAGACTCATCAAAATGGGTTGAACCCACTCTTTTTCAGAAAAGAATTGCTGCTATTAAGCAGAATTTAGCTACACCGGTGAATGGAGGTTTAGGGTTTTTTAGTTGTTCAGATAATAATGGTCAGAGTTCAGTTATGATGGAGGATGATGTGAAAGGGAAATTGGAGTTGCTAGGAGGTGAACAAGAGAAGAGTGTTGATGGGTCTTGTTTGAATTATGACTCTGATGAGGGAAACGAGAATGGGAATTCTAAGAATGAGAATAGTACTATTGTCACTGGTGGAGACCAAAAGGGGAAAAATAGGAAAGGAGCACCGGCTAAGAATTTGATGGCCGAGAGACGTCGGAGGAAGAAGCTTAATGATAGGCTTTACATGCTGAGATCTGTTGTTCCCAAGATTAGCAAGGTGAAAATTTCTGTACTCATTATTGTTAGTCAATTGCTTTATGTTTCTGCTTTTTGGTTCATCTAGGCTTGCAACTTTTTCAGGATTGGTTGTTCAAGTTCAATACTGATTGCATTCAAATTTAATTCTAGCTTAAGCTCAAGGAGATTTACTGAACACTGATAGTTCAACTGGTACAGGGTTAATGCGAGATGACATATTGACCTTGAATGCTTCAGCTAAGTGGCAAACTAGCTAAGAAAATTAACCAGCTATAGGAAACTGCTGACAGGCATAATGTCGTTTGATTTTTACCCTCTAGGACTCCAGTTTAACTGAGTACTCAATGTTTTTGTGTTTAGAACTAAGTCCTTGTTCATACTGCATAGATAACCTAATGCCTGTTGATTCCATGGTTTAATTTCTTTAATGTACTTTGGGTTCAAAGTATAATTTTTTTTAATGTACCGTACATAAGCACCTTAAACTTGCACCTTCTCAGTGTCGTATATGCTTTATCGATTTCACACAAACTATCTTTACCTTGTTTATCTTTTCCTGAACCGCAGATGGATAGAGCTTCTATACTAGGAGATGCCATTGAATATTTGAAAGAGCTTCTGCAAAGGATTAACAATCTTCAAAATGAACTAGAAACAACCCCACCTGATTCTTCAACACAGTCCACTGTCCACCCTTCGACATCTACCCCAGCAACGCTAACCTCCCGCGTCAAGGAGGAACTTTGCCCAATCACTTTGCCTAGTCCAAACGGCCAACCTACAAGGGTATGCTTTCATGGAACTCTAGTGAATTCTTGGTCACCCTATTATTAACTAATACTTGTGACTATTAAGTGTTACTTATCTCATGAATGGTGCCCCAATATACTCATTCACCTGGTGGGATCTATGAAATGCACTCAGTTCTCAACTTTTCTGCTTGAACGGATTATGTGTGAAATTAGGCATTTCATTCTACCTAAGCCATGAAATTTCCACTACTACTCCATCCCCCATATACTCACTTCACCTTCTTGAGATCTATGTATTGGCTATTGGCATTTCAAATTTCCAGTTTTTGTACCTCTCAGCAATAGAACTATTGCCATTACATATTGTCCATTTTCTGGAATTTGCAGGTTGAAGTTAGGTTAAGCGAAGGAAAAGGTGTCAACATCCACATGTTTTGTGCTCGCAGACCAGGTTTGTTATTCTCCATCATCAGGGCTCTGGATGATCTTGGTTTAGATATCGAGCAGGCTGTTATCAGTTGTTTTGAGGGGTTCTCTCTGGATGTTTTCCGTGCTGAGGTAATTTCAAGCTTCATCTTGTTAAAACTTGTAGCACATTAACCTTCACATGTAGTCAGTTTTTGTATATTGACACATTTTTGTCTAGTTCACAAAAAAAAATTGTTTTCCCTACATTTCTTCAGCAACGCAAAGAAGGCTCTGATCTGCTGCCAGAGCACATCAAGTCGATTCTACTCGACTCGGCTGGGTTTCACGGAGTGATGTAGTCCTGATACAACACATATCTCAAGATCTCAACAACAGTCACACGAGCAGATTGAGTTGAACTTGTAACAGCAAGCTTATTAACACGGTGAATGTGTTCCTTTTGATGATTATGGGTAAATGGAACCAACGCCAAAATTAGGTTAGTTCAATCAAAGTGGTTCGTAACAAAAGCTTATTTGTAGGTCCCTTAAACATACGTTTAGTAGAGATGTAGGCTAATTGGGAGCAAATTCCCTTACCGTCAGGTTCATGCTGGCTTTGGGTAACATAATGTGCTGTAGCTAGTTCATTCAAAATTAGATACACTATTCATTTTGAGTTATTTATGTTTTCTTTACTGCTATAAACTGGGCACTGAGTAATCCTTGTTTGTTTGTTTTTTTTTTTTTTTTTTTATAGAAGATAAAACCTCAAACGTATTGAGATAACAAACGTCTTTTGATTGAAGTCCTCTGTGTTCGTAACTTGAACATTCCAATTTTGAATATTTAGATAGTTCATAATAGTTAAAAAATTGTCACCATTCTTTCTCTAGACAAAGTCTATAGCTTTAGAGTTTATAACAAAGAGTAAATTGTTCCCAAAATCCGAACTTTGTTTGAACCTTCTTTCTCTATCTATGGCATGCATCCCTATGAGCTTCTTTAGAGTTGGTTGTGAATCACTTTGAAAAATGATATGATAGCCACTCATTTTAACTGCCCATTAGAAAACGGCCTCAGCTCTTGCTTCTTCTAATTATTTTCTGTAGTACCGTTTCTTCAATTACCCCTAGTTTCAGTGGTTCTTTTTGCAAAATCAGTCATTGTTACTCCAACTCCTGAACTAGTTCTAGGATCATGCATGTTATAGGATCATGCATAGATAATGCTGCATTTATCGTTAATGCCATATATCCCGAAGTATTTTGTTGAACACACAATTACATCTTGCTTTCCAGACATGTCATGTTAGGCTATCCCCTATGGCCTAGATTGAGCTGCTAGATTGACCAAAAAATGTTGCAAATCAAAAAGTTAGTGTGGAAAAAAAGTTAACATCTGGACCTGCTACTTCTTTCTCCTACCATTTGCTCGTAGTTCAAGTAACCGCTAGATTGAAAAGCTGAACCATTCAGCTCTAATAAAGTGACTCTCCGCTGAATCATTCAGCGCTTGGAAGATTTTTTTATTTTTGTTTTTTTTTAGTAAATCCATAAAAAAGTTGATGGGAGAGCTTCTATAAAGTACTACCTAATTTGAAAACTGGGAATGGTTTAGGTCCACACGATTTGAAAAGGGGAAAGAGGGAAATCTTTGGGAACATTTGAAAACTGGAGCCCTACATACAACCACACGATTAGCTAGTCCTTTACATCTGAATAGTCTTAGGTCCACACGATTAACCTATTTGCCCTAGTGGACGGCCAACAGTGGAAATGACTAATGCAAATGGACTGACTCAGGACAAACATTAAATGCGTGATGGTTTTAACAAATTAAAAAACTTGTTTGATAAAATCTAGAGCGCTGTTTCATTCGGCGCCAGGCTCTTCCGTTGTACCATTCGGCTTCCAACGCTGTTCTGTTCACCAACTATCTGCTAAATTAACAATGTCATGGGACTTAGGAGATTTTCCTAACCGATATGGACTGCCAATCTAACTACTAGATTAGAAGACCATAGGGATTATCCTTACGATATTTAATAAAACCTTCCATTCTGGTGCATTGTTCCTCTATCTCTTAGAGTAAACCAACCATTTAACCAACCGTGAAAAGTGTTAGCACCCTGCATTGCATTATTAATATCAAAGTTAAGATGCATCCATACCTGTTTTGTGAAATTACATTTCATAAATAGATGAGTAAGAGAATCCTCCTCTATGTTACAGAGTTTACATTTCATAACCAAAAATTACATTTTTGGTATTATGGCAGCAACTCTCACATTATTTGGAAGTATAGAGTGTGTCGCGTTTCAGATAAAGTTTTTGATTGAGAGAGTTATTTTCATTTCCATATTTTGGTCCACTGCATGTTAGTTTGTCCAGTAAAATTAATGTTTTAATATATATAATTAACATTAAACATATCTTAGTTGTTTAAAATCAAATGAGGGATATCTGCTAAACTATTGCTAGGAATTTGTATCTCCCCTTATCTTGTCTACAGTAGTTATGCTATCGAAATAACCTGCTAGTTTCGTTGGATCCCATGTTTTATTAATGAGAGACTTTAGTAATACCTATATTCCATGAACTAGTAATGTTTCCAGTTGGTTTTACATCTGGGATACAATAATCGTCCCTTATATCTATGTTTTCTCCGTTTCTTAACTGCCAAAAACAATTTTTCTTTAAATAAGCTATTCCTAGAAGTATGCTTTCCATCCAACTATCACTATCACTTTAGTTTGGAACAATGTTTACATGAAAAATATCACACATAGGATAGTACCTAGCTTTAAGACTTTTAGCCATTATAAAATCAGGATTTTTGTACAATCTCCAACCTGTCTAAGCGAATATTGCTATATTAAAAATTTCTTGTTTTGGAATCCTAGGCGTCCTTCCTCAGAATATTTACACATGTTATCCCAACCCATTAAACATGTTAGAGCATTGCTCGGACGAACTCGCATGCATTGCTATCTCAAGCATGTTTGTCAATGTTAGTGATCAAAACTATAAGTCTTGATTTCTAGTCTATTATAGCTAAGTCTCGGATTAGGATAGAAAGTGTAGTTGAGCTCAAGGACTTCATGGCGATTCATCATACAAGAAGAAGAACTACTCAAGAAACCGGTGGAACTTCTCGACAAAAAGGTATGTGAAGACTTGAACTTATCTGTCACTCAAAAGTCTATCTGCTCTATCTTCTACTTCTTTAGACAAAAAGTCGTATGCTATATGTATTGACTTAGATTATACACATTTGGTATTTCGAGCCGAGTATACCTCGCCTATCTATATCTCGAAATATGTGTTGGTAAGCATTTCGTTTCGACCATGTTTATCTTTACCTAGTGACGAAAGTCATGATATGTTTCAATCACTTTGAAAATTGCTTTGACGAGAAATGGTGTAACAACTATATAACGTCCTCAAAGAATGTTTCAATGGTTCGAATGAGAGTTTAGATTACATAACCAATGATGGACATAAATATTGTTTTGGAAACACGTGTATGCATAATTCCTATCCCTTGAACCAAAGTTTGCAACTTTGTTGATCAAGAGAAACAGGAAGAATGGCTTGTTGCCAAGTCCGCGAACTGCCGAACTTCTCATCCCGAGAAATTCTGCTGGAGTTGACAAACTAGTTGCGTGAGTACCAATCCGCGAACCTAGTCCACAAACCGGTGGAAAGTCTTTGCCGAGATTTTCTGCTGGAGTTTGTAAACTCTGTCCGGTTGCTTAAGTCCGCGAACCTAGTGTGCGAACTTAAGAAGGTTATATATCTGAAGATGATTTCTGAACTTAAACTTATAAATACTAAGGAATGCAATTTACAAACCGTGGTTATAAAGTTCATGAACCGATTCGAGTGAATCAAATCATCTTTGCTTCAATTGTGTCTTGTGTAGTACATAAGATTTCCTTGCAATTGAATAACTCTCTAACTAGTTCATTTGAGTCATTTGAACTAGTTATGGTGAAGAAGAATATGGTTGGTATGAAATGCTCATATGGATAACCTTTTGGTTAGCTATTGTTGAACCAACAATGTACACGTTTGGGTACGGTTAACAAACCTAGAAGCGTGTATTTAATTTGTGTATAACAAGCCAAGTTTTCGATCTAATGGTTGAGAAATATTAGCTTGAATCTAAATCAGGTTTTCATCTTACGGTGGATATTGATTGCTTTGTTACCAAGGCAAAACCCTGATTTGAAAACTATATAAAGGAGACATCTAGTATTGTGCAAAACTCTAGCATGTGATACTAGTTTGCGTGCTAGAGTCATTTCTCCTTTAACCTTTGGTTTTCTTCTTCTAAAACCAGGTTAACGACTTAAAGACTTCATCGGGATTGTGAAGCCAAACCGATACTACTTTTATCATAGTTGTGTGATCTGATCTTGCATCTTCTATCGTACGAGTATAATCAGATTGATTGGCTTGAGATTGATATCTCCGATAGGCAAGATATAAAAAGTAATCACAAACATCTTCGTCTCATTGTTTGTGATTCCGCAACATCTTGTTTCGCTACCATACGATTAAGATTGTTGTGAGGTGATTGATTTATCTAGGCTATTCTTCGGGAATAAAAGACCGGATTATCAATTGGTTCTTGTTCACCTTGATTATTATCAAAAGACCGAACAAAAACTTTAGGGTTTTTCTGTGGGAGACAGATTGATCCTTTGATAGACTTGTCTGTGTGAGACAGATTTGTTTATTGTCAAAGCCTGCGATTTCGGGTCGTAGCAACTCTTAATTGTGGGTGAGATCAGCTAAGGGAATCAAGTGCGCAATATCCTGCTGGGATCAGAGGCGTAGGGAGTACAACTGTACCTTAGATCAGAGGGAGACTGATTGGGGTTCAACTACAGTCCAGTCCGAAGTTATCTTTGAGTAGACTAGTGTCTGTAGCGGCTTAGTACAGTGTGTGTTCAATATGGACTAGGTTCCGGGGTTTTTCTGCATTTGCAGTTTCCTCGTTAACAAAATTTCTGGTATCTGTGTTATTTCAATTTCTGCATTATATTGTTTTATCTTTATAATTGAAATAATACAGGTTGTGCGTTAGATTATCAATTAGAGTAATCCAACCTTTGGTTGTTGATTGTCATTGATTGATCCTTGGATATTGGTCTTTGGTACCATCCAAGTTATTCCTTGTATTTGATTAGTATTCGCAGTTTCTGTTTGAGGAATCAAATCAAGAGAGAGAGATATAAACTCGTTGATGTACTTTTAAACGAGTTTGTCCATACAGATTGATAATCGAAATATTGGGTGGTGTTGTTAGACCCCCGCCTTTTCAATTGGTATCAGAGTAGGCAAACACGTTCAAGACCTTACAAGTATGTGTTTGTAGCGATCTGACTCTATGGACAGAGATGCTATCTCTATTAACGTACCACCAGTCTTTGATGGCTCTAATTACTTATGGTGGAAGTTGGTGATATAAACGTTCCCAAGAATATTGGTGAATATAGTCCTGCCGAGCTACTTGCTGCAAAGCAAAGTTCCAACGGTTTGAATGCCATCATACATGCCATTACCCCACACCTTCAACACCATGTGTCAAGTTGCACTAGGTATAAAGATGCTTGGGATATCTTAGAAAACGTATTCGAAGGAAATACCAGTGAAAAGGAATCCATACTTCAAAATATGAATTCTAAATGGGAAAATATTTGTATGGTAGATAATGAACCGATTGATGATTTTTACCACAAAGTGTCTGAAATTTTTAATGCATCATTTTCATTGGGTAAGACCATTCCTGAAAAGTACAGTGTAATGAAAATCTTCAGATCGCTGCCATCAAGATACGATTCTAAGAAGCATTCCATCATTGAGGGAAATAACCCTGATACACTTTCCAAGACTTCACTAATTGGAAAGTTAAGAATTCTTAATCAAGGGACAGGAAAAACGTTCGCACTCAACGCTGTGAACAAACCTGAGATGTCTTCCTCTCACCTTTCATGGGATGATGAATGTGATCATTCACTAATAGTCAAAGAGGTCAAGAATATAATAAAAAGGAATAATAGATTTGCAGGTTTTCCATCTTCTCTGGTTGCTGAAAATAATTCAACAGAAGACAATACTTCTCAATATAACTCAGATGAGTCTAACTGGTGCAATGGGTTTACTGCCCTTACTTCAGATTCTATTTCGACTTCAATTTCTGATTCAGAACTTGAATTTGATACTGAGTTGGTTGATCTCCTGAATAAAGAGATTCTTCAAGAGAACCTTTGTCTTAAAGCCTCCTTGAGAAATGTTGAATCATCACTCCAGACGAAAAATATTGAGATAGAGCATATTCATATTAAATTCGTCAAAACCATGTCTCTAAAGGAAGAAGAAATTAATTCTCTCGGAGATGACCTGCAAAGGATGTCTGGAAGCTCTGACAAAATTGCAGCAATGTTGTTTGGTCAGAGATCCTTTGGAAACAATCATGGTTTAGGATTCAAAAGCACAACAACAAAAGTGATGGATTCTGCAAATCAGGAAACAATGGTTGGGCGTTGTGTCAAACAGGAAAAATTACATGGAGACAAAAAATTCACATTGATCAGCTCCTTCTGTTGACACTCAAGGCATGATAAAGATACATGTTGGAGATTCAAGAAAAGCAACAAAGGAGTCACCAAACTTCAAAAGAACATGTAAAGAGTGAGTCTGGATAAATATAAGCAAGATAAATATTCCAGAAGAAGTAAGAAATCTATTAGCACAACCAACAGTGACAAGCCACGAAAAAACAAGGGAAGTGGGCATTTGGCCCGTCCGGTCACCAACTGAATGGTGAAGTTTGCCTTCTCATCTTTAACTTGGGAATGATGAGAAGTGTCTCAACTCAGTGTTCATGAATTTCAATTTATATTTGTATAGGTAATCTTATTTTTAGATTCTTGAAAGATTATGTCAAAATGGTCTAGGGTTTGACACTTATAAATCTCCTTTTATTGTTTGTTTTTATCCTTCTTTCAATTACGTTCTCATGGCTCTTGTAACTAGAGGTACTACCAAAAGAGATGCAGTAGAAGCAGTCAATGTACATCTGTGCAAAGGAATCATTTCCACGAGAATGATAAAGAAGAAGTCAACAACCAATGGAGAAGGTTCTTCCTCTAACTGTCTCTCTTCTGTTTGTCTCACTAGAGACATGGTGAAATTTTTCATCAACAAGCGAAATGATTTAAAATATTGAATTATTTTCTCTTTGGAAGAGATAACTCACTATGAACAAAGGTTGTCTCTGACCAAGAATACCATGTGTGATCTAAAAAGAGAACTTAGTGAGTTAACTGATATTTCTGAAGATCTAGAGGAATTGAACGATCTCATAATCAATGGGTTTTTCAATAATGAGAAGGAATTTGCTGTAGATGCTCTGAAAAAGATCTACAATGCCTAGTAAGTCTTCTTTTTGGTTTAGATGGAAGAATAACTAGTGCTTGGAATAGCAATGATTGTGACTACACATAGCTATCATTTTCATCTTCTTGTCTTTTTTTTTAGGTTTATTGGTATTAAATTCTAGAAATATTTGGAGGATGATGGTTTGCAGTATTTAATCTTTATGATTTGTTATACTGCAATTTGTTATGGGATATTGGTGTTTACGTCTGTGAACTATGTTGTCCCATATTTTGTCAAAAGTAAAGTCGCTCGTGTTCCGTATTCACGTACTGGTAAAAGAATGAATGGACTTTTGACATATACAAAAGTTAAGCCTATATTATCAATTCTTTGATGGAAGATAGGTTAAAATCTTTTGTGTTCAAGGATTATGTCTATTAAATATCGTTATGCAAATAGTGATGGAAGATAAAACGAATCCTTGTGTATTCCATAGTATTGATCTTCACTGATCCATATTTTATGTAATACTGTGAGGCTCCGTAATGCGTCTTATGTTGAGCACGATACAACCAAGTTGATTATTTTTTGATTAGCTTTGTTGGTTGATCCGTAAGGTACTTTACTTTGAGCATTTTTGAACTAAATTAATCATCTTGTTTGGTTATTTAGTTATTGATCCATAAGTCTTTTTATGTCGAGCAAAACAAATGACAATTAAATTGATTACTTTTGTAATTAGTTTGGTTGTGTATTCCAATTAAATTAATTATGGGTTCTCTTGTAATTAATCTAGTTGAGTATTTTCATACTCCGTAAGATTCCTCTTATGTTGAGTATATGAACGACTATCCTATTCATTTTCTAATGGTTATGTTAGTCGTATGCTCCTTAGGTTCTCTTATGTCGAGCATAATCAATTAAGTTGATCACTTTTGTGTTTAATTTGATTGCGTATTCCGATTAAATTAATCATGGGTTTACTTGTGATTAATTTGATTGAGTTTTTGGATATAGAAAATCATTCTCATGGTTTTTGGTGTCCAATGAATTCCTTCTTTTCTTTTGAAATTAAGGTCGCTCTTGTTGTTCCCTTGGGAATGACATCAAATGGGGGAGAGTTCTTTTGAACTTGTGCTTAATGGTCATATCTTGAGGGGTGTACGGTTGTGGAATTTTAGAGGGGTTATCTTGTATCTTTAAATTCCTTGATGAATGATATTAGATTCGGCTACAGGATTGCATCTAAATTAGATGGTATGTATTCTTTTTCTTTTAGTCATGAAATGTCTCTTACGAAAATTTCATTATGATCCCGTTCTTGTACCTTTGCCAATTTTATTGACAAAAAGGGGGAGAATTAATGTGTAGTTCACACTACAAATACATATGGTTTTCTGATGATTGTGTAAGGGGGAGTGGTTTCCATGTGAGATGGAGTATTGACTAAGGGGGAGTGATACATATCACCATAGTATTATTGTTGAAGTTGTGATAATTTTGGACTTTGACACTGTGTAATAATACTATGACACTGTATAACAATGATCGAGACCGATGCTTTCTCATTGTTATTGTTACGGATCTTCAACAACGGTGATGCTAAACTTACAACCTTTGGGATCGTTGGAGTACTTGGAAGTGGCGAATTTCGAGGAATGATGAAGATTAGACATGTGGAATAGGAGCTACTAAAGTTTATTTATCTTTTTTGTATTCCATATGTATCGATAGTTTTGTCACTAAAATTGACAAAGGGGGAGATTGTTAGAGCACTGCTCGGTCGAACACGCATGCATTGCTATCTCAAGCATGTTTTTTAATGTTAGTGATCAAAATTATAAGTCTTGATTTCTAGTCTATTATAGCTAAGTCTCGGACTAGGATAGAAACTGTAGTTGGGCTCAAGGACTTCATGGCGATTCATCATACAAGAAGAAAAACTACTCAAGGAACCGGTGGAACTTCTCGACAAAAAGGTATGTGAAGACTTGAACTTATATGTCACTCAATAGTCTATTGATAGACACATTTTTGTATCTAATTTGTCCTCAATGTTCTGTATTATTGGTACTCGATTTCGTACTTATTATGGTATTTTATGTGTTTGTAGGTATTTTTGGGAAATAAACATTTTTGGAAAATTCGGCTCGAAAAGTTGCTCGGGGCACCCCCGTAAAAGTACTAAAGGCACCCTCATTTTGGATAAGGTCCACCCCAGGGCACCCTTGATGTTAAAGGCGCCCCTACTCTGGATAGGGGGCACCCCCTTCTTCTTCATTTGAAAATCATTTTCGGCGGGAAATATTTCATCACCACTGCACGAGATTTCTGGGAGATTTTCATGGATATTATGGTGTGATTATGTTGTTACTTAATCAATAGGTCGCATGACGTGTTTTTGGAAGGAAAACAAGGAATAAAATCTGCCCATGAATGGTTGTTGCGTTAAACAGGGTAACAAATATTCTCGGATTACGCTTGAGTTGTAAGAGCATATTACGTGGGATTTAAGAGGATATATTCTCTGAAAATTTGTTTCTATCCAATCCCGAGAGAGTTTGAAAAGTTTCGGACAACTCAGACGTGTATAATAGAGGAAAGGAGAATAAGATCTCCTAAACTTTAATACGATATTTTCTGGTATTTACTCGAGAGAGGTGTATTTATAGCTGAGTTTGGAGTCAGATAAGGGGATGGAGCGTTAGAGGGAAGAACAGAATGGAGAGAAATCAAGTTTGAGAAACCTGCTACTGCTGCCATTGATGAACACGAAGAACATAAGACGCCTGTAGACAGTTGTTCATGCTACAGTGACAGTGACACATTAGTTGTATCGTTCTTTGTAACAGTTAGTTTGTAACAGGCATAATTGTTACAAACCCGTTTTTCATCATTTCTCCCCTTTTCATCATTTGTAAACCATTTTTGAGCATAAATAAATTCTTTGAGAGGGTTTTCAACATGATGAGCTAGACCCCATCGCTGAGACGACGGACGAAGATGAATTTCATCATGTGGTAAATTTAATTAATTCCTTATTTACTTTTTGCACCGATTATAAATGATTTATGATTTCTATTGATCAATTGTTATCTTGTTTGATAGTGTATGCTTAGTTTTAGGTGTTTTTGATACACTATGCTTGTAATTTACAATTGATGTTTTACGAAATCTATTTTGGCAAAGAATAGAGTTAATATTTCTTGTGTTTGGAGCTATAATTGCCTAGGATTAATTTCTGAACCACTTGAATATGAAAAACAACGAAATCCCGAGTCCCAGTGAATTCTTCATCTCGTGACATATTTTGTATATAATTTCTTATTTTTATATTTAATCCTAAAATCAATCTCAACTAAGTTCGAGTGAAAGACAACTCTATTTACCACTATCAAAAATATCATCATCTATCTACTCTATCTCCTACTTCTTGAGACAAAAAGTCGTACGCTATATATATATAGACTTAGATTATACACATTTGGTATTTTGAACCGAATATACCTCGCCTATCTATATCTCGAAATATAGACCTTTTTGGATGCTCGTCCAAATACACGATAAGTTGGAGGATTTAGAGGGTTCTGGTGGGTGGGAATTTGGAAAATATTTCTCTTTGAGTAATTGGTATTTTTCTAATATTAATATATATGCTAGCAAGTTTAGTGATTAAGGTTATATTAAATTGTTGAGGGTTTTTAATACCTAATCCACCTCGAGAGATAGGTTTACAAAATAACTTCCAAGCTCTGATGAACCCTCCTTTTCTCTTTTTCTCTTTTTTATTCCACCAGAAATTTATTTGAATACGATCTAATTGATCCAAGATTTCTTTCGGAAGGGAAATCACCTGCATTTGGTAGGTTAGGAAAGCTTGAAGGATGTATTTTATCAGAACTGTCCTTCCAGCTTGAGATAGGAGCTTGTATTTACATCCTCGCAGAGTGGAATAATAATTTTATAAAAGTGGCTCAAAATTCGCTTTTCTATTCTTGTCAAAAAAGAAGGGAGTACCGAGATATCTGTCATTTTTTTGTCATCAAAGGGACTTTAAATATTCTGGTTATTTTTTTTCCATGTTTGGGATGAATTTTTGGGCTGAAATAGAGACTGGATTTTTGAAGATTTATCATTTGACCTGTTATATCTCCAAATAGTAATAAGACATCTAGAAGATTTTTTTGCCTCCCACAGATCCGTTTTTGTGAATAGGAAACAGTCGTAAAGAATAGATGTGAAATATTCGGGGAATTTTTTTTTATTCAAAGACCAGAGATTTTCCTATCCACTATCGCATTTTCTAGAAGCCTGGATTGAATTTCCATGCAGATCAGGAAAAGGTATGGAGATAGGGGATCTCCTTGTCTTAAACCTCTCGAGGTTCTAAATTTGGCCCAGCGGAGCCGTTGAGCAGAATAAAAAAAGGAATTTGTTGAGATGCATTGTATTATGAGATTAACCCACTTATCATTAAATCCAAAACTAAGAAGGGATTTTTCGACAAAATGCCACTCCGCTCTATCAAAGGCTTCAGAAAGATCTAATTTAAGAGCCAGGCATCCATTTTTCGCTTTTGAAGTTTTCATTGAATGGATAAGCTCATGGACGATTATAATATTATCAGTAATTTATCTTCTCGGGAGAAAAGTTGATTGGTTGAGAGAAATTAATTTGTTGAGAATGGGCTTTAATCTATTCACGAGAATTTTTGAGATTAGTTTGTAAATGGTATTACTTAAGCTTATTGGTCTGAAATCACCCGGAGTTTGAGGAGTTGAAATTTTCGGTGCTTCGTTCTTGACTTCAATCTTCGACTATACTCGTAATAGCAGCGGAACTCAGGCTTCCATGTTCTTTATCACCGTATATCTGCACATGAAATCAAGGTAATGAATGAGTGGTTGAGATTAGTATCGAGAATAATGGATTTAAAAAAATCTTAGACTGTGTTAATAATATCCGGTCCAAAAATTTCCCAATAAGCTTTGAAGAAACCTGATTGAAATTCATCTGGTACTGGGGCACCCCATTGATTCATACTGGATAATGTAAGCCATATTTCATTTTTGGCTGGAATCTCTAGGAAAGATAGGTTTGCCGCTTCGGATATACAAAGCTTTATGATGCTGGAAAGATCAAAGTTACAACTGTTTATTTGGGTTGTAGGTATGTGGGTAAAATGATTTACCAGAAGAGAATTTATTTGGTCTTTATCCAAAAGACAAAGAACAGAAGGTTCCCTAAGAGCATTGATGGAATTTATTCTTTTTTCTATTGGAAGCGGTGGCATGAAAATACTTTGTATTCTGGTCATATTAAAAAAAGCATCAAAATCTTTCTTCTACACTCTAACTATACATGTGAAATCCAAAAAGAAAAAAAAACGAAAAATTAAAACGAACTAAAAGTCGGCAGGGTATTTTTTGTCGACCTTGCCGACAAAAATATAGTCGACAGGGTATAAGGTTGAATACCATGCCGGCTTTTCATCTCTGAAATTAGTAATTACAGGGTCGGCAAGATATCCATCTCTGAAATTAGCAGTTACAAGGTCGGCAAGATATCCATCTCTATACCTTGCCGACTATATTTTAGTCGGCAGGTTATGAAATTAATACCTTGCCGACTAATCATGCATTTGTAACAACTACTATGTATGTCAAAAATCGTATAGTCGGCACGGTGTTTTTTATCGACCTTGTCGGCCATAAGTTATCGGTATGTTCTTCATACGCAGACCTTGCCGGCCAAATATAGTCGGCATGTTCTTCATCCGTAGACCTTGCCGACTTTTCATATTTTCAGAACTGAAAACGTTGATTCCTTCTATAATTTTGAGTATAAAATCGACCAGCAGCTCTACAATCCCATATTTATAAGTGTTTGGGTGATACAATTTCATTTCTGTTACAAGTAGAATTCTTAAAAAAAGAAAGAAAAAAATCTCAAAAATCTACCCACATCCATGAGTTCAATCTAAAATAAAACCTAATTTCAAAATTTTAATCTACTAATTAACTAATTAAATTAATTATACTAATCACATTTATTAGTGTTATTAATCAAGGATAGATTAGTCATTTTCATAAATATGTGGATAAGGGGCTTTGTGTTTTATTTCAAAATGACCTTATTTTGTCTCATTTGGCATACCCAATCAAGCGAGGATGAATATTGTCCAACGAGTTTGTATTTCTTTTTTAACGTGATGAGAATATCTGGGGATATAAAGAGTTGTACTATAAAAATAACGTGATGAGAATATGTGGGGGATATTATTAATTAATTAATTCTTAACATGTGCCCAGATATACAAGTTAACATAATCATTAATGCCAAAGTTTGGTAAAACTAACGTGTTGTCCTAGGTTTACAGCTCCTATGATGTATCATTCAATCTTTTGGAGAACAAATGACATAATCGAGTGATTGAACCGAACGAATACAAACGGTTTGAAGAATAACGTGCACTTTCCGTCCCCCTTTAGGAAAATGGCAAAAGCAGATGAAGATTGATAAGTGAGCGGCTAAAAATCCATATCACACAATTATTAATGCCAAAGTTCGGTAAAACAAACGTGTTGTCTTATCATTCAATCTTTTGAAGAACAGAGAGAATCAAGTGATTGTACTTCCAAGAATTAAATTCCTAATTTATTCCATGAGATAATAGGTTCCAGTACAAGGTTCTCTGGAATGCTCAATTAACTAGTATAAATACAGGGTGTTTCCCTCATTTGTAAGCATCGATCAAACGAGAGAGTGAGTGATCGAGTGGAATCTATTGAGATTAAAATCAGTGCGTGGAGTGGTAGGATAAGGGTGAGCGAAAAGTGAGGTTATGCTCTAAAATTAGAGTGAGTAAGAGCATCACAGTGTTGCGATCAAAACCAAAGACCAAAAACCACGATCAAAAGACCAAAAATCACGACCAAATTTGAGTTTAGTCCGTAGTATGACGCTACAGTAACGAGTATATTTAGTCGTGCGGACGTATAATCAACGTCTGATAGTGGAACGTTGATATAATACATGCCCGGTTGGGGCGGCCATAAAGTTAACGCCGGATGTTGGGGTTGATATAGTAAACGCCAGATGTGGGGCGGTCATATAATTTACGCCTGTACACGGGACGGTGATATAATACACGCCCGATGGGGCGTTTATATAGTTTCCGCCGGTCCAAGGCGTACATATAATCTTCGCTCACTTAACACACGTAACCAACGCGTGTGGACCGGCAAACATTATACCTCCACCTCCACATAAACCCCTTTACATGTTACACGTTTACCCTAATCTTTTCTTCTCGGTCTTCTTCTTTTCTACCTCTTTGTTTCTACCGCCATCAAAACAACACCTCTATCTTTCACTCCCATTCTCAAACGCAGTAACGAGTAGGAAAGGAAGAAAAAAAAGGAAAATAGCAACGAGATAGATTTCATGAGAGGTAATATAGTTTTCTTAATCTCTTCTATTTATCTACATTCTTGTATAATTTATTTAGGGTTTTAGTTTGTTAAAATTAGGTTTTAATTTATTTATGGTTTTAGTTTGTTAAAATTAGGTTTTAGAAAATTGGGTATTGACAAATAATTATGAATATAATATTGTATGTGAACAGATTTGAGTACGTATGTTGTATGTGGATTTGGTTAAATATGAAATTTGGTTTTAAGATGAGCTAAATTTATGCGTTTTTTCATAAATTTGGATTAATATGTGTTTTTACATTTCTTGTGGTTATGTGACAAATTGTGGTTATGTGAATTTTGTGTGTTACATATGTATAATAGCTAATTTATATGTATGTAAATGGGGTTAAAAGTAATTGATTTTGTAGTGATTTTTATGGAATGTTGAAGTGATTAAATTGAGTTGTTATGAGGTATATTTTTTGGTTTCTAATATGTTCTACATACATAGGTGACGATTTAATTTGTGTTTGTGGAATTATAGAATTTGGAGTTAATATAGTTTGTGTTAAGGATTTATAGTATTTGGAATATAAATGGTGATGGACTTATAAAAATATGGAATAATGAGGGTTGGTGTTTTAAAATTGAGATTGCATATATCTTGTGTGTGCACAAATGCTGAACAGACTCACAGCGCGGTTCAATGGTCGCATGAAGACGAACAAGAAACATAAATCTTTAGCCGAAGAGTATTACAACATAATCTCTACTGGTAAAATTAAGGAGGTTGATATTCTCCGGTTAGGGCGGTTTCCTGTACTGCAAGATGATAAGCCGCACGCTACTACAGACATTACATTTACAGGAGAGAGCAGAAATTAACGTATCAACATCGTGGATCTCTGGCATCGGTAATTCATCACTATCAAACTATTTCACAATACTGTCTTAGAGCTAAATATATTATTTAAAAAGCGGGATGGCAAAGTTTACTGAACATACAATGTAGCGAAACCCAGCATTCAATGGTTGATTATATTGTTGAGCGGTTTTGGGATACAACAAATACTTTTCACTTCCCATTTGGTGAGATGGGATTTACCCCTAGATTGGCTCATGTTGACTGGACTGAGTATCGGTGATGGGCCTGACGTTCCGTATGATTCTGGGAAGTATCAATTTGAATATGTTCGTGAACGTATCTTTCCGGATATCCAAGATGTCACGCTATGTCCAAAAGCTTCGTCGTGGGTTTCAAATTCAATTACAATTAAATATTTAAGCTCATATTTCTTAGAAGACAAGTTGGTTGCGGCTGAAAATGATAGCACCCTTGCTTATAGAGTAGCTATTGCCTTTTTCATGTATGTTTTGGGACATTTTTTCTTTTCTAATGCAAAGACCTATATTGATGCTGGATGGTTAGCTGCTTTTGAAAATCTTGATGTAGTGTCCACGTATGACTGGGGTGGTGCCGATTTTTCAAGATTGTATGCGTCACTCCGTTTAAATGGGAGGAGACAGAAGGCACTATGCGGTTCATTCCAAATATTAGAGGTATTCTTTTAATCCAGTTTTTTCTTCCTTTCATTGTTTATTTTGTTGCGAAGTTATTAAATTGGTTAATTATTTTCATGGAGTAGTTTTGGGGGTATGAATACCTGGGCATATGTCGACCAGACATCTCAAAGGGGAGTACAGAACAAAAATGGCCGGTAACTTCTAAATGGAATGTACCGAAGAATACAAATGATATTTTCCGTTGTAGGGATTTACTGAGTAAGCTTATTGCTGAAGAAGTGACATGGCGCCCATGGGAATCATACAGAGAAGTTCTTTCATCTGATATGGGATGCACGGCTTCGAGGCTATCAGACTCCAGATATATATTTTCTTACATGGGCATTGTGAGTTAATAATTAAATTTTATTCGATAATTGTTGCTAAATACCAATAAATATTTTTTTTCATGATTAAATAGTATATATCATACTTACTACATTCGTACTCCCTTTCTAACTGTACAGCATAACATGTACCTCGGAGAAAGGTGCTGGAGGCAAAACCATTATACTTTTGTTGTTCCCATAAAACTACACACAGTTATTGGGGATATCGGCAGTATTCAAGCAGAACGCCTAAAAATGAAGGTTTGCTCGATGCTACAGAGATAATACAATCTGTTAAAGATTATGATATATATTTGCAGTACTGGAGAAAGGTAACTAACTACAACGATTATGTGACTCATCCTAATTGGGAAGCCCAAACATATGGGCTTGTCGGTGACTTGTATACGGACCCAATTGAACACCCCTGCTGAACATGTACCTATCCCTCCTCCACATCTATTATCCCACGTATGTTAACTTTCGACTTTTTCAAGAACGTTCGACATTTTATTATACATTTGTACTTATGTATTTTATTTTTTCATGACAGCACAAAACTTACACATTATTTCAAGAACATGTTGATTTTAATTAACAATTTCACGATTTTACATTAAAACAAACGAAGGAGAGGATGGACGTTATTATGGCAAAAGAAGCAGAAATACAAAGGCTGAATACTATGAACATAGATTTGCAGCAACAAATGTCTCTTTTCCGTCCGCCGCACGCTGTCCAACTTTCCCTTGGTTTTGGTTCCTTTTCCCAAACAATGCCACCGCAAGTTTGGAGTTCTATGAGTCAAGGATCAGCTTCAAAAATGTCCTCAGTCAATGCCACTCCGAGAATGCAGATGCCTTTTATGCCACCTCGATCGGCGCCTTCGGATACTGATAGTTAATATCTTATCTTTCAGCGAGTAGTAATTTCAAGTCTACTCTCTCCACTATCCCTTTAGTTGTCCTCTCAAGTTTGAGAGTAGGCAGTGTGTATAGAGTATAGTCATATCAGGCTACTGACAAACACTTTATCTTTTTTTGGATTTTTTATTTTTATTTTTTCAAGAAAATCACTATCTCTCACCATCTTTTTTTTTTTTTACTAATGCTCTTGGATATAAATTAAAGACCTGATCACCCAATATATGAATGGAAACACCCCTCTTCTGCTTCAGATAGTAATGGAAAACTATGAGAAAACCGCTCATTATTTCTCTTCTGTTTCTTCTTCTTCTTCATCTTCTAATAGTAGTTTTTATTCTTCTGATGATGATGCAGTAGCAATTATGCAAAATAACATGGCCGTTAATTTGGGAGTCCTTGTTACAAATTCAAAATGGCCTCAAACTCATATCAAAATACCCAGAAATCGCGATGCAGGAGCTGAACTTCTATGGAACGACTATTTTTCTCCGTACCCAAACCAACTACCCAATGTTTTTCGCAGAAGATTAAGAATGGGTCGATAATTGTTTAACCGAATAGTGGAAGGTGTTACCAATGCAGACAAATATTTTGTTCAAAAGCCCGATGCTTGTGGAGTTGTAGGATTAAACCCTCATCAAAAAGTAACAGTAGCAGTAAGAATGTTAGCTTACGGATGTGCGGCAGATGCAATAGACGAGTACTTACGCATAGGAGAAACCACTGTGTTGGAAGCTACTCGGAGGTTCTGTAAGACGATTTTCAACGTCTATGGGAAAGAATATTTGCATGAACCAACTGCTGGTGATGTTGAACTGTTGCTCAAGCAAAACAAAGACCGGAGATTTCCAGGGATGCTAGGTAGTCTAGATTGCATGCATTGGAAATGGGATAAATGTCCGTCGGCAGAGTCAGGGGCTTACACCGCATTTAAAGGGAGCGAAAGTATCGTGTTGGAGGCGGTGGTGTCCTATGATCTATGGTTTTGGCATGCATTTTTTGGCATGCCCGTATCTAACAACGATATTAACGTTATGAACCTTTCATATGTTTTTCGAAGTCTTGTAACAGGAAAAGCACCACCAGTGAGCTACGAGGTAAACGAACATTCATATGATATGTCGTATTATCTAGGTGATGGCATATACCCTGAGATACCTACTATTATTATGGCCATTAAACATCCGGTAGGTAGGAAAAATGAAATCTTTTCATGGATGCAAAAGGGTGCAAGAAAAGATGTAGAACGGGGATTTGGTGTACTCCAACAACAGTTTGGAATCATCAAACAACCTGCAAGAATGTGGAATCCAGATGTGCTTGCCTATATCATGAAAACCTGTATTATCTTACATAATATGATAGTCGAGGATGAGCGTCTACCCGGAGACTGGCCACATGTTTATGAAAAACGTAGCAACCCGGCACCGGTTAATATATTAAGAGGCAACAATGAGGAGTTTTCCCAAATTAGATCTGAGCAAAGCCGACGTGCAATGCGTAACAAAGAAGTGCATATTCGCTTGCGTGATGACTTAATCGAACATATATGGAAATTAAAAGTTTGGACACTGATTGTCATTGTATGGGTTGTTTTTTATGAAAGCTTATGATTGTCATTTTCTTTGTATTTTAACTTTGGATAATAATAAAATAATTTTCTTATCTTCTTATCATTTTTTTTTTGTCGATACTATATGGGATTACTGTTTTCTTATCCCAACAGATTATGATTGATTCGTGTCCATTCCTTTTTTTTTTATCCTATAAAACTATAGAATTCTTATTTTTCTTCTTTTCTCCACCCAAAACAATCTCTTTAGTCTGTGATTCAGCTACGAAATATGAAAAAATTCTCTAAAGAAGAAGATGTTGGTATTGTTCAAGCATGGATCAATGTTACAACAAATCCACTTTATTCAGGGCAACCCCCCAACCGTTTTTGGTCAAATATTTTTGATATATTCGATACGTTAACAGGTAATGAAAAATCTAGAACTAAAAAAGATGTTCAAAATAGGTTCAATCGCATCAACAAGGAGGTGGAAACTTTTGTTGTGTTTCAGGCTGATGTTAACATACGGAATCCTAGTATGGCGTATGAGGAACGGGTGAGAATATATTTCAAATCCTATGCTTAGAGCTATATTTAAACTAAACATATATGTAACTTATTTTTGTTTAAATTTGCAGCAAATTACAGCTCGGTTGGAATATTACCACGAGACAGGCAATGATTTTGAGCATGAGGAATGCTATGAAATCTTCAAATCAAATCTTGCGCACTATAATCCCGACGAATGATTAAATTAGAATGTTGTAACTTTCCTATAATTATTGTTCGAAAGATGTTGATCAATACTTGGTTAGTATTTTTGGACGAATTGTTTTATTTAAATGTATTATCTCTTTTTTATGTAATCATCATCAAATTTTAATTACGTTTAGTTGTTTCAAAAACGTTTAAATTTAATTCAATTCAGCGGAAATAAACTTAAAATCCAAAAATTACATAATAATACGGCTAATTGTAATAATAAGAAATATTAAAAGATAGTTATACTACTAAAACTATTAGTCACTAAATAAGAGAGATAATAAAGTTTTCAACTATTCCGCCTTTGAGTTAAGATTGGTTTCTTCTATTCCGAACTATGTCCGCCCTACGAAGTTCGAAGTACTCTTTTTGTACATGATCCAATTTTTGAAGATCCATCATAATGAATTCGTCTTCAACTTCCTTGGCTTTTTTTGCCGCATGTTCGGCTTGTTTTGCTGCAAACTCTGCTGCTCTTTGTTCCATCTTGAATCTTGATTGTGCTTGGTAATGAGTATTGAAATTTTGTTGTTCTTTAATAATTATTCCCATCAATTCCTCTTGGACAGTGGATTTCTCTCTCCCAGTTTTCTTCAATCGTTTTGCTGCTTTTTCCCCCATCTTACGGAGATATGTGTTCTCTATGTCTCCCCTATCTGTGTCGTTACCGGACTCGGCTTGAGTTGTTGTTTGTTGTCCTTCCTCATCTTCCTCGTTATTCTCACAAATGTCCAAATCGTGCGTCGTATCGAATACAAAAGTCGATCGCCGATTATATTTTATATTTTCTGAGACAATTGGGTAGCACTCTTCGTGCTTAAATTTTTTTCCATTATTGCATTCCTTGAACCGCATGTTTACTTCTTCAAGTTGTTAATGTTTTTAAAAACAGTTAAGTTCATGGGCGTGTAAATATTAGAAAATAATTGTTCAAAAAATAAAGAATACTTACCTTCTTTTCAGGACCCCATCCAGTATGATATTCACCATCCACTTCCGCATCTTTCGCCGAAAACAACGCCACATCTTTACTTATTCCCCGATATCGTTTTTGCCAGGAACTTCAAGACCGCTCTGGTTTATTAGGTAAATGAAGTTCAATATCATCCTTGATACGAGTTCACAACGCCGCCTCTGATTGATCAGTTCCAACACCGGGATCTTGAGATATTGATAAATGAATTTTACACATCGTTACATCTTCGATTGTCGTAAAATTTGGACCTCGTGCTATTCGTGGTGCCATTGTAAGCGATTCAGTGAAAATTTCCTAATAAATGATTTTGAAAGACGAAATAATACTTCTTCTGCTGCTGCTGATAGATAGTATGAATGAGTAATGTTTGGTGAAATATTAGAGGAATTCAAGTGTATATATAGGTGTATGAAAGAAACCTAATTTCCGACGTTCGAAAATATCTTTCAAACTTTCCAACGTTTGAAAATGTCCAACGTTCAGTTTTCTCCAACGTTCGAAAATTACCAACGGTATAAACATTTTTGTCGACTACTTTCATCCGTTCAAACATGGTAACATATGGAGTATAAGGTATAATGTCCGCTCGATGTGGGGCGTGAGCTTTATGCACGCCTGAGTGGGGCGTGAGCTTTATGCACGCCTGAGTGGGGCGGCCATAAAATGCACGCCTGAATAGGGAGAAAATTATACTCACGCCTATCATCAGGCGGACATTATACTCACGCCTGAGTGGGGCGTACATTATAGCTTCGCCTCACTGGGGCGTACGGTATATAAACGCCTGACCATGGGACGAGAAGTATACAACCGCTTCATCTGAAGCGTGCATTATATAAACTCCTGTTAACGGGCGAAGTTTATAACTTCGCTCGACCAAATTTGGTTTTGGTCCGTAGTCCAGACAAAATATAGTCTGAAATTTTGGTATAGTCTGGTTTTTGATCTTTATTCTGTTCGACTGCGTCACGTATCTGGACCAAAAATTTGGGTTTAGTCGTCCATTGCAGTTGCTCTAAGTCTAGTTTATAAACATTTTACTTGCGACTATAAAATTAGTGCCAACTAAGAGCATCTCCAACAGAAGGTGTAAAAAATCCTATGTGGATTTTTTATTTAGTCCTTTTATTTATGGGGATCTACACATAAAGTAAATATAAGACCTCATATCTGAAAAATCATCTCCAACAGTAAGAGATTTAACCCTTAAAATTAAAAGAAAATTGGTTAAAAACATGACGTGGAGGTGCAACCGGAGGTGTAAATAACACTTTCTTAAACACCTTCATATTTAGTAATTGGTCCCTCCTAACTTCTAGGACCTACTGTTGGGGATGGATTTATGCCAAACGGGGGTCTAAAATCCTATGTGTCACTTAAAATAAATAGACCCACACTCTCTTGGAGATCTAAGCTTCTCAAACTCAACATAGAGTGTCATTCTTCTTCGGCCAATGGAGTGTTATCTTGTACCAGAAATTAAGGAATACGTACTGGTAATTTTAATCATCTTCTTGCTCATTAGCATATATTATATATATATCAATCTATTTTTCTGCTTCATTCACATTAACATAAGAAATTTAATCTAGGTTTGTTCATAACAAAAAACATCACTAATATATTTCCCAAAAGCATATATCTTTATACGAATGAATGAAGTGAATAATAATCTTTGTTCATTGTCTTGATTTTAACTTCTTCTTGCTCCTCCTTAGAGGATTGAACATTTTTACTTAGGTTGTGATTTGATTCAAACCCCTAAAAAAATCAAACAACAACGAAGTGAATAATAATCTTTTTACCTACAATTTCATCACCATTTTCAGGAGTACCCCCAACCGTGACCTTCTTTCATCATATTTTTCTTCAAGCCTTGATTTCATTTCATCTTTTTCACCTATTTGAGTATTGGATTTGAATGGGATTCAGTTCATGTTTAGAGAAAACTAAAAAAGTGAATAGGTTTAGGTAGGAAGAGATTTTTTAGAGAGTTCTGATATTTTTGAGAAAGATTAAGATATAGTGATAGATGATTCTAGCCTTTCTAGAGAAATTTTTTCTTTATCAAAAGACTGAGGACATGCCCTATCGTCCTCGTATAGAGAAGGTAAATCTTCTGGTGGACATCTATAATTACTGTATAAGTAAGTACCAGAACGCGCATTGTATCAATCAAGCTCTCCTTTTAAAAAAAAAAGAAGGAAAGACACATCCCATCATGTCTGAACACCCTTCTTCTTCTTCTTTGTTTCGTTTGTATCTTTCCTTCTTTCTCTCTACAGTCACCACCAAACCCTAACTTCACTCTTTTTTTTTCTTCTATACTCAATTCATGTGTTTTGGAAAATCAACAAAAATGAGTTAAGCATAAAGGAGGAGGAGGACGACAACAAACGTCTTAAACTTGTAAAACATGCGGAGATGCTCGAGGGAAAATTAAATGGAGTTAAAGCCTGTGTGAACTTGCCTCCAACAGACTGGAGCACGATGGTAAGAAAATACCGATACATGTGTGTATTTCACGATTTCTAGTAAAACCCTAACAATTCGTGTTTCATTGTAGTCGGAGACGTTTGCCAGAGAGGTTAACGTTATCAAGACGCTAACTGATCCGGACATCGTTTCCTTTTATGGGTCTATGTCAACGGCCCAATATTTATTATGGTGACTGAATTCATGCAAAATTATTCTCTGTATACCATAATAAAACAATTCCGATAATGGTTTGTACAATTGTACCTGTAATTATCCTATTTTCTGGACAAGAAATTATGCATATGTTAATGTTACTATTATATTTGGTGGATAAAATCAGGAGTCTCACCACCAAGCAAAAGATCAAGATTGATTTTGGCGGAGCTCAAGGACTGAATTACTTACACAGCCAAAGATACACACATTGGGATCTTAAGTTAACTTCCCTGCTACTTGACTTAAGACGACCACAACCGGTTTGGAAGGTAAATTACCTTGAAGTTGTTTGATGACTTTAATGTACTTTCCATGATGATGTATACATGATTAAAGTAAATATAATACATGTTTGTTTTCTTGATCGAAGTTTCTTAATAGCTCGGTGATTTTGGAGTATTCAATTTGGATATACCAGTGGCGCTCGGCAAACATGGGCCCTTACCATGGAAGGCACCGGAGTTACTTAACCGCCGTGACCGTGAGGTATCGCCAAAGGTGAGCTCCTTTCATAAGTTAGGATGAACAAATTTTGTTTGTTAGGATATACTTTCTAGGGTTTATATTTTGTTCTTATCAAAAAAGAAAGAAAAAGGGTTTATATATCCTGCCGAGATTGGGGTACACTCAAACTAATTGGAGTATATCCAATAAGACAAAATCTGGTTATTTTGAAATAAAACCAAGCCACCTCTTAACCTTGTATTTTCTAAATGGGTGATATGTTCTTGGTTAGTTAACACTAAAATTCTGATTAGGTTAATTAATTGAGTTTAGATTAAAATTTTGTGATTATGAATTCAATAGATTAAACCTTTCATTTGTCTTATGAGTTCGATTTCGATCAAAAAATTTGGTTTTGAAAATGCATAAGGTCGGCAAGGTAAACATTTGAATAAGGTGCCGACCAAAGGTTGTCGGCAAGGTCTACTTTGAATAAGTTGCCGACGAAGAGAGGCCGACATGGTTTTCAGATGCAGAATACCCCGACCGATTTTCGGCCGAAAGGGTCTTTGAATGAAGAATACGCCGACTATCTTGGGCCAGAATTTTACGGTCGGCATGAAAAAATTTCCTACAATGCCGACGATCATATAGTCGGCATGCACATAATTTTTAACACTGCCGGCTGACCTGTAGTCGGCATGATAAGGATTTATAATCATGTTGGCATGTACTTATACCAAACAGAAAACAGAATATGGGAAGATGTAATTCACTTTATTCATTCAATTTTGGTTACTACATTGATCGAAACATAAAACCTAATCCTTGTCGACGGAAAAACGAACGCACTTAGCATGTGCATCAAGCCTTTGAACCCCTAGGCGACCCTAGTGGACGAGTTATAGTCTCGTGAGGGCTTACATAGAGGTATACCCACAAAACCTATACAAAAACTTCTAAAGCCATCAATCTTCCTCCGACGAAGACGGTACAACATCCAAGTAGTCCGGGTTATCCTCCAGGATTTTTCCGGTCAAGAAGTGATAGCTTGCATCGAACGCGAATGCTTCCCCCTTTACCTCCAAGTAGGGCGCTTTCACGACTTCATGCTACAAAAACAAACTTACATTTGTTAGTGGTGTTTCATTGGAAGATAAAAGAACATGGATCACGTAAAACTAACCACAAAAATACTCACAAATTGTGCAATGGACAAGGTGAAGGGGCGAGTGTTAAAAATCCGAGGTTGGAGAGCTAAAAATGCAAGTATCGCATTTTCAATGACTAGGTGCCTCTCATGCACTTGTTGAACACTTCTTGCATTTGGATTCCCAAAGTCTTGGATAAATTTGTTGTGTACCCTAGCCCAAAAGGTTGTGGAATCCACCCTTTCGGAGGATTGGCGTCTAAGTTGTTTTTCCGCATACCATGCTTTGGTGATTGCCGAATCTTCATTTGAATAAAATGAAGTCATTGTTGTTTGTAAGGAGCTATTAGGTGAGTTAGATGGAGTGTATGATGATATGAGCTTTGGAGAGTATATGGAACTATTTGTAAGTTATTTTGTAGAGAGAAGTAGTGTATTTATAGGATGGTGGCCAAATTTGGCCGTTATAGTGCCCAAGTACAAGTCAATCAATGAAATTGTACTTGCAAAAAGTTTGAAATTTAAATTCGTTGGCACTGTTTTATTTCACCAGTATGCCGATTAAGTAAGGCCGACATGGTCTGAAATTTGTTACCATGCCGACCTGATGATGATTTTAGGCATCAGGAGACCAGTTTTTCTTCTGTGTATCCGCCAAAACTGTATTGGGTCATTAGCATGCCGGCTAGGATTTGGTCGGAAGGGTATGAATTTTGTTAACATGCCGACCTTATATGATTTTAGGCATCAGGAGAAGTTTTTTCTTCTGTGTATCCGCCGGAACTGTATTGGGTCATTAGCATGCCGGCCAGGATTCGGCCGGCAAGGTATGAATGTTGTTACCATGCCGACCTTATATGATTTTAGGCATCAGGAGAAAGGTTTTTTTTTTCCACACATAACCGTCAGGGTCGATAACATATTACCTTGCCGGTAAGTAAACAACCAGATAGGTAGGAATCGTATTACCTTGCCGACCCTGGTAACTACACAATTTCCGTTGTCAGGGCCGGCAGTCTGACAATTCACAACCTTGCCGGCCCTGGGACAGTCGGCAATGTAACTTACAAAAAGCATGCCAGCATAAGTATTGAAACTTTACATAGCTACACAAACCATTCATTCAACAACTAGGAATCCAACACTTTTTGTCCAAAATACGAAAACATGTCCCATAAATCTTAAAAAAACATTTGTCCACACCATTAACATAAACATTTGTCCACCACAACATAAATAAATAAACTAGGAAAGCATTCATTCACCACGACCCCGACCCCGTTTAGGAACACTACGCTGCTACCTTCACCACCACGACCGCTACGAGCCCTCTTTTTGTCAACATTCAGCTTGGCTTGTGCTTCCCTCCTAGATTTTTCTTTCAACTTTACTTCAGCCTCAAGTTGCTTGAACAATTCATGGGCATCCTCATTGTCAACATTGCAAGTATAGTCAATGTGCTTGCTTTGCTCTTCAATCGACAAAGGCTCTCCTCTGTCTTTCGCGCAACACAACACCTTCACAAAGGTCTTCAATTGCTCCTTCTATTTTCAATTAAACAACAAACAATTAATAGAATGATTCGATAATGTAATCTTAAAATAGTAAGAGAAACTCTAAAATACTTACAAAGAACTTAAGACTTGTTGCTGGGTCTTTCGATGCCATCTTCCTCTTACGAGCCAATTCTTCAGCAGTCATTTCCCTACTCACGGTAGGACGAGCCCAACCCAAGTACCACGCCATGTATTTCTCACTAGCTTCGTGACCGGTGGTCACCTCGTCCAAAAGACTCACATCGATTTTACAACGACGTCTACCGTCCCAATGTTCTTGAGTTGGTGCTGGATCGTAAGAGACGTTAATAGTTTTTTGGGACGTGCTGCATTCAGTCATGTCCACAGTAAAGAACGGCTTTTCTTCATCGAAATGAGGTTCTTCTTGGACGTAACACAATTGTCGCATTACCCGATGTGGATCGTACATTGAATATCCATCATACATAGTCATCAAGGGTCCATAGTATAATGCAACTTCATCTCTCATTTGGATTGAACCTTTAGTTATAGCATCTCGATACGGATCAAATATCACCTCCTTCGCAGTCAATTTGTCGATGGCGTTTCAGAGTTTCATAAGATTTTGTGGCATTTCCTTATCCTGAGTACCCTTAAAACTGTACCTTTGCATTCTTGGCTTATCAACCGCAACATTGCATCCACTTTGACGTAGGAGTTGGTTTTGAACAAAGAAGGGAAGTGCTTATATATCCAAACCTATGCAAAAAAAAAAGTTCAGTAAGAATTTTATCTTACGAGAATTTTGCAATGATTTAGACAATAAAATTACCTGGAAGAGACATGTGTTTCCGTTAACTTGCTTAGTGAGTGCCCTAGAACATTTTTTCAACTCATTGTTCAAGAAGGCGACCACTATAGTACCCCAAGAATACTCACGCATCTTATCTAAGGGATCCAATAGTTGCAAGTAACTGGCCTCGACCAAGCTTCTGGAACTGTCGGGGAAGATACATTTGCCCAGGACGTATAGCAAATAAGCTGACGCGGTAGCATTGATTCGCACCGGGTTCACCCTTCCTTCCTTACCAAAGATTTTCTTTGTCTCCCATAATGTGTCCCTCAACTTCTTCAGATTAAACTTCTTGCTTAGACGACTATCCTTCATCTCAAGAACAGACTCCGTCTCAATCTGATTCCAACCAAACAATTTCTAGCTCAATTTGTAAATATCCTTGAAAGGAAACTTATTATCGAATCCCTCAGTGACTGCTTTTCCATCAACCTCGAGGCCTAGAATTTGTTGAGCATCATCGGGAGTTGTCGCCATCTCACCGAATGGGAATAACATTGTATCAGTCTCTCCGTAGAACCTCTCACAGAATGCATATACGGTAACTTTATCATGATCAATATTCGAACTCTCCACCGCAGGCCACAACCCGGAGTTCTTGACAATCACATTCACCTCCTCACATTCCTTGTCAAGATCCCAAGTATTAGTCACTGAACACGAAGCTTGGCGCCTCATGAGACGGACGACATGCTTGTGATCCTAAATACCAAAAAAACAAAATGAAAAGAAATACAAACACTTAACGCAAATTTAATATAGTTACACACTTGAATAAAGAACAAAGACGGATTGAGATTACTTACGATAGTATTATGGATCGTACATGCCCATGAGTCTGTATCCAAAAAGAACTTTTCCACCATCTCTTGGGGTTCCCCTTAGAAGCTCACCTTTTTTTAGTGTAAGCATCAAGTGACGGGGAGGCATGTGAGAATCAGCTGGTTTAGTGATCGCCCTCTTCCTCGTTCCGGTTTCGTTGAAGTTGAAGCTTCGGTGGGTTGAACAATAACTAGAATTTGTTCTCCATCTCCATCTCCTCCTCCTTCTTCTTCTTGTTCCTCTTCCTCTTCAACAATTTCATCTTGGATATTCTTACCTTTATCTCCATTACCATCATCATCATCATCATTACCTCCTCCGACATCAGGCATGTTTTGATCACCATCATCATCATCATTGTTACCTCCTCCGGAGACGGAATGCTTTCATCAACATCATCATCATCACCTCTTCTACCAGATGGAATTGATTAGTCTTCATCTGGAGTCTCGTCTGAATCCCTGGATGGTTCAGAATCATACGTTATACGGATCTTTGTCGTTCCCGGCACAACGTATGTCCATCGATGTGTTAAAGTCAAGAATTTATCACCAACACGAGGAGGTCTTGAAGGAGGACTAAGAGCTTTCAGAGGTTTCTTTTTTGCCTTTTCCAACCTGAACAAGAACAATTAAGAAATTTTTTTTTACAGGTCGGCAGGGTCTACAAATATAACATATCCGGCGGAAACATGGCCGGAAGGGTCGATATCTAAATTACATGCCGGCCAAACTACAGCCGGCAGGGTATCATTAAAATAGTCTGCCGGCTTATAACACATATGAACACAGTAGAAACAAGGATTTTTCACATTACAGGTCAGCAAGGTCCATAACCCATATATCGTCGGCTGACAAACCGCCGGCATGGTTTTATATAAATACCATTTCGGTTTTAAAAATTCAAGGCATCAGGAACCAATATATTGAAACAAGTAGCCGGCAGGGTAAAAAATAATTACATGCCGGCTTCATTAAAAAACTGACGCCGACAAGGTTTACATTTGAATAACCTGCCGGCATTGCAAGTAACAGTTACAGGTATTCAACAGCCGACACGTTATTCAACCTAAGAGCCTGCCGACCAAACCCTAACTATGAAAATCCGGCAAGGTCGATAACATAATAACTTGCCGGCGTCGCAACTGCCAATTCACAATTTCGATTTTTCTGACCTAATTTAACATACAAACATGAAATTGAAGTACTAGAGTGAGTTTAAGTATGCCCTTACTTTCTTAATCGCACCATTTCTCGTGTTTCAGCGCCTACGAATTCTTCTTTTTCAACCGTTATTCTCCTCATTTTTTGTTGAATTCTTCTTTTTCAACCGTTATTCTCCTCATTTTTGTGTTGAACTAATTTTGCAAATTCGGGATTATATTCATTGCGCTTTCTATTTGCCAAGGGATATAACCAACAGCTGGGAATCCAGATGGTTCAATCAACAAGAGAAAGGCACGTCTAGTTGCCAAGGGATATAACCAACAGCTGGGAATTGACTATGGTGAAACCTTTTCACCAGTGGTTAAGCCATGCACTATTCGCCTTGTGCTGTCAATTGCTGTAATGCGCAACTGGGATATAAAACAGTTGGATGTAGAGAACTCCTTTCTTCATGGAGACTTGGAAGAGGATGTACATATGCAGCAGCCTCAGGGGTATGTAGATGAGCTGCATCCAACCCATGTCTGCAAACTGCACAAATCACTCTATGGCCTTAAACAGGCGCCTAGAGCATGGTTTTCAAAACTGAGCACCTACCTAGTCCAGTTGGGGTTCAAGGGTTCAATAGCTGACAGTTCTCTCTTCATTCGTCAAACACAGGGATCCACATTGTACGTTTTAGTGTACGTAGATGACATAATTGTGACCGGTTCACATCCAGTTGAGATCTCTGGATTGATTGAATATCTTAGTGATGTGTTTGCACTAAAAGATTTAGGAGATCTTTTTTTCTTTTTGGGGATCGAAGTGCTTAGAAAGGGGACAGACCTAATTCTCACACAGCGTAAGTATGTTACAGACCTTCTGCGCAAGACAAAGCTAGATGGGGTAAAGCCAGTAAACACACCTCTGGCAGTAAATGTGAAAATTCAGAAGCAAGGTACCAAAAGGTTTCATGATTCGACATTGTATCGCAGTGTAGTGGGTGCACTGCAATATCTGCGCTTAACGCGACCTGATATCTCTGTGGCAGTTAACAAGGTCTGTCAATACATGCATGACCCGTATGAAGAGAATTGGGAACTAGTCAAAAGAATTATTCGTTATCTTAAGAATACAGTAGACTATGGTCTGCATAGTCGTTCTTCCTCAGACTTCTCTTTGCAAGCCTACTCCGATGCAAACTGGGCTGGAAGTTTGGATGACAGACGCTCAACGAGTGGCTACTGTATATATTTCGGCGACAACTTGATCTCATGGAGTGCACGCAAGCAGAAAACGGTATCAAAGTCCAGTACAGAAGCAGAATATCGTGGCATTGCAATAGCCACTTCAGAGATAATATGGATCCAATCCTTGCTGCAAGAGCTTGGTGTCCAAATCTCACCACCAATACTCTGGTGTGATAATTTAGGAGCCACGTACCTAACTTCAAATCCCATATTCCATGCTCGCACAAAGCACATTGAAATAGACTATCATTTTGTCCGTGAACGTGTGGCTGCTAGTCTACTTCATGTCAGGTTCATCAGTTCAAGAGATCAGATCGCCGACATCTTTACTAAGGGGCTTCCATCACCTAGATTTCATATATTACGTAGCAAGTTGCAACTTCGCCAGCTGCAGTACAACTTGAGGGGAGGTGTTAAGCAAACCCCTGAAGACTCTGCTAAAAAGTCTCTACACCAAGTCTCTTGACCAAGTACTGTGTCAGAGTCTAAAGCCTACAATATTGGCATGATCAGTCTCTGTATCTTTTACCAAAATCTGTAACAGAATATTGAAACTGTTTTTAATATAAATAGAACTGCTCTCTGCACACTGAATGTGTGGAAGCATTCACCGATAACCTATCTTCTAACTGATAAGAAGCACTCACTCTATATTGAAATACTCAGCTTCGCCATGGAAGCTCTGATACCAACTTCAAGGTTCACTCACAGTTTAAACTTCAAGTATTGAAATGAATTATTTTCATATATTCTTATCACCAATATTGTGGGTATATATAGATTACAATGGATAGAAACATCTCTTAACGTGTTTGCAGTATCCATGAAACACGCATGGCAGGGATAAGAAGATAAAAGAATAGATAACATGCATGACAAGGAATCAGTGGGAAAAAAAGAAAGAAAAAGAGAAAAGGAACTAAACAATTCATTTAAGTGTTCAAACTATGTGTTCACACTATCACCTCCTTTACTAATTATTTAACATCTTCGTGATGATGACCATCATTTCATTTCAGCTTTTACATAGCCACCATCGCATATTGCAGCCGCAGCAATATCAAACACAGCCGTCATTGCCAAATCCTTGAACTTGTCCTTTGTATGTAGAATACCCTCAAACAGCCTCATGCTTATGACCCATAAATTTGTCAAAGAAAGTTTACTTTTTATTCCTAACTTCCAAGTCCATGAGGAGAATTGGAATACTGTACAATCCAGAAAATCGACCTTATTAACTGAGATTCATTAACCTTCCCATTTCTAGCAAAACCGGATTCTATTTGAGGAAACTCAAACTAAATGTTTGAAGAATTACATAAAAAGAAAATTTGAATTGCTACTGGTGCTACCCGCAGCTTCTTGAGCTCAACATCGGGGCAAGTTTCAGACTCGTAGAAAAAAAATCCAAGGTTTTCAAAGAAAAAAAATCCAAGTTTCAGATTTGTAGAAAAACAACGCTAGAAAGCTAATAAATATGAGGATATTTGATTGCATCAATAAAGTCCAACACTGATCAACTTGGTTACATCGATAAACAAATGAAAAGGCTAAAACAGTCATCCCAAGTAGTCATCTCAAGTAGTCGGTCATACTTACAGTATGATACTCCTCTTCCTTTTCTCACTACTGTGTTACTTATGTACAATCATATCTTGGCTTGAATAAACTCGAGTTCATGGTGTTATAATGTAACTGGACCTAATGTCCGTAACCACCATAGTTTCCTTGTGGTAATACTTGTTTAGTGAAAATAAAAAAAAATTATATCCTAAGATACTTTTGAAAACTTCCCTAGAATCCGATATTAGCTCTCCATAATCATACTTGGATGGACACTCTGTGATCTAGTATTCCATTTATGCAGTAAAAAAATGTAATGTAAATGGTGATTTAAGGGCAGTGTAACTCACCAAGCATCGACCAATATTCTAAAACGAAGCGGTAGCTAAATCCGTAAAAAAGCAAACATTACGTGACCATCTCATATGGTACTCTATTGTGTTCAGTTGATGTATATATCAACTCATCGAATTCCAGCTTGCTCTGCTACTCTACAACAAAGGCTGGGAATGAAGACTTCATTGTTGTCCACTGCTACAAAAGCACAACTACATATCTTTACATGAGAAATTGAAATTCAACTTTAAAGATGTTTCTTCTCTTACGGAAATGAACAAACACCTGAAAATTCACAAATTATGAAAATTCTCTTAGTCGACAATCTAATTAATGCTTTAATCTAGCTTACTAATGGAAACAGATGAAAATCAAACCATTCACAAACTCATTTCATAAAGTAAATTTCAACTAACCTGTACCTCCGCTTTTCTCATTTTGTCTTTGATTTGTTGAGAGGTGTGGTCGAAGTGTTGTCGAGTTGTCTTCTTCATCCGATTATATCTAATTCCACCGTTTTGGCAGATGAACCAAGATTCCCCAATTCGAGAGAGAGGGAGGAAAAGCAAGATTCTCGCCTTAGCTATCAGCACTTGGAAATCGAAAATTAAAAACCCCCGATTCTTTGTTTTGCTTTGCTTTTGTTTCGGGGAGTGATTAGTTAAGAAAAACGAAGAATGCAAATTGGTTTTGGGTGACGGTGGTGGTAACAGAAAGAAGTGGAGGAGGATGGTGGCGACAGAAGGAGGTGGAGGAGGGTGGTTTGATTTGGTTCTGGAAACGGAGGAGAAAAGAAATGAACGAAAACACAGGGGATAAGCGAGGTATTTTGAAGATTGATGGGGTATTTTTCTGTAATATACTAGTTTTTCACCCGCGTCTTCTTATTGCTTATGGAATTTTAATGCTCTTTTCATATATGAGATATATTACAAAACCAAAGTGAAAAAAAATAAAATAAACAAAATTTCATAAGCTCCGATCAAAATTATCTTTTATTATAAGCTATTATTAAACAAAAACAAATTTTAAAGCATTATTCAAAATTCCTTATAGTAATAAAACTTATTTTACGGTGGGTCAGAATCAACTATAGTCCATCTAAAATGCTTCTTTTTCGGGGGAGATGCGCACAAGAAAAAATTCATACGGGACACTATTTTTAGTTTGCCACATATCGTTTTAAGTTCAAATTGCGTAACCCAATAATGTTGTGGGTTAATACAGGATATCATTGCCAATTTGCAAGACTTTATATCATTAATATTGCGATTTTTTCCGGTGCATATACACCGTGTTGGAAGCTTGTAAGAAATAATTGAGTCGTCTTGCAAGCAAACTAAATTTTCCTTACTCAGAAGTGACTTTATAATTGAGGAACAAAAAAACTAAATCTATTATATATGATCATCATCTTCAATCATGATTTACGAATTAAAAGAGAAGGAGAAGATAATAAATTTAATTTTATAATTCACAGAGGGTATTTTAGTCATTGTAAAAAATAGTTGGATATGGGATTTTGTTGATTACTATTTTATAATCCAATTTTGTCATCTTGTGAACCCTAAACCCAATGTTTGGAGCCCTTATAATAGGTTTCTTAAAAATTGTGGTTGAATTTAACGATTTAATTAATTAATTAATAAGTTATAATAAAATAGGAAAAAAGATGTTTTTAGCCGGAGTTTGTTGTCTTTGACATATAAAGGCTCGTCGGATTGCCAGCCTTCCGGTTGGATCCGTGGGTCCCACTCCAACCTCATTTATAAGGAAAATGATATTCAGCTCTCCACTTAGAGCTCTATTCACCACTCAATGCTAGGTGTCACAAGAGTAGTGGTTCAGGGATATTCAGCAAGGACCCACTATTAAGTAAAAGGGTTCATCATAGGGGTGTAAATTCGGGCAGGCCGGGCCGCCCGATCCAAAAACTAAGACAGGCCGGGCAGGCCAGGCTTAATTTTTGTGAGCCCGTAAAAAAATTCAGGCCGGACAGGCCGGGCACAAGTAGATAATTTGCTACCCAAAGACCGCCCAAAGCCCGCTTTTTATACGGGCAGGCCAGATCGGGCCGGACAAGCCACTATTTTGATTTTTTTTTTTAAGTTTAAATTTTCAAATAAACGGTATTAAATACAATATCCTTTTCTTTCCAACATTGCATATCATAAGTGATAGTATTATTTTATATTTAAATTACACTGATAAATATTTAATTTTAGCCTATAATAAATAATTAATTAGAGTACAATAAACTTTCTAATAAGAAAATATATTACCATTAATGTTTTGAAAAGGTTAATTATAAGTAAAAAAACAATTATGTATTTTATTTTTCTTGACATAAAATTGATAATTATAAAATTGTAACTTTTAAGTCTTTTAAGAGGATATTAAATGATTAATGGCACATAGAAGGCTTTCAGGCCGGGCATCAGGCCGGGTATCAGGCCGGGCATCATAATTAATCGCAAAGCCCGAGACCGTCCAATAAATTAATCCAGGCCAGGCCGGGTGGTCCATGACGGGCCATAACAGGTTTTGGGCTACTTCGGGTACAGGCGGGCTCGGGCGGATACAGGCAGGCCGAATATTTTCGGGTATTATTTACACCCCTAGTTCACCATTTGAAAGATGTAGGGCTTAGATGTTGTTGAACCGTGAGTAGAGTGGTGTTTTAGAGCTGTGAATAGCACCACCGCATTTATAATGAGCGAACGTCATAGATATTAAGTATTCTCGGTAAAGGTGCGAGAACAGTCAAACTCCGCAACAAGCTAACAACTATGTGCGAGTCTCACTCAGTGTGAGCCACCGAGTCATTAGTACCGATTGATACCAATAATACCCTCCTGAGTCACCGGTACCACTTTAATTATTATACAAGTATACAACACCAGATTGATTTTTAAACGGAGATGGTGTTATCAGCGTTATCCGAGAGAAGAAACAAAGATGGATTTTCTTGAAGTTGGTTTGTTTGCTGCATTTTTTTGTTTTGGTTAATATCATAGAATAGGAAGATCAATCAAATCGAGAAGATTAGGGGAGATTCTTCTTCTTGTTGTTGTTCAGTGTGTTGCCGGTGGAAGAAAGGAGGAATCATGCATGTAATGCGTCGTCTGAAGAGTTATGCCTCTGGTCGATCTTCCATTTCTGATCCCGTGAGTTTTTTCTGTTTATTTTTTAGGGTATTTTTATACTTGAATGTGTTTGTCTTGAACTATATTTATGAATTATTTTGGAATTTTTGAAGTTGTTTTCCGTTTTCAATTTTTTTGGGAAATGGCAAGAATAGTAGGATATTTTCTTTCTAATGTTGTGTTGATGTTTGGTTTGAAAGACAAATCTTTCAAATCGAATTATGCAGGAATTGGATTAAAGGCTACCGGTATCTCGATTCAAATTATCTGATCCCTTTAATCGTTTCGATTACATCATTCAGTGTAAATCTTGAGTATGAGTTTCAGATGTGTAATGGTTATGGTAATTTTTTTTGGATTTTGGATATATATGAGTTGAAGCGCTGATTGCGGGTATGACTTCAATTTCAGTTGAAACTTAGAAAATCAGATCCTTAATTTCTTCAGTTTGGGATTAAATGATCAATATTTTACCATACTTCTGCTGACTGTTTGTTGAAATGCCTAATAGAAAATACGTTTAGTTTTGATTTAGTTCTTAAAGAAGTCACGGGTTCATATAAAATCTAATTGTCAAATTTTCAGTCGTGCTTCATGGTAAGTTGTAATGGAATATACAAAGGTTCGAGGGGTTCAGGTGAGGGTTAAACTTACAAGACATTCCTATTGAATTTGTTAATGTCAACTTGCGATTTTGAATTTTAAGAACACAACACTGTATATGGAGGCTTAGATTAACATACACATATTTGAAGTTTGAGGTTAACAATCCAATATTTCTATGTGCGTTTGTTAGGAATGCACGTCTAACGTCCAATTAGGATCCGTTGATGGTGAATGGTCATAAAAATGTGGCATCGTATTTTGTTTCCGTGACAACTTTGGAAAGTTGCTGATTAGTTTCAGAATGGAAAAACAAATGATAAAGTGTATTTGTTTGCCTTTTTATTTTGTGTTTGTTGAATTTGAGGATATGAATTTTTGAGCGTGTTTGCCGGGTATATAGTATATTGCAGATAACCACATTTGAGGGCATATTGGAGGCGCAGAGGGTGATTCTCCTACTTCTGCCTCATGTCTGATTTTGATTTTTGGTTGTTTAGATTGATTAGTTTGCTTTTATCTACTAAGATTGCCTCAGGGATGGGTGAGTTTCCTCTTTTACCTCCTCAACCTTTGTTTCCTGTTCACGTTTTACGACTTTACTTTTTATGTGCAGATTGAATATAGACATCATCAACCTACTGTCAATAAATATAGGATACTGTCATGCAATCACCTTTTTCATTTATTTGCAAATGTTGCTGTGTTCTTTTGATCCTTTCTTTATCATCCAGTAACTTTGCGGTTTAGTCTTGATCTTTGCCAGTTCGCAATAATGCGGATCTTTAGGAGCCGTTAGAAAAGCACATCCGAAGAATGTTGTGAGAAGAATGCTCAAGGTTCTTAAAATTAAATGGTGTAGTCTGTTTAGTATTTTGATTGTCGAACATAAATATCTTCAATAATTACTTTTATAGATATCAATTTGTTTGATGCCAACCAACAATAATCTAAAATGCGTATGTGGTAGTCTTATGTCGTATTATGTACCATTTTTTTGCAATTCTCTTTTTTCTTTCGGCGGCTCCGAATTATAAAAGCATTAGTTTTGCACTGCAGGCGCATCGCGCGTGCCATATTACTAGTGAACTATTAAGGCAACATATATGTGGTGGTTTCTGTGCAGGCATGTGGTTCGCTTTTAGATATTATCAGGTCATAAAAAATTTATACTCTCTGGACATAAATCGGTTTATAAGGAACTGATGAATTTCTTGGCAACAAGTTTAAGAAAACCCATGCGCCGGAGCAGATATGTCATGGTAGGTGAGTAACCAAATGGATCTATTTCCCAAGCATTTTTCGGAACTTGTATCATTCAACCACATATTTCAATCTGTCATCTGATGCAAGAAATGTGCAAAGATCAGTGTGCATCGCGAAATAAATAAGGAGTTTTACAGTAGCTTAATAAGCAGCTTATACAAACGAAAAAGAACACTGTCCTACTTGTCAATGAAAGATTTTGCAAAGCATATTACTGGGAAGATATAAAAGTAAGATATAGGGCAGAATATCTCATATCTGTTTCAAAACACATCATTTTTTTTGCCATAATCCTTAAAATCGAAAATAGATTTTGGATAAAGTCTAAAATGCATTAATCTTAATCCAGGGGTCAACTGAAACACTTGAATCCATTTTGGATTTTTTTTTTATATAACTTCTCACAATACCAATTGTATGAATGGTAATGTTCATAGTAAAGTGCATGAAGCTTTTTAAGAAATTACACAGATACATTCATACAAATAGTACAAATTAACGACAGCATTAACAGACTATTAAGCTAACCTTTTAGCAATATTCAATGGTGTCTGATCTAGGCTTGTGGAACGCCTACATTACGTTTGTCATCTGAAATCATAGGAACAGTCATCGGCGTCAGTGCCAGCTCGATACACTTATGTAATAACTTGCCGCACGTTATAAATAATGTTTCTTCAGAACACCATTACAGAAATCTTCACTTCATAACCCAAACATCCGTAAAAAAATTTAGCATAGACATAAAAATATATTAAGTCAAGAAAGTAAAGTAATATATCATATCAAACAAAAGAAACATAACTTTCTTCAGTAAACTTAATCATTCTAGAGATAAGGAATTAAGATTTGTTGATCTTTCTTTATAAACACTGCATTCAAATGAAAAACTTCATTAGTAAGAAAACCCAAAAAATAAGGAAAACCATTGAACCACATCAGCACCAAAAAACAAAGTTTACTCCAAATACAAAATCTAAGACATGAATTTGGGAGTTCACCTGGTTTACTTTGGCCTTCTTAAACTGCCAACTTGAAACATAACAAAAGTAAATCAGAAACCACGTCTGAAAACGATTCAAACATATAATACTTGAGAAATAAAAAAAAAAACTCACTTGTTGTCAGTATTAGCAGTCATTCATTTAGCTCATCTCACGAAATTTCACAATAGAAACAACAATCCATAGAAAATAACAACTAATGGATACGAAATTAAATGAATCTGGCCAAAAATATAATCGACGATGAAAATCATGATTATCAATGCAGAGATTGAAGTTTATGGTTTTTAACAAATTTAAACAAGCAAATATGTCAAGAATTAATGAGAATAGGATCATTAACATGTAAAATTCTAACCAAAGAAGATTTACAATACATGAAACAATTTTTTCACTACAATAAGAAGGAAGAAAATCCTAGGCTAGGGTTTGATAATTGAATGAACCTTTGAATTTGTATCATTAAATATGCAATGGTTTATGGTCATCCTTTAACTCCGACTCTTCATAAATACCAAAAAATACTAAGAATATTGTGAAGAAAAAGGATTTCATCATTATACATACCTTGAATGAGTTTGCTACAAAATAGCCGATATCATACCTTTTAGCTCAGTTGTTGCAGCCGTCCATCACACCTTAGAGCTTAGCAGCCATTGATCACACATGGGAGAGACCAAGCTGCAAATTCATATTAAGAAGGGATCTTTTTACAGGCAAAGATAGAAAATGTTTATACATTATATTTGGAATGTAATATCTACAATATTGTTATTGAATTATATTAGAGGATAAACACGCGTATGCTACAAAGAGATCAATGTGCACGTCAAAAGTGAGTGACCGTGGGCTACCATTCAAGATACATGATGCTCAGTCAATGCAACTACTAGATTATAAGATCAGGTCAAACAATAAATCCTGTAATGTAGATAGATAGTTTCACCTAGTCAAGATATCGGTTGTTATTCTATCTTCTAGGTTTTGTATCCTATCACCTATAAATAGGATCACTATGTAAATGTAAAACTATCTCAGAGAAATCATCTGAAGATCAATAATATTTCACCCTATGGGGTTTGTCAGTGGACGTAGGCCATTAATGCCGAACCACTTTAATACCTGTCTCCTCCATTTGATTTTGGTATGTAGGTTAGTTTCTTTATGATTAATTTATGTTTATCATTGATTTAATCTTAATAATGTTTTTGTAATCAATGATATTCATCTTAGATTTGATCTACATATCAAAATCTAAGATGGTATCAGAGCAGAAATGCTCTCGATCCAATCGCTTCCGCTTCCCTAATCTTTGATGGAGTTTTTCAATATTTTTTGCTAAGTTCTGTCACTTTGTGTGGATTTCCTAACATTACAAAGTTTTTTTTTTCTCATTCCCATCAGAGACCCGTATGTTTATTTTTGATTTTAGTCGATCATCCAAAACTAAAATCATTCTTTCATATAAACAGACGTATAGTTTGCTTCACCACTTAACTGGTTTCAATTGTCCACTGACAATTTCACGCCTGGGATAACTATAGGCGATTCCGCTGCACCCTCTTTTCTCAATTCTGGTAATTCAGGATTACCCATATCTATTGCCAATCCGGGTGATTCAATCTCACCTGCAGTTTCTCCAAATACTACTAATAATCCAGTAGTATCTTCTACAGTTCCTTTACCTAATCGCAACTCATGCTCAACACGTAACAGTGCTTCCCAATCTGGTATGCAATACTATTCATTTGTTTCGCATTGAGAACAACTAGTTTATCTACCTAGTTTTCTTATTTGATACTGCCATTTTATCGGCTTTTCAAGGAATCAAAGATATGTTTATTGTTCTTTGAAGCTGCCATCAGCTATTGGCTCTTTAAATTCTGGTCAAATCATTACCTCCAAAGATATTTTCCATCTTTTGGAATCTCATGTCAATTCATCTCCAAATTCCATCTTTTAATACGCATGTTTGTTTGCACAATTGGGTTTGGATCAATATTTCAAAGTATGGAGGATTCATCATAAAAGAAGATACCAGTTTTGGGGATTCCTTATCTCTGTTTGTTTGAAATCAACAACCCAACATATCAATATCCAATCAAGTCCACTAAGCAACCAGAAGAGCCACCATTCCATATATGTTCTCGAGTTTTGAAGATTTTTCCGCTGCTTCTGTACCTTTGTTCAAGTGTTCAAGTTCTGTGGTCCGTGATTGAAGCTCAAAGTACAACTTATACGGTTTTAGGTTACAAAGTCTTTTCCCGAAGATTTTTCAAGTTGTACACTTCAACAAATTTCCGTGTCCAACTTGAGAGGGGGTATTAGAGGATAAACACGCGTATGCTACAAAGAGATCAATGTGCACGTCAAAAGTGAGTGACCGTGGGCTACCATTCAAGATACATGATGCTCAGTCAATGCAACTACTAGATTATAGGATCAGGTCAAACAATAAATCCTGTAATGTAGATAGATAGTTTCACCTAGTCAAGATATCGGTTGTTATTATATCTTCTAGGTTTTGTATCCTATCACCTATAAATAGGATCACTATGTAAATGTAAAACTATCTCAGAGAAATCATCTGAAGATCAATAATATTTCACCCTATGGGGTTTGTCAGTGGACGTAGGCCATTAATGCCGAACCATTTTAATACCTGTCTCCTCCATTTGATTTTGGTATGTAGGTTAATTTCTTTATGATTAATTTATGTTTATCATTGATTTAATCTTAATAATGTTTTTGTAATCAATGATATTCATCTTAGATTTGATCTACATATCAAAATCTAAGAAATTATTCTAAAATGCAATTTTGAATAGCCACATTATTCTTCTATCATCGTATTTAGTGGTTAATATTTTTCTATATAAAATTTATTAATGATTTCTAAGAAGATTTTAATTACCTTGAAACAGGGGCGAATGGAAGAGAATTTGGATCGTTTTGAGCTTTCCTGAAAAATGGAGGAAAGACGATTGCAATAACACGGCAACTTAAAGCACCCAGAAGAGCTTAATGTTCTGTGATACTTTTCTAAAAAACAACCTACTCAATAGGTGAATAATATCTACAATACATTAAAAAGAGAGAAAGAAAAAAAAATCACCTAAAGTGATTTTGAATGAGAGGAGTAGAATCCGCGATTGACTTTTTTTTTTTTTTGTGTGTGGTACCTGTAAAAATAAACGAAACCTATAGATCAGAAGAAAGACATCTGCAAGCTAAAACCAATCTCGACAAAAACCATGGATCAGAAACAAATCTGCAAGCTAGAAAAATCCCATTGGAATACCATTTGAAGTGCCAATGGATACTTCCCAGGATACCTGCAAAACCATAAAAAGGAAAATACCAATCTAAACCCCGCTACCAGAAAGAAGCGGCGTCGAGCAATAATGGGTCTTGGCTTATGCTCGGCTACTTTATATTGAAACGTCTAGATCTTGCCCATAAATAAAAACTTCTTGTTTTGGGAACAACATTATATTCTTTTCACAAAATATCTAAAAATATCTAAAATTCATATATTCTTGTCAAGCTTAAGAACGAAAATCACAAATTTACATATTTTATCATTTTTTACCGTAAAATTTTCTGTTTTTAGTGCACCTAATATTTTTTGTCTTATATAGAGCGCTACTAAACTCAGAGAATATCTTAGAAAATAATATCAGTATCATTATATTTTTGATATCCATATTTATTTCGATATCTTTTTTTTTATACCTTGATTTCCACATAAATGTTGATATATTTGAGTCATTTTCATGCGTAGAAATTTGTCAAAATTGCTATACTTATCGGATTCTATCTTACTCAAAAAATGCAACTTGCCTAAATTTCATTGTTGACGAACCTGCTTTCCTAATTTGTGGAGTTGATCGGGTTCCATCTTAGGTCAAAAAATGCAACTTGCCTAAATTCCATTGTTGACAAAACTGCTTTCCTAATTTGTGGGGTTGAGAATGCTTTATATTCCATTCTTTTTTTTTTGTTCTGTTTCGTATTCCATTTTTTTTTGTTTTTTTTTCTTCCTCTCTGCAAATGTTTTACTCCTAATGATGTTGTATTATTTTTATCTGTACAGGATTAAAAAACCCTTTTGTAAATCCTCGAAAGAAGATTTCTTGATTCATATGTGACATCCACAAATCAGGTATTTTCTTTTGATCGTCAATATAAATTTTGTATTTTCTTTTAATATCAACTGTAAGTGCAATTGTAATTATTATTTCTTTTACCCGTACTTTGGAGTTGTAATTAGGCAGATTTATTACAATTGGATTTTTTTTAATTCATATGATTGATTCAATTTTAAGATGATATCATGATGCACATTGCATATTTAATTTTATCATGATGATTTCTTTTTTTTTTTGTAATGCTGAATTTGTTTATGTTTGTTTTGTTATGTTTCCTAAATTAAGAATATTTAGTAATTTTAGGTAATTATTTTCAAAAAAATGTGATTGGCTAAATAATATTTCGTGGGCCCAAAAAATTCTCTTGAAATTCTATCGGCTGAAATTTAGAATGGCAGGGCCAGAATCAACCAGAAGCTCCGGTTAACCACGTCGCTCGAAAAAACTCTGTTTTTATGTAAAGAATTACGAAAGGCTACACCAAAATTCTTGACGGTTGAAAACTCCCCCTTTTCTTTATGGGCAAATTAATAAAGTGTCCTGCTTCAAACCATATAATTAATAAACCGGCCAAGCTTTTAAATTCTTTTAGAAACTGGCCTTTCCGTTAGAATTGACACCTGGGCCCACCAGATCGGTCAGCTGCGTTGAACAAGTCAAACTCGGTACGAGAATTTACGACTGTGCCCTTGCCCATTTACAGACGCGTGTGGTGTAATCTCTCACCACACTTTCTATTTCGTCCTCTCTTCTCCCTCGTTCTCTTCTCCCTCGTTCTCTTCTCCCAGTTCTGAAACTAGGGTTAGGTATTGAAGCTGTTTGAAAAGAAAAAGAAAACTGATGTTATTGAAGTTGTTTTTGTTGAAGACATAGATGTTAGTGAAAGACCAGAGTGTATTTGGAAGAAAAGTTCTACATATTTAGGGATTCAGAGATAGTGGTGATACAGTGAAGATGAGGTACAAACCGGGATTGAAACTGTCTGAATCAAGGTAAGATTAACGAAACCCGTGACTTAATATATGATGAAAATCATTGTATTGATAGTTAATTGATTTAATTGATCGATTGATTTTTAGGGTTTCTGTTTTTTTTCCTTTGTAATTAGGGTTTATTTGAAACCAAATTTTTATTGTTTAATTGGGGTTTAATTTTCGTGATTGGGTGTTTGATTTTAAGTAATATTGCTTAATTAGGTTTTCATTGGGTTTTCATAGGTTTATATCTGATTTTGTTTCATTTGTGTTGCAGTCAGTTCAAATTTAGGAATATCAGTGTATATGCGGAGCCAAAGAATGAGACTTTGGTATTTCCTGATTGCCATAGAGATGAAACAGAGTTGATGACACTTAAGTATATGGTGTATAAGGGTTTGTCTATGGATGTTAAAGAGAAGTTTAATTTATATTGGTTTAAGGAAGAATGTCTGCCACTGCCAGGCTAGTAGCAGTGGTTGAAGGTGCATCAAGAAAGCTGAGTTTCATGGATGTGCCCATGTCCAAACATTCTCAGGCTAGTAGCAGTGGTTGCAGTCAGTCAAAAGCTACAAATGAAGTTAAGTTTGTTGAAGATGTGGACAATATTCAGCTGGAAAACACCAAAGAAGATGAATGTCACCCAATTGAGAATCCAGAAGCTCCTCCAGTATATGACAGTGATGAAGACATTGAGTATGGGTCAGATGAAGAAGAACAAGAAGAGAAAGAAGAAGAAGAAGAAGAAGAAGAAGAAGAAGAAGAAGAAGAAGAAGGAGAAGGAGAAGAAGATGAAGACATTTGTTGGTGAATGTTTTACAGGGCCTGGCAGTCAGCCTTTGGCAACACCATCTTCTACTCCAGCTTCCACAACACCTATGAGTCTGCCATCTATAACACCATCTCTACTCCACCCTTTACAATAAATAACCTTTATCAGAACTTCTTTGGCATTGGATCTGTATCTCAGAATATAAAACAAGGAAAGGGAAAGGGAAGGGGAAATGGAAAGGCTAAGAAGAAATGATTTGAGATCCGTTTTCTGATTTTTTGTGTTTAAGAAGACAATATTTTTTTCTTTTGTAGACTTGAATTAATGCTGAATCAAAAGTGGCAGGTTGTTTATTAGTACATTTGCAGGTTACATTTTCAGATTGTTGAGTTTCTTACATATAGCATTAAGTTGTAAACTTGAATGCATAATTCTGTTTTTTGCAGCAATGAAGACTTCCTCTGAGACCCATTTAAAACCGTCACAATCTGTACAAGTGAGGTATGCTATGTTCTTGTTGTGTTCATTCTTGCAAAATTTCATCTCCATCTTTGATTTGCAGTGATCTTTGTTGCAGGTTTGATTTTGCAGTGGGCAGTTTTTGAAGCAATGACCAGATTCTACGCAAGCGTAACAACCATTCTCTACTGGTAATTTCACCATCTTGCATTTGACAGGATCGATGGCATCGTCAAACCATTCAAAGTACTGACAGGTTGGAATTGAACACTTCAAAAACATTTTTTCGTTTGTTTCTTTTGCTTTTGAAAACAATAGTTGCCTTATATCATTACATGGTATATATTTGCACCTGGAATAAATCCAAGGACATACCTTTGGATCATGAATTCCCTGTGCACAAATACAACATGAAATTAGGGGTTGTTTTAATCTTAATCTTACCTTGCTGCTGCTACTGCTGCCTGGAGAGTTTACTTCATTTTGGCTCATGTCTTATTTATTTTTATTTTTTTGATCTGTTGAGTATGACAAATACTATGGTTCTTCTCTGCAGGGCCTAATTTATATGAATGAAGCTGAATCTGACCGTTACAAATCCAACCGTTACAAATCCGACCGTTGCAATGAGTCACCGAGTTGACTCGATACTGGTTTGGCTACGAACTCAGACGAGGGTTAAGTCGTCTTTTACCTAGCAGGTTAACTGCCACATAGCCAGTTAACTACCTAAATCCGTTTTTTGAAAAAAACGGGATGGAAAATGTCAATATCGGCCAGTTTATATAAAGATTCAAAAAAACGGCCAGTTTCTTAAATATGGTTCAAAAAGGTGGTTACTTTATTAAAAAGCCCTTTCTTTATCATAGTAAGATTAAACAGCTGGAGTTCGGAAGAATTCTGTTAGGTCAGAGATACCACACAGATGTGATGGTCGTCTGGGAACTCTAATGCAGGACTGCTAGCATCATGTCGCTAGCAGTCGATCGACCAGATTTCTCCGATATAATTATTCGATTGCAGGAGTTAATCGCTTGAGTTTGCAGCATCTCTTTGCATCAAGCGTCAAGACTCAAGACAGTAAGCTGGACAGTATGTACCGATTTATAAATAGCAGATTCCTTCGAAAAGATCTTTGGATAAACAGGGAACCCAAGTGTATTATTGTCAGATGATGACCACTTTTCTGCGTGAATGTCGAGTTGTTTAAAATACTTGTTCATCCAGATGAGCACCCCATAATCACACCGTGGCTCGTGGATACTATCTTCAGATCACACTTACAGGTTGCTCCAGAACCGTTTATCGCCACCCCGCTGTTAGCCACTACCAACACCTCCTTTTGCAGTTTCTTTAACTGGTTACGATATAATATTTTTCTGATCCAATTTTTGTTTTTTCATGGAAGATTGAGTAGAATTATTAACATAAGTAATAGAAAATTTAGGTTCAGGTAGCCAATGCGGACGGCAAAATGTGGATAGAAATAACCTGCTGCAATTATTGCATCTCTAGATAACTTGTAACCTCCATCAGGAAACTTACCAGCAAGCATCCTGGATAAGCAGTTTGGTCAAGAATAAGAAATAATTAAAAGCTGGAAATTTTTAGACTAAACTGAAAAAGTAGAAGTATCTCTTTTTAAGGAACGGAGGGAGTATAAAATTAAAATATGAAAAATCATTTAGCTATAATTCACATCGATATTTCCAAAAAAAAAAAAAGAAGAAAATCAAAAAAAAAAAAAGATAAATAATCATTCAAGTAAGTTTAAAGAAGATGGGAAAAAATGATGTAAGTGATGTACACCTAGATATGCAAGGCTCATCTAGTTTTTGTGTAGTAAAATCTTCTTACCGAAAAAAAAAAAAAATCTTCCAGTTTCATTTAGAAATCTGATCTACCTATCGACAATCTCTAACGTAGGAAGAGATAGTGTACATACATCGGTAAATATAAAGAGGAGTCGAGGAAAATCAAAACTTTTCTATTCATATAAGTAGTACCTCCGGATAGAAAATATATATCGGTCAAATGTTTTCTATATATAGAAAATATATATCGGAATCAGTTTTGATAGTGTTTCCTAACTGAGAAGAGTAGATTAAGGAAACTGTACCTGATTCAACTATTTAAAATAAAGTGTCGCCATGTTATTGGCTTGGCACAGGTGGCTCATGATTTCTTTGGCACAGAAGATACGGAGGGTGAGAAATTTGGGGGAATTTTTTTATAGTTTGAATTTCAGATTGACTTCCATAAAATTGTCCGAATTCATTATTTATGGAATGAATTAATAATAATAGATATTATTTTATTTTTATTTTTGCGAACGTCTGCATTTTCTCTTGATATCTTTCTAATAGCAATCCAATAAATTCTCTTGATCTCCTTAAATAAATATATCATTATTCGATCCATATGTTGACAAAACCAGAGATTCCTCCATGAAACTCAAAAGTTTGAATTCTCCAGGGCACACCACCCATGGAGCTCTCTACTACTGCAATCTTTCCCACATTTTATCCACTATTCATAGCTTTCATCATCTCACTGTTTGTAGTTTTGAAAGCAAGCAAGAAAAGGAAACTGCCTCCAGGGCCATGGGAATTACCTCTCATAGGAAATTTGCACCAACTATCTGGTCGTGAGCCACACCGTGCCCTCACAGAGTTGTCAAAAAAATATGGTCCCCTTATGCACCTACAAATTGGTGAAGCCTCGACTATTGTCGTATCTTCACCAGCAATGGCGAAACAGATAATGAAGGTACACGATCTCAACTTCTCGGATAGATTATGACATACAATTACACAGATATGGAATTCGCTCCATATGGTGATTACTGGAGACGAATGCGAAAGATTTTTGTGGTACAACTTCTAAGTAGTAACCGTGTGCAGTCATTCAGGTCTCTAAGGGAAGAAGAGGTCTTAAATCTCATTGAAAATATCTCGTTGAAAGCCGAATCGCATACGAATATTGTTAATCTCGGTGAACTGATATACTCAGTTATGAATGACATGGTAGCGAAAGCAGTGTTCGGTAAGAAATGCAAACATAAAGTGGCTTTTATATCATTGTTTCACGATGTAACTAGGATTGCCAGTGGTTTCACCGTTGCTGACTTATTCCCTTCGCTAAAATTCCTTCCTGCCATCACGGGTTGGCAGCATAAACTAGAGATGTTACACAAGGAGATCGACGGGATCATGAGTAGCATCCTTGATGATCATAGGCGGAAAATAGTCTCACCTGGCATAACGGGCGGTAACCATGATCAATACGAGGAAGATTTTGTTGATACTCTACTACGACTGCAAGCTGATGGCGGACTAGAAGTTCCATTTACAGATGACAACATTAAAGCCATTATGTTTGTAAGTACATGCCATCTAGTAGCTCAGCATACAATTATTCTTTTTATTTTTGTTTTTGTTTTTTTTTAAGAAAAAAAAATGTATATCATATTTTCTTTTGTTGCGTTTACAGGACATATTTGGGGCAGGTTCTGACACGGCCTCGGTGACAGTAGAATGGGCAATGTCTGAATTACTCAAGAACCCAGGGATTATGAAGAAGGCCCAAGCTGAAGTCAGACATGTGCTAAACAAAAACAAGAAGGTCGATGAAAGGGAGTTGCATCAACTAAGTTACCTAAAACAAGTTGTATATGAAACTCTAAGGCTACATCCTCCTAATCCATTCTTGTTACCAAGACAAACCAGAGAGAGATGTGATATCAATGGGTATGAGATACCGGCGAAAACCAAAGTCACAATCAATTATGTGGCGATAGGAAGAGACCCAGAATACTGGAGCGACGCCGAGATTTTCAACCCCGAGAGGTTTGAGGACTCGTCAATTTCATATAAACGAACAAGCTTTGAGTATATTCCATTTGGTGCAGGAAGGAGGATGTGTCCGGGCATGGGATTTGGTATGACCATGGTCGAGCTTATGCTTTCCCAATTATTGTACCATTTCGATTGGAAACTCGCTAATGGAGTGAAGCCACAAGAATTAGACATGTCAGAATCTTTTGGTTTGACTCTTAAGAGAAAGAACGGTTTACATGTAATTCCTGTTGCTTACTCAGCTCAGCAATTTAGCTAAACTCACTATGTCTTAAATTTACAAGAATAATATGGATTAATCTCACAATTGTTGAGACTGATTATATTTCATTGTGTATTTATATGAATACAAAGTACTGAGAATTGACGAAAGATTCAAAGCCTAAGCTAAACAATAATAGCGTCAATACTGGATAGTTACAACAAATTACAACAAGAATGAGTACATAAGACTCGGACCTAAGCTAAAGACTTGCGCCTGGTGGTGACTGCTGACTGTTCAACTGTGGCAAGACTGATGGCTGGTGGTGACTTGCATATACATGTCCAATACCCCCCTCAAATTGGAGCGGGAGGATCATGAGGCCGAACGCCCAACTTGCTGACAAGACGTCTAAACCGGTCCAATCCAAGTGGCTTGGTGAAGAGATCAGATAATTGAGCCTCATATGGAATATGAGTTGGTTTTGTGAGACCAGAGAGCAATTTTTCTCGAACAAAATAACAATCAATTTCGATATGTTTAGTTCGTTCGTGAAAAACTGGATTTTCAGAGATGTGGATAACAACCTGATTATCACAATAGACTGGAATAGGATTCGGAATAGGAACACGAAGATCAGTAAACAAATAATGCAACCATTGAAGTTCAGAAGTTAACCTTACTAGGGCACGGTATTCTGCCTCAGCGGAAGATAATGAAATCGTTGGTTGTTTTTTAGATTTCCAAGAAATAGGACTGTTGCCCAGCATTGTGAAATACCATGTTGTGGATCATCGAGTTGTTGGACATCCTTTCCAATTAGAATCGGTATAAGAAGCAAGAGACAATGAGCTATTCGCAGAAAGAAAAATACCATGACTGACAGTTCCTTTAAGATATCGAACTACACGATGTGCAGCATCCAAGTGACCTGAGCATGGTTGCTGCATGAACTGACTTAGATAATTAACTGAGTAGGTGATATCAGGACGAGTCACCTGAAGATAAAGCAGTCGACCAATTAGGCGAAGATAAACACTAGGATCAGGTAGAGGATCACCGGAAGTTGGAAGTAGCTTAAGGTGTTGTTCCATAGGAGAAGGAGAAATCTTAGCACCTAAAAGACTAGAATCCTGAACAATGTCAAGGATATATTTTCGTTGGCAGAGAAAAATACCTTTGGGAGAGCGAGAAACTTCAATTCCAAGGAAATACTGCAAACGACCAAGATTTTTGAGAGAAAACTTAGATTCAAGTTTGTGTTTTAGTTCTTGAATAACCGTGTCACTATTACCTGTAATAATAATGTCGTCGACATAAACTAAAACATAAAAAGATATCTTACCTGAATGAAAAATAAAAAGAGAATCGTCAGCACGAGATTGAACAAAACCTTCATCAAGTAAGGCTATAGAAAATTTAGCAAACCATTGACGAGAGGCTTGCTTGAGCCCATATAAGGATTTGTTGAGTTTGTAAACACGATTATATCCCTTTTTCTGAAAACCTGGAGGGAGTTTCATGTAAATGTATTCATGAAGATCGCCTTGTAAAAAGGCATTATTGACATCTAGTTGATGGAGAGGCCAATTATAAACAGCAGCAACGGAGAGTAAGACACGAATAGAAACTAGTTTTGCAACAGGAGCAAAAGTGTCATGATAATCAATTCCTTCCTGTTGCGTGTACCCTTTAGCAACAAGACGTGCCTTATGGCGCTCAATCGTACCATCCGGTCTATACTTGATTTTAAACACCCATTTACAGCCAATGGCTGTTTTTACTGGTGGAAGAGTAGTGATAGTGAAAGTATCATTGTCATTTAGAGCAGTATGTTCTTTGACAATAGCATCACGCCAGTCTGGATTTTTAATTGCTTCTATGAATATGCGCGGTTCATCATTGGTGATAACAGATGACAGGAAGGAACGATGTTGTAGAGTAAATTGAGAAAATGATAAATAGTTAGTGAAGGGATACGGAGAAGTAGAAGTGCACTGTTGTGCTGAGCAAATAAAATCTTTTAAGTGTGAAGGACGATGACATTCTCGAGTTGATCGTCGTACAGATGGTTCCATATTAGATGGTATGACTATATGTGAATCTGAAAGAACAACCTCAGTAGTAGGAGAAGGTGAAGATATTGTGCGATTAAAAGAACTCGGACTAGATGATGGACCAAAAGGAAAGGATAATGATGTGTCAGCCACAAGAGATGGGGCAGATGCTAACGGTGTATTATCAGTACCTGGATTAGGACTGGATGAAATTAACTCCAAAGATGGATTGATAGATGATGACTGCGTTGGAGATGATGATACAGGAAAAATATTACGAGAAGGAGTGACAACAGAATCTGTTGCTAGAGAGGAAATAGATTCTAGAGATGTAGTGATTGGGAAGGAGGCAGTGGTACTGGACGTTTGAGTATGGCGGAGGCAAAGTTAACTCCTCGTAGAAAACATCAGTACTTTGCAATTCAGTTGGGGGGAGATCATTTGAATTTGAAAATTTAACATCCTTAAAATGGAATAAGTGTTCGTGGAAGATAACATCACGGGATACAAAAGTGGTATTTGTTTCGATATATAAAATTATATACCCTTTGTGATTGTAAGGGTAACCCAAAAACACACCCGGCTTCGCTCATGGATCGAATTTGGATTTAATATTTGTGTTCCGAGCATAACAAGAACAGCCAAAGACACGAAGATGGCGATAGCTAGGAGCACTACCAAGAAGAACTTCATGCGGAGTTTTATGTGCCAATAGAGGAGTAGGCATTTTGTTTATAAGATAACAAGCTGTTAATACACATTCACCCCAATAAGTGATGGGTAATTGTGACTGAAAACGCAGAGCTCTAGCTACACTAAGTAAGTGCCGGTGTTTGCATTCGACAACACCATTTTGTTTAGGAGTGTAAACGCAACTGCGTTGATGATGGGTACCATTTTCCTTAAACCACGTTTGAAATTCACGGGAGAGAAATTCTAAGCCATTGTCAGACTGGATTCTTTGTAATGAACTGAGAAAAGGAATTGAGGTACCGGTAGATATATGACCGATTTTCTTAGAATACTGAGTAATAACAAAACTGGAGAAGTACTTAATGAATTTAAAAGTCTCATCCTTTGTGTGCATAAGGTAAACCCATGTACAACGACAAAAGTCATCGATTATGGTGAGAAAATAATTTGCACCGGTGAGTGATGGTGTCACAAAGGGACCCCATATATCACAATGAATAAGTTCAAAACAACGTTTAGATGAAATGTGGTTTCTATTGAAAGGTAATTTCCTTTGTTTTGACAAAAGGCATACATTAAAAGTACTAGAAAAATTGGAACTAATACAATCAATAGAGCGACATAAGAATTTAAAACGATCAATACTTGGATGGCCAAGACGACAATTCCAAACATCTAACGGGATTTTATTATTAAAAAGAGCTTTGTGTGATGTTGCCGGTCCAGCCAAAACTTGAAGTTGGTAAAGTCCAGAAACATGATTACTCTGACCAATCACTTGATTTGTGAGTGGGTCTTGAAAGATGCAATGATCTCGAGTTAAGAGAGCAACACAATTGAGGGATCGTGTGAGTTTACTTACATAGAGCAAATTAAACTTAAAATGTGGGATATGATGCACATTTGAGAGTTTAAGAGTGGGTGAGAAAACAACTTCACCGATATGCTTAACAGCAGCAAGAAAGCCATTAGGTAATTGCATTTCAATCAAAGTGTTGACAGGAAAATAAGAAGTAAAGTATGATTAGAAATTATAGATGTGGTGTGTTGCACCACTGTCAATAAACCAAGGAGAAATAAAGGAAGTGTTAAGTATCTTACCAGTTAGGTTCACTCGAGGTTCCGTAGGAGTATCCTCTGTAGGAGGGTTGAGAAGAGTTAGAAGACTAGCATACTGGGACGCCGAGAGAGATGGAACAGCCAGAACTGGTTGTGAAACTTGATTTGGTTGAGGTGCCAAAATTTTATCTTTAGCAGCGACATGGAGAAGATTGTTGTTGAGAGCAGCGGATTTAATTGATGGGGCTATAACTAGGGAACCATCTTGATTCCATAAAGACTTGAGCTTGGTATAATAAACCGAAAAGACTTGCTGTATTGCAGCAATGAAAGGAGTTTCTTCAGCAGACAATGATGCCATTGTAAGAGGCAGAGAAAAAAAATGCTGGAAAAAGAAATATATTTAGGTTCCTGAAAGAAGAAGGATATTTAGGTTCCTAGGATCTAATAGGATGATACCATCTTAAATTTACAAGAATAATATGGATTAATCTCATAATTGTTGAGACTGATTATATTTCATTGTGTATTTATATGAATACAAAGTACTGAGAATTGACGAAAGATTCAAAGCCTAAGATAAACAATAATAACGTCAATATTGGATAGTTACAGCTAGTTACACCAAATTACAACAAGAATGAGTACATAAGACTCGGACCTAAGCTAAAGACTTGCGCCTGGTGGTGACTGCTGACTGTTCAACTGTGGCAAGACTGATGGCTGGTGGTGACTTACATATACACGTCCAATACGAATTGATGCAGTACAGCATACACGGTTTCTTGAAGAGGAACCTCCGTCTCTTAGATTCAGTCATGTTCTTGTTATAGGGTTCGTTAGCTTAGTTGTTCATCTTCAGGACACAACATCCACCTTTTAGGGTTTATTGCACTAGCAACAGGTATCCCTGTCTTCACATGTTCATATTGCAATCATGGTTGGTGGATTTGTATTGTTATTGTTATGTTTAGACGCTCCACAAAATTTGCTCTATCAATATGGTGATCATGACCATTGTGAGATTCGACTTCCTCTCCTCATGTGGCTTGCTAGTTACATGTTTTATCAGATAAACTAGTCATGCACGTGAACGAATAGTCGCATCCATTCTATGGACTAGTATGAAGTGATGTTCAATTATGCATTTTGATTGTTTAGATTGAATTTCTACAAAGGTCGCTCAACACTACATTTCATGGTCTCATTTTATTTCAGGTGTTTGCATTGTGCATGAGTGAGCTATCCATGTCAAGGACGCATCCAGAAAGGGAAGCTATCCTTTTCAAGTTTCACTAGACTATGCAGTCATTTGAGATAACACTTTCTGCCGTAGGATCAGGTTTATTCCCTCACATGATAATAAGCAGGACAACCAGAGATATATTATCTAGCTTAATGTACCATGCTACCACCAGAGTTTTACTTCCGGGTGCCGTAGTTGGTAACGGGTCCAATAGGTGATGCATAGCTGCAAGCCAAACTTGTTTGCCTAATTCAGCATTGGACAACATATATTGTACATTCTCCAGTATTTTAAGATTCACGTGATCTGAAAACCCATGTATGGGATGAAGTACTTTAAGTCAGCCCCATAGTCCGATCGTAATGCTTTCACTTTTATGTTGGTCTTTGTATGGACCTGTTTCCAATTCAAAAATAATTTTATCCCCTTTATTCATGGTGGACACTGTTCTGGTAAAGTCATTTATGAAGGTCCTGGTGCACATAGTATTTTTACCGATCATAAGCTTTGTGGCATTTCCTTCCCTTGGTAGTGTTCACTAAATCCCAACTTGTTGCATGATCTTATGACTTTTAGCATGTGAGTGGTAGTCCGCGTTTGCAACAACTTTTGGTTAATAAAAACTAACTATTAGGATCAGGAAACAGAAAGTTGTGTCAAACGGAGGTAACTTGTTAAATTAGATGTTCCACATCAGGCCCCCAACCTCGAGTTTGTCACTATAATCATAATATTCTGTCCAGGAGGAGGACATTGAGAAAAGTCATTGCCTAAGTGTCCAGAAACCGTTATTGTGTAACTTCTTTAGACATAAAACCATTATTCAAAGCAAAGTCGCTAGTAACTTGTTTTGTTTTTCGGAGGAGTATTTGTGCCATAATATAGATCTTTGAGGGAGGCTCTTAAAACTAGAATCTAGATAGAGTTTAAAATCTCATAAATTGTGTGTCGACTGTGATTTGATTCATTACGTATTTATATGAGTACATACAGAGATATAAATAAGTATTCAATCTAACCTAAACAATAAGAACGAGATTACAGGGTAGTTTCTTCTTGTTACAGCTTTGTTACAACAAAATACGAATACTGGAGACTAGAACTCAGCTGAAGACTTGCATCTGGTGGTTGTTGACTGTGTATTTGCGGAAAGACTTGTTCTAGTGTTAGTAGTTGACTGCTTAGCTGTGGCATGACATTTACACGTCCAATACCCCTCTCAAGTTGGAGCGGGAGGATCTTGAGGCCGAACGCACAACTTGCTGACAAGACGTTTAAATTGATCCACTCCCAGTGGCTTGGTAAATAGATCAGCTAGTTGTGCTGCATATGGGATATGAGTTGGTTTTATAAGACCAGAGATAAGTTTTTCTCGAACAAAATAACAATCAATTTCAAAATGCTTAGTTCGTTCGTGAAAAACTGGATTTTCAGAGATGCGAATAGCAGCCTGATTGTCACAATAGACTGGAATGGGTTTCGTAATATGAACACGAAGATCAGTGAACAAATAATGCAACCATTGAAGTTCAGAAGTTAACCTTGCTAGAGCTCGGTATTCTGCTTCAGCAGAAGATAAGGAAATCGTTGGTTGTTTCTTAGACTTCCAAGAAATAGGACTGTTCCCTAGCATTGTGAAATATCCCTTTGTGGAGCGTCGAGTAGTTGGACAACCTACCCAATCAGAATCAGTATATCCAGCAAGGAAAAGTGAACTATTTGCAGAAAGAAAAATGCCATGAGTTACAGTTCCTTTAAGATATCGAACTACACGATGGGAATCAACCAAATGACCTGAGCAAGGTTGCTGCATGAATTGACTAAGATAATTAAATGAGTAGGTGATATCAGGATGAGTCACCTGAAGATAAAGTAAACGTCCAATTAGGCAACTATAAATATTAGGATCAGGGAGAGGAGCACCTGAAGTTGGAAGAAGCTTAAGGTGTTGTTCCATAGGAGAAGGAGAAACCTTAGCACCTAAAAGGCCAGAGTCTTGAACAATATCAAGAATATATTTTCTTTGGCAAAGAAAAATACCTTTCGGAGAACGAGAAACTTCAATTCCCAGAAAATACTGTAAATGACCAAGATTTTTTAGTGAAAATTTTGATTCCAGTTTGTGTTTTAGGTCTTGAATAGCCGAGTCATTATTACTTGTAATAATAATATCATCGACATAAACTAAAACATAAATGGATATCTCCCCTGAATGAAAAATGAAAAGTGAGTAGTCAGCACGGGATTGAACAAAACCTTCATTTAGTAATGCTGCAGAAAACTTAGCAAACCATTGTTGAGAGGCTTGTTTGAGTCCATATAAGGACTTGTTTAATCTGTAAACACGGTTATCTCCCTTTTTATGAAAACCTGGAGGCAGTTTCATGTAAACTTCTTCTTGAAGATCACCTTGTAAAAAGGCATTATTAACATCCAATTGATGAAGATGCCAATTATTAATGGAAGTAATAGACAATAAGACATGAACATAAACTAGTTTCGCAACAGGAGCAAAAGTGTCATGATAATCAATTCCTTCTTGTTGATATCCTTTACCAACAAGACGAGTTTATGACGGGCGATACTTGATTTTAGATACCCATTTACATCCAATGGTTGTTTCGCCAGGAGGAAGATTAGTAAAGGTGAAAGTATCATTGTCTTGTAAATACGTATGTTCTTGCACTATGGCATCACGCCAGACAGGAAGTTTTATACCCTCTGTAAAAGTGCTAGGTTGATCGTTAGTGATAACGGATGATAAAAACGCACGATGCTGCGGAGTGAATTTATCAAAAGAAATGTAATTTGTAAGGGGATACGGAGAGTTGGATGTACATCGTTTAACTGAACAAATGTAATCCTTGAGATGAGATGGGCGATGGAATTCTCTAGATGATCGCGGAATAGGTGGAGTATGGTCAACTGGAGCTGTAGGACTTACTTGAATAGTGGCAGTTAGAGCATCAGTTGCAGCACTGACGTCAGGAGAAGAGGATGGGACGTCTGGGTTGGATGAAAGTTGTATATGTGATGATGGTGAAGTGTCAGTGTTAGAGAGCTCAGTTGTGGCAGGATGATCGTGCCTTGCAGTTGCTAGAGGATTAGGAGATTGTATAAAAGGTGGCAAATTCGAAGGGTCGTCATAATAAACTTCGTCTTATGGAGGAAAATACAAAAAATCATTGCTAGGAATGATAACATCTTTAAATGGAAAACAATGCTCTTGAAAAACAACATCATTTGATACAAAGGTAGTTTTAGTTTCAATATTTAAAACAATATAGCCTTTATGATTATTTGGATAACCAAAGAAAATGCCAGGAATCGTCTTGGTATCAAATTTAGAAGAAATATTTGTGTTTCGAGCATAACACAAGCAACCAAAAACTCTCAAGTTTCGATAATTTGGTGACTATCCCAATAGAACTTCATGGGGAGTTTTATGTGAAAGGATTGGAGTTGGAGTCTTATTAATTAAATAAGTTGATGTTAAGATGCACTCACCCCACTAAGTGATAGGCAAATTTTCCTGAAATCGTAATGCTCTAGCCACATTAAGTAAGTGACGATGATTACCCTCTACCACTCCATTCTACTGAGGGGTAACACAACTGCGTTGATGATGAATACATTTTTCAGCGAACCAAGTTTGTATTTCACGAGATAAAAACTCAGTCCCATTGTCAGATTGGACTCGTTGCAGTATAGGTAAATGAGGCATAGAATTATCTGTGGAAATACACGTAATATGTCGTGAATATTGGGTAGCAACAAAAATAGTGAAAAATTTGATGAACTTAAAAGTTTCACTTTTGGTATGCATAAGATAAACCCAAGTGCACCTGGAAAAGTCATCCACAATGGTTAAGAAGTAACGTGCACCAGAAAGGGAAGGGGTAAATATCACAATGGATTAATTCAAAACAACGTGTAGAGGAAATTTTATTTTTATTAAACGATAAACGACTCTGTTTTGCCAGAGGACAAACATCACAAAAAATAGAAGGACTAGAATTAATGTAATCAAAACTTTTACATAGAAATTTAAAACGTTCTAAGCTAGTATGGCCTAGCCGGCAATGCCATACATCTAATGACGCTTTATTACATAAGGCATTGTGCGTCATTGGCATTTGCTGATGAACTTGAAGATGATATAAGCCTGGGAGAAAATCATCCTGACCAATCACTTGTTTCGTGACTCGATCCTGAAAGAAACAAACATTTTCAAAGAAATAAGCGATACAATTTGATTGGAGAGTTAATTGACTCACATAAATAAGATTAAATTTGAAATATGGAATGTGATGCACATAAAGTTTAAGAGTTTGCGAGAAGACAACTTCGCCAATGTGTTTAACAATGGAGAATGAACCATCCGGTAATTGCATTTTGATTAAAGTTTTGACAGGTGTATAAGAAGTGAAATACTATAAAGAATTAAAAATGTGGTGTGTAGCACCACTGTCGACGAACCATGGATCAAAAGATATGGTTAAAATCAGACCTGCAAAGTTTGCACGAGGTTTCATTTGTGCAGACTTAGCTAAGGACTGATGAGAGCTAGGAGACGTGCATATTGATCCGCGGACAAAGATGGAATAGCTGGTTGAATGGAAGATGTGTCAGTTGGCACGGCTGTAGCAGCAAAAACAAGTGGCAGAGTATTGTTGGCTGGAGGCAGAGAGCTGTTGGTGGTAGGGAAATCATGGAGACGGTAGCATTTATCTCGAACGTGGCCGTGTCTGTTGCAGTAATCGTAGTGTGGGCGCTGACGTTTGTTATGGCTTACGGGAGCACGAGAGGTTGATGGAAAGTTCCGATTAGAATTGAGAGCAGCAGCGTCAACAGTTGGCAAGGAAGCAGTAGTTATGTGTTGTTGTTCTTCTTCCTGTTGAACCAGGTTGAAGATGCGCAGAGCAATAGGGAAGGGTTCCATAGTCAGTATTTGACTGCGAAGATTGGAGAACCTGTCGTGGAGACCCTGCAAAAACTCCATGGAACGATCTCTCTCCAGCCTTTCCAACATGTGCTTTCCAGCACCACAAATACAAGCTTCCATAGAAGCGACCAGAGAATCATACTGGTCCCAAAGTGTTTTTATTTTTGTATAGTAGAGTGAAACATGCGTAGATTCCTGCTTGATGGAAGCAATTGTTGATTTCAGATGAAATAGAATTGGAGCATTGGATACACAAAACCTTACCTGCAAGTCCTTCCATATATCATGAGAAGAAGCTGTATAGAGACAGCTTGCACGGATGTCTGGATGGACAGAATTGAGAATCCAACTTCCCACTAGGTCGTCACAACGTTTCCAGCAGCGATGGGTGAGATCATCTTCTGGAGGTGGTAAGGAGCCATCGACAAATACCAATTTTTCTTTGGCATTCAATGACTTGGTAATTCCTCGAACCCGGGCACCATAGTTATCAACTTGAAGCAATGGAGTAAACAGAATAGTAGATGGATTATCACTAGGGTGTATAACATAGGGATCAAGGATTCATGAGTTGATGGTATTCGTTTGGTTTGAGTTGTGAACTGGAGAGTTTGGGGAGGATTGATCTGGTTCAGGCATGGTTAAAAATCTAGATAAAATATAAAGACAGAGATGAAGCGGAAGATTTGAAATTAGGATTCCTAGGATCTACAAGGATACCATCTTAAAACTAGAATGTAGATAGAGTTTAAAGTCTCACAAATTATGTATCGACTGTGATTTGATTCATTACGTATTTATATGAGTATATACAGAGATAGAAAGAGGTATTCAAAATCTAACCTAAACAATAAGAACGAGATTACAGGGTAGTTTCTTCTTGTTACAGCTTTGTTACAACAAAATACGAATACTGGAGACTAGGACTCAGTTGAAGACTTGCATCTGGTGGTTGTTGACTGTATATTTTCGGAAAGACTTGGTTCTAGTGTTAGCAGTTGACTGCTCAGCTGTGGCATGACATTTACACGTCCAATAGAGGCGGATACAATTTCTTAAGCTAGAGCAGTGACAAGGAATATGTTGCGAGGGCTATGATTCGTAAAACAGGCAAGTATTGTTCGAACCGGACCTGTGCTGGATAGAAAATGGATATCCGATTAGATAGTATTTGATTTTGAACCTACTCTAGCATGGTGATTGGTATTTGATTTAGATGCATCACAATGCACTTCGAACAGTTTGTTAAAGTTAGGAAGTGCAAAGGTATATAGGAGCAGACATGAACTTTTTCTATAGTAGAAGAAAACTTGACACGGATTCATCAAACCATATGAAATGTTTATCTTTTCAACTATCAGTGAGTAGCTGTAATTTTGAATCATATACTATGTCGTATCAATAGAGAAAACTTATCCTTAAAATTGAATCTTAGAAGGGAAAATGTGACATTTCGTAGAGTCTATTGTGTTTAAATTTTCTTTGGTGTATCCCCCCTGATCGGTCATGTTTTGCTGTAATTTTCCAGTAGTGGTTTCTGCTTTTCATAAAATTACCCTAATTTAAAAAAAAAAATGCCCTGACTTATGGACATGTAGGTAAGGAAGGGTGATACTCGTAGTTGCTAATTCTGCTGTCGGGGACTGGTCTCTGCTGGATTGAACCGGGGTTGGTTTTTATTACTGGAAAAATACGATTTAGTCAAAAAATCCAATCTAAATATACTAGTTAGTCCTGACCCATTCAACTAGGTACAAATTAGTCCTTTTTTATGAAAAGTACACAAATAACCTTCCTGATTTACAATTTAGTCCAAATATTTACAGTTTAGTCCAAAGTGACTCATGAAGATGTCAACAATTTTAAATAATATAAAAATAAATTAAAAAACAGGCACATCCAAAATTCACAAATAGAGGTGCCAAACAGGCCGGCCAGGCCTGGATAAGCCTGTTAATTAAGCAGGCTAGGCCTGGAGATCCTATGAGCGAGCCTAGCCTGGGCCTGAGCCAGGCCTGCTTTGAACTTGGCCTGGCCAGGCGAGCCTGCTATATTGCATATAGCGTTCAAAAATGGAAATTTGGACAAGAAGAAACTCCAACTCGAGACCTAAATAATTCCTAATTGCATTGTAGCCAGTTGGTCCAATTCGCTTCTTTGTTGTACTAGATCAGTATATATTATGTATATACAAAAGAAAACTGTTAATTAGGTACACTAACACGAAAATATTTTATTTCTACTTATAACTTTTCTTTTAAGGTGATGATATAAATTCCAACACGTCATTGACGTCTAGATAGGCAAAATTAAGCGACATTTAATTAACTTTAATGATGAAAATTAAGCGACATTTAATTAACTTTAATGATGAATATCTACACTAATGATGCATGTTTACTATAAATAAGTTAGTAATTACTATAATTAAGTTAGTAATATAAACATGAATCTTTAAAATATTATTGAGTCAATCAAACAAAAAAACGAAAAAACATTTTAAGGGAAGATATATTTACAAAATAATCTCATATTGGAAAGATATTATTTCAAATATATTTTTCCTTTTATACGTGTATAGCTACCATGAGATATAAATCCCTAATTAATGATGGAGTGCTGATCTTAAATAAATTCGAACGTGAAACAATTTCCATCACCAAACGTGTTCGAGATCTGTTGGCAGATACCCTCTCAAACTGTTCGAGCCACTCCACCATCCTTTTTGTTTGTACGAATAAATTCATCATGGTTTCTAATTATACAGGCCATGGCAGGCCTAGCCTGTCAGGCTCATACAGTCCCAGGCTAAAGCAGGCCTGGCCATAACAGCTTAAAAGGCCGAAAACTTGAGCCTGACCAGGGCCTGACAAACTTAAAAACGGTCCAGATCAGGCTTTGCCTGCTTAATACGGGTTAGGCCAGACCAGGCCCGGACTGACCTGGCCTCTTTGACACCTCTATTCACAAACTTATATATTTGGGAAGCTTTTTCCGAGATCTATAAAAAGCTTTTTCCGAGATCTACAAAAAGAGTATCCATATGACTATATAATTTTCATTATTTGTTTTTTAATTTACATTGGTGTACACATCTGGAAAAATCCAAAAAACCCAATATCAATGATAGCCAGACTGCCATTCTAGTCTATACATACTGACAAAAATATCAACCACACCAAGCTCTAGTTAGATAATAGCCGGATTTGCAGAGGTTGGTTTAGCAGTCAACCTGTATAAGGATAAAACGATAAAAACATAAGAAATCGCGGGTTGAAAAAGAAGGGATTAACCTTTCACCAACAACTATATAAGAAACAAAGCAAGAAAACAATCAAAGTAAAAAAGTTAGTCAGTTACTGACTTAAAGAGACACAATCTATTTGGGTCTACAGAACAGGCCACGCATACAGAATACCAGAGTACAAGTATGTACAAATCTACAAAAATAACAAAGTAGCGCATTTATTCAAACAAAACAATCTCTGCATTCATCACGGAGAATTTCATTATAGAAAATATGTACACATCTACCAGAGTATGACCGAAAGTTCACCATAGTTCAGAATAGCATACACAACCTTCTCCAACATGGTTGATACCCTACATATTACAAATACATAAATAAAAAACATATACGGTGTACTTTAAAGTGTACATGCTATATAAACAAAAATATATATACACCTCTACAGAAATCCTAGCAAATCCAACGTCCATGCAACTAAACATGACATACATCCATAAGAAAGAACAATGGTGTACAACTATGTACACATTTATAAAAGTCCGGAAAAATGATACTACAATTAAAGATAAAAATCTATGCAGTTGCAGCATAAGCTTATCAAGTCAATCTATGCAGCATAAGCCTTTCTATAGTGCATCAGTAGGCATCTATGCATCATAAGCTTATCAAGTCAATCTTTTTCCCATGTGCACAAATTTGTATACCCAAGTTACTTATGCAAGAATGAGCTTATCAAGTCATTTTTTCACATGTGCACCAGATTGTACGCCCTGGTTATAGTTTATGTGAACCTGCTCGCTCTATGATACATTGATATTCAAGCATTCCTATCTTCCTAGAAAGAATGTACACACTATAACAATCTGTAGTAGTTGAAAGTAATGGATGATATACCTCTTCGGTACTGAACTAAATGAAAGTGAAACCTCGTGGCTCTCCTTTGATTTGGACCACGAGTGTTCCATAAAAAATTCTCTGACTCGATCCTTCTATAAGGAGAAAACATCTTGATCAAGACCAACCTATAGTTATGAATACAAATTCAACGACTATTAGTACTAGTATGAGGGAGGGAGGGAGGGAGTGATGCATACTTGGTTATTCTTTGATCAAGATTATCGATGTATAGCCTTCTTTCAATGGACACTTATCTGGACATGATGATCAACAATGGTGAGAGGCAAACAGTGAGCAGCAATGGTAAGCAATAATCGTGATCCAATTTTCCCCTTCACCTGAAAGCAATCAATACCACTATGAGTATTAGTTTGTTAGATGAAAAGGTTCAGCACTGAAATAGAAGCAAAGATACAAACATACACTAAAGAAGCTAAATAAAACTGTAAGCATATTACATCATCAACTTTTTCAAATCCAAACGCATGACAACCCCCGGTAAGCATCATTTGTTGTTAATAATGAATACTAGAGATGACACTATAACAACTTTTTACACATTAACAATAAACAAGTGTACAACTATGTACACATTATCTATAAACATGTGTATAATTATGTATACATTAATATTCATCATGTGTACAACTATATACACATAGGCGACACACGTCGATGACTTCTAGTTTTGGTAAATTGGAAAGTGATAATGCTAATGATGTTCATATCTGGATTGCTTTTATATAATATATACCGTTTATGACAGACGAACCGAAAAACCCAAAATGCAAAATGCAAAATAGAGAAAAAAACAGAAGAAACAAACAGAAGAATGAAGATCCTTAATCAATACCTTTTAAATGTTTCGTCCTGTGGCTCGGCTTCAAATGGTGAAACCATAGAAGGAATCCCCATAGTGCAAGTATCAACTGAATAGTGGAATTATAGAATAGTTACAGACCTTGCAAGGTAATGTGAGATCGTCACTGGCAACCTTACAGAGACAATGAATATGTAGAATGTTTAATGATCGAATACGATAAATTTAAAAGCGAGAATTCTCAAGTCTGAAGTGGCGTTCTGACAAAATAATATCAATTAAAATTTAAAAAAAATATTTGTCAAATCATGAAGAAAATCTAAATTTTCTCAGATCATTTCTTAAGTAAGTTAAAATGAATATGTTCTTATTTTCAAGAGAACGTGGATGGAAGCTCAAGGGTGATATGATTCGGTTTTGTAATAACACCCATATGCATCTTAAAAATAAACATGTGTACAATTATGTGCACATTAACAATCAACAGTGTACAACTACGAGCACATTAAAAACTCAACATGTGTACAATTGTGTACACGTTAAGAATCATCATGTGTACAAGTATGTGCACATTAAAAATCAACTTAAATTAACCTGTGTACAATTGTATACACGTTAAGGATCAGGTTAAATTACTTATATCGTTTAGTGTTAAGTCTCATCTTTATATGGGAAGAATTAATTTTTTTTATTATTTTTTTTGATACGATACGGGACGAATTACTTGTCATCATAATAGGCTAATCATAATAAAACTAACATGTGTACAACTATGTACACATGTATACCCAGAACATATACACTCATGTGTACAATTATGTGCACATTAACGACTAATAGGTGTACAACTATGTACACATTAAAAACGAATATGTGTACAGTTATGTACACATTAAAAATCGATATGTTATGTACATAGTTTTTAGCATGTACCGTGGTGAACCGTAGAAAGGACAATTTGGCTGTTAATATCAGTATCTAAATCTTCTTCTAAATGATCATGAATACAGACAATCATGAAATGATAAGCAAAATATTATTACCATAGATGAAGAGCCTATAAAAAGAAATCAACATAAGTAAACAGATGCCGGTAGTTACCTTGCCAAAAAATAAACTTATGAAGTCAAGACTGGATATTTTTTTGGGAGTAGGGAACTCGCTGCAAATAAAAAGAAAAATAAATTCTCAACACTCAGCACCGTAGCTAGAGGATTTTCCTTGTCCTGCGAAGAGGAAAGAAGAACTAAGGTCTAAATAACTAAATTTACAATTTACACTAACATAAGGTAAGAAACAAAAACCATACAAGTTGTCCGCAACTGTTGAGACTTATCATCATTAAAAAATTTAAACTGATCGATCCATTTCATAGTCAACTCTACTTGTCCAGCAATATCAGGAGCAAAACCGTGGATAGGTTCATACAGTCCTGGTCCCTGAAGGAAAAAAAAAAGTAAATAAAACAGTTGTGGAAAAAGCATAGACACGAGACACATTACTTTAGAGGAAAAATAGGTTAGGGGCTTGGCTGTCTTTGTTCCGTCACAAACCAAAACACATAAAATTGTTACGAGATCCATGACTTTACCGAGTCGCCAATTCAAGCTGACGGAAGCATTCGTATACTCCCAGTAAGCATTGAAGCCTCATCGGACAGAATATCGCCGAAGACGTTGTTTGTTGTAATAGTATCAAACTGCGTCATGCAAATCAGTAAAGCATAAAGTTAAAGAGCAGCAAAATAGAGAAATATGAATATCATAGAAGCAGAAAACAAATTAACTTCCTCCAAAATATTTTCATATCTTTCGTCTTTAATTCTTTCTCATGCACCGCTAATTCCCTTTTTTATAGTTGCTCCAAGCAATAACATAATTCCATAGTAGAACATAAGAAACAAAAATGTGTATCAGTGGATTTGTATCACCATCTCACATATACAGTTCCTACCAACATTAGTAAAGCAACTTAGCAAGAAACTATATCTACATTATGTGTCACATTTAACCACAAAATAATATGATTTCAATACATTTTCAATCCCAATTTCTATAAACCGACAGCGGCTGAGATTAAAAGCTACATTGCAAAAAAAAAAATCGCAAATTGTCAAGCAAATCGAGAAAGCAGGTGAGAATAATTTATGCTGACTAATAGATATTTTATAGAGGATTTTTGTCGAATCCAAACTAATGAACTTGAACTCACTTTATGTATCCAACATAAGCAATCTTTTCCTGAACAGTGACATAGATCTAAAAATTCGAACAAATTGAATTAATAAGTTTTTGAAACTGTTTTTTTCTTTCTTTTTCCGGAATCGATTTAGAGATCGATAAATTAAATGATAATAATAGATTGAACTTACTTTTCAGATCGATTACAATGATGAAATCCACAAATTAATTTGATTGTATTGAATCTCATCAACGTTTTCCCTCGATTTGAAATTAATCTTCAAGAAAAAACGATGATGACGATTTAGGCTTGGAATCGAATTGAATCGAGTGTTTGATTAATTCTCAGATTTATGTTTGGAAGTTGAAAATATCGAAATTAGTTTTTAGGATTTGTTCTTCGATTGAGAAAGAGAGAGCTGCTAAGAAAAGGAAGTGAACAAATAGAAAATGAATTTTAAGAAGTGATATCACGTTTAGCTGGTGGGGTATTTTTGTCATAGAAAATAACGATTTTGGACGGAATCGTTTATAAAGGGACTAACCCGTTTTAAATTGGGTAGATTTGGACTAACCAGTACTAGGCCTGAAAGGGATGTACTAGAGCGTCCAAAGCCTAGCAAAAAGAGGATTAAACGTCAATTTCTACTTTTATTACCTCCTCCTGATCAGAACTATCAATTTTGCCCGTAAGATACTAACATGGATTAAATTCTGGAATCTGCAATAATGGATTTATGTGTTGGTTGTTATGTCGCGAATCTCTTGATAGTAATTGTAATTGAAATGGAAACCTCACTTTATCACCACGGGAAAATGTCTTCTGTACAAAGAGAACAAGCCTAACGCTAGAAGATTACAATGAAAACCTGGCATGCACCAAGCACAAACTAGGAGCTCAGACGAACTATTTTTTCTTAGCTGACGATATTTTTCCTCGTCCTGAAACAACTCACGGACCTCCCCGTTGCATCTCATCATACAAAGAACTAAAATTTCAATAGGGATTCAATCTGTTGATCTCTTGCCATATGGATTTCTAGGAGGCATCTCATCTTTGTTGTCCCTTCCAAATTCTGCAATATCTACTCCTTCGACTTAGTCTCAACAGGTATCTCTTCAATCAAGTCTGCAGATTTACTTTCAGGAGTCGGGAGCTTCAGTTAAGTACTAAAAGAGTTTTCGTTGCAATTGAAATCCTGAAGCTCACTATCTAAGCTCAAGGGACAAACTCTAGAGTTAGGAGTGAGCACTGTTTTGCAGTTTAGATCCCAAGAAATAATTGAGCACACCTGCAATAAAAAAATGTTATTATCCATGGTGAATATAGCATGAAGTTTTTTAACACGTTTTTCAAGGAACCTACTGCATTACTTGATAATTACATTCTAACCATCCTATGCCCAAATCTGGACATATCTGAAAAGCATCATGGATGGGCACCAAAACTAGAAAGAACAAGGATCTTGAGAGTTTCTAGAGCCTAGAGGTGCATTATTATGCACATTATGCACTATCAAAACATAAGGTCCCCAAATTCTATCATGTTGGCCGACTGCTAAAGCACATAATGCACTATCAAAACATCTATGCATACGCGTTATAGTTTTTGTTCAGATAGGGTTTGCAAATACATAATCCAAATCTTGGGCATTTTTCGTATGTATTGTTCAAACTCTCGTACCGAGAATGAGTTACAGGAAGATTTCGTACTATCTCTATATGTTCTCTTAGATATGCATGCCAGAGTTTGTAAGTACCAGGTTTCAGGTTTCAGAGCTCGTTCATAGATTACTGACCTTTTATTCAAGGGAGATTCATTAGATATCTCCACCATAGCTTTAGACTGAATGGATTTCTGAGAATTTTTTCTTCTTAAAGGAGATCATATTTGTGATCTTGGTTGGAACTCATGTTTACTTATTCCTGAATTTATGGATTTACATGCTACCATAGTCTTCTGGTAGGGCATTCTAACATTTACGTTCTTGTGAAATTTTGAATATTCAGTATCCTCATAGACTCTGGTAGAGGCGTAGACATCATTTAATAGAGAGCGATCTATTCAGAACATATAAATCATGATGAAGAGACGATTAACAAATCACTCTTTGATAATAATTTTGTTGTTGTTGTTGTTTTTTCCTTGATATATTTTTTCTTTGAAACTGTGTTGTTTTGGGAAGCTGGGATAATTTTGAGGCCTAAACCTTTTTTTTTTGTTGGGCTTTAGTGAATACTTTATTGTTGAAGCCTGCAAAACTCGCTCTTTCAACCTCACCATGGGAAGAAGATAGGAGAATCGGTTGTAGTGAAAGTGAATCATGGTTCGTGTAACTGATAAACTCGCTCACAGGTAATTGTTTGCCATGCATACGTCATCAGTCCACAAATATTGTTAGAAAACTATTTATCTCATGTTTACTTTGTTAAAGCGAGAGATAGAAATAAAAGAGAGAGAGAGAGAGAGACGGGCTAATGATTTTGATTGTTGGTCCAGAAGAAATAAAAGTTGCAATGTTGAATGCCATCAAGATTGGTTTATAGACGCTTGGATACAGCATGTGCTTACCAGTGTGAAGAGTTTCTCTGTGAAGCAATATCTGAGGCAATTCAACTTGGATTGATCCAAAGTTTCACTACTTGCAAGTTGTGGTGCACTGATGCTCACCCTGATCTTGTTGTCCCTGCTTTACAGAAGTCTCTCAGGTATGCATGATCAGTATCTTCTAGTATAACGCTGTTGAACACCAGATAACAATGATCTGACTTTATTGTTTGATGAAATATCTTCATATATAGGAATCTGAAGCTGGAATACCTTGATTTATTATATCAGATACACTTTCCGGTAAGCCTTAAGCCAATGAAGTATCCCTTTTAAAAAGGAGCATCTCCTCCCCTATGGACTATAAATCTGTTTGGGCAGGCATGGAGGAGTGTCAAAATCTTGGACAATTGGTGTCAGTAATTTTTCTTGCAAGAAGCTTCAAACTGTTTTGGCACCCCTCCTGTTGTTAATCAAGTGAACCCCTTCTTCTTTTGTGTTCAATCTTTTTTCTAGCATTTACTTTTTCTTTTCTTCTTCTTGTCATTTCTCCTACTTGCTGTTTTGATAACGAATGCGTTACTTGAAGGTGGAGGTGAATCCAGTTTGGCAAAACTCGAAACTGAGGGAATATTGCAAGGCTAAAGGTATCGTTAATCAGCTGCGTGTCGTTATACAGCCTTGAGGGAGAATGACTGATTCGAGAGACAATTATCCAAAACGTCGGACTACAAACGCTTGTTTTTATCTTTTGCCAAGCAGCGTTTTTAGCTGTTGGGTATCAAAATAGCAGCCACTATACACTTGACAAAAAGATCTAAAGTCGTACTGATCTTGCAGAGTCATACTACCTCCGTTTCTGAAAAAGAGATATTTCCACTTTTTCATTTTAGCCTAAAAATAAGCTAAATTAAAAAAAAGTAAAAATATCTTTTTTTTCAGAAACTAAGCCAAATTAAAAAAGTAAAAGTATATTTTTTCCATAAATGGAGAGAGTAATAAAAATATTTTGAGTTTAATTAAGCAAGTCTCGTCCCCTAGACTAGGTTAATAATCAAAATACAAGTACTTAGAGAAACTAAAATAAGTTAATCGTTAGATCCTGTATTACGATATATATACGTACCTTTCTTGCTCTCGGTGCTTATAAGGTTGTGTTTGATAGCAGGGAATTAGTTTCATGGAATAAGCCTAATTTTCATGGAATTAGATTCCCCGGAAACTCATTTCGTGGAATTATGAATACCTCCGTTTGATATCAGACAACTATTCCACGAAAAAGATAATTTCTACCGTTTGATTGCTCATTATTTCCACGTAAAGAATATATTTTTTCATATTTATTGATTTAAGTTGTGAGCCATAAAAGCAAATAAAACATCAGAAATCTAAACATTATGAAATACGTGGAGAAAAAGTTCTAACAAATGGAAACCCGAACTATATTTTTTGAAGCTTCATCTTTATCCATGCTAGCTTCCTTCCTTCGGCCTTCACGAGTTATGGCATTTCTTAACATACGACCGTCATGCACAGACCCTTCCCAACCAGCAAGGACGTAAGTAAATTTCATGTTGAAAGTGCATGCCAAAAGCACATTCTGACTGATTACTTGTTTTCTATTCCTATATCTCGCTTGATCCTCTAATGGAACGGTTGCCTGGATTTGAGTACCATCAATCGCACCCACTGCATCCTATGGATATATATAAACTAATCTAATTAGTTAAATAAATTAGTAAAAAAATCACAGGTTCATCTACATCATAAACTGAATACATAGGAATGCCAACCTTAAAACAACGATGCCAATTGCGCTCGACGGAACAATCAATAGGAGAGTTTGCAGCGGTAGCCGGCTTAACTACATCCCCGTACAAACTGAGCAAGGATGATAAAACCATATGGATATCTACAAACAGTTTCCCCCAACCGACAGAACTGGAAAACAGAATTTCTAACTCGCAAGTCGTGACCAACAATATGTAAAAACATGGCTACTTGTTCCTCAATTTTGACATATCTTCCATCAACTAATCCATACCCTCGCAATTGTGCACACAAGCAATGGAAAACAGATCGATTCATTCTTAATTGTTCATGGCAATAAGTATCACTCTCTGTATACATTCTTCCCAATACCTCATTTCTCACGCTAGTTCTATTCGTATAGGGAGCCCTTGTAAGGAAAGAAATATATATTTTGTAAAATAAGTAGCGTCAAAATTTGCATCAGCATAAGCATTGTGTAAAGAGCTGCTCGCTGACGACTTTCAAAATCTCGCATTCTACCAAGCAATCATAAGTTACAACCAAAATAAGAAGGAAATAAAAAGTAATTTCTACTATATCCATAAACAATTTTGTTGAGGCGTTTTAACAAACACGAAGGAAGCATTATACATATTAAAAAAACTCACACACTAGGATGGTACAAATCAAACCAGCACAATCCAATCATACACAGAGTCATGGAGTCATCACTCATGGGTATTCAAAAAAGAAAAGAAAAGAAATCATATAAAAATGTACCTGACAATTTCTTCCTCCTCTTTTTGATGCTTGCTCTCCGTAATCAGAATAATGATTTTGAGACAAATGGATCATAGTTTTTATAACCAACACAATGGAAGATTTGGAGGGAAAACAAGGCGGGAGAATATCCTGATTTATGGGATAATATCAAATCTCAAAAATATTTTTTTTCTAAAACTTTCCGTTTTAACATTTCCTTTCGATTTTTGTTAAAGGGAGAGCAAAAAGGATTCGAGGAATGCGAAAATCGTAGTTAACTCGTTAACTAAGACTGATTCTGTATATCTTTCAGACTCGGACAAATACATCCCTACTAAATACACCTATTCAACAAGAATCATACGCAGGGCAACTCCCCCACCAATGTTCCACCGCCATCATCTTCACCTTTTGGTTGTTAATCAGATTTTAACCAATATATCGCTTATTAGATTTAGTTCCATGTATAGAACTGGTTTAGTTCAAACAGTTCAATTGCGGAAGGCAGAAAAGTACCCATCTATTTTTCTTTAGTTTTTGTCATCCAATCCAAGGTGAAGAACCCAGATGTTTATTTAGAACGAGGACTTTATCTATTCTAAGAGTTTCCTTGTGATCCATTTGGTTCGCCAATGTATTAGTTTTAGATGATCTGTTAGGGTTTGATCATCCAGGATTTGTGGTGTTTACTGTTTACACTTGGAATCAATTGGTCATGGAGAAATGTTATAATCCCTTCTCCATTGTTGGTGTTTTCAATTATATATGATTAGTATCAAACCAGAGCTAAATTTAGAATATCTTTTAATGGGACTTATAGAAAAGGGAACAGAGAGAAAAACCACACCATGTCGTCGATCTTATTCAACTTCAACTACGAGAATTAAGTCATTGAAACGCCAAATATATTTAAGAGATTTTAAAAAATAGAAATCCTATAAAATATCTACAGTTGAGAATGGCTTAAAGGATCCTTGATGATGGTGGTATAGTTATTGAAATGATCCTTGAAGCACTTTCTAACATAACAGATCCCATTAGAGCAGATATTGGTTCTATCAACGACTTTATTGCGGTCAGATATATATATATATATATTCATGTTACTGCTTTCAATTTACATATGTTGCCATTCTTGTGTGCTTCTAGTAGATTAGTAGAAATCATGCATGTTCAAATATTTAGAATAGGATACACATTTAAACATTAAGACATGCACTTTTACTCATATTTCTTACGAACAGAAATAATGAATGTTTGCTTGAAATATATTGCAGCAAAGGCATGATGTGCCATCTAACTTTAGAAGATTGTTGAGTACAAAGTTGAGAAACTTGAAAAGGTGAAGCTCCTTTTACATGAAACTAAGGTTGGTTTCTTTTGAGTATTTGAATTTGCCTTGTGCGTATCTTGGATTTTTAAAACTTATACGTCCATGTAGAGTCAGAAACCTGAAGTGAGCATCTGGCCAAAAAATAAAAAAGGAGTTGAATTTTTAAGACAGATCTCTGCATCAATGCTAGATCCTGATGAGTTTAATTATAAAACATATCTCTGCATCAATTCTAGATCCTGATGAGTTTATGTTAAACAAATTAAGCCTCAATATGTATCCTCAAAATACAAGGTCAGTTTGCAAGAGTCAGAGACTCGGAGACATGACTAAGTTATTCAAAACCTTGTTTGCTAGAAATGTCCAATCCATAGTGGAAATAGCATCTAGCAGATACCATTCTTACCACGCCAAATAGTGGAAATAACATCTTGGTTCTCTCTTTTGTAGCTACAGTTACATTTGATTCTTCGTGTATGCGGTAGGGATTCACTTGCACCATCTTCATAGGGGTGTGTGTTCATGCAGCGACTTGTTTGACTAACTTCTGATTCTAACTTTTTTGAGAAAGATAGTTTTTGTTTGGAAGAATTAGTAAATTTCAGTAAAAGAGTTTGTGAAATATCAACATATAACCATATGAACATACCACTTCTCAGTTTTTCCAGCAAAGATTTTAGTTGCTACTTCTTTTACTTGGGAATATTATCATTGAAGTAAAATACCCGAATTTAATTACAGGAATAGAAGGTTAACCTGGGGTTATTTTTTCTATTTGATCTTTCTTCCTATGTGGTGATGTGCAGGTCCAAAATTACTACAAGATCAAAACACCACGTTTGGAACAAAAGCACATACTCCAAAACCAAAAGATAGACGAACAACGCAATCAGAGAACTCTACGTTTCCTAGTTCCACATTGTTTACGGGCCAAAAAATAGCGGAGGCTGAAAACAAGTCATTTGTGGCGCATGAGGCAGTTAAGGAAGCAGAGAGGGTAGAAGTGATGGCCGAACAGTCGGCATGTACGAAACTGTTTTTTGAAGATATACTGGAACAATGTAAGATATAGACTTCTCTCTCTCTCAATTTGAGCATTCATATTTTTGAATTTGAGCATACATCGTGGCTTTTTGAAACATGGGCCAAGATACTATGGAACGAAGGGCTTGGGTCTGCAGCATCTGTACATTTATATATCAAGGCTTCTTAATAAATTTGTAATCCTTTTTGAAAGCTATTTCCAGAATTGAAAGCGAGAATAGGATTAATGCTCTGAGAGGGCAAAACTGATATGTTATTTTGCTAAATTGTTGTAAATAGATTTTAGATTATACAACAAGGCGGATATTTTTTTTTGCAAGGAGTGATAATCCAAATGCAACCTCGTCTTAAACCCGCTACCCACCTAGTTATTACTATTTGATACTCGCACTATAACCTAGGAAATTGTCCACAACTGGCAGCAGGGTTTATCTGGACATGTAACTGAACTTGTAGTTTTTAAAAGAATTTTTGTATTACAAAAATTAATTCATATTAATAAATCCAAAAACTAGAAACCCATTGTCAATTCAAGAAATGAAATAAAAAATTTATCTGAATTCCCAACCCCATATAACCTAGAAACCTATTATAGACGAGGGTTTTTATGGATTCAACTATCCTAAATATGGACGAGGGACTATCCTAAATATTAATCAAAAATACAAAAACACCTTTGATAGCCAAAATAATTATCAAACCTAAATCTAATTAATCCCAAAAAAAAAGAAAACCCGTATCTTCCTCTCTCTCTCCTCCTAAATCTAATTAAATCAACCAAAATAAGGAAACTCGTCTCTTTTTCTTCCTCTCTTCTCCTCTCCTTTTCTTCGTTTTTTTTTCCATCAACGACAATTAATCGTCATTTCTCAGACAATAATAACTCTAATTCGGTAAGAATCTAAAACCCAACCTTTTTTCGTCGAAACATTTTGATTATAGCTACGGATCTTCAATAACTATGATGCTGAGTTGAACACGTTCAGAATCACTAGAGTACTTGGAAGTGACGAAGATTTCGAATAATATTGAAGAACCAAGGAAATCAAGCATTTGGATGAGAAGCCACAAAGTTTGTTTATTTTGTAATCCATATGTATTAATAATTTTGTAACTAAAATTGACAAAGGGGGAGATTGTTAGAGCACTGCTCGATCGAACTCTCAAGCGTTGTTATCTCAAGCTTATTTGTCAAGTTTAGTTTCCAAAACTATAAGTCTTGATTTCTAGTCTACTTATAGCTAAGTCTCGGATTAAGATAGAATGTGTAGTTGAGGTTCAGATTTCACGGCGTTCATCGATTGAAGACGAAGAACTACTAAGGGGAGCTTGTGGAACTTCATCAACAAAAGGTATGTGGAGACTTGAACTCATCTGTCACTCAAAAGTCTATTTCTACTCTATCTCCTATTTGAGACAAAAATCGTATAGCTATATAGACTTCAATTATACACATTTGATATTTCGAGCTGAGTTTAACTCCTTTACATATTTCTCGAAATATGAGTTGGTAAGCTTTCGCATTAACCAAGTTCATCTTATATTCTTGACGAAAGATCATGTGAAAATCGCCTGGTAACATCTTATATTATTTATGTGAGACAGTCATTTGGTGTAGACTCAGAATGTTTCGTATTGATCATTTGATCACTTGAAAATTGCTTTGAAGCTAATAGTTTGTGTGAGACAGCTACTGTCGTCTTCTAAGAATGTTTCAATGTTTGAAATGGGAGTTTAGAACGATTCACCATGAATTGGATATAGCACGGAATGCGTACTTGTATGTTAATTGTTGCATGTTAATCCAAGTCCGGTAACCATAGTACGCATACCCGCATGCGTACTGGTTTAATAGTTGAAGTATGGAAACCTAGTATGCATACTCGTATGCGTACCGGCATATCATTTCAAATCCGGGAATTCAACTGAGTTTGGTTGTGAACGACAGTATGCGTATTTGTTCGCATACTGGCGAACACAGGCCAAGTCCGGAACTCTAAGTACGCGTACCCGTTTGCATACTTGTGTGGGTTAAGTTCTAAAATCGGTTGTTCATGAACAAATACATTTATATAATAAGGAATTCAATCTTTTGCAAATCGTGGTTATAATGTTCATGAATTGATTCGAGTGAATCAAAATTGTTTTGTTTCAATCGTGTCTTGTATACTTCTATGGGAATATAAAAAATTGAACAACTCTATAACTAGTTTCATTTGAGTCATTTGAACTAGTTATGTTAAGATGAACAAGATTGATATGAAAGCGTTCATATGGATAACTTCGGTTAACTATTGTTGAGCCACCAAGTTGTACACGTTTAGGTACGGTTACCATATCTAAATGAAGTCACTTTTTTTTTGTGTAACAAGCTAAGTTCGATCTAACGGTTGAAAGATATTAGCTTGAGTCTAATCATGTTTTCATCTAACGATGAATATTGAAAGCTTTGTTACCAAGGTAACATTGATTGCAAACCCTGATTTGAAGAGTATATAAGGGAGAATTATAGCAACTGGAAAACCTAATCCCTACACCTCCTGTGTGACACTAGTTACGACTAGAGTTGATTCTCCTTTAATCTAGGTTTTTCCTAAAACCATTATAGGTTAACCACTTAAATACTTCATTGGAATTGTGAAGCCAGACCTAACTATTTTCTCTATAGTTGCTTATTCTGATCTTGCTTTCTTCTATCATATTGAGTACTAGATTCTCTAAGATTTGCTTGAGATTTAATCTCCGATAGGGAAGATAAAAAGTAGTCACAAACATCTTCTTCTAGTTGTTTGTGATTCCAAAATATCTTGTTTCGCTACCATACGATTAAGATTAATGTGAGGTGATTGATATTACTAAGTTGTTCTTCGAGAATATAAGTTTGGTGTCAATTGGTACAAGTTCACCTTGATTTATCAAAAGACGGAACAAAACTCGTAGGTATTTCTGTGGGAGAATAATTTATCTATTCAATAGACTTTTCTGTGTGAGACAGATTGATTTATCAAGTTTTTGACTTTGGTTCGTAGCAACTCTTAGTTGTGGGTGAGATCAGCTAAGGGAATCAAATGCGCAGAATCCGTCGTGGTTCTAGAGGCGTAAGGAACGCGATTGTACCTTTATCAGTGTGAGATTGATTAGGGATCAACTACATTCCAGTTCAAAGTTAACTTGTAGTAGGCTAGTGTCTGTAGCGGCTTAATACAGTGTGGTGTTCAATCTGGAGTAGGTCTCGGGAGTTTTCTGCATTTGCGGTTTCCTCGTTAACAAAATTTCTGGTGTCTGTGTTATTTGTTTTCCGCATTATATTTGTTTATATAATTTAAATATCACAGGTTGTGCGTAGTTCAATCAATTAGATAATCCAACCTTTGGTTGTTGATATAAATTGCTTGACACTTGAACATTGGTCTTTGGCACAATTCAAGTTGTTTCTCATAATAATCAGGCTCACGGATTATGTCTGTTTGAATTACTGATTACATTGAGAAACGAAGATATAACTCTTGGATATATTTCAATTGATTGAGTCTGACTATCTAGTTGATTCTGTTGGAAATTATATTGGAGTTTGTCCATACAGATTGCCTAAACGAAATATTGGGTATGGTTGTTAGACCCCCGCTTTTTCACTGACATCCAACGGTATTCTCAACACTGAAATAGTGGGATTGATGGTTGTAGCTCTGGCAAAAATATGATAAGCGCAGCTTGCTGGTCATGATCATACGCTCTGCTGCCTTAATACATCCGGTATCTGTAATTGTTACTGTTGTCTCTCCCTTGATAAAACATTAATAGTTGTTGTAGTAGTACTATAATGATATGGACCATGTAATTTAGACAAGGGTTCAACTACTTGATTCCCTCGTTGCACGGCACCCAAGTCATCATGTTGCGTTACTACTTTAACAAGTGAAGGAGTCTCGACTGGCATTTTTATTGTTTCTGTTATGTATGCCTTGAGTATGGTCTTAATAAATCTGCTTGGGCATGTTCTCTTGTCTTAGCCCAATAGTCTATTTAGTCTCTTTTATAACCTAGGTCAAATATAAAAGGGGTCTAGGGTTTATAATAGAGAGAGAAACTAATGTTATTCTTGAAAGAGTGTGAGGCACAAAGGAGGCTATGTTCTTTAGAGCGGATTTGGGAGAAACCCTTGTAAACTTGTTTGATCATCATAGTGGAATCACTTCCTTGTCTTCGCAAATGGATGTAGATCATCTTGATCGAACTACTATAAATCCTTGTGTTATTTGTGTTCTTAACTTGATTGATTTCATTTACATTTTCATATATTGATTGATTGTGCTAGCTTGAGCCATTGATTATAACAAATTGGTATCAGAGCTCCGAGTAGAAGCGATCTACAATGGCGACAAAATATGAGATTGATAAGTTTGATGGAAGGAATGATTTCAATCTATGGAGGCTAAAGATGAGAGTTGTTTTAATACAACAAGGTTTGGTTAAAACTTTGAAAGGGAAAACTCAGTTGAATTCCCGGACTTGAACTGATACGTCGGTACGCATACGGGTATGCATACTAGGTTTCCAGACTTCAACTATTAAACCAGTAGGCATGTGGGTATGCATACTATGGTTCCCGGACTTGGAGTAACTTGCAACAGTTAGCATACAAGTACGCATTCCGTGTTGTATCCAATTAATGGTTAATCGTTCTAAACTCTCATTTCAAACATTGCGACATTCTTAGAAAACGACAGTAGCTGTCTCACACAAACTATTAGCTTCAAAGATTGGAGAACCTGTCGTGGAGACCCTGCAAAAACTCCATGGAACGATCTCTCTCCAGCCTTTCCAACATGTGCTTTCCAGCACCGCAAATACAAGCTTCCATAAAAGCGACCAGAGAATCATACTGGTCCCAAAGTGTTTTTATTTTTGTATAGTAGAGTGAAACAGGCATAGATTCCTGCTTGATGGAAGCAATTGTTGATTTCAGATGAAATAGAATTGGAGCATTGGATACACAAAACCTTACCTGCAAGTCCTTACATATAGTATGAGAAGAAGCTGTATAGAGACAGCTTGCACGGATGTCTGGATGGATAGAATTGAGAATCCAACTTCCCACTAGGTCGTCACAATGTTTCCATTAGCGATGGGTGAGATCATCTTCTGGAGGTGCTAAGGAGCCGTCGACAAATCCCAATTTTTCTTTGGCATTCAATGCCTTGGTAATTCCTCGAACCCGGGAACCATAGTTATCAACTTGAAGCAATGGAGTAAACAGAATAGTAGATGGATTATCACTAGGGTGTATAACATAGGGATCAAGGATTCAGGAGTTGCTGGTATTGGTTTGGTTTGAGTTGTGAACTGGAGAGTTTGGGGAGGATTGATCTGGTTCAGGCATGGTTAAAAATCTAGATAAAATATAAAGACAGAGATGAAGCGGAAGATTTGAAATTAGGATTCCTAGGATCTACAAGGATACCATCTTAAAACTAGAATGTAGATAGAGTTTAAAGTCTCACAAATTGTGTATCGACTGTGATTTGATTCATTACGTATTTATATGAGTATATACAGAGATAGAAAGAGGTATTCAAAATATAACCTAAACAATAAGAACGAGATTACATGGTAGTTTCTTCTTGTTACAGCTTTGTTACAACAAAATACGAATACTGGAGACTAGGACTCAGCTGAAGACTTGCATCTGGTGGTTGTTGACTGTATATTTGCGGCAAGACTTGGTTCTAGTGTTAGCAGTTGACTGCTCAGCTGTGGCATGACATTTACACGTCCAATAGAGGCGGATGCAATTTCTTAAGCTAGAGCAGTGACAAGGAATATGTTGCGAGGGCTATGATTCGTAAAACAGGCAAGTATTGTTCGAACCGGACTTGTGTTGGATAGAAAATGGATATCCGATTAGATAGTATTTGATTTTGAACCTACTCGAGCATGGTGATTGGTATTTGATTTAGATGCATCACAATGCACTTCGAACAGTTTGTTAACGTTAGGAAGTGCAAAGGTATATAGGAGCAGACATGAACTTTTTCTATAGTAGACGAAAACTTGACACGGCTTCATCAAACCATATGAAATGTTTATCTTTTCAACTATCAGTGAGTAGCTGTAATTTTGAATCATATACTATGTCGTATCAATAGAGAAAACTTATCCTTAAAATTGAATCTTAGAAGGGAAAATGTGACATTTCGTAGAGTCTATTGTGTTTAAATTTTCTTTGGTGTGTCCCCCCTGATCGGTCATGTTTTGCTGTAATTTTCCAGTAGTGATTTCTGCTTTTCTTAAAATTACCCTAATTTTAAAAAAAAAAATGCCCTGACTTATGGACATGTAGGTAAGGAAGGGTGATACTCGTAGTTGCTAATTCTGCTGTCGGGGACTGGTCTCTGCTGGATTGAACCGGGGTTGGTTTTTATTACTGGAAAAATACGATTTAGTCAAAAAATCCAATCTAAATATACTAGTTAGTCCTGACCCATTCAACTAGGTACAAATTAGTCTTTTTTTATGGAAAGTACACAAATAACCTTCCTGATTTACAATTTAGTCAAATCTGCTTGGGCATGTTCTCTTGTCTTAGCCCAATAGTCTATTTAGTCTCTTTTATAACCTAGGTCAAATATAAAAGGGGTCTAGGGTTTATAATAGAGAGAGAAACTAATGTTATTCTTGAAAGAGTGTGAGGCACAAAGGAGGCTATGTTCTTTAGAGCGGATTTGGGAGAAACCCTTGTAAACTTGTTTGATCATCATAGTGGAATCACTTCCTTGTCTTCGCAAATGGATGTAGATCATCTTGATCGAACTACTATAAATCCTTGTGTTATTTGTGTTCTTAACTTGATTGATTTCATTTACATTTTCATATATTGATTGATTGTGCTAGCTTGAGCCATTGATTATAACAAATTGGTATCAGAGCTCCGAGTAGAAGCGATCTACAATGGCGACAAAATATGAGATTGATAAGTTTGATGGAAGGAATGATTCCAATCTATGGAGGCTAAAGATGAGAGTTGTTTTAATACAACAAGGTTTGGTGAAAACTTTGAAAGGGAAAACTCAGTTGAATTCCCGGACTTGAACTGATACGTCGGTACGCATACGGGTATGCATACTAGGTTTCCATACTTCAACTATTAAACCAGTAGGCATGTGGGTATGCATACTATGGTTCCCGGACTTGGAGTAACTTGCAACAGTTAGCATACAAGTACGCATTCCGTGTTGTATCCAATTAATGGTTAATCGTTCTAAACTCTCATTTCAAACATTGCGACATTCTTAGAAAACGACAGTAGCTGTCTCACACAAACTATTAGCTTCAAAGATTGGAGAACCTGTCGTGGAGACCCTGCAAAAAATCCATGGAACGATCTCTCTCCAGCCTTTCCAACATGTGCTTTCCAGCACCACAAATACAAGCTTCCATAAAAGCGACCAGAGAATCATACTGGTCCCAAAGTGTTTTTATTTTAGTATAGTAGAGTGAAACAGGCATAGATTCCTGTTTGATGGAAGCAATTGTTGATTTCAGATGAAATAGAATTGGAGCATTGGATACACAAAACCTTACCTGCAAGTCCTTCCATATAGTATGAGAAGAAGCTGTATAGAGACAGCTTGCACGGATGTCTGGATGGATATAATTGAGAATCCAACTTCCCACTAGGTCGTCACAACGTTTCCAGCAGCGATGGGTGAGATCATCTTCTGGAGGTGGTAAGGAGCCATCGACAAATCCCAATTTTTCTTTGGCATTCAATGCCTTGGTAATTCCTCGAACCCGGGCACCATAGTTATCAACTTGAAGCAATGGAGTAAACAGAATAGTAGATGGATTATCACTAGGGTGTATAACATAGGGATCAAGGATTCAGGAGTTGCTGGTATTGGTTTGGTTTGAGTTGTGAACTGGAGAGTTTGGGGAGGATTGATCTGGTTCAGGCATGGTTAAAAATCTAGATAAAATATAAAGACAGAGATGAAGCAGAAGATTTGAAATTAGGATTCCTAGGATCTACAAGGATACCATCTTAAAACTAGAATGTAAATAGAGTTTAAAGTCTCACAAATTGTGTATCGACTGTGATTTGATTCATTACGTATTTATATGAGTATATACAGAGATAGAAAGAGGTATTCAAAATATAACCTAAACAATAAGAACGAGATTACAGGGTAGTTTCTTCTTGTTACAGCTTTGTTACAACAAAATACGAATACTGGAGACTAGGACTCAGCTGAAGACTTGCATCTGGTGGTTGTTGACTGTATATTTGCGGCAAGACTTGGTTCTAGTGTTAGCAGTTGACTGCTCAGCTGTGGCATGACATTTACACGTCCAATAGAGGCGGATGCAATTTCTTAAGCTAGAGCAGTGATAAGGAATATGTTGCGAGGGCTATGATTCGTAAAACAGGCAAGTATTGTTCGAACCGGACTTGTGTTGGATAGAAAATGGATATCCGATTAGATAGTATTTGATTTTGAACCTACTCGAGCATGGTGATTGGTATTTGATTTAGATGCATCACAATGCACTTCGAACAGTTTGTTAACGTTAGGAAGTGCAAAGGTATATAGGAGCAGACATGAACTTTTTCTATAGTAGACGAAAACTTGACACGGCTTCATCAAACCATATGAAATGTTTATCTTTTCAACTATCAGTGAGTAGCTGTAATTTTGAATCATATACTATGTCGTATCAATAGAGAAAACTTATCCTTAAAATTGAATCTTAGAAGGGAAAATGTGACATTTCGTAGAGTCTATTGTGTTTAAATTTTCTTTGGTGTGTCCCCCCTGATCGGTCATGTTTTGCTGTAATTTTCCAGTAGTGGTTTCTGCTTTTCTTAAAATTACCCTAATTTTAAAAAAAAAAATACCCTGACTTATTGACATGTAGGTAAGGAAGGGTGATACTCGTAGTTGCTAATTCTGCTGTCGGGGACTGGTCTCTGCTGGATTGAACCGGGGTTGGTTTTTATTACTGGAAAAATACGATTTAGTCAAAAAATCCAATCTAAATATACTAGTTAGTCCTGACCCATTCAACTAGGTACAAATTAGTCCTTTTTTATGGAAAGTACACAAATAACCTTCCTGATTTACAATTTAGTCCAAATATTTACAGTTTAGTCCAAAGTGACTCATGAAGATGTCAACAATTTTAAATAATATAAAAATAAATTAAAAAACAGGCACATCCAAAATTCACAAATAGAGGTGCCAAACATGCCGGCCAGGCCTGGATAAGCCTGTCAATTAAGCAGGCTAGGCCTGGAGATCCTATGAGCGAGCCTAGCCTGGGCCTGAGCCAGGCCTGCTTTGAACTTGGCCCGGCCAGGCGAGCCTGCTATATTGCATATAGCGTTCAAAAATGGAAATTTGGACAAGAAGAAACTCCAACTCGAGACCTAAATAATTCCTAATTGCATTGTAGCCAGTTGGTCCAATTCGCTTCTTTGTTGTACTAGATCAGTATATATTATGTATATACAAAAGAAAACTGTTAATTAGGTACACTAACACAAAAATATTTTATTTCTACTTATAACTTTTCTTTTAAGGTGATGATATAAATTCCAACACGTCATTGACGTCTAGATAGGCAAAATTAAGCGACATTTAATTAACTTTAATGATGAATATTTACACTAATGATGCATGTTTACTATAAATAAGTTAGTAATTACTATAATTAAGTTAGTAATATAAACATGAATCTTTAAAATATTATTGAGTCAATCAAACAAAAAACGAAAAAACATTTTAAGGGAAGATATATTTACAAAATAATCTCATATTGGAAAGATATTATTTCAAATATATTTTTCCTTTTATACGTGTATAGCTACCATGAGATATAAATCCCTAATTAATGATGGAGTGCTGATCTTAAATAAATTCGAACGTGAAACAATTTCCATCACCAAACGTGTTCGAGATCTGTTGGCAGATACCCTCTCAAACTGTTCGAGCCACTCCACCATCCTTTTTGTTTGTACGAATAAATTCATCATGGTTTCTAATTATACAGGCCATGGCAGGCCTAGCCTGTCAGGCTCATACAGTCCCAGGCTAAAGCAGGCCTAGCCTGTCAGGCTCATACAGTCCCAGGCTAAAGCAGGCCTAGCCTGTCAGGCTCATACAGTCCCAGGCTAAAGCAGGCCTGGCCATAACAGCCTAAAAGGCCGAAAACTTGAGCCTGACCAGGGCCTGACAAACTTAAAAACGGGCCAGATCAGGCTTTGCCTGCTTAATACGGGTTAGGCCAGACCAGGCCCGGACTGACCTGGCCTCTTTGACACCTCTATTCACAAACTTTATATATTTGGGAAGCTTTTTCCGAGATCTATAAAAAGCTTTTTCCGAGATCTACAAAAAGAGTATCCATATGACTATATAATTTTCATTATTTGTTTTTTAATTTACATTGGTGTACACATCTGGAAAAATCCAAAAAATCCAATATCAATGATAGCCAGACTGCCACTCTAGTCTATATATACTGACAAAAATATCAACCACACCAAGCTCTAGTTAGATAATAGCCGGATTTGCAGAGGTTGGTTTAGCAGTCAACCTGTATAAGGATAAAACGATAAAAACATAAGAAATCGCGGGTTGAAAAAGAAGGGATTAACCTTTCACCAACAACTATATAAGAAACAAAGCAAGAAAACAATCAAAGTAAAAAAGTTAGTCAGTTACTGACTTAAAGAGACACAATATATTTGGGTCTACAGAACATGCCACGCATACAGAATACCAGAGTACAAGTATGTACAAATCTACAAAAATAACAAAGTAGCGCATTTATTCAAACAAAAAAATCCCTGCATTCATCACGGAGAATTTCATTATAGAAAATATGTACACATCTACCAGAGTATGACCGAAAGTTCACCATAGTTCAGAATAGCATACACAACCTTCTCCAACATGGTTGATACCCTACATATTACAAATACATAATAAAAAACATATACGGTGTACTTTAAAGTGTACATGCTATATAAACAAAAATATATATACACCTCTACAGAAATCCTAGCAAATCCAACGTCCATGCAACTAAACATGACATACATCCATAAGAAAGAACAATGGTGTACAACTATTTACACATTTATAAAAGTCCGGAAAAATGATACTACACTTAAATATAAAAATCTATGCAGTTGCAGCATAAGCTTATCAAGTCAATCTATGCATCATAAGCCTTTCTATAGTGCATCAGTAGGCATCTATGCATCATAAGCTTATCAAGTCAATCTTTTTCCCATGTGCACAAATTTGTATACCCAAGTTACTTATGCAAGAATGAGCTTATCAAGTCATTTTTTCACATGTGCACCAGATTGTACGCCCTGGTTATAGTTTATGTGAACCTGCTCGCTCTATGATACATTGATATTCAAGCATTCCTATCTTCCTAGAAAGAATGTACACACTATAACAATCTGTAGTAGTTGAAAGTAATGGATGATATACCTCTTCGGTACTGAACTAAATGAAAGTGAAACCTCGTGGCTCTCCACGCTTTGGACCACGAGTGTGCCATAAAAATTCTCTGACTCGATCCTTCAACAAGGAGAAAACATCTTGATCAAGACCAACCTATAGTTATGAATACAAATTCAACGACTATTAGTACTAGTATGAGGGAGGGAGGGAGGGAGGGAGGGAGTGATGCATACTTGGTTATTCTTTGATCAATATTATCGATGTATAGCCTTCTTTCAATGGACACTTATCTGGACATGATGATCAACAATGGTGATAGGCAAACAGTGAGCAGCAATGGTAAGCAATAATCGTGATCCAATTTTCCCCTTCACCTGAGAGCAATAAATACCACTATGAGTATTAGTTTGTTAGATGAAAATGTTCAGCACTGAAATAGAAGCAAAGATACAAACATACAGTAAATAAGCTAAATAAAACTGTAAGCATATTACATCATCAACTTTTTCAAATCCAAACGCATGACAACCCCCGGTAAGCATCATTTGTTGTTAATAATGAATACTAGAGATGACACTATAACAAATTTTTACACATTAACAATAAACAAGTGTACAACTATGTACACATTATCTATAAACATGTGTATAATTATGTATACATTAATATTCATCATGTGTACAACTATATACACATAGGCGACACACGTCGATGACTTCTAGTTTTGGTAAATTGGAAAGTGATAATGCTAGTGATGTTCATATCTGGATTGCTTTTATATAATATATACCGTTTATGACAGACGAACCGAAAAACCCAAAATGCAAAATGCAAAATAGAGAAAAAAACAGAAGAAACAAACAGAAGAATGAAGATCCTTAATCAGTACCTTTTAAATGTTTCGTCCTGTGGCTCGGCTTCAAATGGTGAAACCATAGAAGGAATCCCCATAGTGCAAGTATCAACTGAATAGTGGAATTATAGAATATTTACAGACCTTGCAAGGTAATGTGAGATCTTCACTGGCAACCTTACAGAGACAATGAAAATGTAGAATGTTTAATGATCGAATGCGATAAATTTAAAAGCGAGAATTCTCAAGTCTGAAGTGACTTTCTGACAAAATGATATAAATTAAAATTTAAAAAAAATATTTGTCAAATCATGAAGAAAATCTAAATTTTCTCAGATCATTTCTTAAGTAAGTTAAAATGAATATGTTCTTATTTTCAAGAGAACGTGGATGGAAGCTCAAGGGTGATATGATTCGGTTTTATAATAACACCCATTTGCATCTTAAAAATAAACATGTGTACAATTATGTGCACATTAAAAATCAACAGTGTACAACTACGAGCACATTAAAAACTCAACATGTGTACAATTGTGTACATGTTAAGAATCATCATGTGTACAAGTATGTGCACATTAAAAATCAACTTAAATTAACCTGTGTACAATTGTATACACGTTAAGGATCAGGTTAAATTACTTATATCGTTTAGTTCTAAGTCTCATCTTTATATGGGAAGAATTAATCTTTTTTATTATTATTTTTGATACGATACGGGACGAATTACTTGTCATCATAATAGGCTAATCATAATAAAACTAACATGTGTACAACTATGTACACATGTATACCCAGAACATATACACTCATGTGTACAATTATGTGCACATTAACGACTAATAGGTGTACAACTATGCACACATTAAAAATGAATATGTGTACAGTTATGTACACATTAAAAATCGATATGTTATGTACATAGTTTTTAGCATGTACCGGTGGTGAACCGTAGAAAGGACAATTTGGCTGTTAATATCAGTATCTAAATCTTCTTCTAAATGATCATGAATACAGACAATCATGAAATGATAAGCAAAATATTATTACCATAGATGACGAGCCTATAAAAATAAATCAACATAAGCAAACAGATGCCGGTAGTTACCTTGCCAAAAAATAAACTTATGAAGTCAAGACTGGATCTTTTTTTGGGAGTAGGGAACTCGTTGCAAATAAAAAGAAAAATAAATTCTCAACACTCAGCACCGTAGCTAGAGGATTTTCCTTGTCCTGCGAAGAGGAAAGAAGAACTAAGGTCTAAATAACTAAATTTACAATTTACACTAACATAAGGTAAGAAACAAAAACCATACAAGTTGTCCGCAACTGTTGAGACTTATCATCAGTAAAAAATTTAAACTGATCGATCCATTTCATAGTCAACTCTACTTGTCCAGCAATATCAGGAGCAAAACCGTGGATAGGTTCATACAGTCCTGGTCCCTGAAGGAAAAAAAAGAGAGTAAATAAAACAGTTGTGGAAAAAGCATAGACACGAGACACATTACTTTAGAGGAAAAATAGGTTAGGGGCTTGGCTGTCTTTGTTCCGTCACAAACCAAAACACATAAAATTGTTACGAGATCCATGACTTTACCGAGTCGCCAATTCAAGCTGACGGAAGTATTCGTATACTCCCAGTAAGCATTGAAGCCTTATCGGACAGAATATCGCCGAAGACGTTGTTTGTTGTAATAGTATCAAACTGCGTCATGCAAATCAGTAAAGCATAAAGTTAAAGAGCAGCAAAATAGAGAAATATGAATATCATAGAAGCAGAAAACAAATTAACTTCCTCCAAAATATTTTCATATCTTTCGTCTTTAATTCTTTCTCATGCACCGCTAATTCCCTTTTTTATAGTTGCTCCAAGCAATAACATAATTCCATAGTAGAACATAAGAAACAAAAATGTGTATCAGTGGATTTGTATCACCATCTCACATATACAGTTCCTACCAACATTAGTAAAGCAACTTAGCAAGAAACTATATCTACATTATGTGTCACATTTAACCACAAAATAATATGATTTCAATACATTTTCAATCCCAATTTCTATAAACCGACAGCGGCTGAGATTAAAAGCTACATTGCAAAAAAAAAAAATCGCAAATTGTCAAGCAAATCGAGAAAGCAGGTGAGAATAATTTATGCTGACTAATAGATATTTTATAGAGGATTTTTGTCGAATCCAAACTAATGAACTTGAACTCACTTTATGTATCCAACATAAGCAATCTTTTCCTGAACAGTGACATAGATCTAAAAATTCGAACAAATTGAATTAATAAGTTTTTGAAACTGTTTTTTTCTTTCTTTTTCCGGAATCGATTTAGAGATCGATAAATTAAATGATAATAATAGATTGAACTTACTTTTCAGATCGATTACAATGATGAAATCCACAAATTAATTTGATTTTATTGAATCTCATCAACGTTTTCCCTCGATTTGAAATTAATCTTCAAGAAAAAACGATGATGACGATTTAGGCTTGGAATCGAATTGAATCGAGTGTTTGATTAATTCTCAGATTTATGTTTGGAAGTTGAAAATATCGAAATTAGTTTTTAGGATTTGTTCTTCGATTGAGAAAGAGAGAGCTGCTAAGAAAAGGAAGTGAACAAATAGAAAATGAATTTTAAGAAGTGATATCACGTTTAGCTAGTGGGGTATTTTTGTCATAAAAAATAACGATTTTGGACGGAATCGTTTATAAAGGGACTAACCCGTTTTAAATTGGGTAGATTTGGACTAACCAGTACTAGGCCTGAAAGGGATGTACTAGAGCGTCCAAAGCCTAGCAAAAAGAGGATTAAACGTCAATTTCTACTTTTATTACCTCCTCCTGATCAGAACTATCAATTTTGCCCGTAAGATACTAACATGGATTAAATTCTGGAATCTGCAATAATGGATTTATGTGTTGGTTGTTATGTCGCGAATCTCTTGATAGTAATTGTAATTGAAATGGAAACCTCACTTTATCACCACGGGAAAATGTCTTCTGTACAAAGAGAACAAGCCTAACGCTAGAAGATTACAATGAAAACCTGGCATGCACCAAGCACAAACTAGGAGCTCAGACGAACTATTTTTTCTTAGCTGACGATATTTTTCCTCGTCCTGACACAACTCACGGACCTCCCCGTTGCATCTCATCCTACAAAGAACTAAAATTTCAATAGGGATTCAATCTGTTGATCTCTTGCCATATGGCTTTCTAGGAGGCATCTCATCTTTGTTGTCCCTTTCAAATTCTGCAATATCTACTCCTTCGACTTAGTCTCAACAGGTATCTCTTCAATCAAGTCTGCAGATTTACTTTCAGGAGTCGGGAGCTTCAGTTAAGTACTAAAAGAGTTTTCGTTGCAATTGAAATCCTGAAGCTCACTATCTAAGCTCAAGGGACAAACTCTAGAGTTAGGAGTGAGCACTGTTTTGCAGTTTAGATCCCAAGAAATAATTGAGCACACCTGCAATAAAAAAATGTTATTATCCATGGTGAATATAGCATGAAGTTTTTTAACACGTTTTTCAAGGAACCTACTGCATTACTTGATAATTACATTCTAACCATCCTATGCCCAAATCTGGACATATCTGAAAAGCATCATGGATGGGCACCAAAACTAGAAAGAACAAGGATCTTGAGAGTTTCTAGAGCCTAGAGGTGCATTATTATGCACATTATGCACTATCAAAACATAAGGTCCCCAAATTCTATCATGTTGGCCGACTGCTAAAGCACATAATGCACTATCAAAACATCTATGCATACGCGTTATAGTTTTTGTTCAGATAGGGTTTGCAAATACATAATCCAAATCTTGGGCATTTTTTGTATGTATTGTTCAAACTCTCGTACCGAGAATGAGTTACAGGAAGATTTCGTACTATCTCTATATGTTCTCTTAGATATGCATGCCAGAGTTTGTAAGTACCAGGTTTCAGGTTTCAGAGCTCGTTCATAGATTACTGACCTTTTATTCAAGGGAGATTCATTAGATATCTCCACCATAGCTTTAGACTGAATGGATTTCTGAGAATTTTTTCTTCTTAAAGGAGATCATATTTGTGATCTTGGTTGGAACTCATGTTTACTTATTCCTGAATTTATGGATTTACATGCTACCATAGTCTTCTGGTAGGGCATTCTAACATTTACGTTCTTGTGAAATTTTGAATATTCAGTATCCTCATAGACTCTGGTAGAGGCGTAGACATCATTTAATAGAGAGCGATCTATTCAGAACATATAAATCATGATGAAGAGACGATTAACAAATCACTCTTTGATAATAATTTTGTTGTTGTTGTTGTTTTTTCCTTGATATATTTTTTCTTTGAAACTGTGTTGTTTTGGGAAGCTGGGATAATTTTGAGGCCTAAACCTTTTTTTTTGTTGGGCTTTAGTGAATACTTTATTGTTGAAGCCTGCAAAACTCGCTCTTTCAACCTCACCATGGGAAGAAGATAGGAGAATCGGTTGTAGTGAAAGTGAATCATGGTTCGTGTAACTGATAAACTCGCTCACAGGTAATTGTTTGCCATGCATACGTCATCAGTCCACAAATATTGTTAGAAAACTATTTATCTCATGTTTACTTTGTTAAAGCGAGAGATAGAAATAAAAGAGAGAGAGAGAGACGGGCTAATGATTTTGATTGTTGGTCCAGAAGAAATAAAAGTTGCAATGTTGAATGCCATCAAGATTGGTTTATAGACGCTTGGATACAGCATGTGCTTACCAGTGTGAAGAGTTTCTCGGTGAAGCAATATATGAGGCAATTCAACTTGGATAGATCCAAAGTTTCACTACTTGCAAGTTGTGGTGCACTGATGCTCACCCTGATCTTGTTGTCCCTGCTTTACAGAAGTCTCTCAGGTATGCATGATCAGTATCTTCTAGTATAACGCTGTTGAACACCAGATAACAATGATCTGACTTTATTGTTTGATGAAATATCTTCATATATAGGAATCTGAAGCTGGAATACCTTGATTTATTATATCAGATACACTTTCCGGTAAGCCTTAAGCCAATGAAGTATCCCTTTTAGCTGTTGGGTATCAAAATAGCAGCCACTATACACTTGACAAAAAGATCTAAAGCGGTATTGATCTTGCAGAGTCATACTACCTCCGTTTCTGAAAAAGAGATATTTCCACTTTTTCATTTTAGCCTAAAAATAAGCTAAATTAAAAAAAGTAAAAATATCTTTTTTCCAGAAACTAAGCCAAATTAAAAAAGTAAAAGTATATTTTTTCCATAAACGAAGAGAGTAATAAAAATATTTTGAGTTTAATTAAGCAAGTCTCGTCCCCTAGACTAGGTTAATAATCAAAATACAAGTACTTAGAGAAACTAAAATAAGTTAATCGTTAGATCCTGTATTACGATATATATACGTACCTTTCTTGCTCTCGATGCTTATAAGGTTGTGTTTGATAGCAGGGAATTAGTTTCATGGAATAAGCCTAATTTTCATGGAATTAGATTCCCCGGAAACTCATTTCGTGGAATTATGAATTCCTCCGTTTGATATCAGACAACTATTCCACGAAAAAGATAATTTCTACCGTTTGATTGCTCATCATTTCCACGTAAAGAATATATTTTTTCATATTTATTGATTTAAGTTGTGAGCCATAAAAGCAAATAAAACATCAGAAATCTAAACATTATGAAATACGTGGAGAAAAAGTTCTAACGAATGGAAACCCGAACTATATTTTTTGAAGCTTCATCTTTATCCATGCTAGCTTCCTTCCTTCGGCCTTCACGAGTTATGGCATTTCTTAACATACGACCGTCATGCACAGACCCTTCCCAACCAGCAAGGACGTAAGTAAATTTCATGTTGAAAGTGCATGCCAAAAGCACATTCTGACTGATTACTTGTTTTCTATTCCTATATCTCGCTTGATCCTCTAATGGAACGGTTGCCTGGATTTGAGTACCATCAATCGCACCCACTGCATCCTATGGATATATATAAACTAATCTAATTAGTTAAATAAATTAGTAAAAAAATCACAGGTTCATCTACATCATAAACTGAATACATAGGAATGCCAACCTTAAAACAATGATGCCAATTGCGCTCGACGGAACAATCAATAGGAGAGTTTGCAGCGGTAGCCGGCTTAACTACATCCCCGTACAAACTGAGCAAGGATGATAAAACCATATGGATATCTACAAACAGTTTCCCCCAACCGACAGAACTGGAAAACAGAATTTCTAACTCGCAAGTCGTGACCAACAATATGTAAAAACATGGCTACTTGTTCCTCAATTTTGACATATCTGCCATCAACTAATCCATACCCTCGCAATTGTGCACACAAGCAATGGAAAACAGATCGATTCATTCTTAATTGTTCATGGCAATAAGTATCACTCTCTGTATACATTCTTCCCAATACCTCATTTCTCACGCTAGTTCTATTCGTATAGGGAGCCCTTGTAAGGAAAGAAATATATATTTTGTAAAATAAGTAGCGTCAAAATTTGCATCAGCATAGGCATTGTGTAAAGAGCTGCTCGCTGACGACTTTCAAAATCTCGCATTCTACCAAGCAATCATAAGTTACAACCAAAATAAGAAGGAAATAAAAAGTAATTTCTGCTATATCCATAAACAATTTTGTTGAGGCATTTTAACAAACACGAAGGAAGCATTATACATATTAAAAAAACTCACACACTAGGATGGTACAAATCAAACCAGCACAATCCAATCATACACAGAGTCATGGAGTCATCACTCATGGGTATTCAAAAAAGAAAAGAAAAGAAATCATATAAAAATGTACCTGACAATTTCTTCCTCCTCTTTTTGATGCTTGCTCTCCGTAATCAGAATAATGAGTTTGAGACAAATGGATCATAGTTTTTATAACCAACACAATGGAAGATTTGGAGGGAAAACAAGGCGGGAGAATATCCTGATTTATGGGATAATATCAAATCTCAAAAATATTTTTTTTCTAAAACTTTCCGTTTTAACATTTCCTTTCGATTTTTGTTAAAGGGAGAGCAAAAAGGATTCGAGGAATGCGAAAATCGTAGTTAACTCGTTAACTAAGACTGATTCTGTATATCTTTCAGACTCGGACAAATACATCCCTACTAAATACACCTATTCAACAAGAATCATACGCAGGGAAACTCCCCCACCAATGTTCCACCGCCATCATCTTCACCTTTTGGTTGTTAATCAGATTTTAACCAATAAATCGCTTATTAGATTTAGTTCCATGTATAGAACTGGTTTAGTTCAAACAGTTCAATTGCGGAAGGCAGAAAAGTACCCATCTATTTTTCTTTAGCTTTTGTCATCCAATCCAAGGTGAAGAACCCGGATGTTTATTTAGAACGAGGACTTTATCTATTCTAAGAGTTTCCTTGTGATCCATTTGGTTCGCCAATGTATTAGTTTTAGATGATCTGTTAGGGTTTGATCATCCAGGATTTGTGGTGTTTACTGTTTACACTTGGAATCAATTGGTCATGGAGAAATGTTATAATCCCTTCTCCATTGTTGGTGTTTTCAATTATATATGATTAGTATCAAACCAGAGCTAAATTTAGAATATCTTGTAATGGGACTTATAGAAAAGGGCACAGAGAGAAAAACCACATCATGTCGTCGATCTTATTCAACTTCAACTACGAGAATTAATTCATTGAAACGCCAAATATATTTAAGAGATTTTAAAAAATAGAAATCCTATAAAATATCTACAGTTGAGAATGGCTTAAAGGATCCTTGATGATGGTGGTATAGTTATTGAAATGATCCTTGAAGCACTTTCTAACATAACAGATCCCGTTGGAGCAGATATTGGTTCTATCAACGACTTTATTGAGGTCAGAGAGATATCTATATTCATGTTACTGCTTTCAATTTACATATGTTGCCATTCTTGTGTGCTTCTAGTAGATTAGTAGAAATCATGCATGTTCAAATATTTAGAATAGGATACACATTTAAACATTAAGACATGCACTTTTACTCATATTTCTTACGAACAGAAATAACGAATGTTTACTTGAAATATATTGCAGCAAAGGCATGATGTGCCATCTAACTTTAGAAGATTGTTGAGTACAAAGTTGAGAAACTTGAAAAGGTGAAGCTCCTTTCACATGAAACTAAGGTTGGTTTCTTTTGAGTATTTGAATTTGCCTTGTGCGTATCTTGGATTTTTAAAACTTATACGTCCATGTAGAGTCAGAAACCTGAAGTGAGCATCTGGCCAAAAAATAAAAAAGGAGTTGAATTTTTAAGACAGATCTCTGCATCAATGCTAGATCCTGATGAGTTTAATTATAAAACATATCTCTGCATCAATTCTAGATCCTGATGAGTTTATGTTAAACAAATTAAGCCTCAATATGTATCCTCAAAATACAAGGTCAGTTTGCAAGAGTCAGAGACTCGGAGACATGACTAAGTTATTCAAAACCTTGTTTGCTAGAAATGTCCAATCCATAGTGGAAATAGCATCTAGCAGATACCATTCTTACCACGCCAAATAGTGGAAATAACATCTTGGTTCTCTCTTTTGTAGCTACGGTTCCATTTGATTCTTCGTGTATGCGGTAGGGATTCACTTGCACCATCTTCATAGGGGTGTGTGTTCATGCAGCGGCTTGTTTGACTAACTTCTGATTCTAACTTTTTTGAGAAAGATAGTTTTTGTTTGGAAGAATTAGTAAATTTCAGTAAAAGAGTTTGTGAAATATCAACATATAACCATATGAACATACCACTTCTCAGTTTTTCCAGCAAAGATTTTAGTTGCTACTTCTTTTACTTGGGAATATTATCATTGAAGTAAAATACCCGAATTTAATTACAGGAATAGAAGGTTAACCTGGGGTTATTTTTTCTATTTTGATCTTTCTTCCTATGTGGTGATGTGCAGGTCCAAAATTACTACAAGATCAAAACACCACGTTTGGAACAAAAGCACATACTCCAAAACCAAAAGATAGACGAACAACGCAATCAGAGAACTCTACGTTTCCTAGTTCCACATTGTTTACGGGCCAAAAAATAGCGGAGGCTGAAAACAAGTCATTTGTGGCGCATGAGGCAGTTAAGGAAGCAGAGAGGGTAGAAGTGATGGCCGAACAGTCGGCATGTACGAAACTGTTTTTTGAAGATATACTGGAACAATGTAAGATATAGACTTCTCTCTCTCAATTTGAGCATTCATATTTTTGAATTTGAGCATACATCGTGGCTTTTTGAAACATGGGCCAAGATACTATGGAACGAAGGGCTTGGGTCTGCAGCATCTGTACATTTATATATCAAGGCTTCTTAATAAATTTGTAATCCTTTTTGAAAGCTATTTCCAGAATTGAAAGCGAGAATAGGATTAATGCTCTGAGAGGGCAAAACTGATATGTTATTTTGCTAAATTGTTGTAAATAGATTTTAGATTATACAACAAGGCGGATATTTTTTTTTGCAAGGAGTGATAATCCAAATGCAACCTCGTCTTAAACCCGCTACCCACCTAGTTATTACTATTTGATACTCGCACTATAACCTAGGAAATTGTCCACAACTGGCAGCAGGGTTTATCTGGACATGTAACTGAACTTGTAGTTTTTAAAAGAATTTTTGTATTACAAAAATTAATTCATATTAATAAATCCAAAAACTAGAAACCCATTGTCAATTCAAGAAATGAAATAAAAAATTTATCTGAATTCCCAACCCCATATAACCTAGAAACCTATTATAGACGAGGGTTTTTATGGATTCAACTATCCTAAATATGGACGAGGGACTATCCTAAATATTAATCAAAAATACAAAAACACCTTTGATAGCCAAAATAATTATCAAACCTAAATCTAATTAACTCAACCAAAAAAAAGAAAACCCGTATTTTCTTCTTCCTCTCTTCTTCTCCTCCTAAATCTAATTAAATCAACCAAAATAAGGAAACTCGTCTCTTTTTCTTCCTCTCTTCTTCTCCTCCTCCTTTTCTTCGTTTTTTTTTCCATCAACGACAATTAATCGTCATTTCTCAGACAATAATAACTCTAATTCGGTAAGAATCTAAAACCCAACCTTTTTTCGTCGAAACATTTTGATTATAGCTACGGATCTTCAATAACTATGATGCTGAGTTGAACACGTTCAGAATCACTAGAGTACTTGGAAGTGACGAAGATTTCGAATAATATTGAAGAACCAAGGAAATCAAGCATTTGGATGAGAAGCCACAAAGTTTGTTTATTTTGTAATCCATATGTATTAATAATTTTGTAACTAAAATTGACAAAGGGGAGATTGTTAGAGCACTGCTCGATCGAACTCTCAAGCGTTGTTATCTCAAGCTTATTTGTCAAGTTTAGTTTCCAAAACTATAAGTCTTGATTTCTAGTCTACTTATAGCTAAGTCTCGGATTAAGATAGAATGTAGTTGAGGTTCAGATTTCACGGCGTTCATCGATTGAAGACGAAGAACTACTAAGGGGAGCTTGTGGAACTTCATCAACAAAAGGTATGTGGAGACTTGAACTCATCTGTCACTCAAAAGTATATTTCTACTCTATCTCCTATTTGAGACAAAAATCGTATAGCTATATAGACTTCAATTATACACATTTGATATTTCGAGCTGAGTTTAACTCCTTTACATATTTCTCGAAATATGAGTTGGTAAGCTTTCGCATTAACCAAGTTCATCTTATATTCTTGACGAAAGATCATGTGAAAATCGCCTGGTAACATATTATATTATTTATGTGAGACAGTCATTTGGTGTAGACTCAGAATGTTTCGTATTGATCATTTGATCACTTGAAAATTGCTTTGAAGCTAATAGTTTGTGTGAGACAGCTACTGTCGTCTTCTAAGAATGTTTCAATGTTTGAAATGGGAGTTTAGAACGATTCACCATGAATTGGATATAGCACGGAATGCGTACTTGTATGTTAACTGTTGCATGTTAATCCAAGTCCGGTAACCATAGTACGCATACCCGCATGCGTACTGGTTTAATAGTTGAAGTATGGAAACCTAGTATGCATACTCGTATGCGTACCGGCATATCATTTCAAGTCCGGGAATTCAACTGAGTTTGGTTGTGAACGACAGTATGCGTATTTGTTCGCATACTGGCGAACACAGGCCAAGTCCGGAACTCTAAGTACGCGTACCCGTTTGCATACTTGTGTGGGTTAAGTTCTAAAATCGGTTGTTCATGAACAAATACATTTATATAATAAGGAATTCAATTTTGCAAATCGTGGTTATAATGTTCATGAATTGATTCGAGTGAATCAAAATTGTTTTGTTTCAATCGTGTCTTGTATACTTCTATGGGAATATAAAAATTGAACAACTCTATAACTAGTTTCATTTGAGTCATTTGAACTAGTTATGTTAAGATGAACAAGATTGATATGAAAGCGTTCATATGGATAACTTCGGTTAACTATTGTTGAGCCACCAAGTTGTACACGTTTAGGTACGGTTACCATATCTAAATGAAGTCACTTTTTTTTTGTGTAACAAGCTAAGTTCGATCTAACGGTTGAAAGATATTAGCTTGAGTCTAATCATGTTTTCATCTAACGATGAATATTGAAAGCTTTGTTACCAAGGTAACATTGATTGCAAACCCTGATTTGAAGAGTATATAAGGGAGAATTATAGCAACTGGAAAACCTAATCCCTACACCTCCTGTGTGACACTAGTTACGACTAGAGTTGATTCTCCTTTAATCTAGGTTTTTCCTAAAACCATTATAGGTTAACCACTTAAATACTTCATTGGAATTGTGAAGCCAGACCTAACTATTTTCTCTATAGTTGCTTATTCCGATCTTGCTTTCTTCTATCATATTGAGTACTAGATTCTCTAAGATTTGCTTGAGATTTAATCTCCGATAGGGAAGATAAAAAGTAGTCACAAACATCTTCTTCTAGTTGTTTGTGATTCCAAAATATCTTGTTTCTCTACCATACGATTAAGATTATTGTGAGGTGATTGATATTACTAAGTTGTTCTTCGAGAATATAAGTTTGGTGTCAATTGGTACATGTTCACCTTGATTTATCAAAAGACGGAACAAAACTCGTAGGTATTTCTGTGGGAGAATAATTTATCTATTCAATAGACTTTTCTGTGTGAGACAGATTGATTTATCAAGTTTTTGACTTTGGTTCGTAGCAACTCTTAGTTGTGGGTGAGATCAGCTAAGGGAATCAAATGCGCAGAATCCGTCGTGGTTCTAGAGGCGTAAGGAACGCGATTGTACCTTTATCAGTGTGAGATTGGTTAGGGATCAACTACATTCCAGTTCAAAGTTAACTTGTAGTAGGCTAGTGTCTGTAGCGGCTTAATACAGTGTGGTGTTCAATCTGGAGTAGGTCTCGGGAGTTTTCTGCATTTGCGGTTTCCTCGTTAACAAAATTTCTGGTGTCTGTGTTATTTGTTTTCCGCATTATATTTTTTATATAATTTAAATATCACAGGTTGTGCGTAGTTCAATCAATTAGATAATCCAACCTTTGGTTGTTGATATAAATTGCTTGACACTTGAACATTGGTCTTTGGCACAATTCAAGTTGTTTCTCATAATAATCAGGCTCACGGATTATGTCTTTGAATTACTGATTACATTGAGAAACGAAGATATAACTCTTGGATATATTTCAATTGATTGAGTCTGACTATCTAGTTGATTCTCTTGGAAATTATATTGGAGTTTGTCCATACAGATTGCCTAAACGAAATATTGGGTATGGTTGTTAGACCCCGCTTTTTCACTGACATCCAACGGTATTCTCAACACTGAAATAGTGGGATTGATGGTTGTAGCTCTGGCAAAAATATGATAAGCGCAGCTTGCTGGTCATGATCATACGCTCTGCTGCCTTAATACATCCGGTATCGTAATTGTTACTGTTGTCTCTCCCTTGATAAAACATTAATAGTTGTTGTAGTAGTACTATAATGATATGGACCATGTAATTTAGACAAGGGTTCAACTACTTGATGCCCTCGTTGCACGGCACCCAAGTCATCTGTTGCGTTACTACTTTAACAAGTGAAGAGTCTCGACTGGCATTTTTATTGTTTCTGTTATGTATGCCTTGAGTATGGTCTTAATAAATCTGCTTGGGCATGTTCTCTTGTCTTAGCCCAATAGTCTATTTAGTCTCTTTTATAACCTAGGTCAAATATAAAAGGGGTCTAGGGTTTATAATAGAGAGAGAAACTAATGTTATTCTTGAAAGAGTGTGAGGCACAAAGGAGGCTATGTTCTTTAGAGCGGATTTGGGAGAAACCCTTGTAAACTTGTTTGATCATCATAGTGGAATCACTTCCTTGTCTTCGCAAATGGATGTAGATCATCTTGATCGAACTACTATAAATCCTTGTGTTATTTGTGTTCTTAACTTGATTGATTTCATTTACATTTTCATATATTGATTGATTGTGCTAGCTTGAGCCATTGATTATAACAAATTGGTATCAGAGCTCCGAGTAGAAGCGATCTACAATGGCGACAAAATATGATATTGAGAAGTTTGATGGAAGGAATGATTTTAATCTATGGAGGCTAAAGATGAGAGTTGTTTTAATACAACAAGGTTTGGTGAAAACTTTGAAAGGGAAAACTCAGTTGAATTCCCGGACTTGAACTGATACGTCGGTACGCATACGGGTATGCATACTAGGTTTCCAGACTTCAACTATTAAACCAGTAGGCATGTGGGTATGCATACTATGGTTCCCGGACTTGGAGTAACTTGCAACAGTTAGCATACAAGTACGCATTCTGTGCTGTATCCAATTAATGTTTAATCGTTCTAAACTCTCATTTCAAACATTGCGACATTCTTAGAAAACGACAGTAGCTGTCTCACACAAACTATTAGCTTCAAAGCAATTTTCAAGTGATCAAATGATCAATACGAAACATTCCGAGTCTACACCAAATGACTGTCTCACACAAATCATATAAGATGTTACCAGGATATTTTCACATTATCTTTCGTCAAGAATATAAGATGAACTTGGTTAAAGCGAAAGCTTACCAACTCATATTTCGAGAAATATGTAAATGAGTTAAACTCAGCTCGAAATATCAAATGTGTATAATTGAAGTCTATATAGCTATACGACTTTTGTCTCAAATAGGAGATAGAGTAGAAATAGACTTTTGAGTGACAGATGAGTTCAAGTCTCCACATACCTTTTGTTGATGAAGTTCCACAAGCTCCTCTTAGTATTTCTTCGTCTTCAATCGATGAACGCCGTGAAATCTGAACCTCAACTACACATTCTATCCTAATCTGAGACTTAGCTATAAGTAGACTAGAAATCAAGACTTATAGTTTTGGAAACTAAACTTGACAAATAATCTTGAGATAGCAGCGCTTGAGAGTTCGACCGAGAAGTGCTCTAACAATCTCCCCCTTTGTCAATTTTAGTTACAAAACTATTAATACATATGGATTACAAAATAAATAAACTTTGTGGATTCTCATCCAAATGCTTGATTTCCTTGGTTCTTCAATATTATTCGAAATCTTCGTCACTTCTAAGTACTCCAGTGATTATGAGCGTGTTCAACTCAGCATCATAGTTGTTGAAGATCCGTAGCTATAATCAAAATGTTTTGACGAAAAAAGGTTGGGTTTTAGATTCTTACCGAATTAGAGTTATTATTGTCTGAGAAATGACGATTAATTATCGTTGAAGGAAAAAAAAACGAAGAAAAGGAGGAGGAGAAGAAGAAGAGAGGAAGAAGAAGAGACGAGTTTCCTTATTTTGGTTGATTTAATTAGATTTAGGAGGAGAAGAAGAGAGGAAGAAGAAGATACGAGTTTCCTTTTTTTGGCTGATTTAATTAGATTTAGGTTTGATAATTATTTTGGCTGTCAAAGGTGTTTTTGTATTTTTGATTAATATTTAGGATAGTCCCTCGTCCATATTTAGGATAGTTGAATCCATAAAAGCCCTCATCTATAATAGGTTTCTAGGTTATATGGGGATGGGAATTCAGATAAATTTTTTATTTCATTTCTTGAATTGACAACGGGTTTCTTGTTTTTGGATTTATTAATACAAATTAATTTCTGTAATACAAAAATTCGTTAAAAACCTACAAGTTCAGTTACATGTCCAGATTAACCATGCTGCCAGTAGTTAGGGACAATTTCCTAGGTTATAGTGCGAGTATCAAATAGTAATAACTAGGTGGGTAGCAGGTTTAAGACGAGGTTGCATTTAGATTATCACTCCTTGCAAAAAAACAAAAACGCCTTGTTGTATAATCCTAAATCCATTTACAACAATTTAGAAAAATAACATACCCGTTTTGCCCTCTCAGAGCATTAATCATATTATCGCTTTCAACTCTGGAAATAACTTTCAAAAAGGATTACAAATTTATTAAGAAGCCTTAATATACAAATGTACAAATGCTGCATACCCAAGCCCTTCCTTCAAAAATCCATGATGTATGCTCAAATTCAAAAATATGAATGCTCAAATTGAGAGAGAGATAGAGAGAAGTGTATATCTTACATTGTTCCAGTGTATCTTCAAAAACCAGTTTCATACATGCCGACTGTTCGGCCATCACTTCTACCCTCTCTGCTTCCTTAACTGCCTCATGCACCAAAAATGGCTTGTTTTCAAACTCAGCAATTTTTTGGCCCGTAAACAATGTGGAGGCAAAAAACTTAGAGTTGTGTGATTGCGTTGTTCGTCTATCTTTTGGTTTTTGGGTATGTGCTTTTGTTCCAAATGTGGCGTTTTGATCTTGTAGTAATTTTGGACCTGCACATCACCACATAGGAAGAAAAATCAAAATAGAAAAAATAAGCCCAGGTTAACCTTTTATTCCTGTAATTAAATTCGGGTCTTCTACTTCAATGATAATATTCCCATGTAAAAGAAGTAACAACTTAAATCTTTGCTGGAAAAACTGAGAAGTGGTCTGTTCATATGGTTATATGTTGATATTTCACAAACTCTTTTACTGAAATTTACTAATTCTTCCAAACAAAAACTATCTTTCTCAAATAAGTTAGAATCAGATGTTAGTCAAACAAGCCGTTGCATAAACACACACCCCTAATGAAGATGTTGCAAGTGAATCCCTACCGCATACACGAAGAATCGAATGGAACTGTAGCTACAAGAGAGAGAACCAAGATGTTATTTACACTATTTGGCGAGGTAAGAATGGTAACTGCTAGATGTTATTTCCACTATGGATTGGACATTTCTAGCAAAAACGGTTTTGAATAACTTAATCATGTCTCCGAGTCTCTGACTCGTGCAAACCTGACCTTGTATTTTGAGGATACATATTGAGGCTTAATTTGTTTAACATAAACTCATCAGGATCTAGCATTGATGCAGAGATCTGTCTTATAAATTCAACTCCTTTTTTATTTTTTGGCCAGACGTTCACTTCAGGTTTCTGACTCTACATGGACGTATAAGTTTTAAAAATCCAAGATATACACAAGGCAAATTCAAATACTCAAAATAAACCAACCTTAGTTTCATGTGAAAGGAGCTTCACCTTTTCAAGTTTCTCAACTTTGTGCTCAACCTAAAGTTAGATGGCACATCATGCCTTTGCTGCAATATATTTCAAGCAAACATTCATAATTTCTGTTCGTAAGAAATATAAGTAAAAGTGCTTGTCTTAATGTTTAAATGTTTCTCCTATTCTAAATATTTGAACATGCATGATTTATACTAATCTACTAGAAGCACACAAGAATGGCAACATATGTAAATTGAAAGCAGTAACATGAATATAGATATCTCTCTGACCTCAATAAAGTCGTTGATAGAACCAATATCTGCTCCAACGGGATCTGTTATGTTAGAAAGTGCTTCAAGGATCATTTCATCGTGTGATGGGTATCTGCTCCATGTGTTGTCTTTCTTCTTGACTAGAAGTATTGGTGATGCAAAAGGGTTATGGCTAGGTTAGATGATGCAAGAGGTGAGCATCGCCTTGACAAGCTGTTCTACTACATCTTGCTGGGTATATGGGCATTTATAAGCTCTTTGATTCACAGGGCTTGAGTTTGTTTGTAAATGAATTTTGTGATCTAAAGTCCTTTGAGAAGGTAGCTGAGTTGGCTCTGCAAAAATATCATCAAACTCTTGAAGTAAAGGAAGTATTTTAGGAGGTGTGGAGGTGGGTGTACTGGTGGTCTTATACTCCATCCAAGCCATGAGAGTTTGTTTCAAAACATTTATTGGCTACATCACTGCTCATCATGGACAAGGAAAATTTTGGTATTGTACTATGTAGTGTAATTTTCTTATTTTGGTACTTGAAGGAAATACACAACTTGGAGAAGTTAAAAAGTACATCACCTAAAGTTATGAGCCAGTCTGCCCCAAGCACAATGTCAGAGACAATGTATTTACAAGTAACTTTTGGTGACTTATTCAAAGCTTTAGGTACAAGCTTGAATTTAAGCTCTGCATATCATCCTCAAAAAGATGGTCAAACTGAGAGGGTAAATTGATAGGGTGTAGATTACACCATATTTAATATTTATTGGTTATGCTTTCTTTGTTACTTTTCGTGTGAATTATGTATTTTACGAGTGTTTTTGAGTTATTAGGTACTTTGGAGTCGCATGGAGGAAAAGAAGAAGAAATTACCCTATTTGAGCCAAAAGGACAAAATTATCATCTCATGGGCGAACATTATCTAGAGCCCAGTCAAGGTTAAGGGGTAACTTTGTTTGGAGGAGGACTAAATGCATTCAAGCTAAGGTTAAGGGGTTACCAATTCGGGTATCCCTTATCCAGAATATTTGTGGGCCGTTAGCACCCAAACCCAACCTAACCCTAAAGTCGAGAAATATCTCTTCTTTCTCAATCATTTGTAACAGAAATTGAGAAGAAAATAAAAGCTGTTGTTCGAGAGAAATAAAAGGGGATCTGAAAATCGAAATGATTTTCAGCCAATTGAGAAACTGAGAGATGAAATTGAAGTGGATTCAAAGGAGAAATCCATGATGTTCAGGGTTTACTGATGAATTTAAGATCGAGACACAGAGTTGTTGTTTGAATCTCAGTGAAGGAGGAAGAATAGTGGTGTTGTTGTAGAAATTGAAGTTCGGGTTTCATATGCGTTCCGGTGAGATGGGATTTGTGAATCGAGAAGAAGAACAAGCTGTTAAATAAGGAAACGGGAGATGGGTTTGAGCCATATGGTGGTGGTGATAAAATTGTATTGAATTTACAGCCATGAATATTGCGGTTGAGATTCAGTAGATCAAGAAGAGCAGATGGGTTTTGAATGGAGCAATTCGAAGAAGAAGGAGATGGGTTCGACAGAACAGGGAGGATTCTCACGGGTTGATGCTTGTTTGAGTTGCAAAACAAGAGGTTGTGAAGAAGTTGAGTCGACGATGTTACACCGTGAAGCTCAGGGAAGTATTGGTGGTGTTGTGTGGTTGAATTACAAAGATGTTGCAAGAATTAAAAAGCTAATGATAATCTGAAGATTCTAATGCTTGAGTTACAATAGATGAATGTGTAGGATTGTCGCAGGGAAGAAGAAAATGGCCTGAAATTATGGCCGGATTAATCCTGAAAATAGAGGAAACTCTGTCTGAATTTCCTCTCCGACGATTCAACTCAGCGCTGTGATGACCATGACCGACATTCCTTGACTCAGCTGAGTAAGATCCAGTAAGCTCAGTAAGACTGACTAAGAAGCTGACTCAAGATGGCTGACTACTTCCCTTGACCAAATTGACTAACGGTTTGACTGGTCTGGCTGTTAATTATAACGGTGCGGTGACTGAATATTCCATCAACAAAGAAGAAGATTCCAGCGACCGGCGGGGAGTTCTGTGGCCGGATTCCGGTGATTCCGAGAACTTTTTCCGGCGACCCAAAAGTAGCAGAATTTGTGAATAATTTATTAAACTCATGGGTTTTAAGAATTGGGCTTGGATTTGGAAAGAGAAGATGGAAGATTTGAGAAAGACTTGGATTTGGAAGTTGATCTACAAAGGGAAAGGGATTCTATTTCTAAGAGGATTGCTAGGAAATTGAAGCCTATAAATAGAGAAGTTCTCTACAAAACTTATACACACCTCTCTACACACACAACACTTGTGTTTTTGCTTGCTTTCAAAATTCTTCTTTTAATTATTTGTGTGAACTTTAAAAATTCTCCCTTTAATTATTTGTTGAATTTCAAAAACATGAGTAGATAATTTTCTTATTGATTTTGGATGAATTCCTAGTTCTTAACATGTTTTGAGTTTTGTTTTTAAATCTACTTTGAAGTTTTTCACATGATTATCGTTTGTTTTTACTAATAGGAATGTTTATACATTCATGGTTGATTGATAGATTGTTTAGGTGGCCAACTAAATTGATTTTTTAATTGATTTAAAGCTAGTGAAAGTTAGGGGATAAGTAATCGTTTCTTGACTCTTTACACAAGTAGCAAACACGAGACCTTGCGGAGGAGCAATTGTGTGTGGAAACAACGTTATCAAGTAGACCTTGAGCTAAGAGTCTAACTACTAATATCAACCTAATAAATTCATAAATCTTAATGTGTTTAACTAAATTACATCTTGAGTGAGCTACTACTAGGTGGTTTGGTGAATAGAATCTGGTAGTCGAGAACTTCCGTATCCGGTGATACCAGGGATTTAAAGGGTTTAGCACTGAGCTAGCTGCTTTACCTACGGTTGGTGATAATCTGTGACTAATAAAAAGTGGAAAAAAGATAACTTGATTAATTGTTTTGCAATGAAGAAGGATTTCTTGATCTGATCTTTCTTATTGGTTTCAACATACACTTTTAATTGCTTTGTTTATTTTCTTTTGCTTTTCAAAACCAAAACCTCCTCCCTTTTAGCAACGAATGGCCGCGGTAATTATTCCGGATGATGAGATCGAACAAGTAAATGCTTTATATCCAAATCAAAGGCAAAGGTACGATCCATACTCCAATACTTACAATACCGGTTGGAAGGATCATCCTAACTTTAGTTATGCGAACAAGAAAGCGGCGGCACCTAATCCATATGTGCAACAAGGTGGTTTCCAACAATCACTCTTCCAACCTAAACAAAAATTCCAACCACAACAAGTCAAGGAGTATGATTCTTCGAGTGATGATAAGCTCAATGCGTTAATGCAAGGCATGCAAGGTCTTGCTTCTATGTTACAACAAATCCAACAAAAGAATGAATCGGCCATTAAGGCTTTGGAAACCCAAATGGGACAATTGGAAACCGATGTGCATCTATTGAAATCTCAAGCATCCACAAAGCTTCCTTCACAACCATTTGTGAATCCAATAGAAAATGTTAATGCGATTACGTTAAGAAGTGGGAGACAAGTGGAGAGTCCAAGTCATCATCATGAAGAAGCTAGTGAAGAGGTAGTCAAAGACAAAGAGGAAGTCGCACCAAAGGAGAATTCAACACCAACTGACCAATCCAAGGAACCGGTTCCTAGTTTCACAACTCCACCTCCTTTTCCTAGTCGCTTTGCTAAGTCCAAGAAAGAAGCTCAAGACAAGGCACTCATGGATATCTTCAAGAAGATCGAAATCAACATCCCTTTCATAGAGGCCATCAAGACAATGCCAAGGTATGCTAAGTTCATGAAGGAATTATGCACAAAGAATGATAGGTTGCTTGGTAATGAAATTACTAAAGTTGGCGAGAGTGCGTCGGCTACGCTACTGAAGAAGATGCCTATAATGTGCACGGATCCCGGTGGTTTCACGGGGCCAATTACTATTGGTACAAAAAGGTTTGAACATGCTTTACTTGAATTGGGAGCTTCCATAAGTGTAATAGCGGCCGATATATATAACTCCTTAAATCTTGGACCTTTGAAAGAGACAAGAGTTATTATCCAATTAGCAAACAAGTCTAACATATATCCTAAGGGACTTGTAGAAGACGTGCTAGTGCAAGTGAATTAGCTAATTTTTACGGTTGATTTATTCGTGGTGGATATGGACAAAAATGAGAATCAGTCATCTACTTCTTTACTTTTTGGGAGGCCATTTATGAAGACCGCAAAGACGAAGATTGACGTTGATAAGGGTACACTTACTATGGAATTCGATAAGGAGATAATACACTTCAACATATTTGAAGCCATGCGCTACCCAAGTGATGTGCATTCCGCTTACTCCATTGATGTGGTTAGTTCGTTAGCGCAATAAAAGGTGGAATTGAGTCAAAAAGACGAACTTGAGGTGGTGTTGCAAAGGAGCATTGAATTGGACGTCCACGGCTTGTCTAATTTGGATGTTGAAATCTCCAAGGAATTGGTGGAGATGTGTGGTGCCTTGACGGCATTGCAAGAAGCTAAAAAGGATAATGTTTCATATATTTCTTTACCCATGGATGATGAATTACTTGTACCATCTATGGTGAAGACGCCTAAGCTAGAATTGAATCCACTTCCGGAACATTTGAAGTATGCTATCTTGGGAGATGAAGATGAGCTTCCGGTGATTATTGTAAAGAACATCACACCGGTACAAGAAGACTGTTTGCTTAGAATTTTGAAAGAGCACAAAACGGCTGTTGGGTGGAAAATTGCGGACATCAAAGGCATTAGTCCATCCGTGTGCATGCATAGAATTATAATGGAAGAGAACGTGAAGCCGGTACGTGATGCTCAATGTAGGCTTAATCCTCCCATGATGGAGGTTGTGAAGAAAGAGATACTCAAATTCCTAAGTGTGGGGGTGATCTACACAATATCCGATAGCAAATGGGTTAGTCCGGTACAAGTTGTACCAAAGAAGTCCGGTGTTACGGTTGTTAGAAATCAAGACGATGAACTTGTTCCTACAAGAGTTCAAACCGGTTGGAGAGTGTGCATTGATTATAGAAAGCTTAATTCCGCAAATCGAAAGGACCACTTTCCTTTACCTTTCATTGATCAAATTTTAGAGCGGTTAGCGGGGCATTCTCATTATTGTTTCTTGGACGGTTATTAGGGATACAACCAAATTTTTATTGCACCGGAGGACCAAGAGAAGACCACTTTCACTTGTCCGTTTGGAACATTTGCATATAGGCGGATGCCGTTTGGTATTTGCAATGCACCGGCTACTTTCCAAAGATGCATGGTAAGTATATTCTCGGACTATGTGGAGCGCATCATCGAGGTATTTATGGATGATTTCAGTGTTTATGGCAATTCTTTTGATAGTTGTTTAGATAACCTTGAACTAGTTCTTAAACGATGTATAGACACAAACCTTGTCCTTAATTGGGAGAAATGTCAATTTATGGTAAGTCATGGCATAGTACTTGGTCACATCCTCGAGGGCTCGAATTTGACAAGTCAAAGATAGATTTAATAAGGAACTTACAATATCCCACTTCAGTGAGGGAAATCCGTTCATTTCTTGGCCATGTAGGTTTCTATAGGCGGCTTATCAAGGATTTCTCCAAAATCTCCATGCCGATGTGCAAGTTATTACAAAAGAAGGTACCTTTTGACTTCAACAAGGAATGCAAGGATGCCTTTGACAAATTGAAGGCAATGTTGACAAGTGCGCCAATTATCAAATCACCGGATTGGAATCTTCCATTTGAATTAATGTGTGATGCTAGTAATTATGCGGTTGGAGCCGTTTTGGGTCAAAGAGTGGAAAAATTGTCCCATGTTATCTATTATGCATCGAGGACCCTTAATGATGCACAAATCAACTATTCTACCACGGAAAAGGAGTTATTGGCTATAGTTTTTGCATTGGAAAAGTTTTGATCATACTTGGTGGGCACCAAGGTTATTGTATATTCCGATCATGCCGCACTTAAATACTTAATAAAGAAGAAAGAAGCTAAGCCAAGGCTAATCCGATGGATCCTATTGCTACAAGAGTTCGACATAGAAATTCGAGAAAAGAAAGGTGTGGAGAATACCGTTGCGGATCATCTCAGTAGACTTGTTATGTCTCAAGAAGAACTTCCATTTCAAGACCGCTTTCCGGACGAACAACTTTTCTCCTTGGAAAATTCTACACCTTGGTACGCGGATATAGTGAATTACTTGGTAAACAGGAAGGTACCTAATACAATGTCTAACTTCCAAAAGATGAAACTTAAGAAGATAGCCAAGCAATATGTGTGGGATGAACCATACTTATGGAAATATGGCGTGGATCAAATGATACGAAGGTGCGTGCCTAATTCTGAATTTCAATTTGTTCTCTATTTTTGTCACACTCTTGCTTGTGGTGGCCATTTTGGTTCTAAACGTACCGCTCTCAAAGTTCTCGAGAGTGGATTTTATTGTCCCACCTTGTTTGAAGATGCACATGTTTTTTGTAAATCGTGTGATAGATGTCAAAGGGCTCGAAATCAAATGCCACTCACAGCAATCCTCACCGTTGAGATTTTTGATGTGTGGGGAATCGATTTTATGGGTCCTTTTGTCAATTCAAATGGAAATTTTTATATACTTCTTGCGGTGGATTATGTTTCGAAATGGGTGGAAGCTAGAGCCACCAAAACTAATGATTCTCAAGTTGTTTGTGATTTTGTAAGAGAAAACATATTCACTAGGCATGGTACACCAAGAGTGGTGATAAGCGATGGAGGCTCACATTTCAAGAAGGCTTTCCAGGCTCTCCTCAAGAAGTACAACATTATACATAAGATTGGTACTCCTTATCATCCACAAACTAGTGGACAAGCGTAAATTTAAAACCGGGAAATCAAGTTCATTCTTGAGAAAACGGTGAATACTACAAGGAAAGATTGGAGCTTTAAGCTTAATGATGCACTTTGGGCGTATAGAACGGCGTACAAGACACCAATTGTAATGTCTCCATATCGGTTGGTTTATGGTAAAGCTTGTCATCTTCCGGTTGAACTTGAACATAAGGCTTATTGGGCGATAAAGAAATGCAACATGGAGTATGATGAAGCGGGAAGCAAAGAAAGTTACAACTAAATGAGCTAGAGGAGATACGTAAAGATGCATACGAGAGTGCCCGTATTTATAAGGAAAAGACCAAGCTTTTTCATGATAAGATGATTTCTCGTAAAAGCTTCGAAGTGGGACAAAAAGTCCTTTTATATCATTCTCGCCTTAAACTATTTCCTGGAAAATTAAGGTCCTGTTGGATTGGACCATATGTTGTTACTAATGTTTTTCCTTATGGTGCAGTTGAAATTACTAGTCTTAGAGACAACTCGGTTTCCAAGGTCAACGGCCATAGATTGAAGCCATATTACGAGAACATCGCATATGTGAATGTGGATGAACTTTTATTTGAGGATTCACTCCCTCTGGAGGAGTAATGTGAAGCAACAGCTAAGTCGGGCCATCGACTTTAAAACAAGCGCTTAATGGGAGGCAACCCATAAGTTTTGTATTTCTTACCTTTTACTTTTTATTTTCTTTTTGTTTTGTTTATTTATTTTTCTTGTTCCATATCATGTTAGGATTTTCCACCTTGACTTTACTTGGACGATTCAATTACATTGAGGACAATGTAAGGTTTAAGTGTGGGGGAGTGGTTAAGCATTTCATTTATTTATTTTTAAAAAAAAAATTGCATAAAACCTCCAACTTGTAGAGATTTTAGAGTCACTAGCATACTTCTACATATGTTTACATACAGAATTCTGACCGACATAACTGAACTTGGAAGTGTTAGGGAACTACGTTCGGATTTCTTGCTTGTTAGAGTGTTAAATAATGGATTTAATCATGTCGGTGATGCAGATTAGGAGCAGGGAGACATGCATTATTAGAGTTGCTGATCAATCATTAGTGGAGACTACCCTATTTATATCATGCGAGGCACCAACCAGATTTCTTTATAAATAACTAAAGAGCTTTCTTTTGAGTGTGTGTCACCGTACGTTAGTTCCGGGTAGAATGGTGAGCTACCCAACCTCCCACCAATAGAAGCACTACTCTTTGATCTCTTGAGTGCTAATTTTGTCAATCATGAGGGTGACGTCTATAGATGAAAGCCTCCTTCTTGTAGTTCGATTTTCAGTTAGCACCGTTCTCTCTCTCGACAACAACGGGTCCATAGAAACACCATAATCATCAACAAGGGAGCAACATCAAAATCTACAAGGAAAGTTGAAAACGTTTAAGGTTTACAAGCAACGGAACAAGAAAAAAGTAAATTTCATATCCAAGTAAAGCAACATATAATGAGCGGATTTTTATATATACATGTTGAAGACTTACATATAAGGAGCGTAATTTTATATCCAAGTTGAAGACTTATTTACAAGAGCAAAGAAAAGCAAAGGGTGAGAATTATTGAAGTTTATGATTTCGAGACGATACAAGTTGTGAAGAATCAAGCGGTAAAGTATTTTTCCCACGGCTATGGTTTGTTTTTATTTTCACTTCGTTTTGTATTTTATTTCTCTTGTCTCTAAAAAAAAAAATGAAATGATGGCAAGAGAAATTTTTGTTTTTATCTTTTATTTAATAAGCCGTGGGGAAGGAAAATCTATAAAGAAGTTTCAAGCGATAAGGAATTTAAGGTAAAGAGTTACAAATTGTCAAGGATCTATGAAATTCAAGAGTTTATTATCATCAATAGTTGAAGCCGAAGACGACAATCAAGAAAATGAAGATGAGGAGTGGAAGACGTTTCTATTGGATGTCGTGAGAGTGGTGTTATCATAATTTGCAATCGGATGTGAAGGTAAGTAAGTAATCTCATCCTCAATAATAGTGGTTGATTTACTTTCTTAGAGATCGTTAGAAAAATGTTTTTTCAAAATGTTAAAAGATGTGGGTTTTTAAAATATTTCGGAAGTTGTCCTTCCCACCATTCAACGTGTTGCAGGATTTATCTCTTCATTCCTACCTGCACACATGTGAGAACCATAAAAATACGTCTTTTGAGTGCAATTTCATAAAACCCTTTTTGGTGAGGCAGAAGTCGAGGCGAAATGCTTATTGATCGCTTCTCAAACACGCGTTCTCTCATTATGGTGTGGTTATTTCTCACTCAACATTCAAGAATGAGAACATGTTCTTTGGTATTTCTAACTTCTTATTACTAGCATGCAGAAACTTTATGTCCTCATAACTCTTTGGATGCTTGGGACACTAGAACGCTTTGAAGTTGTAAGTTTTAGTTTGAGTTGCTCGAGGACTAGCAAAGTCTAAGTGTGGGGGAATTTGATAGGGTGTAGATTACACCATATTTAATATCTATTGGTTATGCTTTCTTTGTTACTTTTCGTGTGAATTATGTATTTTACGAGTGTTTTTGAGTTATTAGGTACTTTGGAGTCGATGGAGGAAAAGAAGAAGAAATTACCCTATTTGAGCCAAAAGGACAAAATTATCATCTCATGGCGAACATTATCTGGACCCCAGTCAAGGTTAAGGGTAACCTTGCTTGGAGGAGGACTAAATGCAGTCAAGCTAAGGTTAAGGGGTTACTAATTCGAGTATCCCTTATCCAGAAGATTTGTGGGCCGTGAGCACCCAAACCCAACCTAACCCTAAAGTCGATAAATATCTCTTCTTTCTCAATCATTTGTAACAGAAATTGAGAAGAAAATAAAAGTGGTTGTTCGAGAGAAATAAAAGGGGATCTGAAAATGGAAATGATTTTCAGCCAATTGAGAAACTGAGAGATGAAATTGAAGTGGATTCAAAGGAGAAATCCATGATGTTCAGGGTTTACTGATGAATTTAAGATCGAGACACAGAGTTGATGTTTGAATCTCAGTGAAGGAGGAAGAATATTGGTGTTGTTGTAGAAATTGAAGTTAGGGTTTCTTATGCGTTCCGATGAGATGGGATTTGTTAATCGAGAAGAAGAACAAGTTGTTAAATGATGAAACGGGAGATGGGTTTGAGCCATATGGTGGTGGTGATAAAATTGTATTGAATTTACAACCATGAATGTTGCGGTCGAGATTCAGTATATCGGGAAGAGCAAATGGGTTTTGAATGGAGCAATTCGAAGAAGAAGGAGATGGGTTCGACAGAACAGGGAGGATTCTCATGGGTTGATGCTTGTTTGAGTTGCAAAACAAGAGGCTGTGAAGAAGTTGAGTCGATGTTGTTACACCGTGAAGCTCAGGAAAGTGTTGGTGGTGCTGTGTGGTTGAATTACAAAGATGTTGAAAGAATTGAAAAGCTGATGATAATCTGAAGCTTCTAATGCTTGAGTTACAATAGATGAATGTGTAGGATTGTCGCAGGGAAGAAGAAAATGGCCTGAAATTATGGCCGGATTAATCCTGAAAATAGAGGAAACTCTGTCTGAATTTCCCCTCTGACGATTCAACTCAGCGCTGTGATGACCATGACCGACAGTCCTTGACTCAGCTGAACAAGATCCAGTAAGCTCAGTATGACTGACTGAGAAGCTGACTCAAGATGGCTGACTACTTCCCTTGACCAAATTGACTAACGGTTTGACTGGTCTGGCTGTTAATTATAACGGTGCGGTGACAGAATATTCCGTCAACAGAGAAGAAGATTCCAGCGACCGGCGGGGAGTTCTGTGGCCGGATTCCGGTGATTCCGAGAACTTTTTCTGGCGACTCAAAAGTAGCAGAATTTGTGAAGAATTTTCTAAACTCATGGGTTTGAAGAATTGGGCTTGGATTTGGAAAGAGAAGATGGAAGATTTGAGAAAGACTTGGATTTGGAAGTTGAGCTACAAAGGGAAAGGGGTTCTATTCCTAAGAGGATTGCTAGGAAATTGAAGCCTATAAATAGAGAAGTTCTCTACACAACTTCTACACACCTCTCTACACACACAACACTTGTATTTTTGCTTGCTTTCAAAATTCTTCTTTTAATTATTTGTGTGAACTTTAAAAATTCTCCCTTTAATTATTTGTGTGAATTTCAAAAACATGAGTAGCTAATTTTCTTATTGATTTAGGATGAATTCCTAGTTCTTAACATGTTTTGAGTTTTGGTTTTAAATCTATTTTGAAGTTTTTCACATGATTATCGTTTGTTTTTACTAATAGGAATGTTTAAACATTCATGGTTGATTGATAGATTGTTTAGGTGGCCAACTAAATTGATTTGTTAATTGATCTAAAGCTAGTGAAAGTTAGGGGATAAGTAATGGTTTCTTGACTCTTTACACAAGTAGCAAACACGAGACCTTGCGGAGGGATTCTGTGGAGCAATTGTGTGTGAAAACAACATTAGCAAGTAGACCTTGAGCTAAGAGTCTAACTACTAATATCAACCTAATAAATTCATAAATAGACTAAAACATAAATAGTCTTAACTAAATTACATCTTGAGTGAGCTACTACTAGGTGGTTTGGTGAATAGAATCTGGTAGTCGAGAACTTCCGTATCCGGTGATACTAGGGATTTAGGGGTTTAGCACTGAGCTAGCTGCTTTACCTACGGTTGGTGATAATCTGTGACTAATAAAAAGTGGAAAAGAACATAACTTGATTTATTGTTTTGTAACGAAGAAGGATTCCTTGATCTAATCTATCTTATTGGTTTCAACATACACTTTTAATTGCTTTGTTTATTTTTTTTTTCTTTTCAAAACCAACCCCTTTTGTGACAACTAAACAATTAAAACCCCTTGCTCCTCGTGTGAACGAACTTGACTACACTATATTACTTGTTAATTAGGTAGATACTTGCTTAGAAAACTATTTAAGGTGTTTAACAGGTCACAAGTCAAGCAAAACATGTCATTGAAAATTAAGAACCACTTGAAGACATGTTTTGCTGCCGTGGTTAGATGTTTAATGGCTGAAATTGAAAGGTGTTTTAGAGCTCATACTAAACTGGGATTGTTGTATTATAGTTGAACTCAAAATTTTCATGTCTAGAATCTATGAAAGGGAGCCAAATTTGTGCAGCAAAATCAGTTCTTCATCGTGAAAATATGCCTGCCAACTGTTCGAGAGAAGTTATGAAAGAAATGTAACCTGGGTCTTGATCTGGTCACTGCTAGTGAAGGTAAATTTAGTGAATCAATATTCTTATGTTTATTAATTTATACATGCATCATGGTAGTTGTATTGCGGGGGAGATCAGTATTGTTACTGTTTTGTACCATTCATGCATGGAGGTTTTATGTCTTGAAATGTTATAACTTCCGTGAGAAGTGCAGTTACAGTTCCGTAATGTTCATTCAAAGATATTCCTGCACTGAATTGTGAGCAATGGTTGTATTGGAACTAACTACAGTAACAAATTTTAGAAGTATGTCCAATTAATTGGGATAACATGTCATATAGAGAAGTACTGTGATCTATTGGACTGAACTCTGATTGAATAGCTTTTGATCATGGTATTTATGCCAACATAAAATTGTATATGCAGTAATTAGCCATTATGGTATTTGTAAAATAGTGAAGCCATGAATGGTGTATGGGTTCAAGTATGCTTTAAATAGTACTGTAGTGTCTGTGTTTTATTGTGTATATGCGTGTACATAAATGTCTAAGCCATGCCGAGTTAGGTGATTCCGTAATGTTTTCGTTATGGATTTAGAATGACATCTACAGTTAAATCATTCACTCAGTTTTGTTGCATATGCTATTAGTTGATTTAAATGGGTAGGAATGTCGGTTTACAAGTCAATGTTAGGAACAGTGGCGGAACTAGAAATTTAACTTGGGGGTGGTTTTGGGCTTTTAGGGGTGGCTTAAGTCTATTATTTGGGCTTAATTTTAGCAACCCAACTAAAATAAGTAGTGGAAAACAAGTCTTTTGGGCTTGTAGGGGTGGCTTAAGCCATCCCTAGTCTGGCCGTAGTTCCGTCCCTGGTTAGGAATTAGTTTCCCTCTTGAATTTGATATTTTAGGAATGGAAATGAAACCGTGGTAGTAATGATCTCAATTCCTTATTTTATTTGAAATTGAAGGTGAAAATCTGTCTTGTTGTATTTGCTAAGTTCTCATAGAATGGGCATCGTTAGATCCTTGATGTACGTTTAAACTATCGTACTCAACCAGACTAGCTAGTCAAAAATATATCTGTCTTAAGTTTGAAACTGCATGCTTAAATTATTGTGATGCAGGGGCATATTCTGATTAGTCATGAATATTATCTTTTTAGGACGTTTGCTAGTTTATCTCTTAAGAAAGGGTGTTTCTGTCCGTTAGTTTTAGGGTTTTCTCTCTCTAGGTTTTCTTTTCTAGTATAATAGAGTATTAGCCGTCTCTTAGAAGGTAGAATTTATTAATTTTTTTAAGAAAATAATCGTTAGATCAATGGGTAATTTGGCTTCTAGCCCTAGACTCGATTTAACAACGTCTTGTTGATTTTCTATTGTTCTATTCTTCGATTTTCTGTCTATTGTTGGTTTATACTTTTATGTTGCTAGCCTAACTTCATCATATTGTTAGTACTCGACCACTATGGGAATGATTTTACCATTTTAATGTAATACTGCACAAACACTTTCTTATTAGAATTCTGTCTAACTACTTTTAAATGACTTAAACTAGCACCCTTAAGTGGTGTTGTTAATCACCATAGTAGGGTTCTATTCTTCGATTTTCTGTCTATTGTTAGTTTATGAATTTATGTTGCTAGCCTAACTTCATCATATTGTGAGTACTCGACTACTATGGGAATGATTTTACCATTTTTAATGTAATACTGCATAAACACTTTCTTATTAGAATTCTGTCTAACTACTTTTAAATGATTTAAACTAATGTCTTTCTTATTAGAGTTCTAGTCTTCGGTTTTCTGTCTATTGTTAGTTTATGTCTTTATGTTTCTAGCCTAACTTCATAATATTGTGAGTACACGACTACTATGAGAATGATTTTACCATTTTAATGTAATACTGCATAAACACTTTCTTATTTGAATTTTGTCAACCTACATTTAAATGATTCAAACTAGTACCCTTAAGTGATGCTGTTAATCACCATTTTTGGTTAAGCTTGGCTATTCATTTTTAAGTCCCAACTATGTCCAAGTCTTAAGTCCTCTTAATTGAATTTTAGATATTGGTATAAAAGGATAAAATGTACAAGGGTGCATGCCATCAACAACCTAAACATCCAATCACATCTCTCACATCACGTCGAGAATTGCGGTAACCTTCCCTCCCATTGGCCGGTGAACGGAACTCTTGCTCCTGATTGGCCGAAATCAAAGTTAGCCCCTTTACATTTCGTGGTCGTCAATTTTTAATGGGATTGATGCTCCATATTAGTCGATAGGTTTAGGATTTTCTTACACCGCGTTTACATAATTTTAATGAAATCTAGACCTTCAGATCTAATGCTTAAATTTTTAGTAACGAACCATTGCAAGAAACTATTTTAAGGATCTAATGCTTAAATTAAGAAACAAATCTAAGATTCCTAAACTACTATAGATATTTACCATTCTTACTAAATATGGTTTCCTATTGTAAGTATGGATAATCATTATTTCCGTTTAAGTTCTTATGCCAAATTTTGGCGATAAGAATTAGTATTTTCAAACAAACTATTTTCAGGAATTTTCTTAAATTTTTACATAAGTATTTAGATAATTTTGGAAGTTTTTATTTCTTGACAAAGGTTATGCGATAACCATGTATATTCCGGTTTTCTTTCTGCGATTCTGTTTCTCTCTTCTCTTCACAGAAACCCTAGACCTTTGCTCTCCTCTTTGATTTGTGTTTGATTTTTGTTTTTTTTCCAACAATGGGTGTTTTAAAGATTTCATTTGCTTTGTGGTAATGACTTATCTCTTTGATCTGTGCCATCTACGTTGCTAACGTGTTATTTGACCAATTTCATTGTCGAAAAGCTGTAATCACCTTTTCATACAAAATTAACTGGCTATATATCTCAGCACCTTCTGTAGTTTATATGGCGTATGTATTTCTTGAAGATGATTTATGTGCTATGGTCAAATGGTTAATTTTTGACTGCCATTGTTTGTCTGTAGAGGAAGTGATTTTCTATGCCTACAAAGCTATTGCAATTGGTTAATTTGATTAGGGTTTTGTTTCTTAGATTTCGATATCAGTTGTTTATAAACTGTTTTACGTTGTTTTACAATCTGAGCTAGGATGAGAATTTTCTTAATGTCAGTGCCCCAATTCTTTGTTTTTATCAAGGGGAAATTTATGTTATCATCTTTTTGGAATACTTGGGTTTTTGACTTACCCATGGTTGTAATGAAAGGGTTGATTTTTATGTTCGGTACCTGCTTCAGTTTACTTGATATATACACATTAAAGGTTTATGAGCCGATATCTGCTTTGTGTGGTCTCTGATTGGTGTACGCTACGTATCCTGTCTGATCTTACGCAGTTTCAAAATTAGTGCTTATAGTTGCCTCAACCATGAATTGTTGAGAGTTGTTGTTGACGAGTTTTGTCTAGATTGATTCCAAGGATGGTACTCAAGAAACCACGTGATTCATCCAAGGTCTAGATCTTTCTCCCCTGACAGGTTGGTTTTTCTTTTCATTGTGGTTTGCATTTTTTTTGTTTATTTTCTTATTATGCAGCTAAAGAAGATGCACATGGGGCTCAAAAAGTGATGAATGGCGGAGTTCTTGGATGGCTGGCTTAGTTTTGTTGATCCTGCGAAACTAAGAGCTCCTTGCCTGTGACCTAATACAGAGAGTTAAGGTAATGAGTGCAAAAAGTCATCAAGAGTTCAAGACCATACCACTTAATTCGATCTTAAGGTGAAGCTCCAACTCAATGTTTTTTTTTCTAGAAAGTCACTAATATTATCTGATAATCAGGATTCTTTTTGTATTATTCTGTATACATGCATCCAATTTAGGTGGAATTTGTGATAGTTATATGGATGTGCATTGTTGTCCATCCAAGTGCCATGAAGGTCGTAGGTATTCGGTTTTGGCAGTTTTAAGTTGTAGTTATTGACTAATTCATATGAAATAAAGTAGAAATGATTCTAAGCAGGGAATTTGCTAGCAACAACAATTTCCATTTGTTTAACTTTAGATTCCAGGGGATGTGCTTGGTGGGTGTAAAAGAGTTCGGCCAGGAAAACCAATTTGTAGAGAATGTTCTGCTTTGACATAATCATTATGGATAGGGGGTAAGAAACATTTTAACTTACACATTATTAAATAAACAATTTCTTATTTTTCATCTAGCAGACACAAAGAGAAGCATAGGTCGTCCAAGATTGAACGAAATACTATTGATTAGGGTGTTAACATACCAATTTTTTTTGGTAGTTCACTATTATTGCTACAATTTCTTCTTAATTCTACATATGACCGAAAATTTGACAAACAAAATTAGACTACCTGAATGGACTTTAAATTAATCCATGCCATTTATCGAGACATATATTTATAATATATTTTTTATTTTTCATTTGCAGGTGCAATCCCTCGGTATATCTCGCATTTCCGATATCCTTATGACATCTTATTATGTTGTGCCATGAAATAAATATGAACCATACATCATTTTGTATGAAATAGATGATCCTTGGAAGGAAACTCCAAAAAAAGAAAAGAAAGTACTCCAGGTTGAATAAGACTGGTAGCATGAAAAGCAATTGTTAATTCAACAAGTTAGGGAGGTGTATTAGACAAAAGGTATTTTAATCAGCAATTAGTTGTAATCTGTTTGTAAAGATGTTGATGTGGTTCTTTGTTATTGATAATCCTATTTTACCATATTCAACTAACCCCTTGCATGATTATTTTTTTTTATTTTTTTTGTGTGCAGTTCATATACAACAATAAACGCTTTTTTATTTCATTCTGAACTACTATGTTTCTGGAATAATAAAAGGTGGAGATCTTGGAAGAGATATGGGAATTTGTGACTTCTCTTATGAAATTTTGTGACTTCACTTATGAACTTGGTTTCATTTTACAGATTCTCCTAATACAACCAAAAAGATCGAATGTGTTTTAGCTGATGATTACTATGTCTATATTGAACTTCCTATTTTTCCTGTAATTTGGATCACATCTTAATTTGACAACATCTTTAGGATTTAAAGATGAAGTTATTATTGAATTAAGATAACCTAACCTCTAGGATAAAGGAAAACAAGCTTTCTTGATGTACATGATCTAAATCTAATCTAAATGTGAGATAATTTGTAACTGTGTATGTTAATTGCACTTCGGGATTTGAGGACTTTAGTAACTTTAGATGTTGTTGGTATTTGGGGGAAAAGGTTAACACATAGGAAATTACTAAACAAAAGGTTTTACGTGTACTTTATTTTGGGATTTTATCGTTAGGATTTGATGAAATATGAAGTTAACAGTGTATCGAAAAGAAGGGAACTCATACATTGATCTGTTAGATAAAGTGAACTTATGTGTCTCTGCAATACTCAAGTACCTCATCTTTTCACTACGACATCCACTTCACAATGCGTCTTTCAATGCGCTTCCTCTAATGTTATTTTAACGTGCAAATGCGATTAATGGAAATATTAACTATGGTTTTTTGCTAGAGCCGAGTCTCCAGTTACGTACTTCACATAATGTGGATCTCCAAAGCCAGAACCGGGTGCTATAGAAGAACGAGGGTATAGACCAAGACTTGGATCTACCGCATGAGTATTGTTTAGACTCTGCCTCACATGAAGGAGGTGCTCACAAATAAACTTTTTAAGTCTTTAAGCAATTGAGAGCTGGGAAATGACATAGGTTAGGGATGGTTTATGGGTATATCCTTTGAGTGGTAGAAAGGTGGATGATCAGATATTTATGGGTTTCCAAGCCTAACGTCTCGAAGCTTTCAGAAAGGTCCTAAGCATCTCAATATGAGCAAGTCACCTGCGAGAGATAGAGATATCAATGACTTTTGAGATAAAGAATTCAACTTAAATTTAATTATAATGGGTTGAAGGTCGTAGTGCATTTCAGTAAGTAATGAAAGATAAGTGAGTTGTATAATAGAAGGGAGTATAAGATTGTAGATGGGGCAAAACGATTTGTTGGTTTTTAAGGAATTGAGGAGACGACCGTGCGGTGGAGACTCCTTGAACCGAGCAAATTGCTCAACCTCACAAAGATGCACTGCAAAAGGGAGTGCTTTGAATTCGAGAGATCAATCTGTAGGACTCCGACCTAAACCAAGACAATGGTCGTTACGGAGTCAATTCGGTCACAAGAGAGGATGGGTTGATCTATAGGAGGGAAGCTGAGAAATGTGTGAGATGAATGGTGATCAAGTATTGTTGGTGTTGTGTATTTTGCGTGAAAATAGTTTCTGAGTGATTGAATTTACTCAGTTGAGAGTAATTGTTAAAACGATGAATATACGATAGACTGTCTATCGTATGAACGTTGTCTTGTTGGCAAGAATTGTTTTCCTTGCCAGAATTGTTCTGTTTTTTCAATCATCGGTTCAGAGAACTATTTATGTTGCAGAAGTAGTAGACATCATGATCCCATGAAGTGTGACAGTTTGCTGGAGTCAAAGAGTGGGGAAATGGAAATCGTGTCAAAACTAGTTATTCATCGTGCGGAGACTTGGTTGATTTTCCATCCACTACTTTGCTAACTCCTCCAACTGATTGCACGACTTTCTCACATTCTCATTGTGTGTATGAACACACGTTCCGTAGACCGCCAGACCAAAACCCTAGTTAATATCCCTTCATGTGACATGATTGATGTCTCGTGAATGTGGAGTCTGCAAGGCAGGCGTGTATTTAGTTAGTCAGTTGCTGACTTTATGGGACGATGAGTCTTTGTATTGCTGAGTCGAACATGATTTGTAAATGTTCTAGGGTTCATGATTTGAACATGTCTGTTGAGACAGAGGTATAATTCTCGAGTAAATGTTGATAGTTAAGGTGAGCAAGTATTGCTCATTCGATGAATTGTTGAATATTGATAGTTGAACTAATATTCCTTAGTCTGAGCAAATATTGCTCTGAGCAAATGTTGCTCGTTTGATGAATTATTAGTAACATGACCAAAATAAATATTAATTAAAATACTGGCAACTGAACCGAGTATAATTAATTAAAATGTTGATCATGAGATCAACGCAAAATTATTAATGTTTGAATCTGCTCAGAATTATGTTTTGCAGAGCTTTGGATTCGAAACCCTAATTATGATCAATTGTTGATCAATTGATGATTTATTGAAAATCAACCATGGAGTGAAGGAGGGACCGGCTACATGGGATGATGAATCAACCATGTGGTACCCTGATGCTCGAGTGAGAAAAATACCAAAGTCTCTTGAAGACCAGTGGGTGAAAGGATGATTAAATGCTGGTTTAATCCTTTATTAAATTGGCGCTCGAGCGAGCGTTAGGTAGCAAAACCTAATTGTGGAGAGATGAGGTCCGACCAAGGGGGCATGAAACCGACCCTTGGTGACCGTGGGACCAGTTGTTGGTCACTCGAGCAAGTCTCAAGTTAATTGAAGAGAATTTAGACCCAATGACCAATTGATGGTAAATTAGGTATAAGTTATGAATAAGTGTGAGACCGGCTTCTTGCAAGCCTTAGGGCCGGCCATGGTCGGTCATGGAGGCATACCCGTGCCACCATGGTGTACGTGTCTCAGTCCTGAGAGTTTTGGTATTTTCTGACGAGCGTTTGAGCAACATTTTGAGAAAATACACAGAAACCAGGGTTTTGCTGAAACTGGGAAACTTCATCAGATGAAGGGAATAATAATACTCCCTCCGTCCTAGTTTACTTGCCAAAATAGCATTTTGCAAAAACTTGAAACAAATTCAAATTACTTTCACATACGCCATCAATCTTTCAAATTTCTTGTTTACTATATTAGTTTTTATATCCTAGTTTTTATTTCTTTCTTAATAATTAGAAAATTTTAGTGGAAAATATAGTAATTTTTTGGTACACTTTTGATAAAAAACTCAATTTTGGCAAGTAAACTAGGACGGAGAGAGTAATAAAATAAGGGATCATGAAATATGGGATCGGCTATGACCAAGGCATGACCGACCGTCCAATAAACCCGGTCCCGTGACACTTTCCTTAAATTTATATTATTTTTCATGATTTTATGAAAATACCATGAAATCAAGGAGTTTATTAAAATCAAGGAGTTTCCTTGAAGTGAAGGAGTTTCCATGAGATGAGGGAAACAAAAGAATTAATAATAATAAAATAAGGGGGTGTGGGACCGGCCATGGCTAGGGCATGGTCGGTTGGCTAGTGGTCGGGTCCCTCAGTCTTCCCTAATTTTATATAATTTTCATGATTTGAGGGATATATCATGAAATTAAGGGATTTCCATGAGACGATGGAAATAATTAATAAAATAAGGAATTATAAGGTGTGGGACCGGTCGCGGCTAGGGCATGGCCGGCCGGTTAGTGACCACGGTCACGCGACACCTTTCCTAATTTTATGTAATTTTTGTATAATTTCCTGCATGTGAAGGAAACACCATGAAACGAAGAAGTTTCATAGGATTAAGGAATTTCCATGAGACGATGGAAATATTTAATAAGAATAAGAATTACAAGGTGTGGACCGGTCACGGCTAGGGCATGGTCGGTCGGCTAGTGACTACGGTCCCGCGACACTTTTCCTAATTTTTATATTATTTTATATAATTTCCTTAATGTGAAGGAAGTACCATGAGACGAAGGAGTTCCATCAATTGAAGAGATTTTCATGGGATCAAGGAAAATAATAAAATATGATAAAATAAAGGGAGAAGCGTGGGACCGACCACGGCGACATGACCGGCTGGACGGTGTGTTTGGTCTCCTTAGACGCCTCCTTTAAATATTTTAATATTATTATTTGATCGTTCCTTCGTGTTATCGAGCGCTCATTCGTTCGTTTAGATGCTCGTTAGTGCATTTATTGTTGAATACACTTGCACCGTTTCTTTGGGGCTTACTCGATGATGGCTCAGATGCCCACACATTAAATATTTATTACTAACCCATGGAATTCTGCTGGGAATAACCATAAATTGAAGTAATGAAATATTGTGCAGAATGCAGAGTATTTTTCTAGGAATTCAATTGATGAATCTTGCGACTAGAAATAATTAATTGATGGCTCTATACTAGCAGGCACGCCGTTTAGGAGCATTATAATTATTCGGAAATCGAGGTATGAGCTAGCTGAAGCAGAACACTCGATTTGAAAGTGTATTCTGTAAAGTCAGGGAACATTGCGACGTCCTGAAGACGTAGTGCTCTATACTAGTGAGTAATACATCTAGGATCCGTCCAATCATTTCGATTCTTTACAGAAGTGATTACTGAAATTGCTCAGATAACGAAATATGTTGTGGTCCCAGCTGAGAGACTGTATACATATGTCCTGAGAAGTAATATACTCGATTAGAGGTTCTTAGAGATGTTCTGAGAGACAATACGCTCGATCAGAGATCACTGTGGCATGAGCTTTCACGCTTTAATGAGAGATAACTCTCAATATTCATCTGACTGTTGGATCAGGAATATGCAGGGTTACGATTTTACCCTTTTTTAGAAATCTAACATCAACAAATCTTTGAAATTATCGTTGCAGAGTCTGTAGTTTTTTATTGGATATAATACACAATCAAAATAAATTATTTTTCTTTTTGTTCATTTTATTTCTTTAGTTTAGTTCCTCTTAATATTAGTTCATCCATTTACATCTTGATATTCTTTCTGCTCTTTATTCATTGGTTCATCTTAATATCCATTCATATGCACAATGCACACTGTCTTGCTTTTGATAGCAGTAGAGAAAGTATATTTTAGAATTTGTCCCCAAACGAATGGTGATGTTTATCATTGTCAGTAGCAAGCTAAACCGATGTGAAAATTATGATTATATTAGCAATTTTACCCTAAGGAAATTTTTAATGGTTTCGTACTAAATTTAATGCAGGATGATCATGGTGCTTAGATATATTGGTGCAGATCAAAGACTAATTGAAAGCACTACATAATGATTTTATAAATAGTTTGTTATCCTCCATCAATTTGGTCGTCAACTAAGCTTCATATCACTAAATAAAGAAGATCTTGAGTGAGGAAGGGCTTCAATGGGATAATGGTCTTCGTGCATATTACAGTATATTTAAAAGGTTATAATACTTATGGATTCCATCTGTGAAATATGTTTCCTAGAAAATGGAAAAACCCGTCGGAACTTCTTGCAAATACTTTCTTGAGTAGAATTAAAATTTAAGCTTGGATCTACGTGTTATATAGAAAACATCTGTTTTGAATTTCAAAGACAACAAGCAGAGGCTACGTGGTAAGCGAATACATTTGTTCTGAATTTCTTATACTCTGTTTTTGATTTCTTATACATCTACGTGTCAATTTTTAATATACATTTATTATAAGTTAATGAAAACATTATTAAAGCTTCTTAAGTACATGTTTTTTTTACTTAAAGGCTTTAGGAGAGGAACGACAACTAAACAAAACCAGCAAAATCACCTATTCACAGTGATAGGAAAAAGAATATGCTTAAGACTAGTTATGATTCTAACAGAGACAACGCTTAAAGAAGTTAATTAACAATAAGATGTGACAGGTGTACAATTTGTAGATGATTCTTATAGATTCGTAACTAAGTAGAACAATGTAAAAAAAAAGTTAGAATATTTATTATTCATAGAGCGCACAACAGAACAGTAAATGCATTCTAAACTTAAACCGAAAGTTATTATGTACTTCAAGGACAAATACAGGGCAAGCAAATCATTCGAATCCAACCTTTTAAGTAAAAGTCGTACCATAGAGATTTTTGACCAGTACTTAGTACAAGAAAATTCTATATGCATACACTCACGAGCATAACTCATCTTCCTGTAAGGATCAACAAACACCAAGGTACAAATGCGCAGTACAATCAATTTTTTCCTCACTTATTAGATAGTGTATGTATAATCGTTATAATATCTATACGAGTGATTTTTTTCTACGGAAGGAAGTGTTTATTCCCAAACTCACCACTTTTCAAACATGTTATTGTCCTTTGTGTCAAACTTTATATAACAAAAAACAAATTCGTGAAATTTTAGAACTAAATGGATTTCACTGTAATTATACCTCATTTACGGGTGAGAGCTGATTCCCCGTGTCAATGAACAGATGCTTGCGCTAAAAACTTGTACACGCCGGGTATAATTAAATTTTTCTTTTTGTTTTCCATGTTCATTTAGACCATGCTCTGTTAGTTTATAAGAAATTAGGTGCTTTGTAGTTCTCATGCCCTTAATGGCTTGGTATGGATGGTGACTAATCAACCTCCGGCATTTGGAAATTTTTCCGCTTGGTAACACGTTGGACTTCTTTTTTTTGTGGCTATAATGAGAAATATAAAAAATACTTGGTTGCTTTTTGTTGCCATTTTAAAGGGTACAGAAGTATATGTTTCTTAATGTTTCAGTCGTATAACATAGTTTGATTATAAAAGGAGTCAAACTTTCCTATCTATTAAAAATAATCAGACTAAGCAAGAGTTTTTAAAGAAATCCTAACGCATTTGGGCAACAAGCGCGGGGAGAAGCCCCGCTATACCAAACCAAAGATTCCTACTGGTCCCAGTGTATAACATGGGTTACATACTAGCTTCCAGAAATAAGTTATGCAATAGCTTCCACAGTAAGGGAAGCTCTTTGTATTATAAAGAAACTAGAGAATCAAAAATTATACTCTTAGCTATGTGCGTACATGGTCCGTTTTATCTTCATGCATACGATAAGTATATATAAAGAACAATAGTTGATTTATCTTTTGTCGACGAGAGAGTAAAAGCATCACTGGTCAATATTCCTGTAAGAAATAGGAATTGTCAAAATGATAAATTGTAATGTTTATGGTAGTGGCCATCAAATCAAGGATGGACTAGGATAACATTTTGTTCGATAATGAAAAAGGAAGCATCACATCAATGCCATAATACTTCCAAATAAAATTGTTTGTGATTATTTCTGTTCGATTATAAGTTTTGTATTTACGATGAAAACTACCGCTACTTGGAACTTGGAATTAATAGAATGATGGGTTATTACGAAGAGGATTAGCAGGGTTATCAGTGGATGCTGAAAACATGTCCAACGACATGTGTAAGCACTCAAATATGTTGGTCTTTATGGTTTAATTCATGGGTCGATCTTTAATATACAATATGATAGTTTTAGTTAATAAAACCTAAATCTATTTTGACCGTTCTATATAGTGAAAAGAAAGATTGAGACCGGTGATTGTTTTTTTGTTCCGTCATGTGAAAGTTTTATCGTCTCTATGAGTTAATTGTCTAGCAAATGTGTTATTACTGTGATTGTGTGCATATAAATAAACAAGAAGTACCAAGCGAATAAATTACTGATAATTCAATTAAATATGGGAACTGACGTAGCTTAAGTTTTTTTCAGCAACCAAAGTATCAATTTCAAATGGTCATTTCAAATAAGAATGAAAATTGGTCACCAGAAAGAAGGTTGGTCCAATAATTCCAACAGTTGAGAAAACAACATGATGTGCAAACTCCTCAAGACCAACAGTCCAACTAAACTTTTGAATCACACGCACATCAAGTTTATATTACAAGTATGTGTAGAAGAAAAAAAAATGGAGATCTTTGAACAAGGGACCTCGCAATATCATGCTCGACATCAATCTGAAGTAGAGAACTTGAAGCTTAAAAGTAACTTTTTGACTTCTTGGAAGAAGTCAGTTTGGGTGTAGAACTCAGATCAACTTCTAGAAGTAAAAAAGACCGTACCTTTTTGCGAAGCAAAAAATATTTTGCTTATGATTTCTGTTAAGGATGATTTTGAATTTTGTATTCAAAGGTGTTATAATTGAGCGTTTGGATGTGCACTGAGAACAAACTTTTCAATTTCTAGAAATCAGCTTGCGGATATTTTTTCAAATGACTTCTAGAACCAAGCAAAATAAAATGTTATTGCTTATGACTTCTAGAACTGACTTCTGCTATTCAAACATGTTATAACGACAATTGTGTTTGTATGACTTCCAAAGTTTATTACAGTAGCACTTCTATCATTGGAGCGAAAAGCTCTAGGTACTCGCGTAGGATTCTTAAAAAATCCAAGTTCTGATGTCCTGACGTGTAGCAAATGCTAGAACCTATCTGATGCATACATAAAATGTTTGAGAGCAATTATAACACGAATCGAGAGAACAACTAATATATAAATTCAACGTAGATGAAGAAAGCATACTAATATCTTAATAAAAAACTCTTATGATCCTGAACCTTCATGTATTTCAGGAAAACAAATCTCACGTGGAATCTGGAAATAGGTAAACACGTCATAACCCGCTGCTCCAAACTTAACGACTAAATGGAGCCGAATGCATTAACAAGTGGATCTACGCCATCATTCAAGATAAGAATAAAAGTATTTCAATTAAAGGTATATTTCAAATTGTCTTCGATGATGAAAACTAACAACAATGTTTAAGATAAGAACAATTTTCTGGGGGAAAAAACAAAATGCAATCTGTTAAAAAATAATTTTGTTTTACTGAAAAACGGGGCAGACTGTATAGAAGAAGTATTAACTTGGGGAAATAATGCTCATTAAATTCAAACTCGACGAAAGAAACTTCAAATATCTCACTCTAAAAGCACGTGACATATTTCATTGTGATAATGCTTTGGAGAAAGCATATCTATAAGGACCCTCAAGCTCGTCAACGCTATTTGACTGGTCTAGCGATGATCAAGGGACGTCTTAGCCGCTAATTACTCGACTATTAATAGAAATTAATTTAACAACGATCTAGATACGAAACTAGTATCATCGAACAAGTCTCGAAAAGTTATGCATAATGGACTACTCGCACATGTCATTCGGACACCGGGTGAAGAAGATTTATCAATTTGTTTTCGGAGGGTAAAATAGTAATTTGGATATTACCCTTGTGGATGCACGTGTTGAAGCGAGTGCGTGTCTCAGTAAATTTGGTCGGCCTTATCTCTCACTCGAGAAGATAAACTCGGATTCTTATTTTCTTGGGATTTTTAACAAACTTCCACACTTACAAATCCCGATTCAAGAAAATGCCACCGTTTTTTTCAGAGTTTATTAAATGCCATAACCATTAGTTTTTCCGTCAGGACCCACACACTCGGTCTTTTTCGCTGACTCGGTCAAAAGAATCTATCACGATTTACATATTTACCCTTAAAAACCCTATTATACTAGAATTGGTGATTGTTGTTATTTGTTGATCTCGGTGATGGATGAGAAGAAACAGTAGAGAAACGGGTTTGTGATGTTCTTGAGAGAAGACAATGGAGAATTTCAGGGGGAAGTGGAACTTGAGTATGAGTGGGTTCTCGAAATCAGATGGGTTCAGAGATGAAGAACAAGGGTTTAAAGAGCTTGTAAAGAATTAGAACATGGGTTTGTGTTGGAATCGTTGTTAGAGAGAAAGAATGATGATGGTTGCTGATAGAATTTACATAAAAGAGAATCAGTTCTCAAAATTTAAGTTATCATCAAAGTCTCCCACTCTCCCCTGTCTCTCAAATCTCCAATCCTGATTCTGGTTTCTTGTGCTACATCACCTGGAGGTAAATTCTTCCTCAATAACTGTTGTTTTCTGTGTGTAAATTCATCAATTAATGTTCAATGGAAATTTTTGTGTTTTTAATGAACTGGGTGTTTTTCAGAGACAAGATTGATTTTTGAGAAATGGGTTTAGCTTGAATTTGATAAAATTTATTAAAGATCGCTGTTTTAGGGATTTTGAGAAGTGGAATTGGGATTTACTGTTAAGTTGGTTCATGCTTTAGTAGATTTAAGGTATGCCAACAGCAAGACCTATAATTGACACGGTGACTGAATGTTATGCCCTAACTGATTTCCATGGTGGGGTGGAGAAAATTGAGCTCATTTAGTTTATTGAATTGTCAATGGCGAGTTCATGTACTGATGTAGGTTTTGGATGCATGTACTGGGCATGCTATGGCAATGGTGAAATGATTCATCAGCCAATCAGTATTTATGTTGTTCGACTAATGTATTCATCAGCCAATCTGGTGAAATGGTTATGAATACAGTTTTAGATATTTAATGGGTAACTGTACAGTAGCATATCATTCTTCCATTCTAGTTCATGCGGATTTGAGATTGATTTGAGCAAGTAATGGCAGCGGTCATCATTTTTATTCAGGCATATTACTTTCCCTGCAGAAGATTAATCATTTTCCTTATATTTTCTGTTGACCCACGTGTTCTGCTGCGCTAAGTCTGTAATGATATCAGAGGTAGCAATTTGCTAAATAAGAGACGGATTTTAATTTTTTTGGTACAGTCTATTAACAATACATGGATGCTTTGTTTTCTCACCATGTTACTTAAATAGCGGTTCATATTAAAGTTCGAATCTAATGTATAATTTATCATTACTTGTCAATGTAGGGCAGCCAATTGAGAAAGTAAAAAGTAAGAACAAACTTGAAGGAGTATCTGGGTAAAGAAGAATAGAGAGGGGGAAACAATGGAGTTGGAAGCAGTGAAGAAGTTGTTGGAGAGAACATCATCAGAAGGGGAGGAAATGTATGACTTACCAGGCTCATTACTCGACCCTCTAATCATTCAAGGAATCAAAGTTGATCTTATTGAACCAGGTCGAATTATTTGCTCCATGAAAGTCCCTCCTCGTCTCCTTGTAAGTCAATAGTACAGTCAATCTGAGCAATATTTTACCCCTTCTCTTTAACTTTCAATTTTGACGTTTATTCTCATTAGGCTGTACATTATTCTCATTTAAAGACGATGATATCAATAGAGAAGGCATTCAGCCATTTCGCGTACATGATTGTTATGGATTTGCTGCTGTGGTTGTAGATGACAGTGATGGTTTTTGAGTTCTCGGCTTTTGTTTCGAGGGCACAAATGTCATTTACTAAGCTGGATAACTGCCACCTATGCACTAATGGATGTTAATTGTTCTTTTGAAAAAAATGGGATGGAAAAGGTCAAATATATGGCATTTAATAAACTCTGAAAAAAACGGTGGCATTTTCTTAAACTGCAAATCGGAAGTGTGGCACTTTATAAAAAACCCCTATTTTCTTTTTCTTCTTCTTTCTTCTTGTCGCTCTTTCCTCCTCAATTTCTTCTCTTCTGTTCTTATTTTCAAGAGAAGTGTGAGAATTTATTTGAGAGGGTTAATCGATGAAGCTGTTCTGATGATGTAAGAGATGGTGTTTATGTTGATTTGGTCATGAGAAGAAGAAGAGATGGCGATCTGTAGAGAAATTATTATTAGGAGTTCTGGAAGTGAATTAGGGTTCGAATAGAATTGATGTTGTTTATGAGTTACTGATAGATGTTGAAGGAAGGGGTGGCTACTAATTTGATGTTATGAAGATGTTTTGAAGATGAATTGAAGAATCAAAGAGTTATGGTTTCTGGGAATTGAATTCGAGTTTTTAGGTGAACTAAGAGGTGATTTGGGTTGCTGCTAGTTGAATAACAGAAGGGTTGTAATTAAATTGAAGTTCTGAATTTGGTTAGGATACTGAGATCAAGAGAAGTGAATACAATCAAAAAATAGTTAGTGGTGGTGGTGTTGATTCAGGTTTCGATTCAACACTGAACAAAAGGTAATCTAATTTAAGGTTTCTTATATTTGTTTTTGTTTTAGGGTTCATTGAGTAATTGATTAGATTACATCAATATTGGATGAATGGGTATTATCTGAGTTGTGAATTGGATGAGCTGTAGTTGTTGAGTTATGATAATTACAGGGTTGAATTAGTAGAACGATTGCTAAGTTACAGGGAAGAGTTGAACCTGTGGTAGATAGAGATAGAGATAACGTTTGTGTGGATTGGAGAAGTTATATGAAAGGGAGGATGTTTTAAATGAATGCTAGGTTAATGGCATGTGATATCTAAGGATGGTGGTGTTGTCTGTGTGGATGAATCTGCAGGTGGAGATTTAATATGGTGTTGAGAGTTGTACGTTGTAATTGAAGTGATATTCAGCTTGGAAAGGTGATTGTGTTGTTCAGATGGGGAACTGTATTGAAGCTGAGATGTTGGGGGTATTTGTGCTTAGTCTCAACTGAAGTGGAAGTGTTTGGGACATGAGTTAATTTTGTGGGTGTTAGTGTTGTTGTGAGATGATGACACTGGCAGGATTGTGTCATAGTAGTTGGCTGGATTGTTTTGTTGGTGATCAACATGTAAGATACTGATTGATGCAGTGAGGATTGTAGTTAAGTTAATGTTACAGGTGAAGTGAAGTGGCCAGTTGTAATTGTAGGAACCTTTGAATTGAACGGGAAAGAAAATTATAGTAAACTGTCAAGTGTTAATGTCCATAACAGTGGTTGGTAGTGAGAAGAATAAGTTGAATTCTGAATTAAGAGTTTAGGCAGAACTCTAAGATTTTGTGTAGTAGTTGTGGTCTGCTGGTTTGCTTGAGTTGAGAAGATAGTTACTGCAACTACTGCAATTGTAGGTAAACATAAGTTACTTTAAATGAATGTATACAGAATTGAAATGTTAAAGAAGTAGAATTGTAAATGAGACTATGGCAGGGAGGAATGAGTTGGATCCTTGGCCCGACTTGACTTAGTTGACCTTTTCACCGGGACCTTGACCAGTGGATTTGACTTGGAATAGATGCTGACCATCAGTTGACTAGTTTGACTGAGAGTGACAGTTAGTTGACCTGGGTGGTCAGACCTTGTGTTAATGGGCTGGTTTGATGGACTAGGGCTTAGAACCATTAGATAGAATTGTATAATTCTTGTGTGAGCCTTTTGGCTAGATTCTTAGACTTCTTGTGTGATTAACAGTTAGTCTATATTAACAATGATCGATTTAAGGACGAACCCGTGGATCTCGAAGTAGGCGTGGCTTTTCATCAAAAGAGGTGGGAATACTTTTAACTCTTTTGAAACCATTGTTTATTTCTTTTACAAAAGTTTATGTTTAACAAACTCATGCATTGTCTGTTCGTGCATTTCACGCATTGTTTAGTTTGTATTATGATTGTTCTGTTGATTCTTTGAATCTTTCCATGAATTTGGAAAGGACATGTAATGTTTTGTTGTCAATATGAATTGTTATGGGAAATGAGAATTTCCACGTGTGGTATATAGGATACGCTCCTTCGTTTATATCTACATGAATTCAACTTTTATGCTTATTAGGTGTGGAACAACCCGACATCAATATAGCTATGTAGGTGTGGAAAAACCCGGCATCACTAATATATATTGTTTTAAGAAGGAGTTTGTCCATATACATTGTTTGTGCATTTCCAGTGACTTAGTCACTTTGATGTTTGGGAAAACATGTATTGTTTTCCAAATCTTGCTCGTGATTTCTTTAAAAATGATATTCCTGCTGGGCACCCCTTTTAGGGATGATGTGCTCATCCTTTCCCACTTTCAGTTTCAGAGACAGATCAGAGTTGCGCAGCGAAAGCTTCGAGGAGTTGACTTCGTTAATTAGTTAACTTATGCTATGTTTATTATGTTGTTTATTATATTTGCAAACCAAATGACTATTGTATATGTATCATTTGATAGGAGTTCTTGTATATATTATTCTGAGCGAGGCTAGTTTTGGGTTAAGTTTTGTAGCAGATTTCTTAATTAAATGTTTAAGTATATGATTTAGATTTTTAGTGCCTCTGTATTTAGTTAATCTCTTGGATTAGTCAGCTGCTAGCTTTGGGGGCGCTACAGTGTTGGTATCAGAGCTCACTATTAGATCTTATATGGGAAACAATAGGAATAGCCAGCGCCGGTTAGTGAAATAGTTTAGTTTAGAATTGGGTTGGTTTTGTGAGATAAATCTTAATCACTAAAAGCTATTAATAATTAAAAGATTTATTTGATTGATAGATATGTTTGTTTGTTTGGTTATTTGTATGTGTAATTAAGTAAAAATTGTAGGGGACACCAACAATTCTAGCTAATAAGATTAGAGAATAATTAATTTTAGAGACTAATTAATTTTAATAAATTAATAATTAGTTAATCCAGCACTGGGGAATAGTGAAGGTTGTGTTTTCTCTGTTCGTAGGAAGGCATTGTTGGGCCTGGCCAACCTTGACAGGGAAACTGCATTCAGAGATGACCGATCATAGAAGTTTTGTATAAATTTTTAGTATAAATCCACTTAGAAAGATTCGCAGGGATCTCCCTTGTAATTAGAGACAAATATTTTTTATAAAATAGGAATTAGTGCAAGAAACTTAGACTTCCCTATTTGGTAGAACTTAAATCTACATAGTTAAACCTAGAGCCACAAATTTTAGTTGTACAAAGCCATTTAGGTTGAATTTTGTTTTATGTTGTTTGCGCTTAGACAAGAGATGAGATTATTCTATAAGGTGGGGAGTTTTTGAAGACCAGAAGAATTGTTTGATTTTCGAGGACGAAAATGACATAAGGTGGGGAGAATGTAAGGACCCTCAAGCTCGTCAACGCTATTTGACTGGTCTAGCGATGATCAAGGGACGTCTTAGCCACTAATTACTCGACTAGTGTAACACGAACATTAATTAATAGAAATTAATTTAACAACGATATAGATACGAAACTAGTATCATTGAATAGGTCTCGAAAAGTTAGGCATAATGGACTACTCGCACGCGTCTTTTGGACATTGGGTGAAGAAGATTTATCAATTTGTTTTCGGAGGGTAAAATAATAATTTGGATGTTACCCTTGTGGCTGCACGTGTCGAAGCGAGTGGGGGTCTCAGTAAATTTGGTCGGCCTTATCTCTCACTCGAGAAGATAAACTCGGATTCTTATTTTCTTTTTCTTCTTCTTTCTTCTTCTCGCTCTTTCCTCCTCATTTTCTTCTCTTTTATTCAGATTTTCAAGAGAAGTGTGAGAATTTATTTGAGAGAATTAATCGATGAATATGTTTTGATGATGTAAGAGATGGTGTTTATGTTGATTTGGTCATGAGAAGAAGAAGAGATGGCGATCTGTAGAGAAATTATTATTAGGAGTTCTGGAAGTGAATTAGGGTTCGAGTAGAATTGATGTTGTTTATGAGTTGCTGATAGATGTTGAAGGAAGGGGTGGATACTAATTTGGTGTTATGAAGATGTTTTGAAGATGAATTGAAGAATCAAAGAGCTAGGGTTTCTGGGAATTGAATTCGAGTTTTTAGGTGAACTAAGATGTGATTTGGGTTGCTGCTAGTTGAATAACAGAAGGGTTGTAATTAAATTGAAGTTCTGAATTTGGTTAAGAGACTGAGATCAAGAGAAGTGAATACAATCAAAAATAGTTGGTGGTGGTGGTGTTGATTCAGGTTTCGATTCAACACAGAAGAAAAGGTAATCTAATTTAAGGTTTCTTATATTTGTTTTCGTTTTAGGGTTCATTGAGTAATTGATTAGATTACATCAATATTGGATGAATGAGTATTATCTGAGTTGTGAATTGGATGAGCCGTAGTTGTTGAGTTATGATAATTACAGGGTTGAATTAGTAGAAAGATTGCTAAGTTACAGGGAAGAGTTGAACCTGTGGTAGATAGAGATAGAGATAATGTTTGTGTGGATTGGAGAAGTTATATGAAGGGGAGGATGTTTTGAATGAACTGTGTTTTAAATGAATGCTAGGTTAATGGCATGTGATATCTAAGGATGGTGGTGTTGTCTGTGTAGATGAATCTGCAGGTGGAGATTTAATATGTTGCTGAGAGTTGTAGGTTGTAATGGAAGTGATATTCAGCTTGGAAAAGTGATTGTGTTGTTCAGATGGAGAACTGTATTGAAGCTGAGATGTTGGGGGTATTTGTGCTTAGTCTCAACTGAAGTGAAAGTGTTAGGGACGTGAGTTAATTTTGTGGGTGTTAGTGTTGTTGTGAGATGATGACATTGACAGGATTGTGTCACAGTAGTTGGTTGGATTGTTTTGTTGGTGATGAGCATGTAAGATACTGATTGATACAGTGAGGATTGTAGTTAAGTTAATGTTACAGGTGAAATGAAGTGGTCAGTTGTAATTGTAGGAAACTTTGTATTGAACGGGAAAGAAAATTATGGTAAACTGTTAAGTGTTAATGTCCATAACAGGGGTTGGTAGTGAGAAGAATAAGTTGAATTCTGAACTAAGCTTTTAGGAAGAACTCTAAGATTTTGTGTAGTAGTTGTGGTCTGCTGGTTTGCTTGAGTTGAGAAGATAGTTACTACGCCTACTGCAATTGCATGTAAACATAAGTTACTTTAAATGAATGTATAAAGAATTGAAATGTTAAAGAAGTAGAATTGGAAATGAGACTATGGCAGGGAGGAATGGTTGCTCAGTTGAGATTAGCTAGTGTGTTGAGTCTTGTGATGCATCATTATGATGCAGTTCAGCTTCTGGCCTATGTAAGGGCCTTGGTTTGTATAACCTGAATCAGTCTTGTGGACTGAGTCGACTCACCGATTTTTCCCTGACTTGACCTGAGTTGGATCCTTGACCCAATTTGACTCGGATGACATTTTGATCGGGACCTTGACCAGTAGATTTGACTTGGAATAGATGTTGACCATCAGTTGACTCTTTTGACTGATAGTGACAGTTAGTTGACCTAGGTGGTCAAACCTTGTGTTAGTATGATGGTTTGATGGACTAGTGCTTAGAACCATTAGATAGAATTGTACAATTCTTGTGTGAGCCTTTTGGCTAGATTCTTAGACTTTTTGTATGATTAACAGTTAGTCTATATTAACAACGATCGATTCAAAGGACGAACCAGTGGATCGTGGATCTCGAGGTAGGCGTGGTCATCAAAAGAGGTGGGACTACTTTTAACTCTTTTGAAAACCATTTTTTGTTTCTTTTACAAAAGTTTATGTTTAACAAACTCATGCATTGTTTGTTCGTGCATTTCACGCATTGTTTAGTTTGTATTATGATTGTTCTGTTGATTCTTTAAATATTTCCATGAATTGGAAAGGACCTGTAATGTTTTGTTTTCAATATGAATTGTTATGGGAAACAAGAATTTCCACGTGTGATATATAGGATACGCTCCTTCATTTATATCTACATGAATTCAGCTTTTATGCTTATTAGATGTGGAACAACCCGGCATCAATATAGCTATGTAGGTGTGGAAAAACCCGACATCACTAATATATATTATTTTAAGAAGGAGTTTGTCCATATACATTGTTTGTGCATTTCCAGTGACTTAGTCACGTTGATGTTTGGGAAAACATGTATTGTTTTCCAAATCTTGCTCGTGATTTCTTTAAAGTTAAAATGATATTCTTGCTGGGAACCCCTTTTAGGGATGATGTGCTCACCCTTTTCCACTTTCAGTTTCAGAGACAGATCAGAGTTGCGCAGCGAAAGCTTCGAGGAGTTGACTTCGTTAATTAGTTAACTTCTGCTATGTTTATTATGTTGTTTATTATATTTGCAAACCAAATGACTATTGTATATGTATCATTTGATAGGAGTTCTTATATATATAATTCTGAGTGGGGCTAGTTTTGGGTTAAGTTTTGTAGAAGATTTCTTAATTAAATGTTTAAGTATATGATTTAGATTCTTAGTGCCTCTGTATTTAGTTAATCTCTTGGATTAGTCAGCTGCTAGCTTTGGGGGCGCTACAATATCTATTAAAGAAAAACGAATGGGTAAGTACAACTTCTGACAGAGAACAACTCCAAACACCTACTAAGACCGACCTGGTAAAAAAAATAAAAGTATGACACAATAGAAAATGACGATGACATGCCAACGTTTATCGAACTGGATGAACATGATAATGATATGGAAGAGATTATGGAGAAGGATCATGACATGCCACCGTTGGTTGCGATAGATGAAGAATGCAATGAAGTGTTTACTTATTAATAGTATTGTTACATTAATCGACTTCTAAATCTAGACATAAATAAAGGTATTTCTGCAGTAATCCTGCAAGCACACTTCTAGCATTTCACATTTCTTTTTGTTTTGTATTAAAAATTGCATTTACAAATTTAAATGTGATATATATGGTTCTAAGCCCAAGTCCACCAAACCATCCCATTAACCTAAGGACTGGTCCATTAGGATCAACTAACGGTCACTAACCGTCAAAAGGGTCTATTAACGGTCAACGTCAAGGTCAAGTCAGGTCAACTAGTCAAAGTTCAGGTTGATCATTTATATAGAAACAGATGGGAAGACCCATGCACTCGTATGGTTTACACACATTTTCTTCTCCGTACATAACGACAGTGTGGTCCATCTCTCTATTAAGGTTTGGACATTCTGATTTCCCCAGTTCTTTGAGATATTATAGACTGAATAGAGTTTTGCTAAATTTAAAGTTAGAGAATTTTGTAAAGGGTTTGTAGTGCTCCAAGTGATAATCTCAAAATACATTTCTTTCTTTTCCTTTTGCTTGAATCTTCTTCCAATTTGCTCAGCATGGATACTTCTGGTCAGCTTTATTATATCGCAGGAATTTGATTCTATCTCCATTCTGCTCTCCAGCTCCGCAGCCCAGTTGTAAGTCTCCTGAGCAGCTTTCCTTTGAATGTCTATTGTGCTTCCTTGGAGTTGCCCAAAACTCCTAGCCCCTGAGCAATTCCCTGTAAAATCATGAAGAATTAGGCCAAATTCATAGCAATTTTGTGTTCCATTATAATACATGGCCACGTTTATTTTTAAAGTGAATATTTCTGGAGGCCTCCAGTTTAGTCTAAATTCTATAACTTGTGTTTCAGCCTTCTTTTTTGTGTATCCTGTGTGCATGAAGTTTTTCCGGTCCTTTGCTTTAGCAGCTGCTTTTGTATTCATGAAGATTTTTATTGCTCTTACTATTTGTGGGATAGTAGAGCTTGGTTTGTTGAAGTTTATATTACATCTCTCTTTCCAGACATGCCATAGGACTGTAACACATAATTCAGCCCAATCTTCTTGTGTATAATTGTTGTTTCTTCCATTAAACAGGCCTGAGAGCCAGCCATGGAAATCATCATGGTTACCATAAACCTCATCAGGATGGATTCTTAGTTCTCTCCAAACTTGGATCACTAATGGGCAATGCATAAATAAATGTGTTAGTGTTTCCCTTTGACAATGACAAATTTTACATATGCTGTCAATGTAAAGAAGATGTCTCCCTATCTTGTCATTTGTTGGTAAGATGTTGTGTGCAGCTTTCCAGGTGAATATTCTTATTGAACGTCTAGTCTGTAGATTCCAAACAACCTTCCAATTCTTTTTTGTTCCATGATGGTTGGATTTATTCCTTGTCAGTTCCTTATATAAGGTTTTGACTGTGCAATTCCCATCTTTTGTCATAAGCCGAAACACATTATCTTCCTGGTTTGTGTTGATTTTGGTGCTCCTTATCTTTGCAGCAATATCATTGCTGAAAAGATTTGTTAACATAATTCCATTCCAGTGAGTGTTGTTAACTATTAAATCACTTACTGTAGTGATATCTTCAGGGCAATTTGCAGGTTTTGCAATGGTTCCTATATGGTTGGATATCCAATTATCATACCATATTAGGATTTTATCCCCTTTGCCTACTTCCCATTTACAAATTTTCTGGATGTTTTCAATGCCTGATAAGACACCTTTCCAAACCCAAGAGTCAGTTGGATTTGGTTTAGTGGACATGTGCATTATGTCCCCCTCTGGGAAGTATTTAGCTTGCATTATCTGAGCACCTATAGTCTCAGGTTGTTTCATCAATCTCCAACCTATGTTAGATATTATTGCACTGTTAAATTTTTCCAGGTTCACTAAGCCTAGCCACCCTTCCTCTTTTGTAGTACAAACCGCCTGCCAAGCTTTTGGGTAGATTCCTCTACTCTTTCCTTCATCTTTTCCCCAGAAGAAATCTCTCTGAATATCATTCATTTCCTTTGTAACTGTTTTAGGTAATTTGAAAGTACTCATTTGATAGTTTGCCATAGTTGATGTGACATGTTTCATCATGACCATTTTTCCAGCAGGGTTTATTGTTGTCCCTTTCCAACCAGCAAGCCTTCCTTTTATTATTCCAATGATAGGATGTAAAGCTTTTATTTTGGACTTATTTGTGAACAAGGGTGATCCCAAATATTTATCATCTAAAGGAATAGGTGCAATTTGCATTACTCCTATAACCTCTTGAAGCACTTCTTTAGGTGTATTTTTACTAAAGAAAATCTCGGATTCGCTAAGGTTTATCATTTGCCTAGAACCTGAGCTGAACTTTTGAAATAGATGTAGAATATTCATAACTTCCTCCTTATTAGCTTTGCAAAAGATGATGCAATCATCTGCAAAAAGGAGGTGGCTGACTGATGGGGCCTTTTTAACAATTTTTATGCCATGTATTTTCTTGTGTATCTCAGCATCCATTAGAGTTATAGATAAGACTTCCATGCAGAGGATAAATAGGTAAGGAGATAAAGGGTCTCCTTGCCTCAATCCTCTAGATGGTTTGAAAAACTCACATGGTACTCCATTTAGAAGAATAGCCAGATTAGTGGTTGAAATGCATTGCATTATTAGATTACACCATTTTGAGGAGAATCCCATCTTGTCTAGAACAACTAATAGGAAATTCCATTCCACTCTGTCAAAAGCTTTTGACATGTCAATTTTTAACCCCATCCAACCTTGGTTATCTCTCCTGGTTCTCATATTATGAATTATCTCATGAGCTACCATGGTATTCTCATTTATTTGCCTACCTGGTATAAAAGCAGATTGATAGGGGGAGATAATCTTGTGCAGCAGAGGCTTTAACCTTTTTGCCAAGATTTTAGATATAATCTTATAAGTTGTATTGCAGAGTGTTATTGGTCTAAAATCAACTGGAGCACATGGGAATTGCACTTTAGGAATTAAAGAGATGAAAGTAGAATCATCTCTTTTAACATAAATCCAGAGGTGAAGAAATTTTGCACCATTTTTATAAGATCAGGCCCTATGGTTTCCCAGTTATCTTGAAAAAAATTAGGTGGGAAACCATTTGGGCCAGGGGCTTTGTTTCCTTCCATTTCAAATAGTGCGTTCTTAATTTCATGTGGAGAGGGGATTTCAAGAAATTTTGTATTTTCTTCCTCAGAGACCACTTTAGGAATTAGATTTATCAGATCAGTATCCAAATTTGGATTGGAAGTGGTTGCAATTTCCTTGAAGTGTTCAGTAAAACAGTTTGCTATAGAAGTTTTGTCTTTTAACCATATTCCATTTTTTCCTTTGATGAAATCAATTTTATTTCTTCTATATCTTGTTCTAGCAGAGTTGTGGAAATAAGAGGTATTTATGTCACCCAAATTTATTTTGTTGTTTCTACTTTTGGTTTTCCAGAAATCCTCCTCTATGTCTTTCCATTGTTGTAGAGATACTTCAAGTTTCTTAATTGATAAAGTATCTCTATATTCATTTTTAGCTCAGAAATTCTGTGCTTGATATTGCCAAAGACAGTTTTGTTCCACCTCTTAAGAACAAACTTGGCAGTACACAGATTTTTGGCTAAAGAATAGCTAGCAGATCCTGTTTGGTTAGAATTCCATGCTTCCATTATAATTCTTTTGTAGTCAGGATGTTCCATCCATCCTCCAAAATATTTGAATGGATAGGCACCATCTTTCCAATTTGGATTTGTTTTTAAGATTATAGGGCAGTGATCAGAACCTCTTGCAACCAGATGGAATAGATTTGATTGTGGAAATAAATCTATCCACTCTTCATTACAGAAAGCTCTGTCCAATCTTTCTTCCACTCTAGTGTTATCGACTCTTTGATTACACCAGGTGAAAGGATAGCCTGTGAAGCCCATATCCTGAACATTCATGTTTGATATTAAATCCTTGAAGGTGTCTGCCTCATTTCTATCAAAAGGCCTACACCCTTTCTTTTCTTCATTAGAGAGAACTACATTAAAGTATCCTATAATGAGCCAGGGTAATTTATTGGTATTGGCCATCCTTCTTAGTTGTGTCCAAAACTCTAATTTTTTAGAGTATAGGCTACAATAGAAGGCTGTAACAAGGTAGCTTCTTTCAGTTGTTGTATCAAGTATCTCAGCATTAATGATGTATGGCCATGATCTTTTATTGTTACTTTCATATTGTTTTTCCAAATGAGTGCCATCCCTCCTGCTCTTCCCCTTGGAGGGACAAGCCAATGGTTTTGTACATTCATTTTTTTTAAAGATGATATGCATATTTTTGTTTTGTTGTTTTGTTTCCATAAGGCACAAAACATCAGGATTTTCATAATCTAGAAGATCGTTTAAATAATCTTGGGTATGTTTTTGTCCTATCCCTTGACAGTTCCATGTCAGGACTATAACAAATTCCCAGAAATAAGAAATTATAGTATAATCTATCACCTCCTTATAATGTATGATATTGCTTAGAGTAGATATATTTTGATTAGTCCTATGAGTAACATCATATATGACTTTATTAGAACTGGTAAAATTAGTAAAGTTTAGGGTTACCTCTCCTGCAGCTGTGTTGTAGCAGATATTTGGACTTTCAACCTTTGGTTCTGCAAATTCAGGCTTATTCTTGAACTCCTGAGTGTTCTCAAACCCAGTATCTATCTTCATGTTACTCCTTTTCTTTTTTAGACTGTTTGGATTAGTTTCCCTGGGATCCTTGTCTTCAAAGGTGGTGAGAAGGTTCTTTGGTCTTTGGTACTTTTGGTTGTTTACTGGTGGTTCATTACTGGCTAGATGACCTGGTACCATCTTCTCAAAGCCAGGTGGTATTGATGGTGGGCTGCTTTTTGTTGTAGTTTTGATACCTCTAGCAGCTTTTTTGATTGAGTGAGCTTTAATGAACCTCCTAGTAGTTTTGGTAGAGCTAGTTGGTGTAGTTGAGCAGCCCATGTTGAACATAACTTATTTTTCACTTTCCTCATAATGTCTTTTGTTTGGCAAGTTGAGGAAAGGATCTGATAGGTCAGCAGGTTGTAGATGAGCTAGTATTTCTCCCACTGATATTTCAGCTTCTGAAGTTACCTTTCCAGTATTGTTTTGTTCTTCAGCTTCCTCAGTAGTTTCCTGGTTTTTTCCAGTGAAACCCACAATCTTTAGAGCTCTTGGTATGTCATTTCTTGTAACCTGAACTGATATGTGGTGGGAGTCATAAGATGATGAGTTTGTGTCTTCCTCCTATGGGTCATTTGCAGTTGTGGTTATCTTTTCTTTCCCCTTAAGTTCTTGTAGAACTTTTGCTTTTGCCTCATTTTCTTCACAAGTTAGCAGGCTGTGATCTAGGATTCTGCATTTCTGGCATAACTTTGGTATGATTGCATAAGAGTACCCAATCCTGGTTTTTGTAGCTCCCACTTTAGCCCACATTCCTGTTGGCATCTTCTCTTTCAGATTTATTAGAACTATAGCATCCACATTCTTCATTTCATCTTCTCTTCCATAAGGCTTCTTAGAATCTTGTAGAACCGCTGCAGGTCTGCATATTTCATATAATGCTTCCCATGAAGTCATTCCTGTTGGTACCCTTTTGAGATGGATTCTCATAAGTATGTGGTTGAAATACTCTAGGTTTATCTCATTAGGACCTTTGACTGGGATGGCATGAAGAACCATGAAGCTGTTCAGAGCTAGCCAAGGTCCCCTAGTTTGAAGGTTCTGCTTGTCATCTTCAGTGTCAACCTTGATGATGTAGAAATTGAATCCCTTGTTGAATCTTGAGAGATTGAACCATTAGCTAGATCCCAAGTTCTTTTGATACAGTTTGTTAGGTCCATCATGAGAGGTTTTTTTTGGGTTTGCAAATCTTCCCAAGAAAGATAGTTTCCAGTCCTTCTTTTCAGGATTTTTGAGAAAATATGGATCAATCTCTATGCACGGTTCATCATTATCATCAATATTTGCTGCTTTCTCCATTTTAGTGGCTAGATCAGAAATATTGAGCTCTTCTCCTTCTGTTGTCATTAGGATGATGAGGGTGAGAGTGAGTTTGAAATGTATGTTTTTGGTGTGGGTAATATTCAAAAGGGTGGTCTTGTTTGAGGTGATGGATATGGATAATTTGTTTGTGGTGTTGGAATTTGAATTGTAATGAGCTAAGAGAGTTTTTGTTGTTTCCCACTGAGTTCTCTCAGTACTGCTGTTTACTGACAAGTTTTTTTGTTGCTGTATAATTTGTAGTTTTATTTGATTTTCCTTGCCTTGGGGATGCTTTTTTGTGGTTGCTTGATGTGTCTTATTCCCCAGACTCACCCTAGTCAAGGGTTTTGTCTTTCGGTGTTGTTTTTTGCCAGATCTATTAATGATGATGATCATCTCTCCTTGGCTATTGTTACAAGTATTGTCACTCTCAAGGAGAAGATAAGTGTTGCCAGTTTCAGGTTTTGTGGACTGCCAGCAAACCAATTTACTTTACCAGTGAATTTGGTTTTTCCAGTTTCTGCTTTTACTTGTACTCATGTGTGAATAAATTTTCACACCCTTTAGAAGAATTTTATAAGGAGAGTAGTTTTGAATAAATTCTACCATCTCAATAGCATGGATGGTTAATGTATCAGATGTCATGCTCTTGTTGGATAAAGTGATTTTCTCTGCATTTCTTAATGAATTTGTGGTATTATAAGAGCTGTGGAAATTGCATTATTCTTTTATGTCTTCATTGTCATTTGGGTAGTATTTTCTGATCAAATACCCCAAATATGGTTTCTTCTGTATTATATCATTATTGAGTTCCAGATAGATAAGCCAAATGTTGTACTTCATTGTACACTTTTGATCAACATTGCCTACATTTTGTGTTTGACTCATGACTATTGTGGTACCAATCTGATGTGACCTTGGGCACAGTTCAGTTTTGTTCTTATTGCCGAATTTGGGCCCAAGATCTTTAAGAGTGGTTGGATTTACCATGTTACTAATAATCCAGATTATCAGCCTCAAATAGTGTTGTTTTGTCCTTCTTAATAGGTCAAAATTTTGCCATTGAATCCAATTTGTTGAGTTGGATAAGTGAGGATTCCCTCAACTCCCCCCCCCCCCCTCTCTTAATTAGAGTACCCCTTGTTCAACAGTCTACCCAATGTGGCTTAGTTTAGATGACAGTCCAGTGGACCTAACCTTTGTCACAATATACTGTTGGTTTATGACTGTTGGTTCTCTCAGACCCGTGCTCTATGTGGAGAGATTCGTTGGGAGTTGCATCAATCACCAATACTGATTTTTGCCGGTTTTGGGAACGAAAAGATTTTCCGATTCAAGTATCGAGTTAGCCAATCATCCATTAATGAGGTTTGGTTACACATATGCGTGTACAACTTCTCAATTTTAATACCATTCATCATGAATGTGGACAAGTAATGCATCTTGAAATTGACAATGAATCAATTGTTCTTCAATTCATTAAAGGCATTGATATAAACGATGAGAGTTAGGTTTGCCTGAGCCCTATAAATGGATTTCCTCTGATTTTCCTCAGACTCATCCCCGTATAGGTAGAAACAGTGGTAGTTGTAGTTATGTCTCTTAATTCCAGTACTAGAAATGGTGGTGTTGAGATTAGCACTGAAAGTGTGCAAGTTCTTCCCCCCCCCCCCCCCCCCTCTCCTTCTCCCCCAATTGAGATAAGTGATGGTGAGGGAGATGAACAGTGTGCAGGTAGTAGTACTTACTACACAGGTGCTCCATCGACTCATCGTCGTTTCTATGGTGAATGGGTAAAGCTTGTTGGTACCGCTTCCAGAGGGTATCGGGTAGTTGGAGTTGGTGATGCACTGCGGGTTCATTCTGATTTTTGGGTTGGAGGGCCTTCTTTTCTCTATTTGTCCCCTATCATTCCCAATCGTACTCCCTATGTAGAATCCTCTATTGGTGTTCCTGGTAAGGTTCTTGGTGTTCTTGATCGTAACGAGAATGGCTACTTTCAGGGTGTTCTCCCAGAAATGTATCCCTCTTCTCCTCTTCCTCCTGCGCCTGAATCTGTTACTAATGGTAAGGTACGGGTTTTCACCGCCAAGAAAGTTGCAATGAGTTGTGAAGATGTTGTTTCTTCCAGGACTCGTAGTACATCTGTGTCTGCAGTGGTTCACCATGACAGGAGGAGAAAAGGAAGAAAAGGAGGAAGCAAGAAGATAAAGGCTTAGAGAAGATGAAGGAACTAACAAACCAGGATTGAAAATTGAACAGTAGATGGTCTAGGATGTTGAATTTCAGTGCTCCTGATTTTGTTTCAGTGTTCTTGCCTTTGTTCCTGTGTATATGCTTTTGAATTTCAGTGTTCTTGCTTTTGTTCTTGCTTTTGTTTATTAGGATGTAAAAACAGTAGAATGTAAATTGGTATTTTTTGAATGAAACTTTGAATTTGCAAAAAGATTGATAATAGATCAAACAACGGGTAGGATCTAAAAGAAAAGAAACGGATCAGAGAGAAAAGGTATGGTAATCTAGAGATATCGGTGAGAATTTTAGAGCAAACGAGTTGCAAAGCGCAAAAATCGGAAGAGAGAGATAATATGATCACATTCGAAAAACTGAAGTTATGAACTTGTTCGCCTTCCCATTAACCTTTTGCTTAGTGCAATTGGAATCCAAGGCCATGAGGTACGTATTCGGCAGTGTGGTCCATCTCTCTGTTAACCTTTTTCTTAGTGCAATACGAATCCAAGGCCATGAGGTACTCCGCAATGAAGTATGGCCGTTAACGTGGATTTCATTAGGAAAGGAGCAAGTACAATTTTATTCTTTAGGTCCACTGCACTAATGGGTACCTTTATTTGCATGGCTTCACATGCCCCTTCCAAAAGATGAAGTTTAGTGGATGAAAAATATTTTTAACATTGTTCTTGACTAGGCATACAGATGGAATCAAAATTTGAATGTGTCATCCTATACGCATGATATAAATTGTTCTCCAAGGTCACTTAGAGATGTGATAATTGAATTGTGGGGCCATGAGGTTTTAATCTTTGCAAGGAACAAACCATAACAATCTAAAAGTCTTTCACAAGCAAAGGCCAAGCACTTTAATTATTGTTGGAGAAAGGACGAAAATCTTCTTCGAGGTGAATTGAAATTTACTAAGTGATCTACAAAAGATCACTACTATACTCTATACGTACCACACAACAGAAATTAACAGAGATAGTGGGGACGTAAAGAGTGGTGAACATAACACTTCAAGGAGGATTTACAATCATTGACTTGCACCAGGTTATACACAAAAAATTAAAGAGCGTGTAAAATTTTGATGAAGCTAACCAAATAATGGTAAGTTGCAATAACGAGATAACTAATTACACCAACCCAAAGAATATTTCTAAGCAGTGGCGAGCCATTAAAATTCCAGACATTGAAAACTAAATTTACCTCAAATATGTTAAAGAAATATCACTTGTTATCATCCCAGACAATATTGTAACTAATGTGCATCACCATGAGAACTGAACAATTCAAAGCACACTTACAGGAAAAAATGTAGATTCAAGCAGAACTTCGATAAATCAGAGTTCTAGGGTAGAAACTCATAAAAAACATCGATAAATCAAAGTTCTAGAGTAGAAACTCGTAAAAGACATTAAAGTCGTATTAAAATCCATATTCAAAAATTAATTGATCCGTAGCACATGGATCTCTTTATATAAATAACTCCCTAAATCCTAAAACTTGTTATCTAAGATAACTTAAGACATTCCTAAAATAAATAAACTCTAAAATAGATATAGATATTCTAGATATTTCTAAGATTTATCTAAATAATAAAAACGAAAATACCATATTTATACTGTAATTAGCTATATACCAATAATATGTAAAAAATACTTGCTCTCTGTATTTTATCCTGCATCATTCTTCCCTCGTTGAGAGAAAATTTGAATGTCATCTTAAAGACACACAAGACAACTACAAAGGAAAAATTTGAATGTCCATTTTTCTACGTCGTATTTTATCGGTATGATGGAACAGAATATCACCAGGTTTCGCAAAGACAATCAATCTATCATCTGCTAATGTATAATCAACGGTCCATCAACAGACCACCCTATGTTAAGAAAACTTAGATTTTACTCCCTCTACTTTTTCTTCACAAAGTTTTTTCGTTTATTTTATTTTGGTATTCCGATTATGATTCTATCTTTTTTTTTTGGGATCAATACAACAAAGAATTATATAAATAGTGAAACAGAGTTACATGGGAGAAGAGAAGAGATATAAAAGAGGGACCAAAGCAACTTACTTCATTCCAGTCGATAAAACCGCCGGAAGAATAAGAGTATTTCTGTAGGTTAAAAGACAAGTTGGTACTAAGAACCTAAACCAACAAGAGAAAATCAAAATAATTATGATTCTATCTTAATGGTATGTAATTAGTGTCACATGATTTTGAACTTTTGCAAAAGCAGATGAAGATTTATAAAGAAGTGAGCGGCTAAAAATCACTAATGCCAAAGTTTGGTAAAACTAACGTGTTGTGTTAGGTTCAATCTTTTGAAGAACAAATGAGAGAATCAAGTGCTTGGAACTAATATAAATAGGCACTTGATATACCATTTTTCATTCAAGCCATAAGTTGATAAAAAAAGAGTAGGTTAATTTACAGAGAAAATAGCTCTTGCTTAACTACTAGGATGAAGCAGAAGCAAGAGCTTGTAAGGAAGCCACCAGGCGGGCAATAAGGAAAGGACTAGACAACTTAAAATTCCTCAATGACAATCAAAATGTCATAAATGGAATGAAAAACAGTCTCCATGATGTTGACTGGATAAGTAAAGCCGGTTTAAGGAAAGTATGGGAGGACAAAAAAGTTTTTGCTAATGTCTCATATTACTATATAAACAGAAGTTGTAAGTTGTAACTATTATACTGATAAATTAGCCAAGTACTTAGTAAAGTTTGATGATGTTGTAATAGACTCAAGTAATATGGATGATCAGAGCAAAGCTAGATGGATAGCTAAGCTCAATGACTCCAGCTATGTAATTTCCTTTGTTTAGTTATATAAAATTGGGAATTTTGATAAAATACCCCCGTTTTTTTATATCCATAAAATTAATGCCCCCGTTTTTTTCAAACTTTCTAAAATGCCCTTACCGTTTGCTTTCACCCCTTGGGCCCGCATAATAGAGTCAACCGTCGTTTACCTAGTCAAAAACTGGGTCAAATTACTTAAATATCCTATTAAACTCAAACGCCCTATTATACTCCAGCTTCTCCACCGTTCCTTCACTCTTCTCCATCTTTATCATTGTTTCCTTCCTTTTCTTATCTCATCTCCTTCACTCGGACAATAACAACGACAACAACTCGTCTTCTCAATTACTCCAACTCAGAAAAGACTCCTTTTTCTAAACGTGAGTTAGGGTTTGCATGATGTTAAGAGTAAAGTTAGGGTTTGATTCTGCTAGTGGATCTTCATCTGTTGGTAATGAATGATTTGGTTTCGGTGATTGTGAAAAAGATTGAAAGGGTTTGGTGAAGTCCAATTCGAGTCTGCTAATGATGAGTTAGGGTTTGACGAATCAATTTTGAAGACTATAACATAACATAAGTGACGGGTTTGCAATGTAAACAACAATAAAGAAGGAATATGGTAAAGGATTCGAGAAATTGTGGAGAAATTAGTCCACAACAACAAGAAGAAACTAAATCATGAAGTAGGTAGTTCACTTTGTATATGAATTGATGCTTCTTCATTTTCTATTGATTCAATTTGGGAATTTCTTGAATTAGGGTTCTGATGTTCTTCATGAGATTTGGTATTTTAATTTGAGTAAAGCAGAAATTAATGGGGTTGTGATGATTGTGTTGATGTTGGATGAAATTGGAGCAATTGATGATGATTTAGGGTTCTTAAAAACACAATTCGGGTGGATTTCAGATTCCAGTGTTGAATTGATGAGGTTTGAGGAGCTAGTCATGGAACTGACAAATTCATCAAGGGCGAGTTCTTCTGAAGCCAACAAGGGGAAGAGACGTAAGTGGTTAAAGTGGGTGGATTTTGGGTGAAATTTGTGAATGGGAAATGAGCAGAAGTTGGGGATCTTATGTTGATATGGGATATACTTGAAGCCATGAAATTCACTCGATTAAGAGGAGGATGCGAAGTCGTTTCAGCTGTGAAGAAGAAGAAAGATAGAGCGAATTTGTTGGTATTTTGGACCAGACAAAGGGAATAATTTGAGCTATTGATGCCGCTTATTCTGTTGGGTGTTTGGGTTAATCAGCAGGTCGAGTTTGTGTGGTGGTTGTAGCCCAAGTTTGCAGGCTGAATTGGTTTCAAAATGATGTATTTGATGGAGTTTCAAGACTGAAACTTAGTTGAATTAATGATGTTGATGATAATGAAAACTGTGTTTGATTAAATGATTATGGGTTGTGAATGAATGTGAAATTGCAGGTTAAAGCGGCTCATACAAGTTTTGTGGTTGTTTGCCTGGTGGATTGTTTTACATGGTTTGAGCTGGATATGTTGATGCCAAAATTTGATGAGATTGAAGGAACTGGAGCTAGAAAACAGGAAAGATGATAATGGTGATGTTGTAGATAAGATGGTGGTTGAGATCCACAGAAGATGTTGAGAGAAGGGTTCGAACCATGGAGTTGATGTTGCTGTTGTTCTGGTGAGTGCAGGTGGCCTGAGATGATATTGCAGGCGGCTGCTTAGATGTATGCTTAGGTTACATGAGGTGGATATACTGTAGAGAGGTATGACATGAGGTAGAGGAGAAATGGGTTGTTGTCGGAAATTGGTTGTGGTGCTAGCTGTTTCATGAAGTTGCAATGTCTAGAAGAGACTGGCAAGGGAAGTAGATGAATACTAGGTTGTGCGGATGTTGTTGTTGCTTCTTGAAGTGTTAGCTGAACTAAATGGGTTTGTGATGCAGTGAGAGTCATAAGATGGCTTTGAATACAAAAAGTTACAGCAAGAGAAGTTAATGGATGAATTGTGTGTTGAGATGGTGTAATTGCATGTAGTATCCAGTGGTGGTGTGTAAATGAGAAGCCGTTGGTGGTAGTCAGGTTATTTTGCAGTACATGGAGTATAAGATGGCTTTGAATACAAGAAGTTACAGCAAGAGAAGTTAATGTTGCAGCTGGATGTTGAGATGAGTTTCGGCAGTTGGTGAGAAAAGACGAAGTTAAAACCATCAACAATGGTAAGAGCCAGGAGTTGCAGGTGAATGAATGTGGTGGACTGGTTTGTATTGTAGAGCATGGTGTTGGTGTTGCTGGCAACAAGAAGAAGTAGAGTTGATTTGGAGCAGCAGAAGGAGCCATTATGGCTGGGACTAGACTCGACTCGACTCAGCGTTTCATATCGGTGATTCAAGAAAATCCAACTCTACTCAGGAGGAAGGGTTTTCTGGACAGTTTGACCCTGCCACCTAAGCGTTAACAGCTGCTAACTGCCGTTAACCGTTTTTTGAATAAAACGGTTAAGGCAAGGGTACTTTAACAAATTTCAGAAAAATGGGGACATTTTTTTTTGGTGTAAAGTGAAAAATAGGGGTACTTTATCAAAAAGCCCTATAAAATTCCCTTTTATCCAAAAAAAAAAAAAAAAAAACACTAGGACTCTTCTTCAGTCAGCCTGTAGATACTATAAACTGGACTGGACAGGTGGCAACCATCGATACCCGAAGCAAGATAACATAAAGTAACGGCGCACACGGCATCACCGGTAAGGATGCGTCAAAGCTAAGCAAAGATAAGAGGATAACCTTTTTCCTATAAAACCGGGCAGAAGATAAAGCAGCAGGGGGGCTTTCGGGTGACGGCAGAAGAAGGGACAGGCTCCTGCTTCTTCTCTTTTTCTCTTCTTGCTATCTACTGCTCACAGGGCTTCAGTAATGGAGATCCTTCAAAGTAACCAACGAACATGAATAAACACCTCAAGCCTATTTACGTAGACACTCCGTTGTCGAACCACGTTAATTTCGTTTCATGATTTCGATCCATATTTGATGTTTACTTCTTCTTTTTTTGAAGCATGATATTTGGTGTTTACTGTTTGTTTTATCATTTCATTATTTGGTTGTGCTATCAATTAATGGTAGTAACACAGCCATGGCGTATCCAGCTCCAATAATTGATGAAGCCATCCCGGTATTTTAGATCATTGTTTCTTTTTCTGTTGATGACTTTGTCGAATTTGTACTTGAACTTGATGATTTGGTGGGATTGAATTTGTACTGTTTTTGGAAGACTAATTGAGATTGTTGTGTTCTTGCTTGAGTTTTTTGTAATGGGTTTCATGGTTTTGGTTAATGATGATGATGAATTGGTTTTCTTCTTTGGTTTAAGAATTTGAATCTCTTGGTAATCTTCTTTAGTGAGTTTCTTCTTCTTTGGTTTTTGAAGCTCTTGTTCTTTTGTAACAGATTTCAATGGTAGTTGACTCCAAGGAAAATCAATGTCTGTGCATTTTTTGTTGTTGTTCATACCTGGTGGACACTTTTACCTCGCTTTACTTCTTATCTAGAGTTCATAATATTTGGAATATCTTTGGGTATAATATGACTGTAAGATAACCAAGTATTTGAGTCTCCTTAGTTTTGTAAAGATTTTGATAAGTTAGCATCTGACTCTAGTCATTGGGTTGCACTTTGTCTGGTCATATCATTGTTGTGGCTTTATGTATTTTTTGGTGATGTCTATCTCAGTTAAAAGGTGAAAGATTTAGTACTAATATACTCATATTTTGTTTTTCTTATCTTAATTGAACAGCTGGTCTTCTCCGAAATACACCTAGGCCACTGAGGACCCTAATTGAGGAATGCTGCCATGATGAGCCTAACCAGCTACCGTGTTTCAGTGAGATAATTTGTCGATTGGTAGAGTTGGGTCGCCTGAGGCTGGCATTGACAAGACAAGTAACGCTCTAGCAGCTGCTTTTGCAGCTGTTGGGGTGGTCAAGACTTTGACCCAATGTTGACTAAACCCCTAAACAGAAAAGTGTGGTTTTCAGAGATAAACATTTATTGCTCGATGAAAATTTAGCATAATTGCGTAGACACAACAAAATCTAGTATCAAAGACTACCGATTTTTGGGGATCGATTGAAGAATTATTATCTTAGGAAAAAATAAAAATATATACCTAGCATTTATCATAAAATATTACTCTACTCAATTACAAGTGTACCCAAATTTATAATTATTTAGATGATAAATATTTAAAATTTTCGTAAGTATAAGTTCACATGGGTGAAAATAAGTCTTGCGGTTGTTGCCTGTAATTTTTAAAATCGTTATAACAGAAAATTATTATGTCTCATGTCGTGCCTTAATGCATGGGTTATTTCTATTAATATTACAGACTATAAACGGTATGACAAATTTACCAATGTACCAATGTTGCAGCGCACATGAATTATTGATGTGTTTAACTGCATGTTTAACCCGTTGCTTCAAAAGAGGAGGTCTAAACAATGCCTGCTCCATTCGATCCTTGTACACGCAACAAATTGATAGAGTACTTAGGGACACATTCTTATGAAAATGAGATAGGATTTGTCAAAATAAAGAGAAGAACATTCAGAAATGCCTGGACTAAATATGACAGACTTGGTTTAAATGGATTAAGTGAAGAATTCACATGATTATACTCGAGAAACTAAAAAAGACTTGTAAACAAGAAACTTGATGAAGCAATAAGACTCTGTTATAATGTGGGGGCAAGCTGACATGAAAATAGAGGAATTGATAACAAGGGAAACATGAAAGGAAAAAGAAACTCACTTAAAGATTGCAATGATATAGGCGTAGCAGAACCAAGAGCTGAAATGGCAACTCAGTGATGAAAAATGCCGATTGAGCAACAGGCATTTGTGTAACACATGTTTCAAACTGACAAAAGCAGAATGAACAGGATGCCCATAACAAGTGGTATTGGCTACAAGAACTCAAAATTGTAGTAAAGGAGTCAAGAAAGAGATTTGCTTTATGTACAATATAATTAAGAACTCTTCTAGCCCGACTGTATGTTAATCACCGATACATAGTATATTTAAAACTGGTAATACGTCCTATATATTCAATAGATTCGACTACTCTTTTTTATTATCGATAATAGATTCGACCACTGCGAATAATGGCTTACAAAGCAAACCAACCCAAAATGGCCAACTATGCTATCTAATAATTATCTCTGTGCTTCAGTAACATGAGCTAAGGAGCTAGCAATTTTGGAGACTAGTTGCAGAAGAATGAACATCTTTTGTTTCATTTGCGGTAGCAACAACAACTTTTTCCTCTTCAACCAATTGGGTCTCTTCTTCTATTCTCGGGCTCGAGGTCCCAGAGTTCATCCTCTGAACCTCATCTCTAGTATAAATGCAGATTTTGCGAACCATACTACAAAATTCCCTGTTTCACAAGAAGAATCATGGAAACATTCAGAACAATAACTAATAAGAGCAAATGGAACCAATTAAATGAAGCATATCTCATCAAAAAACAGGAGTACTTACTGCCACGGATCATCTCCAACAAGCATCATATCACCCTCATTGTCAGTATATACCACTTGCCAATTTTTGTTCGTAGCCATCAACCCACCATTAAAATCAAACATCTGATCTAACTCGGCAATTAGTTCATCGTAGCCATTGAACTTAGTGAGATCCACAGACCTCCCAAGAGCAATTCCCTGCATCTGAACCTACAAAAACCAAAAAAAATATAATGCTTTAGCTCTTCTATGGAGCTAGACTACATAGCTCATTATTACGAACATGTACAAGAGGAAAACCTTAGTGCAGCTCCTTGTTGTACCACCCTTATGGTTGCTCGGCACATTTTTAGGCTGCTGACAGGTTCGAGGAAGTTTTTCCTGCTGATCAGACTGTTGGTCAGGATGTGAAGCTTGTAAGTGCAACAATAGAGGGTGCATATGACCTCCTGCCTCGTTCATCTTATCTGAACTCAATTTTGGTGCCTCCAGTCCAACAGGACTGCTGAATAGTGAAATACCAAAAAGTTTGTAGTCGCTGTCGCCTTTGGCTCTAACAGACTCATATTGCTCGAGTACAGCAACCTTAGGTGTTACCTCTGTTGAATGTGGTGGATCCTCTGAGTCAGACTGTGGCAGTAAAGACATCAACCAGTTTCCTGGTTGTTGCTCAACTCTGGGACTTCGCATCTCGGGAAACCAACTCAAGCCTGTATATCTGGCACTCCCTGTCTGAGATTGTAGATTGCCATCTTGTGTAAGCACTTTCCTGCCGGATTCCATCACGTCTAGTGAAGAGCTCATTGGCTGTGAGCTGGGGAGCAAGTTAAACTGCCCTTCCTTGTCTTGAAAATGCTTCTTCAAAGGGTTAGCATTGCCCAGATTTCGGTCTACAAAACGAGGATGAAACCCATGATGAGAATCTTTGCTGCCAAGGAAACCAGACAAGAGATCCGTATATGGTGATTCATATTTCATTTGAGGTGATGAGATGTCTAACTGTATTCTTCTCTGAATTGTCTTCCCATCATCTGAAAGAAGATCACACACACACAGACACACACAAGAGGCTTAGCAATTAGCATCAATATCTGACTCCAGAAGTTCACCAAAAGTGCCACTCAAGGTTGAAAATATCCCAGACCTCGTAAGACCCTTGACAACCCATTTATCAGTGAAAGGTCTAGGGACTTCGGACAAACCCTAATGAACATGGATTCAGAGTGATTTACTCCCTCAAATGCTATTAGAGAATGAATGCACAATTAAGAGATGTTCTGCTGATCATTACCTTCTCTTGTTAGAACAGAGGAGTCGGGAGATGAGGGCACCATGTTTGTGCGCGGTCTCTTTGACCTGGGTACTGGAAGGGGATTCAATGCAGGGGGAGACAAGGCAGGTTCAACTTTCCATGGAGACACTCGTTCAGGACGAGGAACGGAAGAAGTTTCATCCCAGCGAACCTAAAAAATGAAACAGAACAAGTATCTTCAGTGCTAAAGTCTTTGTTACAATCAGAACAATAAGCCAAAAGACCAAAAGAATATTTAAATACTACCTTGAGGCATCTCCATTTTGATCCATTCCACCTGTTTGGATCAGCATCACCAGTTCCAACTATAGTGCCTGTAAACCTGTTGTGAATGAAAAATATATAAGCATTAGAAATACGGAAGATTGGTAGAAGTATGCTGTCATGCTGAAGATAAGTATATAGACAACAAAATATACCTTTGCTCTGGAGCTTCTTCTCCTTCGAATCTCATTTTGAACCTCATTCCAATCGAGTGGCTGTTCTTCACGGACTCCATATATTGACCATATGGAACAATAAACTCTTCGGGGCTTGTCCTGTAATAGAGATTGGAGGAATATCTTATATTAAGTATGTAAACACGAAAAGAAATGTAGAATGTACTTATTTCTTATTTCCCTAACTCAAATATAATTTAGGATAAATGTGTTATCCAAACTACAAACCTAGGTTTGTAATAGACAGTGAACATGGTTCCTGTCGAGACAGCATGCCATGCAGTTGCAAGAACACCAAGGTGCATGCTGTGGCTAGATATGACCGAAGACGAAATGTTACTCTGTTGTCGCATTGCACGGCGTACGCCAACACGAAGTTCCCCATTTTCACCTCTGGAAACACAACATTAGCTCTGTATCATATAGAGAAAACAAAGATGGTTTGAAGATAGGAAATTGAGGTCATCAACAAGATAAGATACCTTAGAAATATAAATGCATCCCCAGCAACAAGCCTTTTGGAGCTAACAAAGACACTCCAGCCACTTTGGAGTAGATGCCTTCTAGGTTGACCTGGCCATTTCATGATGATGATTAACAATGGAAAAGGAACCATGTTGAAAAGTAGAGACACCAGTTTCATCAATGCAAAATGCAATAATACACGGACCAAAATATCAGCTGTCAATAATCTTAAGATCAAATATATCCAACTGTATTGAAACCTAGCACAAACATAAATCCACTAATGGCTAATGGAATTCTGCAGCATTTATATATAGCTGATTCTGGCCATACAAACGAGTAGAGACTTTTTACCCCTAAAGATGTGGCGAAACCTCCATTCATTTCCATGCAAATCCTTAGCAATCAATTCTTGAGTAGGAGGTTGCCGGCTCATATCCTTTAAAAAATCGCAAAAAAAAAAATCAAAGGCCTCTCAAACAACAAATACTCATAAGAAGCAGCAACACAGTCACTATACTATCCTTACCAGTAGAGGTAGACATTCATCTGCATGCCGTCTCAAAACAGAAAACCCCCCATGTGTGCTTGTATCAGAAGCAGTCAAAGTCTTACAAAATGAATGCACAAGAGGGCGAGGAGAGGATTGCGGAACAGTTTCCTTCTCCATCAAATTTTCATCTTGCTGGTAGTGAAGAGAAACACATGACATAAAATTATTTTCCTAATTCAGAACAATCTTTCAACCAAAACCTAATTACAAAAGAGAGAATACTTACATTTCCCTCTGGCAACAAAGTCACTTGTGCAAATACCTCATCAGTATCTGCCTCAGCCTAAAGACACACCAAAGTCAAAAACTGAAAATCATCAGCACCAAGAAAGAAAACCCCCTAAAACCCTAAGTTCATATCATGAATTGAGATTTTACCTTCAGTTGTACATTGATTACGCGACAAAGGATCTTCGTTGGAAGATCATAAACCGGCATCTGCTGATCAGCTACTTGATTCGTCGACGCTTCAACCTAAATTTCATAATAAATCAGATCTTCCACTAATTTCTTATCAACAAATTACAAATCAAAGGAATTTTGAAGAAAAATTTAGCTAAGAATTTCGAAGTACAAAGTAATAACCTGTTCAATATGACCTTGAGGAAAATAGAAAACTAGGTCACCTTCACGAGGAACAGTAACTAACGGACCGGCACAAGCATGCCATAGCTCTGAGTACAGTGCATCTTCATCACAATCTGTAAAAAAAGAAAAAAAAAAAAAAACCATTAAAAAAAAATCAGTAAATCCTGAGAAATTTGAGAACAATACTAACCTAACTTTCTTTTACAAACATTTGTTGGAGGTTCTATAAGACTAGCACTGCCATTTCTAATAATTCCACCAACAACAACAACATCCTTAGGTTCAGTAGTACAATTTGCTGAAGAAAAACTCTCAACTCCAATATTATTATAATTTCCTTTACTAGAAACTTCAGGTGATGCCATTTTATGGTTTAACACAGATCTTCTTGTTCTCTTCTCATAATCAAACTGTTGAAAAATAATTGATGTTGATGAGATGAAATTTGTTTCTTCTTCTTAAGTGAACTATAATGATGGTGATGACAGTAATAAGTAATTGTGTGTTGTTGATTTAACAATTTTGATTTCTTCCTCCTCTCATCACTTGAGTTTCTCTTTCTCTGTAACTTTAGTTTCTCTTTCTCTTTATTTTCTTTTCTTCCTCCAAGTTGTGTGTGAGTGTCTGGTACAGGCAGGCTACTGCTGCTGGTGTCATAAAAACTGAGTACTACAAACTCTCTCTACAGTTATTATCATCTCCACAGTCCACACTGTTGAGAGTGTGTTTGTGGCCCATTCATGAATGTGTCCATGTATCCATGTAGTTTTTTACCCCCATAGTCATTCAAATTGCGGTCAAACTTCTGGCGGGCAGTTTTATTTTCCATTTCGTCTCAAGTCTGGACCCTGTGTAAATGCACATTTTATCCTGAACCACGTTTGGAGGATATTTCTAAAAATTTATGCCCGAAATGACGAAATAGAGATATTATGAAGTAATTTTCGTAGCACCTTATTAAAATATTTTTTGTTACGAAGTGCGCGGCGCAGGATGTGATCATACCAATGAACTCCAAAATGTTGAAGAAGCAGAATATAGGGGACTTCTTTCATGCTTTGAAGTCTGGGAAAGAGTTAGAGATACAATGGAGTACATGTTTTAAGATGGATGCATAACCGTCGATTAATGTGATTGATGGAGATATTTAGAAAGCTATGTCGGGAAATCATACTTTGATACAAGATATAAAAGCTATGCTAGTCACACATCCCCATGGATCTAGAAGAGTATCGATAAGAAAAATAAATAAGGCAACTGATAAAGTGGTTAAACATGCTAGGATTTACGGTTCTTAATAATAAATTTCCTTTGATATGCAAGAGTATCGATAAGAAAAATAAACAAGGCAAGTGATAAATTAGTTAAACATGCTAGGATTTACGGTTCTTAACAATAAATCTCCTTTTCGAGTTCTCCAAATTTTATTGCTAATGCAATATTGGAGAATATAGACAATGTTGGTTCTGTTAGTGTTTAATTAATAAAATCCTCTGCTTTTCAATAAAATAATATTGGAAGCCCATTATTAAATTTTTTTTGTTATGGCCATATTGTTCTTGAAGTCGGCATGGATAGAATTGAGTCGAAAATGTTGATTGTTGGTATTTTCACACAAGAAATTTAGTAAAATTGTTGGCATGGCATTCATTGATAAATAAATCCGGACTACAAATATGAAAATATAAATTGATAGACAATGCAACTGAGTAAGTATGGTATCCAAAAAATATAATACCACAATCGACATAGTATTCAACTAGAATATAATATCTACGGCAATAATGGACATGGCATTTATCATCCCATCACTGTCAATTGTTATTCTCTAACTGAAATCCCTATTCTACTTTTAATTTTAACCTATAAAATAGAGTTTAAATCAAACGGAGCACTAAAAAAACGGATAGGAATCACCTATCTACTCATCGGTGTAAAATATGATAAAGAAAATAAATCTTGGTTTACCGATTTTAGATTTGAAAAAATACCGCCAAAAAAGAGGGGATGAGGTGAGTGAAAATAATAATGATAGATTTTAGGTTTTGTTTTGAACATTTAACTAAGAGAAAAAAGATAAAATATTTAATTAAGAGAAAAAGATAAACGGTAATTTAGTATCTTCACAACTCAAAACCTTCCCTTATGACAAAACTCAACTCTATTTAACCATGAGCAGCCGCCAATATGTGGGGTACCCCAAATATGGGTTTTGTACTATAATCAGTCACTTTTATTTATTTTTTATTTTGACAATTCAACTGTAAATGAAAATTCAAGGTTACAATAAATTTAAGACTGAAAATAAGAGAATACGAAGGAACATATCGTACAACTACAAAATTGGGAAATCCGACAAGGAACAACGAAGGATTAACGGAATATAACAGATACAAATATGAAAAAAATCGGGCAGATCAGAGAAGTAATGTTTTTTCTCATATTTAAATTCCAACCATTTTGTTTGTTTTTTCAACTTTATAAATATGTGATGTGGAGTAGGAGTGATTTACTCAAATCTCTTATAGTTATTAATCAAGATTTCGTCGTTAAAATCTACCTTAATGAAGATTCCAATGAAGATCTCGTCGCCAGATAATTCAAAAATGAAGATCTGTCATCAAAGGCAAAAAATCTAACATCACTAGAGATCTAAAAACCTAACCAAGTAACCAAAAAAAAAAGCATTAGAACCAAGATAAACCTCTTGAAAATAAGAGATAAAACCACCAAAAAAATTGACAAATCTCGCCAAACGGTGAGAGAAAAACATGAAAAACCTAATTTAAAACAAGGAATAAGATAAAAACAAGTAAATACAATGAAATTCCGCTTATATCCGGCCCAAAAGGACCAAATCTGAGCAACATAGGTTGGCGGCAAAATTTTCATTTTTGCTCTTGTATAAGGAGCAAGAGAGCGGAGAAGGTGACTTCACATTATTTTATCCTTATAGCTTAAAAGTCTATAAAACGCGTGCATAATAACTCAACGAACATGTACTTACAAGCTATCAGATTTCACATACTTTTACTGATGGGGGTTTGTTCGTGATAACAAATTTAGCAGCTTGAAATAGCAAATTTGTTGTGCACTCATGTGAATGACTGCACTTGTTAGAAATTACGATGAAATAAAGAAAAATACCTGTGTAGATAAAATACCAAATATTTGGAATAAAGTTGTAAAAATAAAATACCAAATATTTGGAATAAAGTGGTAAAAATATAATGGTAATGAAAATTAACAATTTTGGATATATTAATCCAATCTAAAGTGAAACTAACAATTAAGTATTTGGTGAGGTTTATTTAGTAACTCTACATTGACTAGGATATTATCATGCAATGTACCGTGTTAAGATCCAGTGAAAGATAAGAATGATTATCAAGTAATATATGAGGATTAAAACGTTAAACACGTAAAATGTGATAACTAAACACAATTATCAATTTTAATGATCCAAGGACTATGATTTTATAAGCCCCTTGCCGACTGGCACAGAAAATGCAGCAACATTATTGTTAGAGCAATGCAGTTGAACTCACAAATTTTTCTATCTCAAGTTTGTTGTTAATATTAGATGATCAAAACTATACATTGATTTCTAGTTAATTAAGTCAAATCGCGAACCAGGTTAGAATTTGATAGTCGAGTATCAGACATCGCCCTCAAAGACTGAAGATCGATGAAGACATTTGAATAACTTATGTATCATGTATGTGAAGACTAAACCGTTCTATTTTACTCGTTATCTCATCATTATATTCGTTGAGACGATGTGGTATGACTTCTAGTAGATTTACAAAAAAGAAGTTTCGAGTCAAGCTTGTCTTGTTAAAAATCTCGAAATATGATTTTAGCAAAGATGTTCAACGATCCTTAACGATATTAGTTATGAACAATTTATTGTGTGAATTAATTTATGGATCAAATGAAAATTGCTCATACATCACGTGGGAATGTTTCAAACATCAAAAAAAAAGAGAAATTCAGAACTACTGATATTTTTACTCATGGTAGGTTAGCGAACCAGTTCGAAAACCATAGATATCTGAGTTTCATAAATACAAGAAGGTTGGCGAACTAGTTCGCAAACCATGAGTTCAGTTGGAACAATTAACAAACCTGGTTCACGAACCGTTGAGAACTGAATTCTTAAAGTTGGTATTATAGGCTAGCAGCTGGCAAACCCGGTTCATGATGAGTGCTAAAAAGTGCATATTTCTATATATTTTTCTTGGCATTTAACTCATCTTTTGTGCATTAATTCTACATTTTATCCCATATTCTGTATTTTCTTTGTTTTCAAGAATAAATATTTTTATTAATTAATTTTGCATTTTTAGGTTGTAAATAAAGTTTGGATGAATTGCGGAGCGAAAAGAGAAGAAAAGTAATGAAAAGTCGGGAGGAATTACACAAGGAAGCCGCGAAGAATGTCGTGCACAAGACCAAAAGGCTAGAAGTGGGCTTGAAGAGGAAGAATTGTTCTTAAAGAAGATATGGGCTTGGCATACCCAAGGCCCAAAACCCTTACTCAAACACATTTCCACTATCCATGCCCGTCTCGGATTTCAGCCGTCAGATCGAAGCATTTCAGCATCCTACGGTCGCTCCATCATCGCACATCAAACTCCGAAGACCCCGCTTTACATCGCAACTCCCATCTCCATCTTGGGTCGTCCGTTTTGCTACATCCCTTCATCCGACGGTCGCTCCACGCTTACCTCCGTATCGCCGTTGGATCCACCTACCATCTTCCCATCCATCGCTCCTTGTCACAGATCATCAAACCTCGCTGAACCCGCCTAACACCCAAGTATCGAACACCTATACCCATCGCCAAACACACCCTTCTCCCAAAACCATCGAATCCATCTTCTTCCCCTCTCCGTCTGCAGAACTCGTACGCCATCACCACCACCTGCTCCTTCTGCCACCACCACATCCACCACCAAAGCCATCATGGCTCCTACCAACTAAACCCATCCCCTATATCACGTCCTATATCCCTCTCAGCGACTAATTTCACCCATTTTCACACCTCTAATCCCTAGCTGTGGAGTTGGTGAAATAAGTTGATGAGATGGATGTAATTGAAGCATGGGAAGGAGCAAAAGACGTTGAGGAAGCATGGGTCGAGACTATTGGGAAGAAATCAGAGCTGTTAGGTGAGTAATTTCGATTCCTATTTCTCAACAGGAAACCCTAATTTTACAAATTGGGGATTCTTAGGAATTGATGATTACAACTAGAAATAGAGGCATGGGTGAGTGTTATTGAGTAGATTCAGTGACATTAGGTAGGATTATTTTGATTTAATTTTGATTTTCACCAAACCCTAATTTTGTAATTTGGGGGAAAACCCAAATTGGGTCTGTGGGTATAAATAGAAGGGACTGTTGTGTTGTGTAGGGTATGCCTGGATTAGCCAGAGCACCACCTTAGAGGCCTGGACTAGCCAGTGCTCTCTACTGTTACCTCTTGTTTAATTTCAAATTCAGTAATTTCAATTGTATTTGTTCACCATGTCTAGTATGTTTGAATTATCTTGTATGATGAATGTTAATGTTGTTTATATGTTGAGCATGAGCTAAATTGTTGCAGCTGAGGTTTAGATGAAACCTCAGTGCACTGTCTGATAGTGGAATGCTAGGTTAGAGCCTTAGTGCATTGTTTTGATTGAGTAATGGGAGAAATTAGTGCTCATAGCAAGCTAATTCTCTTTCCATTCCATTTGTATGCTTAGGATCATAAGTTGACCTTAGCTGTCACTTAGTTCCATTAGGAATTCAACCTAGAATTACATTGTCTGGATAGGTCACAAGGGTGGATTCAAGGCCTTAGCTTAACCCACAATTTGTTTTCACAGTCACTTGTAACTCTGAATCTGTTTTTCTTATTGCTTAGTTAAATTTTCCTTGCTGCTTTGTTTAGTTTTTGTGCAATTTACAGCTTGCTGTGCACTGAAATCAGTGCACTGTCCTCCCTGCCCTTGGCTAACAGCCTTGGTTTATTTGGCTTTGTTTCCTGTTAACTGCCACTGTTTTAGCTTAGGAAATCTTCAAACATACACCCAAGTCCCTGTGGAATGACCCGTATTTGCACACACATACTACAATCGACACCGTGCACTTGCGGTATAACCGCAGGCCCTGCCATCTTTATCTTTGCTCTTCATTTTATACACCAATCCGGGCCTGCCAAGTTTTTGGCGCCGCTGCCGGGGATTGGTGCTGTGTTTTTCTTGTAGTTTTATTAGCTATTTTTGCATTTCACTGCATAGCATTTGCATCTGCATCTGCTTCACTTCATTTGCTGTTGGACCTGCTGTTCTGAACCTGTTTTTCCTCTGCTGGGACGCCACCAAGGAAAAGAACCAAAGCCCAACTGGGTTTTTGCAACAATATCAGAGCAGCTGGGCTGTGCTTAAAAGGTAACCCATTTAAGAGAACCCGAATTGTGGGCTTCCAATTTTTAATTGTGGGCTTGTAATATTAAAGCCAATTTTTGGGCTTTTTATTTTCTGTTGGGTTTGTAATTAATTTTGGTGGGCTTGTTTGTTTAATTTGTGGGCTTGTTTAAATTCTTTCATTGGACTGGTATTTTGGACTCTGGGTTTAAACCCAGCTGAGCTTGTAACCGATTGTGGGCTTGTTTCCACTCAAGAGTGGACCTCGAAACCAAAGTTTTAAAACAAACGTCGGGCCTTAACCAACTGGGCCAAATTAAACTTTCAAAATTAAAACTTAGTGTTTCGTGGGCCGCAGCCTTCCTCCCATTCCATTAGAGGACCAACAGTGGGCTTGCTCCCAATTTCAAAAACCAAAAATTTCTCCCATAAAAACCAAAGTTTTCCAAATGTTTCCCTAAAAACCAAAATTTTTCTTTTTCCCATCAAAACCAAATGTCTCCCGACAAAACCAAATTTTTCCCAAAAAGTCCAATCCCATTAAAAACCAAATTTTCTTGTAGATAATGTGTTAGTTCAATTTCCTTTTGTATATATTTTGTGCTCATCCATTGTGACTCCTAATATGATGGATTTTTGCCTTGAATAATGGAGCTTTCGCCGTACAATCGGGTATTCTCTCTCCTTTTACTCTACTCATCATGTTCCTCTTCATATATTGTTTTATAATTCTTTCCATATTTTGAAACATTGAGGACAATGTTTAGTTTAGGTTTGGGGGTGAAAAGTAGATACCATGATAATATGCTATAATTGAAAACGAACTCCTTCTTCTTTTAAAAAAATCGAAAAAAATTCAAAAAAATTAAAAAAATGAAAAATCATAAAAATGGAGCTCATTTACCTTGAAATGTTGACTCTTGTGCAAATATGTAATTATTAGGAGTCTTAGTCTAGATATTTAGGCACCCTGATTCTAGCACAATTCACATAGTGATAAGAAATTTGCACGCGCACGATCTACCAATACATGTATGGCCTCGATCTTCAAGGTGTTTGATAGGAAGTCACGATTGCCAATCACTTTAGAATACTGAAAGAAACTTGACTAGCTTGTTCTTTGGTTGGTTGGGATAGAAGGTGGAGGTTACATTAAGAAAGACAACCATCGAATTTAACTGGGTGCATCAAAAAGGGCTACCTCTTGCAAAGTGTCATGTAATTTTGTGTTTCCTTTTGTCTTTGTATCAAAAGTGTTTCATTTTCTAAAAAAAAAAAAAAAAAAAAAAAAAAAAAAAAAAATCAAGTATTTATCAATTCCATCATCTCTTGTTCCAAAAATAAAAGAGAATAGTCAATGTAAATAAGAGTCATGTAAATAGTCATTTTGTTGTTTTATTGTAATAAGCAAGGAGGGTGTATGCCATTGATGTACAACGCGAGTAATTGTGAAATACCTCCAACTCATTCACAATTCTCGTAAAGTCCGGACAGCTAGCTAGATTTCGACTTCAGTTCTTAGCCTGAGAAACTATCTCTTGGTGATTAGTAGTCATAACTTCAGATCTTTCTTTACACATGTGTAGATACACTTTACACTCTTATCACATGTCTTTTTTTGTTATCAGTGCTAGGATTGTGCCTTCGATAGCTAGATTGACATCTCCATTTTGCTGTGAGCTAAACTGACTTGCACATGTCACATTTGATGGAATCTGAGCTTATATTTTGACCTAGAACTTTGTAGGTACGTTCTAAGCAAACCTTCACGAGACTTCAACTCGTCCACTAGGGACACTTAGTGGTTTAAAAGGCTTAGTGCATACGCTAAATGCATTCGAGAGACCAGCGACAGTGGTATAGTTAGGATTTCCTTAGTTTTGTTTTACTTGAGGACAAGTAAAATTCAGGTTTGGGGGTATTTGATGAGTGCTAAAAAGTGCATATTTCTATATATTTTTGTTGGCATTTAACTCATCTTTTGTGCATTAATTCTACATTTTATCCCATATTCTGCATTTTCATTGTTTTCAAGAATAAATATTTTTATTAATTAATTTTGTATTTTTAGGTAATAAATAAAGTTTGGATGACTTGAGCAGAAAAGTGGTGAAAAGCCGGGAAGAATTACGCAAGGAAACCGCGAAGAATATTGTGTGCAAGACCAAAGGCTAGAAAGTGGGCTTAATAAGGAAGAGATTTGTTCTTAAAGAAGAAGTGGGCTCAACATATCCCAAGCCCAAACTTATTTCCCAAAACTAAACCCATTTTCCAAGCCCAGAACTCCAAAACCCAAACCCATTCTTTTGTAGCCGTCAGATTGGATCCATCTCATCATCCAATGGTCGCTTCATCATCGTGCATCGAAGTCTGAAGCTCCTGCTAAACACTACAGCACCTAACTCCATCTGGAGCCGTCAGCTTAGTTGTATCTCGCAATCCAACGGTCTCTCCAAGCTTCATCCCATCGCGCCGTTCATTTAAATCCAAATCTGGTCATCCGATGATTTCCCTCTCGCTGTGAATCAAACTCGCTACACTTGCCTCACACCCTAGAACGAAGCACCTTTACCCAACCAAACACTTCCTACATCCCAAAACACTCGAGTCTTCTCCTCCCTCTCCGCCTGCTCTCACTGCCACCACCACCATACCCTGCCGCACCACCACCCTGTCATCGCCACTTCCTCCACTGTCACCAAACACCACCTACACGCCGTAGCTACCTCCCCTACCTCTATAGCCATCTAACTCATTGATTTTTCACCACTGAAACCCTAGGTGATAAATCAATAAATTAGGTGAGGCTATAAGACGCAACTAAAGACATGGAGAGGAGCAGAGAAGAGAGAATAGGCATGGGTCGACATCAATTCAGGGATTAGGTGAGTGGACTTTTCAATTCAAAAATTAGGGTTTGCAAGTTAGGGTTTTGAAATTTGGGGATATTTTGTAAAACTATAAAAGGCAACTGATGTGTAGAGAGAAGGGGATGCCTGGGTTAGCCAGTGTGTCACCCTAGAGCACTGGAATAGCCAGTGTCTCAAGGGATAGTGTTTAATTTTCAACTATTTTTATGTTTATTCCATTACTCTTATTCAGTTTCAATTCAGTTGCTGTTTTTGTGTTTCAATTCAGTTCATGTTTTTGTTTTATGTCTTCTGTGTTTGTTTATGTTCAGTTCAATGCTCTGTTTAGTAATTGTTTTGTTGTTGTTGCTGTTATGTGAGCTCTCATGTGTATTTGTATAGCTAGGCTGAGATGATGCCTTAAGTCACTGTTAGAGGTGGAATGTTAGGTTATAATTCTTGTAAATTGAGCTAATTGAGAAATGGAGGAATTTAGTGCTCATTAGCAAGCTTCTTCTCCTTCCATTCCATTTATGTATGCCCTGGAACATAGGCAGGCTTGAACCTTCACCTAGCTCCATTAGGGACAGGGATTTAACATAGAATTACACCATCTGGCTAGGTCACAAGGTGGATTCATAACCTAGTTGTGATGTTTACTGTTTTGTGTGAATGTTAGGCTAAAGCCTTTGAAGCATTGGATTGATTGAGCAGTGGGGAGAAACTAGTGCTCACTAGTGACTATGAGCAAACTGGTTCTCTTCCCACTCTAGTTGTATGCCTAGGCTCCCAACTTTGCCTTTCATTTTTTGTATCTTGTTCTTTCTTCACTCTTGGCCTTTCATAACTGTTTTGTTACTTCTTCACACCCCTGCCCTTGGCTTAGGCCTTGGTTCCATTGTTCTTTGTTTAGTTTCATTGTTATGTCACCTTCTCATAATACTTTGTGCTGTTTGATTTTGCCATTGTAAATTTGCATCCTTTTGCCACTGATGTTTGCTTCTTTCCCATGATCATTGTTAGTTTGTTGCACTGCCATTGTTAATCTCTTAGTTATTGTTCCCTATTCTTCCCTGTTCCTCATCTTTGTCTGTGTTCTATTTTATTCTCTTTCTTTTGCTATCTTTTGCTCTTCTAGTTTCTCTGTTTTGCTCCCCATTTGTCCATTGAAGCTCACTGTGGCCTAAGTGCATTGATCATTAAGAGCCCAGTCCAATTCACTGTGGACTCATTCAAAAGCCAAACTGATAGCTCTATTAAGCCCAGCTCACAGTTCACTTTCCAAGCTAAGGCCTGTCACTGTCAAGCACAGATCCTCATACAAGCCAACTGAGCCCAAAGCTCACTTCAACATTGAGCCCAAGTTCAGTTCATTGAAACCAAAGGCTAAAAGCCCAGGTTTGATCCCAAGGCCCAGTGCAATTCAAAAGACCAAAAGCCCATAAATTCACAGTCAATCCAAAAACCCACTAAGCCCAAAGCACAATTAGAAGCCCAATAGCAACTAGAACCCAAAATAGCTAAACACTACAAAACACCCCCAGTCTTTGTGGATCGACCCGTACTTGCACGAGCTACAACTGACGACCGTGCACTTGCGGTATTACTGTAGGCCCGCGTTTTCATTACGCTTAATTTTTACGCATCTCCGGGCCCACCAGTTCACACACCATGGTCAACTGAGTTTAGCATCCTTGTAAGGTTGGCAAACCGCTGTACAAACCGTACAAGCAAATTTTAGCAGATGCTAAAAGATTTATTTTTTACATATGTTTAGCATTGAAAGAAATGTCTCGAACACATCTAAAACCTCATTGATCACTCAAACACTTATGTGTTTGAACATAAATGAACATAAATTGTTTTTAGTTATTTGGCATACTTGTCAAACCGAACAGTCATTATACATGGTTCCATATAACAAGCCCATAGTGTATATTCTTCTTTTGTATTTTCAATACCTACAAGTGTTCGCTTGATTCCCAAGTTATGTTATCTTGAATTCTAAGCAACCACTGGTTTTTGAAAACTATAAATAAAGAGGCTCTGTCAACTGGGAAATTAAATATCTGACACTTTGTGTCCTAGGTTATTCTAGAGTCGTCTTCTATAGACTTAGGTTTCCTATGAGAAACATAATTGGGTCTACGACTAAAATATTTCCTTTGAGGATTCGTGAAATCAGTTCCTACTATCTTTACCTTGATAGTTCGTGTATCATGATCTTGCTTTTCTGTTATCGAGGTTTTCATAATCTCTTTCAGGAAAGATAGATAGTAATCACAAAGCTCTCTTAATCTCAGACTTTGTGATTCCTCAAGATAGAGATCTGAAAACTGATATTAATTGATCTTTTGAAGATTGCTTTTATGAGGTGGTTAGGGATCTGTGTTGCTCTTCGGGAGTCGTGAGTTATAGATTTATGAGGTTTGTTCGCTTTGCTTATTGGAAATAGATTATCTCACCTTGATCTTTGATATAAACGGAAATTAAATAAGCTTATCTGTTAGATGAAGATTGGTATCAAAAGTCTTCACTTCGGCTGAAGCAACTCTTAGGTTGTAAAGAAGTCACCTAAGGAAACCAATTGCGTAGAGCCTTGAGAGGTTCAAGATACATAGTGAGCGCAACTGTAACTGAATCACTTAAAGGGTGGATTCGATCTCAACTACATTATAGTTCGAAGTCTGATAGTATGCTAGTGTCTGTAGTGGCTTAATACAGTTTGATTTTCAAATTTGGACGAGTCCCGGGGCTTTTCTGTAGCTATGGTTTCCTCGTTAACAAAATTTTTGTGTGTGTGCTTTTACTTCTCCGCATCTTTTGAGTACTGTACAAGTTCATGCCCCTATCAAAAACGACAAAGTTGGTGGTGTACTTGGTACCCTTGCATTTTCAACTATTCCCACAATGATGCAACATTAAGCAAAGGAAAGTAATGTCATCGGCATACGTGAAATTGACAGCGCAATGTTGCATGTCTAAAAAATCACAGTTGGCCATGCTCAGGAAAAGGATTAAGAGCATTAAACAGGTCATGCAATGATATATGTGCTAGTCCAAGGCGTGACCAATGCCTGAACAGTTCAAGAAGGGTAATGGCATATCCCAAATATACAGTTGTAATCAATTTTAGATAAGTAAAGTACATGACATTTGGAGCAAGTCGTCCAACATTTTGGTACGGTTACTGGCGTGGATTTACTCCATCTTAAATGTCCTAAAAAGCATGGATCATGGTCTAGTCAGCTTTGATACATGATGTTTGTACCCAAAATTACTTTTAGGCACTAAACACAATATTTGATGATTATTGAAAATTAGGGTTAGGAATGAGACAAAGATTTAACGTGGTTCGGCAAGTGTTTCCTACATCCACAGAGGAATCCTGTATGAGAGATATTATATTGATATGAGGTTTAAAAAAATAGTGGTTAGCTAACCTAGGATTCCATATCTTTTTAGGGTTTAGGATACCTGTATTAATATAATTATATAACCCTAATCTGATATAAACTTGATATGCAAGCAACTTGGGCAAAAAGATTTCTGGAATCTTCTTTGAACAGGCTAGACAGGCCGGCCTGATTACGGGCTTTTTGTGTATTTTATACACGGTACAAACACATGGAAAAACTAGCACGACTTCAAAGTGGGGGTTATACGCAGTTGAAGGCTTTAGGTTTATGGCTGGATAAAGCGGCGAGTTGGGACAACTATAAAGCATTTTATAACTACATGATAAATACCCTAACCATCAACAAGGGTAGTCTAATTGTCTAGATTTAGAAAAGGAAAGGAAATTGAAATGCACCTTTAGGTGGTTGTACAAAATTAGTGCATATGCACGATTTTTGGTCATTGACCACCGTATAAATAGTGCAGAAGACATTATAAATCAGTAGGATAGGTATATCATTACGAATTGTTACTATTTATATGTACACCTAAAAATACCACTCCTTCCTTTTTTTCCTAAGAGTTGTGTAAACTTAAAATAGGTCATCTTTAGGCTGAGTCTAGTGGAGAAATTGTGCATTATGATGGCGACCCAAAACCGTGGTCTAAAACCAAAAAAGAAGAAGTTATTATTCTCTCTGTTCAAAAATAGGGGATATGGGCGGGGATCTAGAAATGGGGGAGAATTGAAACCTCGTGAGAAAACCTTTTTCTTCATTTTTATAATAAACAGAATCTAAAAATGTACCCACTTCGCATAATTAAAAATACTAAAAATTATAATATAAATATTTAATAGATATATAGTAGAACATTTTAAAAGGAATATAACATATTTTGGGCGATTATCCAATTATCCATTTCCTCCTCCACTAAACTCAGCCTTCGCAGGCGGAGGTAGTACAAAATTCTGTGTGAACATTTTGATGTTAATCAACGAGTCATTAGTGTGGCGAACTTCTAATGACATATGTCAAAAAAATAAAAAAATAAATATATATATAGTATTTGCCGGTAATGACCCGTATAATCGTAACCCGCGAATTAAAGGTGTGAGAGATTCCCTGCATCTGTGTCCACATATGACTTCCGATCGATTAACACAAAATTGGTTAAAAAGACCAAAATCAATAATTCCTGGGTGAAAAAGACATTTAGATTTTGATACTGTTTAAATGGACAAAAATGTAAAAATAGCCATGATGTAAATAGTTTCATCATACCTATTTTTAAATACTTTTTCTTATTTTTAATTTACATTAGGATGCATCCAGTTTCATCCTTACTATTTTTTAAATTTAAGTCAGGATGAATCCAGTTTCATCCTTGCTATTTTTTTGGTGTCCATTTCACTGATAATAATTTTTACTCGTTCATTTGAACCATGTTTTAAAAATATTTGGACAAATCACCCATTTTCCGATCGATTAACACTGGGAATGAAAGCCATGTTGTGGGGGCGGCGGAATTAAGAAAGCTGAGGAAGGGTAGACAAGAGTCAAGACTCGGGAAGTGAATAAAATTTGAATGCATACGGATAGTATAGTCGAATAAAAGAGGAGGATGGTAAAAATAAAGTGGGGTGGTGTCGGGGTTGGAGGTCAGTGAGAGTCAGTGTAGTGAATAGGGAAATGACTTTGTGTTGTCGGGCTAATAAGAAGCACAGATGCTGAATGAGTTTGGTTGGAGTGACTGAGTACTTGCACTTCCTGGCGCGGAATACGGTCCCAAAATTAATGGCGATATGTTTCATGAGGATTGTAAGGCCTTCACGTACAATTATAATACTTGTTTATTCATTCTTTTGATCATTTTGCATCTTGCATCTTAATCCTATCAATCAATCTTATTTAGCAATAGTTTGTAATTACCAAATACACTACAGGATCTAAACATTAAACTGATTTTGAAACCATACCGACCAATTAAGACCAGTATAATCCATGATCAGATTCCAATTTACCTGAAAGAGTACCAAATTTTATAAAAGACGTCGTTAGCAGTCGTGATATGAAGACGAAACTTTAATGAACAAAAAAAAAAGAACAAAAAAACAGGATCGTACATTTTATGATATTAAGGAGTCGATATTAACTACAGGTGAAGATCCTTTTAACATAATCATCCCCATGTCGTATTACAATTTGATAACATATTTTTCTTGCCTTATTATAACACAATCCGCACAATCTGAGATGTCTAACATCACAATTTACCGTATCAAAATTATATATCAATGATTAAAATACAAATAAGTGTTGTAGGGCTTGTAGTCCATTGATGTGCGGCTCAATATAGTATCCAGGGTTTTCTTTCTACATGTATATATAAGATATTATTCCATGTAACATGATGACGCTGATAATAGAAACCTCTCTTTGTCTCTTTACTTTCTCCATATTTTTCACTGCAACACGTTATCATGCACGACTCTACCAACTAGTGCAATTTTTTTTCTCTCTTCGTTCAAGATTGGTTATGAATTATTCCTTGAATATTAGCGAGGTTCTGATCCTATTTTTTTTATCATCATGGTTGCGTTACCAGGTATTTCTTTTGAACAAGGAAATTTCGTTTTCGTAGTTTATACTAGGGTTCCACAAACGTATGATTATATAAAATAGAGATTTCACCGTTAGATTTTCATGAAATTTTAATACGTTCAACAAACTTAGTAATTATTTACTCTGTTAAAATTTCAATCAAATCGGAATATGATGCAATCTTTAAAACTAGATTTTAATGAATATGTGTGCGTTCAGGAAAACCCTAATTTATAACAGCGTCGAAAAACCTAAGTTTTAGAAATTCCAACCGTTAGATTAGGTTTTATTTTTGTTATGTGTTATATATTGTTCCCCTTGAACCACTGTAAAAATTTCATACAGATCCAACCATGGGAAATACTCCAAAGTACATGATATTTTCAGATGTGTCCACAAAAACGTTAATTGGAACAGTCATACGGCATTATAAATATGTTTTTATATGGCCGTTAGATTTCCTTGAAAGTGTATTATGTTTAGAGAAACATTGTAACGAATCATATGTAAAAAATTAATCATGATCGGACTATGATGCATTTGTCTGTCGATCAGAACAATTGAACCGTTGAAATAAGAATTTTTCAATTTTTAGGGTTAACGATATGTTTTGGACTCATATGCTAATAGTTTCAAGTTTATTATTAATGGGCCTAAGAAATTCATATATGATGGAACATATATGTGGACTTTTGTTAACAATGTCATAGTCAACCCAATGGATCGGGCATTGACCAAACTGTTGACCGGGTTCTGATTAAACCAACTCGATTAAAATTTGACTTTTTGGACTCAGAAGTACTTGAGCGCCATTAAAGAGCCTCTGATACAGAAGTCAATTGTATCTACAAGGTATTTACTTCCATCATGAAACCTTCAACCAATGATGATGCATTGTTCAAAAGATGAAGGCATAACTTCTACGTTTAAGGCGACATATTGATTTCAGACGATGGAATGCTATGAAAGAAGCTTTTGAAACATTCATGAAATTTTTCCCCCAAAAATTTGAATTTCCATTGGAATTTAAAACACTTATAATATTGTCTCAAGTAGTAACAAAGTAAATGTATTTACTGAGCATGAGACAAAGACGTAACTCTGACTCATTGGAATGCGAGTTGGACGCTTGGTATAAACATTTACTGAGTATGATACAAGTGATGGAATGCATGTATCATATAGTAGAAGCCAACTACGAGATATACAGAGATTTTAAATGACAACAAACTCACTATATGTTAAAAGAAGGTCATACCCCCGCTTGTCAACTTCAGTGGAAATAAGAAACTTGCCCAATTAATACACTTACATTTTGATAAGTTTTTATTAATTATCTTTATTCAACTGAATTTTATATGATTTGATCCTGGACTATTGATTGTATGGTAGTTTAATAAACATTTTTTTAAGTTAAAATAAAGAACTTTTTTATGCGAAGAACTAAATTCATAGTTTGTACTTATGAAATGAAAAGTATATCATTTCCATGAGACTGAAATACTCTAAAGAACTTGAGATATACTCATAAGTACTTGAGTTAAAAGGATCGTTCGTACATTTTGATGAAAAGTATATCATCCTCATGAACTGTAACACTTTAAAGTAAATGAGATAAATTTTCTTTTGTTACGTAATAAGGCCACACCACTTATTACACGAAGATCTTAAGGAAACATATTAAACTACTTATAATTGGGTAAATGAGATAAACTTTCTTTTGTTTCCTTATGTAATACCATGCAATGACTGGATCATTACAGATAATAGCCGAGCGAAGAAATGCTCAATCTTTGTTGCCTAATTAGTATAAAGATTAAAAGTTACATGAGATCAGTAATAACCAAGAGCTAGTCACACTTTGTTAAGTTTCTACGAAGCCTGTGCAAATGGTTGTTGAACGAAAACTAACCGTGAGAATGGGAATGCATCTACAAATTACCTCCAGTGAATGTGAAAGAAATCACATTTTAGAGATAAAATGAGTCAATTAGTCTAGTGAACTTTAAATCACCAAAACTTGGATAATTGACAATGTAATGTTGGAATTGACTCACTCAGGTTTTTACATAACAATAAAGACACTTTGGTTGTGATATGATGTTATATTTTGAAAGAACTTAAGTGGACATCCTTTTATTTGAGTTAACAAGAAAATGGGAATCACAAAGATTGAAAGAATGCAAAGTGACGGCATCTCTCACAATCAACTCTTTCGAAAGTACTAGAAACACCACCCCCCTCACATCATGCTTTTAAAGTAATAAAGCATATAACTCATTTTACAAAGTCATTCTTTATTAAAAAATGATTGAGACAATCCTAAGATGCAAATGGTAAACAACCTATTTTTACAAAAGAAACAAGGTGATATTTGTGGACATATTCATGCAGAATGCGGACCATTCAAGTGATTTATGGCTCTGGTGGATGATTCAAAGTGTTGAATTATTGTTCACAAGAAATTTTGCGTTTTTGAAACAATTTTAGCACATATTATACAATTTAAGGTCTCACCAACCTTGTTATTGCTAGATATTTTACATCAAAAGGACTTGATGGATATTACATGTTTAATAGGATCATTGTAGAGCATCCTATACCCCATGGTCTCGTAGAGTCTACCATCAAAGGTTATATATGGTGTCTAAGGATAGGTTATGTGTAACAACCTTCCTATAAATGCTCGGGGGATATGAAATATTACACGCATATTTACTTAATTCGTTTTAGAACCCAATATTAGTCAACTTTTTATGCGTGCCGGTTGGTAACTGGAATTAAGCCTGAGATTCGTGTTCATACGCATTTTTGGTTGCAATATATATGTTCCATTACGACTCCACATCATACTATGATGGGTCTTCAAAACTGTTAAGTAGTTATGTTGGAAATGAGTTCCCAACAATTATTCGTATTTCAAACCTTTTTGCAGGAGATCTCTTACCGCTAGATTTGCGGGTTATCAATTTAATGAGCCAGTCTTCCCGTCGTTAGGGGGAGATAAGAAAAATTGTTTTCTAAGGGAACAACGGGAATTGTCGTGGTGTGTTCCCATTGTGTCTCATATTTATTCTTGTACTCCATAAATGTAAATGTGAAGTGACAATGAATAATCAATTTTCAGAATGCACACTGATGTCGCTAAAGTGATGAGATCATACATACGAGATGCAAACCTACCTGCAAGGTTACAAATCCTCAATAAGGGATATACTCCATAGACTAATGTGCTGCAACTACACCTAGTGGAAGTGTTGTTGAAGCCATGGCTCCATAAAGGAAGTTGGAGAGACCACTTGGTTCGATCAATGCTCACTTAGAAAGGAAGTAGGTGAGAAAGGCACAACTTATTTATATCATCAGGAATCATCTCATAGTATTGTTTCTGAATATGTCCATGAATCAAAATGGAGGACGCCCAAAGTTTTATGATTCCATAGAACAGTGACATCCCAAGTGGATTATGACAATGCGCACGAGTCAACGGAAATATCATGCGAGCATATTGGTGATTAATTTCATATACACTTGCTTAAGGAAATAGATCAAGATGAGATCGAACGAAGCTCCTTGTTGCTTAATGTCAACGAAGAGTATATTTGGCCTATACAATCCAGGTAGAACTTGGTTCTTTGACAGATATATAGGTATTTGGTGTGGTAGTGCTAACCAACCAAGTGTAAAGCTTATTGGACATACATGATTAATTTGTCGCAAAGCATAATGAGAAGAAAGCAGTCTTAAAGGATAAAGACTCGCCTTGTGGCGCGAGGTTTCTCACAAAGCCCTGGAATTGTCCTCGTGTAATGAACGTTAGCGTTCCGCTACTTAGTTAGCTTGGTAATTTCAAAAGGACTTGAAATGCAACATATGTATGTGATTGTTACGTATCTCTGAAAGAATCAAGAGATAGAAGATATTTACAAAAGTACTTGATAGCCTTTTGTTTCCTAAATCAAATTACTCTAAACCACAGAGTGTGTTCACAGTCAAATAAAACACCCACTTATAAATTAAAACAATCAAGCGGATGTTGTATACCCGTCTAAGTGGCAGTTTGATTTGGAGGGGATAGACAAGTAAGTTATTTTTCCTTGCGTATTCACAAGTAAGTTATTTTTCCTTGCGTATTCACAAGAAAGTTCATGATTTGGAATTGTAGCTACTTATGTCGATGGTACAGACATGATGGGTACTTTTGATGTAATAAGAGACCTTAAAAGCTATTTTAAATCCGAATTTGAGATGAAAAATCTGGGGAAAGCTCGACCGAATACTGAGCTTGTGGTATATTATTCCACCAGTTTGCATATGTCTAAAGTTTTCAGGAAATTTAACAAGTACATGCATCCTGATAGCACTCCCATGATTAGTCGAGGTTAAAATGTAAGTAAGTGACCATTTCGTCTAAAGGAAGATGACGAAAATGTGTTGGGGGATGAAATTATCATATCTAAGTACAATAGACGCATTTTTGTACTTAGTATAATAATTTACTCGATCAAATTTTGCATTCTCAGGAAACTTGTTAGCTAGATATAGTTCAGTGCCAACGGAATGTCATTCGAATGGTACAGTGAATGTAATCATGTACTTAAAGTAATCATTGACATAAATTTGTTTTATAACTGCAAAGACATCAAAAGGAATGCTAATGAAAGTGCAATCCAAAAGTTGTTGATTATGAAGGAATAATAATCTCTTCTCTAACGAAAGTAATCAGGAGGAGATATGGTAGATTATTTTCTAAGTCATTATCGATATTCAGTTTTGAAAAGTACATGACTAAAGGAACTGCCTGGAACAACTCTGAAAGTAATCAGGGGGGGATCTAAGGATATGATGTCGACATATTTTACTTCGAAATTGAAGCCGTGTTGTACTCTTTTTCCCTTTGACCGAGAATAGTTTTTCCCAACGGGTTTTGTTATTCGACAGGGTTTTTAGCGAGACAACACTAAAAGCATCAAGTATGTTGAACGTTGAAGACATAAAGATCGCGTTGATATTACTGAAAATATCTTAATCAAAGAAATAAACGGCGATAGTCTGTTAAGCAATATAACTTCCAAAATCAACAAAAAGGTCTCATAAACATTCAAGTCACCAAAGTAAAGTGTGATAAACTCCTTTTGATTGCATTAGACTAATGAAAATTGTCTGACATCAGGAGGAGCATCTAATGGTGTGTTGAACTATTTTACTTCACCGAGGTTACTTTTTCCCACAGGGTTTGTTACTCGGCAAGGTTTTTGATGAGACAACAGCAAACACCGGAAATGTAATTTCCCAGCTAAGGCTATTGTTTTTCCCATGAATATTTTCCTCCTTAGGAGTTGTGAAGCAACTAGTCAACTTCAACAGAGCAAAGTGATCATCTGCAATGTATCACCTTTACTTGCATCTGTCACGCTGTACTCTTTTCCCTTCGTCAAGGTTTTATCCCACTGGGTTTTCCTTTTCAAGGTTTTAATGAGGCAACGTATACGCATCCAACTGTGTTCTAAGTTTTCCTAACATTGTATTATTTTTCTTTAGTTCAGGTTTTGTCTCTATGGGTTAGACTGACGAAGTTTTAAGGAGACAATTAACTTATACTCGACGATCTTTAAAGATCTTATTACATGTTATGAACTATATGTAACATATGAGACAACATGTGAAGTACTACATGTGAAGAGTTGTACCAAGGTTTTGTCCCACTGGGTTTTCTTAGTCAAAGTTTTAATGAGGCAATTGATTTCGGCACAAGTCATCAAGGAGAGGACGACATTTGAAGAACTATATTCGAAGCACTAAATGTGAAGCACTGCATATAAAGTTCTACTGGACCGCACAAGTGGGAGTTTTGTAGGGCTTGTATCCCATTGATGTGTGGACCGATATAGTATCTAGGGTTTTCTTTCTACATGTATATATATAAGATATTATTCCATGTAACCTGATGATGTTGATAATAAAAACCTCTCTTTGTCTATTTACTTTCTCCATATTTTCCACTGCAACAATAAGCAGATTTTTCTTTTCTTTTTGAAGCATGAAATTTATTCAATAACTAAAAGGCGGTTACAAGAGGGTATGTGATACCCCAAGATTTAGATACAGTTACATCGGAAAGCCAGGAAATTGCAGTAACACGATAATGAAACAAGATGCCAGTAGTAATCTCCGGATTAGAATTGCAGCGAGGGTAAGTGTTGTAGTTGGTGAGATGGATTCGGATGAGGTTATCGATGATCCGTAGGCCTTCAGCGAATGCTTTCCACAAGAAAAGTTGTACTTTTGATGGACATTGCGTCCATAAGAACTTGGTTGTTGGTGGTTGTTTGCAATGCAATTGATCTGTGACGTTAGCAAGGCCCATGTATCTGGTTATTGCATGTTGGGATATATGCTTTAAAATAATTCTTTTATACATTTATATCAACAATTCGAGCTTGGCCCAGTGGTTAAGCATTTTGGGCCTGGAGGGTTAGGTCTCAGGATCGAATCCCTCCCCCTACTGATTGTGCATATATATTATTATATATATATATATAACATTAGTCCGGGAGCGGGACCTTGGGTCCTTGGGAGGTCTCTTGAATTTGGAAAGTAGTTTTGCTGTTTTTGAAAGATTTTTTCAAACCGCTTTTTACTGCACTTAATTATGTTTTAATTGCGCTAATTATGGCATGATTTATTTGCCCGTTTTTTGACTGTTTCGAATGGAATTTTAATTGCAGCAATTAATCCAATTTATTCTCCATTAATCTGCATTGACTGCCTGGTTATAAAAACAGTTTTGAGAACAGAAAGAAGATACAAGTTTTTACATTATTGTTTTTCTGAGAATCAAGAGACCAAAAATACTGAGCAAGAATAGAGAGAGTAAAAGTGATCGATTTCTCATTGTGTGTGTGAGAGATCGAAAGGGATTTTTTCTTGACTGTTTTATCCTGGAGGTGTTGTGACGGAAAAGAACTGCTTGCACAATATTCAAGGCAGAGCCAGGAAACGTCCTAAAGAGAGCGACCTGGTCATGACTCAGCCGTCACTTTGTTTTGTGTATTAATCTCTGTTTTGCAGGTGTGAAATCGGAAATTGTTCCAACAATTTTAGGACGAATCTTTCTGCCATGAAATCTGAAAAGAAAACAGTTGCTGATATCAACAAGTCGTTCAAGCTTGAAGGACTTCACTTCAGAAGATGGAAGCTAAAGTTGTTTTTCTACCTCAAACTGATGAAGTTGCACATGATGGTGACCTCCATCAAACCAGCTGATCCACAAGATGCAGAAGCTGCAGAAAAAGCATCTCCAGCCGCAACAAGTGCAACTCCTCAACCAACTGAAGAACCTGTTGTGACCCAAACTGCTGAAGAAAAACAAAAAGCCTATGAAAAATGGATTGATAATGACTTTGATTGTAAAAACTATATTCTGAATGCTTTGTCTGACGATCTATATGAATATTACTCCACATTTGATACTGCTAAAGATGTGTGGGATTCCTTACAGAAGAAATATGATACTGAAGAAGCCGGATCGAAGAAATATGTTGTAAGCCGCTACCTGAGATATCAAATGGTGGATGAAAAATCAGTCGTTGCTCAGGCTCATGAACTTCAGAAAATAGCTCATGAAATTATGACGGAAGGTATGAAAACTGATGAACAATTTCAAGTATCTGTATTGATTGATAAATTACCCCCATCTTGAAAAGGTTTTCGTAATGCTTTGCATCATAAAACTAAGGAATTTTCTCCTGAAAGTTTGATTGTTAAGCTCAGGGTTGAAGAGGAAGCACGGAAACAAGACAGAAAGGAAGAAATTCTTATCGTTTCCAATAATAAGAATCAGACTCAACCGAGTTTGAAATCTAAGAAAAAACCGATGAAACCTGAACAGAACCAAAGAAAAGGAAAACCTAATCAAAACAAGAACCCACACCCATCAAGGAAATTTCAGAACTCTGATTCTGAGTTCCTTTGTTATACCCACGGTAAACCAAACCACATGGCTAGGGATTGCAGGAATAACAAAGGAAAGAATAACGCACAAGCTAATGCTGCTGAAAGCGTTATAATTTCCATGGTTTCTGATCCAGAGATTCACATGGTTGGTGGAACCGATGGGTGGTGGATAGACAGTGGAACTTCGCGCCATTGTTGTTTTGATAGGTCCCTATTTAAGAGCTATGCAGAAATCAAGGATAAGAAAGTGTTGTTGGAAGATTCTCATACCACTATTGTGAAAGGTTCTGGTACGGTAGAACTGAAGTTTACCTCTGGGAAGACAATTATACTGAAAGATGTCCTCCACACTCCAGAAATGAGAAAGAATCTTGTTTTCGGCTAACTTCTCAACAAGGCTGGGCTGTATCATACTATTGGATCTGATGTTTACACAATTTCTAAAAACAGAGTGTTTGTAGGAAAAGGTTATGCTGCTGATGGAATGTTTAAGCTTAATGTTGAAATGAATAAAATTGCATCTTCTTCTTATATGGTGTGTACTTTTAATGTTTGGCATGCTAGACTTTGTCATGTGAACAATAGATCAGTAGATACCATGAGCAAGCAAGGTCTTATTCCAAAACTATCCATGCACGATTTTAAAACATGTGAATCTTGTAGTCAAGCTAAGATAACCAAGAGTTCTCATAAATATGTTATTAGAGAATCTGAACCATTGGAGTTAGTGCATTCTGATTTGTGTGAATATGAAGGTATATTAACTAGAAATGGAAAGAGATATGTCATGACTTTTATTGGTGATTATTCTAATTATAACTATGTTTACTTGCTAAGTCATAAGAATGAAGCTATTGAAAAATTTAAGGTTTTTATTGCTGAAGTTGAAAATCAATTTGGTAGGAAAATTAAGAGATTTCGTAGTGATAGAGGAACTGAATATGATTCTAAACCATTCACTGATATTTATGAATCTTCTGGAATTATACATAAAAAAACTGCTTCGTATAATCCTGAAATGAATGGAAAAGCTGAAAGAAAGAATCGTACATTTACTACTCTTGTGACTGCATGTTTGCTGAGTTCTGGTGCTGCCCCTCATTGGTGGGGAGAAATTTTGCTGACTATTTGCTGTGTTTTGAATCATGTGACAAATTCAGAAACTAAAATTTCACCCTATGAATTTTGGAAAAACAGAAAACCAAATGTATCTTATTTCAAAGTATGGGGTTGTTTGGCTTATATTCGTATTCATGATCCTAAAAGATCAAAGCTAGCTAGTAAAGCTTATGAATGTGTTCTTGTTAGGTATGCTCAAAACAGTAAAGCTTATAGATTTTTTGATCTAAATAATAAAGTTATTATTGAATCTATTGATGCTGGTTTCTTTGAAGATAGATTTCCTTTTGAATTTAGAAATAGTGGGGGTTCTCTACCTAGTACAAGTTCTAAACTTATAATAGAAGAACCTAGAACTGCAGAGACTAGAGACGCTGAAATTAAACCCAGGCGTAGTAAAAGGTCTAGGATTGCGACAGATTATGGTTCTGACTTTGAAGTTTATACCCTAGAGGAAGACCCTTCTAGTCTTCAAGAGGCACTTAATTCTCCTGAATCCGGTTTTTTGGCAAGAAGCCATAGATAATGAAATGGATTCCCATAATCTTAATAGAACTTGGAACCTAGCAGATTTACCCCTGGTTTCAAAGCAATAGGTTGTAAATGGGTACTTAAAATGAAGTTGAATCCTGATGGTTCAGTAGACAAACACAAAGCTAGGTTGGTAGCTAAAGGATTTAGACAAAGAGAAGATGTAGATTTCTTTGATACTTACTCTTCCGTTACAAGATTGACTTTTATTCGTGTTTTGATTGCTGTTGATGCTGTGCATAATCTTGTTGTTCATCAAATGGATGTTAAAAACAGCTTTTTTTAAATGGTGAATTAGAAGAAGAAATTTACATGGAACAACTTGAAGGTTTTGTTGTTCCTGGTCAAGAACATAAAGTGTGTAAGTTAGATAAGTCATTGTATGGTTTGAAACAAGCTCCTAAGCGATGGCATGAAAAATTTGATAATTTGATGATTTCACATGGTTTCAGAATTAATGAAAGTGACAAATGCATATACTATAAGTTTGAAAACAATACATGCATCATGATTTGTTTATATGTGGATGATTTGTTGATTTTTGGTTTAAACTTGTCTGTGGTTGAACAAACTAAGAATATGCTTAAGTCTAACTTTGAAATGAAAGATTTGGGTGAATCTAGTGTAATTCTGGGAATTAAGATTACTAGAACTAGTGATGGTATTTCTTTGGATCAGTCTCATTATATTGAAAAGATTTTAAAGAAGTACAACTATTTTGATTGTAAACCTGTGAGTACTCCTTTTGATGCTAGTGTTAAACTGTTTAAGAATACTGGTGATAGCATTAGACAATCTGAATATGCTAGTATAATTGGTAGTCTTTGTTATGCAACTGATTGTACCAGACCAGACATTGCATATGCAGTGGGGTTTTTATGCAGGTTTACCAGTTGTCCTGCTTTGGAACACTGGAATGCAGTTGATAGGGTTATGCGGTATCTTAAAAAGACCGTTAACCTAGGATTACACTATAAGAGATTTCCTGCAATCCTTGAAGGATATTGCGATGATGATTGGAACTCTCTTTCAGATGACTCCAAGGCCACTTGTGGATATTTGTTTAATATTGCTGGTGGCGATGTGTCTTGGAAGTCAAAAAAACAGACAATTCTGACTCAATATACGATGGAGTCTGAATTGATAGCACTAGCAGCAGCTAGTGAAGAAGCAGGATGGTTGAGAAACTTATTTTCTCAAATTCCTATATGGGATAGACCGATACCAACTATTATGATCCATTGTGATAGTACCGCGGCTATTGCAAAAGTACAGAACTGTTTTTATAACGGTAAGAATCGACAAATGCATCGAAAGCACAACACAGTTAGAGAGTTTCTCACAACTAGTGTTGTACGTGTGGATCATGTTAGGTCGGAAGAGAACTTAGCTGATTCTTTGACGAAAGGATTAGCTAGGGAAAAGGTATTATATACCTTTAAAGGCATGGGACTTTTTCCCACTAGAAGTTGAATAATTTTGTGATGGATTCCCACCTAGAAATATGTTCAAAGGGAATAACGATTCACAAATGATATGGAGATTGAATCATGCACCTTTTCCATGGCATGATATCCTGAAGCGGGTTAAGGTTAAGTTTTTTAACTCTTAATGAAGTCTAAAGCTCTGTATAGAGTGGGGTACCAAACTACAGGAGTACCTTTGATAGACTCACCTATGTGAATGAGAAAGTGTGGCCGCTTTCTATGAGAACATGGGCAGTTCTCTAGAACATTCATTGAAACTGGGATAAGAACAGTGCCGTAATGTGCTGGCATTTAAGACTTTACTCTTAGTATAGTTGTGTGTGTGTTAAGTAATCTGTTCTCTCCATAGAGTTTAAAAGACATGTGTTCACTCTGTGACAGAGTTCAGAGAATTTAATACTATGTAAAGGTTCAAAATCGAAATATACCTTTGCTTATGCACATAACTATACGAATCTTTCTCAATGATTTTAAAAATATAAGTGGGGGATTGTTGGGATATATGTTTTAAAATAATTTTTTTATACATTTATATCAACAATTCGAGCTTGGCCCAGTGGTTAAGCATTTTGGGCCTGAAGGGTTAGGTCTCAGGATCGAATCCCTTCCCCTACTGATTGTGCATATATATATATATATATATATATATATATATATAACATTAGTCCGGGAACGGGTCCTTGGGAGGTATCTTGAATTTGGAAAGTATTTTTGCTGTTTTTAAAAGATTTTTTCAAACCGTTTTTTACTGCACTTAATTATGTTTTAATTGCGCTAATTATGGCATGATCTATTTTCCCATTTTTTGACTGTTTCGAATCGAATTTTAATTGCAGCAATTAATCCAATTTATTCTCCATTAATCTGCATTGACTGCCTGGTTATAAAAACAGTTTTGAGAACAGAAAGAAGATACAAGTTTTTACACTATTGTTTTTCAGAGTATCAAGAGACCAAAAATTCTAAGCAAGAATAGAGAGAGTAAAAGTGATCGATTTATCACTGTGTGCGTGAGAGATTGAAAGAGAGTTTTTCTCGACTGTTTTATCCTGGGGGCGTTGTGACGGAAAAGAACTGCTTGCACAAAATTCAAGGCAGAGCCACGAAACGTCCTAAAGAGAGCGACCTGGTCGTGACTCAGTCGTCACTTTGTTTTGTGTCTTAATCCCTGTTTTGCAGGTGTGAAATCGGCAATTGGTCCAACATTGCGTAATACTGCTGAAAAGATATATGTCCACCTCCTTGTGTTCCGGCTTTATCCATAACTTCAAACTGAGTTTAAAGCTTGGAATGTGGCTTGAAGTAGTATCTAATCTCTGCCCTTGAGTATCTAACACTAATAAGTCTAATAAAGCTATTACAAGGGTTACTAAAACTGAGATGCAATCGAAATTACAGACTCAAACTAGACTGAAAAATGAAACTAGTGTTGCCTTATCAATGCAGCTTATCCTATGACTGAGATAGGAAAGTGATTCTACAAATCCAACAAACAGAAAAATATTATACTACGAATTAACCAAAATTAAGTAACTACGACGACTCAAAAACGGTGGGGCATCCCCGTCCCTAGAGAACTGTTAAGATGCTTAGCTTTTTAATGCTAGTCCGCGGCACTGGGATAAAATTTATCATGTTTCCTGTAGTGAAAGAGGCATGTCTTATTGTTGCTGCTGCTATTTGTTGACGTTGTATGTTGTTGTCAATGTTGTTACTTATGCTTTAGAATCTTTCTCAAACCCCAATTATATGGTTGAGTGATATTTCTATGCAGTAGTTCATAGCATCAATGAGACTAGAAGGTGCAAAATGAGACATTCTGCATTAGTATAAAATACTGAACTAAATCTTCAAAAATTGATAGTCTTCGTTTTGTGCAAGTGAAACTGGGATATTTTGCAGCTACTATTGTTGCATGTGCTGTTGCTTCCGCTATCGCCAACGAATGTGCAAATATATATGCCCCAGTCCAAGTGTATGTAAAAATTACCTTTACTTTGACTCCCATAGTTTTCGAAAGCCCAGTAGAATTAGCTTCAAGAAGAAAGGCGACGAGAAAAAACCCATAATATTCAAGAACTTCTCCCATAATTGCAATATAGACTTCCATAACCGACTCATCTCTCTCCTTAAAACCCGAAATTATCAAGTAATACATTAAACCTATTATATAGAAGAATAACCCAAACCTCCAAAGCAAAAACATCCTCCATCAAACCTCCATAAGACCAACAAGGCAATTTTAACGTGAATAAAGATTGGACTAAGATAAAACCTTAACCGAAAAATTCAGCGACAAATAGCTGACAAAAAAAGAACTGGTGGTTTGAAGGAACAAGCACAACCACCAACGAGCACTTTTGAATGACAATCCAGCTACAGAGAGCTAACAAGGAACAAAGGAGGTAAAAAGAGAAAACAAACTTCCTTTACAGGAAACAAATAATCAGGTTCATGGAGGTGTTGAGGATTGGGTTATATAATAAACTCGATAGTCGAAGGATCGAACAGGTTGACTAGAAATTGGGTTTTGAGGATGCGGGATTATAGGATGCCAAACAGATTTAAGCAACCAAAGGATAATGATTTTAAAAAATTCAATAGAGATACGGGGGTTACTAAAGGGGTTTTGTATTAAAAATATAGGGTTAGCAACCTCAAGATTGACGGTGATAGATATCGATCGGGCTTGAGAAGAAAATAAGGGTTGGAAATTGGATATTGAAAACACTTTGCAAGGAGATGATAAGGAGTTTGAAATCTTTTTCCTTAAGATAATACACTTGATAGCATCAAAATTTCCCATAAAAGAGAACTTCTAATAAATTAAGTAACACCAAACTGAAGATTCAATCTGAACAGATGAAAGTTATACCTGAATAAGACGATTGATAGATACGTAAGGTAAATCAGGAGAAACCATTTGAAGAAGTAAATCCACCATCACCGTAAACAATTTCAGGGAAGAACAATAACAACAGCAACCAATTGCAGGAAAAGACTCCTCCAGTGCAATTAAATTCGAAATAAAGATGAAAACATGATGATTATACCACAGATCTAGCAAATAAAAACAACTAAATCATCTCTAAAGCCGGTGGACGGAGAGATTAGCCGATTAAAGGAGGTTTCTTCTTGATTTTCTTCGTTAGGGTTTGAAGATTGAGAAGAAAAAACCCAGAGTTTATCTGGTTTAGGGTGTGAGAGGGTTTCGGGTTCTTTTTCGTTTTTGAGTTTTTTTTCTAAGGTCTAATATCTTGGTACTGATTTTTGGTATAAAATGTAAAAAAAACCCAAGTATGAAAATTTAAACATGCCGCCCTAAAAAAACTCAAAAACCGCCTCCTCTCACATTTGTAGTATCATGGGGCCCAAAAACGGGACCCACTGATAAATCTTAAAATACCAATATAAAAGGATAGTTTTCGCATTAATGTTTAGATCAAATTGGCAGTAACCCAATAACAACAATTCTTGGATGAAAAGGCATGTAAAATTTGATACTGGTTAAATGGACTAGAATGTAAAAACAGCCAAGATGTAACCAATTTTATCCTACCCATTTTCAAATATTTTTTCTTATTTTTAATTTACATTAGGATGCATCCGGTTTCATCCTCACTATTTTTTAAGTTTAAGTCAGGATGAATCCAGATTTATTCTTGCTATTTTTTTGGTGTCCATTTCAGCCATGCTAATTTTTGCTACGGAAAATGGGTCATTTGTCCAAATATTTTTAAAACATGGTTCAAATGGACGAGTAAAAATTAGTATGGGTGAAAATGGACACCAAAAAAATAGCAAGGATGAAACTGGATTCATCTTGACTTAAACTTAAAAGATAGCAAGGATGAAACTGACGCATCCTGATGTAAATTAAAAATAAGAAAAAATATTTGAAAATTGGTAGGATGAAACTGTTTACATTCTGACTATTTTTACATTTTTGTCCATTTAAACAGTATCAAAATCTAAATGTCTTCTTCACCCAGGAATTGTTGATTTTGGTCTTTTTAACCAATTTTGTGCTTTTACTAGTCCATTAGAACCATGTTTTAAAAATATTTTGACAATTGACCCAATTTCTCTAATTTTTAAGGCGGTACACCTGTACGTATAGAAGATCTGATTAAAAATAGTAAAAAGATTAATTTTATTATCATTCTAGCTTTATGGAAAAAGAATCAGTTTACGTCAATGATGTCAAAGTAACCATCCAACAAATCCTCCCTCGAACACTGAAATACTACTCGACTACAAAGGCATTTTGGTATCATTTTTAAAGATAATTAACGTAATCACGCAAGCATAATTAAAGAAAAACATTGGAATATGGACGACTTATTCAACCTGAAGTGGTAATATTCTTATTTGTCTTAGGCTACTAAAGTCAGTCGCATACATTATATATATTCTCTCCGTTCCACCATTAATTGATCTATTTGATTTTAGATTTTGTCCCACTAATAAGTGATCTATATCACTAAACAAGGAGATATTTCTAAAATTATCCTTTTACTTAATTATAAAAAATATAAGAAATGTGCATAATTTGATAGGCATGTTTATATTCGTTACGTAGGTGTTTTAAAATGCTTTTCAATGGTATGAAGTTTACGAACATCTGTGGAGTAGTTTGAGAGATAAATCATTTCTAAATTTCACTTGTTATTATCCATAAGGGTATAATTGTAAAAAATGCTTAAAAATTACTCATTTCCTTACTTGCCTTAAAAATTGTGCAAACTTGAACTAGGTCACTTAATAGTGGGACGGAGGGAGTATGGGTTTAGCTCCTTTTTATCAACAAATTTCCAATATATGATATCGATCAAAAAGATGAAATTATCAACACATTTTGAACTTTGAAAATTTAGCTGAAAGAATCTAGACAAAGGAAAAAGCAAAGGTCGACGACCAAGAAGGAAAAACAAACATCTGTGTTGCGAAAGTTCAAATAATTAGTTTCTACGAGTAGAAAAGCTCTGCAATAATACATCTGCGTATTAAGAATGTGAAAACTACAGGGAGATCCATTCTCCCTGATGTTACTACTGTGAACCCACGCTCCCAAAACTACAGGCGCGCACCCAAATTCTGGAAGAAAATTATTCTCAAACCCAAAATATATAAAAATCATGTTTTCTCGAGATTTCTTTTTTTTCCATGGCTGCCGCTGTATTGAGAAGAAGAGGAAAAAGATTATTATCTGCTTCATTGATATCTGCTTCTAGATCTGTTGATGCTGTTTCTGGACCTTCTTCTTCCCAGTAAAAATATTATTTGAAGTGGTTTTACTGTTGAAAATCGATGTGGGATTTGGAAGTTGAATCGCTGATGTTGTTGACGATTGAGGAGTGTGTTCTGATGGGTTTAATTAGGTCATTATATAGAAGGTTAGGGTTTACTGAAGGTATAAAAATTGAATTATAGGAAGGGGGGTTTGAATTTGTAGATGGAAAAATGGATTTACGGTGTTTTTGTTAGAGTTTACAATGAAGACATGAAGTTGAGCTGCAACAGAGAACAAAGAAGGAGAAATTGAAGTTATGTGATGAAAACAAATGGGTTTGGTTGATTATAGGGTCTGAGAAGGTTAATGGAGTTGTTACTGCCATGGGTTGTTGCTATTGAAGAATATAGTGGTTGATGGGGGTTTCAAGCAAGAAACTGCTGTGATGAACAGAAAGAGAATCTGGTAGTGAACCGGAAAATTTCAAGCAAGATTAAGACATTATAATTAATTGGAGATTTTCTAGGCTTCTAGTAAATCTTTATGCATTTACTATTTTCGGATGGCAATTTCAATTCAGATTGTGTATCTATTAATCTTCTTCCATGGATTTTACGAGTACCAGGTGTCTCAGCCGAAGGTTTCCTTCTCAAGTACACTCGAATAACACAACCTACGCCACGGGCTGCACACAACCTTCTCAAGTACTAGATGGTTCCACGTATGCTTAATGGGAGATGCAGATGGTGGAATATAATGGATATGTGGAGTTTTAGCCGTGAGTTTACTGTGGATAAGATGAGAAACAACAAGGAGAGGGTAAGTTGTTACTGGCAGGGAGAAACGGAATTGAGCTGTAGCCGAGAAGCGGAACTGGCAGCGAGCAAAATTGGCTCTGCATAAAGTGTAGAGTTGAGGAAATTGAGATCGCTTCCATGGACGTGAACAAGAAGCTGATGCACAGACTGAAAATGGGATTCGTGGAAAGATTGAGCTCATTGTATGTTCGCTGTATTGGGTAGATGGTTAGAGTTGTTACTACCGGGCAGGAAAGAAATGCATATCACTGAAGAAGAGAAATGTCAAGTGGTCAAATGGAGTTGTTCGCAAAGGAGATGAATGGTCTGTTGGATGTTTGATCGAATGGAGGATGGGTGTTGTGTTCGAGCTGTTGTCGCTGCCATCGGTTTAGTGTCTGCACGAAAAGGTTCGATCTATGAAGGCATGGATGCTTTTTCTCTACAATCTACAGTAGATTATGACTAAAAATGGTGTTGTTTGGAAAATATAAACAAGGGTTAAAACTGTCGAGAGTTGGAGGTTAGGAAGTCGAAGGTGGGTGAACAACTGTTGCCGGTGATGACTTGGAGTTAGCTGTGTTGGCTTTGCGTCCTCTAATGACTGAGATAAGTTTAGTTGGCGAAACTGGAATCGAAATAGGACTGTGGTTCATACTGCGAATTAAAGATAGAGAATGTGGAGATAAAACTGCGACTGCAATGGGAACTCGGAGATGGACTGTTTGTTGGATGATTTGAATTCGAAGTGGAGATGTTTGTTGGCTGCACTAGTCGAGAATAGATGAGATATTGTTGTTGGTTAGCTGGTCAGAGAATAAGCAAGGAAGTGGAGGGAAGAGGATGCATGCTGTATGAGTAGTCGATTGAATCAGAGGTGTTGCTGATGCCATGACCTGAACAAGGAAGCTAAGACTTGATTGATGCATTACTCGTTATGCAGATTTGAAAATGGTTGCATAACCTGTTATGCATATACAAAAGTTGTTGCATAACTTGTTATGCAATTTATAAAATGGTTGCATAACACGTTATGTAGTAACTTTTTTGTGACTATTGAAACCAATAAAAATAAAGAGAGCATAACTTGTTATGCACCTATAATAATATCTGCATAACAAAAACAAAGACCGCATAACTTGTCATGCACCTATAATAATATCTGCATAACATGTTATGCAGTCGCGAAAATGGATGCATAACCTGTTATGCATCCGAAAATATGTCTGCATAATGCATTATGCATCGAGAAAATTGTTGCACAATCTTTTATGCATCGAGAAAATAGATGCATAATGCATTATGCATCAATTTTTTATGTAGTTACGCACTAATACAATGACTACATAACTTGTTATAGATGCATAACTTTGTTATGCAAATTATGCAGTGGCATAATTTGTTATGCAGTGGAGAAAATGGTTGCATAATTCGTTATGCGTCTGCAGAAGGTGTTATGCATCTTTTTTGATGACTGCATAATGGTTATGTATCAAGTTTTCGAAAATTTAGCCTAAAATGATGATCACCTCCGATTTTTTCGTGAAAAACAAAAATTTGATATTGTTGTTTGTACTCGTTGTGTAGCTCTCTTAAAAAGATTTCCAACAATATAAAATTTGTAAAATTCCAAGGCGCGGATTTTTAGATATGTTATATCCAAGTTGCGTTGTCAATTATACTCCTAAAAAATTAGGCTGCATAACGAGTTATGCCTGAAAAAATAACATGCATAACGAGTTATGTATTAATTCTTAATAATTTTGGATAATTTTGGGTGTCAGAGAAATAATTATGGATGTCACGGTATACAAAATTAATTGTGGATCTGAGAATGAGAATACTATTTTTTTTGGGTCTCCCCCTAATTTCCCCATTAAGAATTTCCCCAACATGGGCTTACTATCAAGTCTCCATCGTGCTGGGTTGCCGAATGACTAATGCATTTTTATTTTTATTTGCTCCTAGTGTATTAAGAAAAAATTCGAGGGGAAAGCTAAACTCCCATCAGCCATCTAGGTCTGGAACTTTTAAGCGGATTTTTTTTTTTTGAGTATGACATGAAAAATCCGACTATTGGGTAAGCATGGGTTAGTTGTTGTTGGGTTTGGGACCAAGGTAAAACTGTCTATGCTCCAGGATATATTTGGTTGGGTGCTGGTTACCTCACTGAGCTACGTGAAGAACCGGACCTTGACTTATATGTTCTTTTTTTTTTTTTTTTTTGAAAAGCCTCGACTTATATGTATGCTCCTTACATCCTTTAAAATGGGTATTTTGGGTGTTTGCATAATTCTTATGGAAATGATCAGAGAGAAATACTTCAAGTGTTCTTTCTAATATATTCCTCCTGTGCAAAATAAAGTAGAAAAATCTAAAAATGACATAGTATTTTTTTGAAAAAGAAAAAAAAAATTGATGAAAAGGTTAATAATATTAATCAGGAAATACAGTACAAGAGCTGAGCAATTTCTTGTTTATCAAAATGATTACATAATATACTATCCTTTTAGACTCTTTGATTTAAATGAGCCGACACATGTTGGAGGTTTTGGATGGACGTCTCTTTTACCAGTGTTACATTTTCCGTTGATGAATTGTACTCTAGTCTGGGAAAGTTTTTCTAGATAGATACAGTCTCTTCAATTGTGTTCTCTGTTTTCCAAGGAATTCTCATATTTACTTTGCTGACGATATCCGCTACTTGTTTGCAATCTGTAACTATAATCGCACTAGATAACGGTTAGCCATTTACGTGCCATAAGTAAAGCTATTGCTTCTGCTTGTAATGTCGATGTTGTTTTGTCTGAGCCTGCCACTTGTACATGGTGAAATTTGGACAAAGGGTAAAATGGTCATTTTGGGTAAATTTGGAGACCAAGGGTAAAATGGTAATTTTACATATCAGGGCCAAAATGGTCTTATAACTAGCGGTGGAAAGTCATTTTTATCAAGTTTCGGATCAGGGAAAAATAGTCATTTTATGGTTATTCTGAAGCTCCTTCAATTCCCACTGGCAAAAAATGAAGTTCATAAGATAGGCTCAGCTTATAAGGAAGGTTTCAAAGATGTGATAAGCCTTGTCACGAAGTTCAGCCTTGTCCTCATCCCTCGTCGCCAAAAGGCCAAGTTCAGCCCTGACAATAGCCCTCGTTGTCGAAAGTCAAGTTCAGCCATGACAACGGTCCTCGTCGTCGAAAGTCAAGTTCAGCCCTGATTTATTCCTTGATCACTAAAAGACAAGTTCGTCCCTAACCTCAGTCCTGGTGGTCAAAAGACAAGCTTGGCCTTAGCTTCTGTAACGCCCCAAAATCCAGCTACTTATAAATCTAAGAATTCATACGACCAGTGGCGGAGCCAAGAATCTAAGTTGGAGGGGGATAATAAAATAGATTGGATTTGGATGGACTAAATGCTTAATGTAAAGTGGGCTAATCATAAAATATACAAGAAAATCAAGTGTTTTTACAAGGGTTTAATCATTTTTTATTTTATTTTTTAGGGGGAGGGTATGGACCCAGGATTAGTCAACTCTTGGATCCGCCACTCCATATGACAAGCTGAGGCATTAGATCTAATTCATCAATTTAAGAATTAATTTAAAAGTTCTAAACAAAGATTAACCCAGATCTAAAACCCACTCTGAAATACATTAACTCCTCTAAAATGATACATATTCAATAGTGAGTTGGTTTTCAAATAGAATATAAGCACAAAATCAACATAGCGGAAGCTAACCAACTAATCGGACTCAACACCTCGGAGCTTTCACGACTTGAATGTACATCGTCACGTGTACAACTTGATCTGTCTCTGAAACTGAAAGTGGGAATTGAGTGAGATCATCATCCCGAAGGATGCCCGGTAGAAATAACAACTAACTTTTAAGTAATCACTAACATGATTTGAAGACAATTAATGCAGGTTTTTCTGAAAATCGATAAAACAGGGAAAACATGAAAAACCGGGGGGCTAACAACCACACCCAATATTTCGTTTAGGCATTCTGTATGGACTAACTCGAATATATTTCCAAGAGAACCAACTAGACAGTCAGACTCAATCAAGGAAAAATACATCCAAGAGTAATATCATAAATCTATGAACCGGATTAATATGAGAAATAACTTGGATGGTAACAAAGACCAATATCCAAGTATCAATCAATTCCAATCAACAACCAAAGGTTGGATTCACCAATTGATTGAACTGCGCACAACCTATGATATTTCAATTATATAAGAATATAATTCGGAAAAGAAATAACACATACACCAGAATTTTATTAACGAGGAAACCACAAATGCAGAAAACCCCGGGACATAGTCCAGATTTGAACACCACACTGTTCTAGCCTACTACAAGTTAACTTCGGACTGGAATGTAGTTGATCCCTAACCAACCTCACACAGATTAAAGTACGTTCGCGTTCCTTACGCCTCTTGAACCGCATCGGATTCTGCGCACTTGATTCCCTTAGCTGATCTCACCCACAACTAAGAGTTGCTACGACCCAAAGTCGAAGACTTGATAAACAAATCTGTCTCACACAGAAAAGTCTATTGAATAGATAAATTTGTCTCCCACAGAAATACCTACGAGTTTTTGTTCCGTCTTTGATAAATCAAGGTGAACAGTAACCAATTGATACATCGTACTTATATTCCCGAAGAACATCCTAGTAATACCAATCACCTCACAATAATCTTAATCGTATGGAAGTGAAACAAGATATTGTGGAATCACAAACGATGAGTCGAAGATGTTTGTGACTACTTTTTATGTTACCTATCGGAGATTAAATATCGAGCAAATCTTAGAGAAGATAGTACTCAATACGATTGAACAAAGTAAGATCAGAATACGCAACTACAGAGAAAATAGTTGGGTCTGGCTTCAGAATCCCGATGAAATCTTTAAGTCGTTAACCTATAATGGTTTTAGGAAAAACCTAGGTTAAAGGAGAATCGAATCTAGTCACAACTATTATCACACAGGAGGTATGGGGATTAGGTTTCCCAGTTGCTAGAGTTCTACCTTATATAGTCTTCAAAACAGGATTTGCAATCAATGCTACCTTGGTAAAAACGCATTCAATATTCACCTTTAGATGAAAACCTGATTAGAATCAAGCTAATATCTTTCAACCGTTAGATCGAACTTAGCTTGTTATACACAAATGAAATGTGACTTCATTTAGATATGAGTAACCATACCTAAATGTGTGCACATAGTTGGCTCAACAATAGTTAACCGAAGTTAGCCATATGAACACTTTCATATCAATCTTGTTCATCTTAATCACAACTAGTTCAAATGACCCAAATGAAACTAGTTCTATAGTTGTTCAATTATTTATATTCTCATAAAAGCATACAAGACACAATTGAAGCAAAATCGATTTTGATTCACTCGAATCAATTCATGAACATTATAGTCACGGTTTGCAAAAGATTGCATTCCTTATTATATAAATGTATTTGTTCATGAAAAAACCAATTTTAGAACTTAATCCACTCAAGTATGCAAACAGGTACGCATCCCTAAGTAGCCGGACTTGGTCTGGGTTCGCCAGTATGCGAACATGTACGCATACCGTCATACATGACCAAACTCGGTTGAATTCCCGGACTTGAACTTTTATGCCGGTACGCTTACGGGTATGCATACTAAGTTCCCAGACTTCAATTATCAAACCAGTAGGGGTAAGGGTATGCATACTATGGTTCCAGGACTTGGAATAACTTGCAACAGTTAGCATACAAGTACACATACTGTGCTATATCCAATCGATGCTTAATTGTTGTAACTCCATGTTAATCATTGAAATATTCTTGGAAGACGGGAATAGCTGTCTCATACAATCTATTAGCTTCAAAGAAATTTTCAAGTGATCAATAGATCAATATGAAACATTCCGAGTCTAACATCAAATGATTGTCTCACACAAATCATGTAAGATGTTACCAGACAATTTTCACATGATCATATTTTGACTTTCGTCAAGAATAAAGATGAACTTGGTTAAAGAGAAAGCTTACCAACACATATTTCGAGAAATATGTAAGCGGGTTAAACTCAGCTCGAAATATCAAATGTGTATAATATAAAGTCTATATAGCTATACGACTTTTGTCTCAATAGGAGATAAAATATAAATAGACTTCTGAGTGATATATGAATTCAAGTCTCCACATACCTTTTGTTGATGAAGTTCCACAAGCTCCCCTTAGTAGTTCTTCGTCTTCAATCGATGAACGCCGTGAATTCTAAATCTGAACTACACATTCTATCATAATCCGAGACATAGCTGTAAGTAGACTAGAAATCAAGACTTATAGTTTTGGCAATTAAACCTGACAAACAAGCTTGAGATAGTTACGCTTGCGAGTTCGACCGCGCAGTGCTCTAACAAAACATATAAAACATATTAAGATAATAAGTTGTACGAAAAATATAAAGTTCTACCAACCAATCACCCGACACACATTCACTACAGTAATAATAGTTGAGCAACGTAATCCTTCGGAATATCAAGGGTGACTCTTGCGGATTCTTCAATGATCATTAAAGCTCCCTGAGATTTTCGGCCTCGTAGTCAGATAAGGTTTGGTCCTTACGAGTACCTCATTATACGCGCGCTCTACATAGAAAGTGTCCAAACATACTAATGGTGACAGCATACAGAAGAACATAATCATGGAGAGCCTTATCCGCCCACGCATTAAATCCAATAATCACATACAATACTCCCAGCATCCTTCTCTCTAAAAACCAAAACAACGAATAATAGATTTTTCAAAGTTATTTAAAAGAACAGTAAACATCCATGTATGAAACATGAGTTGCCCTATTAGTATTTATAAATAATATTGTGTGCCACCCAAGAATCTATACTTGCATAAAAACTAGATATAGTGGGATACACATCTCATACCAATAAAAAGGAAACCTTCTTCCTTTCATGCTAGCAAAAAGTAGAGATTGCAACTAATTTCCAGTGATCAATGGAAAGAATCACAATTTGAAGATAAGTAATTACTCCCACAATATAGATTTAGTTGTTTCCAAAAATCCAATCCCATCCCAATATATAAAAGAAAACTAGTTTGTAGTATATTCATATATATATATATGCTTACACATATCATATAAAAACAAAGATATGCATGGATTTCACAAAAGATAGATTTGTAAAACAAAAATGAATACAAGAGAGTTCGTTATCGATGCCCACCTCTTTTGATGACAAGCCTCGCCTACCTAGAGATCTTCAATCAACTGCCTCATCCTTTGAATTCGATCGTCGTTTATATAGACTAACTGTTAATAACACAAGCACTCTAAGAATTTAGCCAAAAGACTCACACAAGAATCATACAAGTCTATCTAATGGTTCTAAACTTATTTGTGGTTTTACACCTTTCATTCTCTGTCTCTAGCACATGTAAAGGTTAATTCCATTTGATTGGTTCTATAGTCCATTAAATAAGTCTTAAGAAGATCCACAACTTTGTAGAAGGAACCAAAGGCTAATTCGGACCATAAGGTCCCATTCATGTTCAATAGGAAAACTGGCTCTAAGCCCAAGCCCACTAAACCTGGCCATTAATCCAAGGCCTGGTCCAACTGGGTCAACTAACGGTCACTAATAGTCAACGAGGTCAATTAACGGTCAACGTCCAAGGTCAGGTCAACTGGTCAGAGTCAAAAGTCAAATGAGTCAAAGTCTGGTCAACAGATAATGTCGGGTCAACTGAGTTAAAACGGGAACAACACAGAGAGTCAACTCAGTCAGATGGCTAAGTCAGGTGAGTCGAATCAGTCAGACATCTGACTGGTAAAAGGATTCTGGTACAGGCCATTGCACATGCCAAACATTCTAATGCGCAATCATGGTGCAACACAAAACATGCCAAGACCAAAAGACGCATTTATAACTCCTGTTGCAAAAATACATGGCTAAATTATCTCTTCCTTGAATCAACGCAAACACCATATTCACATAACTCCATAAACTACAACTCCAGTATCAAATATTAACTCAATTATTACTCTAACACCACCAACATAACTGCAGTCTATATTTCCAAATCATGCACTCATCCAACCATTACAACATGGCTTCAGGACTGCATTGCAGTTCAATCATTCTACTTGCACATTCAATTACAACTCCTACGCCAATTGCAGCTACACTTAAGCTGCATATCACACAGCATCGACATTCCATTCTAAGTCATATACTAATCCAGACTCATCATATGTAATACATCATTCATCCAATTCAGTTCAACACCAACAACTTCACTTCTATAACCATCTCAATATCCAGCCATACTTCATATCTCTCAACTCTCCAAATATATAATCTTCATCACTTCAACAATTCCAGTTCCAAACACAACTCCATCATCTACTACGGTTCATCAATAAATCAACCCCCAACACATGCAGTTCAATTTCTATCATAACTACTCCAACTTCTTTCAGAAATCACCACCAATTCAATATTACCACCAACATCAGTTTTGACATATCACTACTAGAGTCTCAGTTTCATTACTAAACTTCTCAAGTCAACAATCTTATAATTCAAATCCACTAACTAACAGCTTGACCAGCCACTTGAACTTCATCAGCAACCTTCTCAAGTCAGCAATCTTATAATTCAAATCCACTAACTAACAGCTTGACCTGCCACTTGAACTTCATCAACAAAAGTTCTCTTAATTACCTTGTTTTTCTTCTACCATTCAAAACCCTAATTCTCACTGAACTTCAGAATCCTAATTTGAATAAAACAATTCCAAAGATTCTCTTCATCTGTAGTTTCCCAACTCAGGAACCCTAATTTCGTCTTCAACTTATTAAAACCCTAACCTGAGAAACTAAATTCCTAGATAAACTAAAATTAAACTCTATATATTCATCCACACTTCAATTAACAACAAACCCACTCTATAATCGATCAATAAAACAACAAATTAGTTTAACTTACCACCAATTCTCTGCTTTTCCAGAACTAATCAGCTTCAATAACATCACCACCTCACTCAGTTCATCAAGCTAACAAGGTTTACAAGAATTTCTCGAACAGAAGAAGCTCAAATCTCTGAGATCGAAATCAACAGGGAGGAGGAGAGAAAGAATAGATAATAAGAAGAAATAAGAAAGAAAAGAACAAAAAAAGATAAATGAGTTTTCTCATCGAACCAGCTTGGGGATAAGACCAAATGAAATTTCTTAGGCACCCAATAAGGGCATCCAAAAGAATTATCCAGAATGGTATAAGGCCCGGAGAAGAAAACTTAGATGCCTTGATAATATTTATTATAAAATGACTATTCTACCCTTTATATAAATTCGATAACTTCTTCTTCGTCCAATGTCCGAATGACGCGTTCGACTAGTCCATTTCGCATAATTTTTCGAGATCTATCGAATGGTACTAGTTTTCTCTCTAAATTATTGTTATATTAATTTATATTAATTAAAATCTATATTAACTAATCGAGTCATTAGCAGTTAAATGTCTCCTGACTATCTCTTGATCGGTCTAATAGCGTTGAAGAGATTGAGGGTCCTTATAGCTTTGGCCCTTGTTTCATAAGGACATACTTTATCCCTCATGGATCAAAATCAACTCTCACGAGAGAGACTCATCCCTTGGTCTACAAGGCACCAATACTCATGATTTATAGCATACGTCCCTATGAGACACGATGGTCATGCTTCCACAATTCATAGCACACGTCCCCGCATGAAAAGCTGTCCGTGTAGGATTTAAGCACTCATCAAACATCCACGACTGACACCTGAGGATGAGCAGAGGTTTAATGTCTCCGGTAAAGTACGACATTCACCCCTATCTGAGATCAGAGACTGATTCCGAGTACATCCCCACGAGATACAAATTCTCATGTATACTCTAGTCCACGACTCGTATGGCCTAGGGCTCATGAGTGATTCATGTAACATCCCCGCGAGATACTAGTAATTTAAAATGACCTCTCGTTTTAAGACGAGTGGCTCCTGCTTTTTTGCCAACGACAACCCTATCAAGAATGCTTCGTACTCAGCGGAGTTGTTATTGCATTTAAAGTCGAGTTTGAACGAATATGAGAATACTTCTACCACTGGAGAAATTAAAACGATACTAGCTCCTCATGTATTTCTATTAGGGTAGCAGATCCATCAAAGCATAGAAACCACTCATTTTCTTTAACAAATGATACTTCTGGGAATTCCCCTGATACGTCTTCATGTAAAGAAGTATCATCTTGTCCTGGAAAAGCTGAAAGGAGGTCAGTTACGGCTTGTACTTTAATTGCCTTGGGATTAGTACAAGTTATGTCAAACTCGGACATCTGTAATAACCAAAGGGCTGAACATCCAGAGAGAACATGTTTTGCTAAGAGAGATCATATGGGATCCGTTTTTGTAATGAGCATGACTTTTCTTGTTGGCAAGTAATGCTTAAGCTTCTGAATAGCAAACATGAGTGAAAAGGCAGGCCCTCTCCACTTTAGGGTACCTGAGTTCTGCATCTTTCAATGTACGACTGATGTAGTACACGCTCAAGTCAAACGTAACAAGAAAGAGAATTGGGGTTTAGGCAAAATACAAGCCTAAATTTGGAATTTCTCTAGGTTAAAGATTTCACAACTTCAAGAATCGAGTCCAGCTATTCTCATCATGTCTCACCAAACCCACGGGTATCTTAGGGCTCATTCAGGTCTTCTCTTCCCCAATATGTGCCTATATAGAAGTCAAAGCACAACATATGAAATTAGGGTTTTAATCAGATAAACCTAATCTACAATTTCAAAATCCAAGGCATGGATTTCGCAAAAAAAGACTATAATACTCCGGATAAACGCTGCCCAACATAAATGTTCACGAGAAAGTCCGAGTTCAGAGTTGAAATATCAAAGATTAGGCATTGATTTTCACAATCGGGGACTATACTTAGTTATAAAAAATGATCTCGATATTCTCAACTGATCAAACTCTTCATCAAAGGCACTGAATATCATCAACAATGTACATACGACCATGTTTTCGGAGGATGCAACCTACAAAAGACGACGTACAGTTCAGTAGGGGAAATTGTCTTAACAGATGACACCATCTATATACTCATCATAGAATAATCAAGGTTCTACTCTGAGTAGGGGACTTAATGTAAATGGTGAAATTTGGGTAAAGGGTAAAATGGCCATTTTGGGTAAATTTGGAGACCAGGGGTAAAATCATAATTTTACACATCACGGGAAAAATATTCATTTTATAACTAGATGCGGAAAGTCATTTTCATCACGTTTCGGATCAGGGGAAAAATGGTCATTTTATGGTTATTCAAAGCTCATTCAATTCCCATGACAAAAAATGAAGTTCAAAAGATAGGCTCATCTTATAAGGAAGGTTTCAAAGATGTGATAAGCCTTGTCCCCAAGTTCATCCTTGACCTCATCCTTCGTCGCCAAAATACCAAGTCCATCCCTGACAACAGTCCTCGTCGAAAGTCAAGTTCAGCCCTGATTTCTTCCCTGACCACTAAAAGACGAGTTCGGCCCTAACCTCAGTCGTGGTGGTCAAAAGACAAGCTCGGACTTAGCTTCATCCCTCGTTTCATAAGGACGTAATTTATCCCTCGTGGATCAAATTCAACTCTCATGAGAGAGTCTCAGCCCTTGGTCTACAAAGCACCAATAACTACGATTTCTAGTATACGTCCCCGCGAGACATGCTGGTCATGATGCCACGATTGAAACACACGTACCCGCATGACACGCTGGCCGTGTAGGCTCTAAGCACTCATCAAACGTCCACGGATGACTTCTAAGCATGAGCAGATGCTTGAAGTACGATATTCGCCCCTATCTGATATTAGAGACTGATTTCGAGTACATCCCATGAGATACAACTGGTCATGTATACTATAGGCCACGACTCGTCTTACTGGGTTTGATGAGTGCTTCCTAGAATATCTCCGCGAGATACATTAACCATTCTGCCCCTGAGCCTCATGATAGACTCCTAGAACATCCTCTCGAGATACATTGATCTTTTCTGCCCGATGATATGGACAAAGCCACGATTGACTCATAGTACATCCATGCGAGATACGTTGGTCAAAGATTATGTTTCATAGGTCTCACTGAGACAGTCCCGTACGGACAAAAGTAATTATTAGCTTGGCTATTAGTCCATCAAACTGAAAGAGATTCAAACTCTACAAGAGCAAAGCCCCGGACGGCCCCATAAGTTCTAACTTCTAAGCAATACAAGCTTATTTTAGGGTCTTGTATGGTCATAAGACTTACGCATGCCTAATGCAGAGACCTCTTTTTCATCTTCTCAAACATGCTCACGGCTAGCAAATTGAGTTTGAACCCTGCACGTTTATCCAAAAACGTGAATAAGATCACTGGAGTTCCACACGTCATCTGAGAAATACACAACTAAGTATTTGACTTTCACAAGTCATATGTGGCCGGCCACACAAAGATATAGCTTAGCCTTAGCTCATTTCGTGTTCAACACACGATTTTCAAGGCATTCTCTTCCCATCACATGACTCATCCTAGTCATACTCGTAAATCAGGGAATATTCTTCTATCTTGACCCACAAGAATATCCTACCCTATCAAACACGTCATCACAAAAGCTACTTCAGTCATAAATAGATGGGGAATATCAATTAGGGTTTTGTTTTGGCGGTCTACGACACGTATGAGAAATATCTGTATATTTCCTCATCACATGAAAGAGATCAAAGTCTGTCAAGGAAATCTGAGATAAGGTCGGTTTTCACTTATCTTTAGTTATTCCTGAAAATACGGGTAGAATCCTCTGCAGGGCAAGCAAACCCTATTTTCGCCGACTAAATATCAGAGAATTCAGCTATAAATAGGTCATATGTTTCTCCAAGTTGATAACAACTTTCTCTCAACAACTCAGAGAAATTTTTCTGCAAAATTTAGAATACTCTAACTCTCTCTCTTTCTCTTCAGCTTCCCTCCCTAAGACCAACCCTACCTCCTCCTGTGACTGAAGCAGCCTTTGAACAGTCACTGTGCGTGGTTTAGGCAAAGACTGTTCGTACTCAACCTCCGGAAACAAACACTCAGAAACCCTAAAATACCATTCTACCATCTCACTATTTTTAGGTAACTACACCACTATGTGAAGAAAAGATTCTAGGTTCCCCCAAAAATAATAAAAGAATATCCAAATTATTTCACCGAATTTGTAAAATTTATATCGTCGGAATACATTTTAAACAGTTACGCGAACATCCATGTGACCTCTATTTTGCGATGAAATAAAATGTTAAACTATGAAATAAAATTTAGTACAAACATAACTATGAAATTTTATATATTTTCTAAACTATAATTTGGTGACACCAATTAACTAACAACATAATTTTAGAAATATGGTCTTGTTTGATCCTAAGTATCGACATTTTTGCGACAAAAAAATAAAATAAAAAGACCCACTTTTCAAGAACACAGGGAGTATAATATACTACCAACAATGGTGTCCGAATTATATTTATATACAAAATTACATTATCAACATAATATAATATTTACGTCAAAAAACAATGAGTCTCCTTATATTTTGAAAGCAAGTGAAAGAAAAATAAATATTTATATTTTAAGAGAATAAAATATTTCATACGATGATTAAGAAAAACAAATAAAAAGGTTAAGAACCCATGACTCATATGAGGAACATGAACCTTATTCGGCTTGAGCATGGATAAATAATCCTAAAACCCGAGGTCAGGCCAGGTACAAGTGCGGGTTCATGAAAAATGTATTTGTGTTAGAAAGTTGAAATTGGTGCTCCTGTTTTTTATTTGAAGGATCCACAAGATGAAAAATATCACCATCATGTAATAACGAAGAGAGATTCATAAAAACTAAATCTATTGTTTTCCTGTTATTATTTGTATTTTATTAATGAGAGTTTTAGTTAGAAAAATAATTAATTTTCGAATTTATTAATTAGGGTAATTTTAGGATAGTCTAGAAGTTTATTTTAAGAGTTTTAATATGTTAGGAAAGTTGCCTGAAGGTAGTAGATACCTTGGGAAATAAGTTTTTGATATTTTTGTCAAGTTTAAGGTTTGTTTATGAGGAATTATCTATATAAACAACTCCGAAAACAAAAATTGTGAAACTTTTTTGATTAATTAAAATTATTTTATTTTCACTAAACTTGTAGAGTTTATTGAGTGTTTGGTTTTCATTCATAGTTGGGTGTAGCCCGAGGTCTCGATACTAGTCTCATTTTTATAGTCGTTATCCGTAGTGATATACGAGATCTAGATAAATCATATCTAAAGGAGTTATTCATAGTGAATTAACTAGGTATAAATAAACCCGTAGATTTTAGGATATCTCCTTGAAGATCAACTAATTTCTATCTATTCCTACCCATCAGTATCAATTTTATCGGTTGCTTATCAATTTTTATTTTCCTTCGAGATTTTATCACCTCTTAATGTTTCAAATCTGCATCATTAGTAAAGTGAAATGCCACTTTTTGATAGTGGCTAAACTACTATCGGTTTATTTGTTAATGGATTTAATTAGTTAGATATTTGGGTATTTAGGATAGATATTTTGAAAGTTTTATTTGTAGTTATTGAGATTTTAACTTTCAGAATTGTTGGGCGGTGTATGCCCTCTTAGTTTTTAGTTTCAGACATCTTATGTAGGTTGTGTTTGAATTCCTAGCCGTCACCACCTCTACGACTAGAATATGATGAACTTCTAGCCATATATTAGTATTTTTTGATCCTTATGGCTAGGAAAAGAATGGACTCTCAACTATAATTGAGTTTCGAAATCTCATCTTTCCAAAATCCTATTTGGGTGTTTGTGGCCATTGGTAACTCTGTAAATTAAAAAAAATGTTATAGACCGTAACATTCACTACATAGATCAAATATGTACCAAAACAATGGTCTTACTTATCTCAAATACATATTTCATTAAACAATAAACAATGGTTTTAATGTACACTCGGTGGTCCTATTAATAAAAAAACGGTATTAAAGAATACACGGCCTTATATTAATAAAATTGACAGGTAAATATAAAGTATTAAAGAATATCCAGTTTTACTAGATAACTGCATGGTTCCCGTTTATTTATTTTTAAACTACTGAGTCACCTGTAGTTAGGTTGAGGATACAAATACCTAATTGTAGACACTTCTATGGCTAAGGATGACTATGTATGGTTGAGTTTTTTGTGATAAAAAAAATTTAGATTTTGAAAAATAAATTTCGACTAGAAGTTAATCGTTATCTAGCCGCAGAAATCAACAAATACTATTCTACAGATAGAAGTTCATCGCTTTTAGGCATTGACTTATTTACGCCTAGGAAAATCAACTACGAACTAATCGTAAGTTGTTCTTAAATTCCAAATTGGGTAAAGTTTTTAACAAACCTAACCTACCTTAGTGACCAACAACAAAAACTCAGATACTCCAAGGTTTTTAGGTTGAAGTTTAATCAAGTAATAGTTAGACACTTTTTATGTATTTGGAAGCCCCATATCGAAGCCCTTCATGTAGATTATGGACCCAAAAAAACATGTTTCTTGGGTTGACTTCAAGTTAAGCATAAAAACGCGAGTCATCTCGACATAACCCGCCCAAGTTCCAAACTTACTCGGATCTAAGTTGTGCTGAACAACCAAATGGACAAACACTTGCTATGTATATGGAAGACCGCTATCGAAGCCTTTCATGTAGATTTTGGACCCGAAAAAACAGGTTTCTTGGGTTGACTTCAAGTTAAGCAAAAAACGCGGGCCATCACGATACAACACGCCCAAGTTGACTTACTCGGATCTAAGTTGTGTTAAACAACCAAATGGACAGACACTTACTATGTATATGGAAGCCCCCTATCAAAGCCTTTCATGTAGATTCTTGACCCAAAAAAAACATGTTTCTTGGATTGACTTCAACAAGTTAAACAGAAAACGCGAGCCATCTCGACACAACCCGCCTAGGTTTCACGCTTACTTGGATCTAAGTTGTGCTGAACAACCAAATGGACGAAATGGCAAATTATGAGGTACGAAATCAAATTAGAGATGCATGGGTTGAAAATTAGTTGGACCCCATACATGGTGTCTTTATTTTACTTTAGCATTTTGTAATCAGTCTTGCTAGACCCACCGATAAATTTGCACCGTGAATGCACCGAGGGAGATCGCACGGACCCAGGATAGCGTTCAGTGCATTGGGATAGGGGTAGGGCAGAAATGGGCCCCACTTATCCTCTCACATGGTAAGAATGCGGTGCAAATTCTTCGGTGAGTAAATCATTTCTGTTTCGTAATACCAAATAATAGAGTGTTGTGAGACGCCATAAGGTTCGTGAAATGCTTTGTCCATGAAAAAGAAGTTAGGGATGAGCATTTGACCCGTAATCCGCGGATTTAACCGGGACCAACCGCATTTTTACGGATGGATGCCCAAACCGTTCGCTAATGGATTGGATGCGGATAGAATTTTTGGATTCCAATGTATTACAGATTGGGTCCGGATGTAACCTTGAAAATCCGTTGGACATCCGTTAGATTAGGGATATTTATATAGTTTTTAGAGAATATATAGATAGTTTAGGAATTCTTAAGACGTTTGCTTGGAATGTTATTCATGACACTTTTATATTTATATACATATATAAAATGTGTAGGTTGTATAAGAAATCGTCTATGTTGGCTTTATTTTTTCATTACAAACTTTAATTAAAACAAATCCATTGGATTATCCGTACCCAATCCATACATCCATTGAATGCAAATCCGTTGGATGTTGGATGTCAAATTCGAAATCCGCAATCAATTGGATTGGATGCGGATGTGGTAAAAAACGGTCCACACCGACCCATATTCACCCCTGAAAAAGGTAGTGAGTTTATTTATTTGGATAACATTTAGTATACTATGAACCCACCCATTTAATCAGATACAGATTGGGAGTCCACTCTTTGGTGGACCCTAACATCCAATACTCACTGCTGCAACACATGGCTATTTCAGCCTTATCCCTTCCTTGGTTGCTTAATTCAATCACTCGGTGGTAAGAAGAAAAGAAAATGTAATTGTACTCGGAACTCACCCAGAGGAGTCAAATATACGTACATACGCCATATTACGGAATGGTATATGCAGGAACAAGATTAAATTTGTTGACATTCATGACTTGATTGGGACGCGATTTTTACACGTTAAACCAACAAAAAAAAACCTAGCATTTATATCTCCAAAGTGGTGTTTTTGGTGGTTATATATGCACGCGTCCTAGTCAATGTTACGCATTTTCCATCAGCGCCACCACCACTCACTCACTACTCTGGACATCTAAGGATGGGAAAATAAAGAGATTTATATACACCCTATGAAGGTTTGCACGGCAAAGTGTACTTCGGGGGAATTCATGGTCCCGTAGCAGTTCTAAATATTGGGATAGGGAGTGGGGTAGAAGTGGGCCCCACCCCACCTCTCACACAATCCATCACGGTACACCTTGCGGTGTAGAATCTCGGTGGACCAATTATTTTTTTATTTGTATACTATTACTAGAATAGGGGTGTAGCATGGGATACTGTATAATGTGTCCAATATGTATTTTAGAATAGAGGTGTTGCTAGTTAATTCCACTCAATGATAAGCAATGTACTTCTTTTTTTTTTTTTTTTTTAGGAATTCATTAAAAGGTTTCGAAACGGTTACGATAGAATTAGAGCCACCAAACAAAGAAATGGGTAAGCTGTCACACTTAGGTTTAGTTTGGTAGTGTTGCGATTTTTGTAAAAGCGGATGTGCTGTGCTGTGTTGTATTGTCTTAAAAAAACAGTTACATGTTTGGTAAAATATATACTGGGATTGCTTTATGCGATCATGCAGGTAACTGCGACGGGATCCGAGGAAGCACATGAAGTCTTGAATCTAGAGCAAGGGGAATGCCTAGTTGTACAAGAAGCACTATCGTGGGTCAAGGACTTGAAACTGGATGATATTCAAATCGAAACTGATGCTCAAATAGTAATCAAAGTTATTACCGAAGATATATGGGGAGTGCAATGGGAGAACATAAGTTTAATTAGAGAAATAAAACATTTGAGCACTTTTTTCAATTCCTGCAAATTTATTTTTGTTAGTAGAGATGATACTCAAGTCGCCAACTCAATAGCCAAAAGTGTTAGAGTTTCAGCATATGATATTCAAAAGTTTGATAACTTTGGAAAAGATATTTGTGATCTTTTAGCCCAAAATCAAAACCAGTTTTCTGGTAAATCAATAAAATTTTATTTTTATCAAAAAAATAAATGTAGATTCACTTATTATCAGTGTAACAAATGACAAAAACAGACACAATCTTTTAATGTAGTTTTATTCTATTTTATTGAATTTAAACATAATTAAATATTTATATATATTTTGAGTAACTATATTTTATTATAAATATAATTTGGGATAAAAAAATTACACTAAAGTCAAATATTTATTTAAAACTGGCTCTTATTTATTTATTTTTATTTATTTTTTTAATCGAAATAGTGTATAGAATATAATTTGAAAGTGAGAATAATCATCATTTAAAGAATATGACATAGATTATGCTTCAGGAAAAAAAAATTAAGAAATTGATTATCAAAGATTTAAGGGCAATTTTAGTCATTTATAAAATATACTAGGGATATAAAAGAAAAATCATGCATTGAAATAAGATGGGACCAAAGCTTATGCTTTTAGAGTTATTGTGAACACGCAATTGGGGGATACTAAAACTAATTGGGGGATAGAGGAAAAAGACAAAAACGGGATTTAAATAGTAAAGCAAGGTCACCCCCTATCCATGTATTTTAACTAATTCCTAATCTGCCCCTCACTAATCATGTTTAATGGTTAATTATAATTAGTTAAGTTAATAGGTTCGTTTGATGATGATTAGTATAAATTATTAACGTTGAATTTGTTGATGCAACAACATTAAATCAAGATATTTATGATCATGAAGCTTTAGATGAAGAACCAACCCAGGAAAGTAAACAAGCTAAACATACAAGTACTCCAATTACCCATGTATAGGTATTAATGTATTGAAATTTGATTTTTTTCATTGATTACGCCTGAAAAACTCAGTGCCGGCATGGTAAAAGTATTATCGAGCATGCCGATAGTTGTGCCGGCATGGTCGATTCCCAAATGAACCATGCCGGTTCGAGGACAAAAACATACATAAAAAATTTGTCTGAAATAGCAAGTATCGGCATGGTATTCATCCTGAATAACCATGCTGGAACTCAGTATCGTCATGGTCTTCATCCTAAATAACCATGCCGGTATTGAGGAACCCAGTATCGGCATGGTCTTCATCCTAAATAACCATGCCGGCACTCAGTACCGGCATGGTCTTCATCCTAAATAAGCATGCCGGCACTCAGTACCGGATATTAAAAAAAAAAATCAAAGTGAGGAGCCGGCAAAGAAGGAGAAGGGAATTTGAAAGGGAGTGAGAAATGTTTCGAATTTAAAAGGGAGTAGGGTATTTTTATGTTTGATTTAGCTTTTATTGTTTTAAATGGTAGTTTCGTATTTTTTCCCCCAAAAAAATATCCCTTAACAAACACTATTGGTTGGGGGAAGTAATTTATATCCCCCAATTAGTTTTAGTATTCCCCAATCGCGCGTTCTTTTAAAACTCCTCTCCCCCAGCTTTTAAAAGCTGAGGAATTTTGAAAGTGCTTTGGATTAAAAGCACTTTGAAAATATTTTACCAAACACTAATATGAAAAATAATTACTGTATATATTTTTTGAAAAATAAAAGCATTACCAAACCCATTCTTAATATTATATTTATCTACTAGGAATTTTTTCTTAATAATAGAGAGGGTTCTACTGTCCAATCAAAGAATACAAATGTAGTGTTTAGCATGTTTGGTTAAGGCATCGACTACCTCATTACCAGTCTGTTGAACAAAAGAAAACCCTAAATTTTTTGAAACAAGAGGCAGTTATTTTCTCTTACTTTGCCAGGTGATAAAAGTATGTTTTCTATCTAGAGCTTGAATAAAGTTCTTGCAGTTTTCTTTCTATGTCGAATCCCCTTATTTTCTTCTCTTTGGCCAATGTGTTATATGGAATACCCATAAAATTCTGCTTATTCAAATGTTATTGTTGTGGATGGACTTGCCTTGGCTCCATCGTAAATTCCTGCTCATTTCTTAAGATTAAAGCAAAACCATAGTTACAGTCTTTTCATGGACATCCATGTTGTATTTGTGATGACCTTAAGATTTCCTAATTCAGGAGCTTTTCATGGTTGTTTTTATTTCTGAATTTTAGTAGTAGGAATTCTCCCGCAGTTATGAAATCCGTCCAAATAAATATGATATCTTTGGATTTCTGAAGCTATTTGTATTAGAGTATTTTCTAGGTCTCGAAAAATTCTAACACATCTCTCCTTCCATATGAACACATTTTGTTTTTTCCCAATTCTATACTAATATAGTCATTTTTTTGTCTAATCACAATTTACAGATATCTAGAAATGAATGAAAAGAATTAAACTGAAACGCACAAAGTTTGGAGGAAGATAACCATATAGATTTAGCAAAGGCACAATGAAAGAAAATGAACTCTCTTGTTTCCTCCTAACCCCGTCCAAAAGAACAGTGAGGTGAAATATCATTGACAATTCCAGAGAATTTAGAGTTCGTAAAGAGGGTGTTTTGCCGACATTTTCCAGAAAAATAACTTGATTCTTTAATAGATATCAAGTTCCCACAGTCTCTTCCAAAAATCTTCACTCGTGTTTAAGGAAATGAACTTTAAGCATGTATCATTTAGTTTATCGTACATGGACTTAATTGTAAATTCCCCAGAGTTGCTTAATAGCCATCTAAAATTGTCTTGTTTAAGATTTTTAGTACCAATAGTAAACAAATTGACTCTTACCATAGTTTAACTACAAATGCAGGTAATATTGGATTGATTAAAGAAGTTTTCTACTTTTTATTGACTGAATATATAAGATTAACAACAAGTATTATTTTGTTTAAGATTATGTTATTTTTTACAGGGACCCTCCTTCAAAAGCGGATTAACGGGTATGCTGAAACAGTGAAAATTTGATTCAAGAATGTAAGAATTCAAAGTCTGAAATAGCAAATCTTCATCTTTTGCTAGCAAGTACAGTCGAGGAACTTCTTGAACAAGAAGAACATAGAGTTTGTTCGTACTATTGTTTAAAAGGTGAGTGTTCTAACTTATGAACATAATCAACATGCTTTCAAAAGAATCAAAGACATTGACGGGACTTTTAGTGATGGAATTCTCGAAAGATTTGAAAATGCTACTAAGATTTAATCATTTATGCACCGCTCTTAGATAAACTCCTTAAGAATCTGTTACTATTGTTTTAAAAAGGAAAAACTAATATTTTTCAAACTAGTTTCTAAAAGTTGTGATGGTAGATAATTTTTTTCATTATTCGACTAAATATTTCCAAAGTGACGCTTTGAGAATAACGAAGGAGTTTTAATAAGAATGCATATGTTTGTTGTGCTTTGTATATGATTTATTTTGGAATTTGAGAGTATGAATCAACCCGAAGTAATATATGCTTGAAAAGTGTTGAATGGATCATGTTTAATCATAAAGTTAGGTGATTATATGTTTAAGGCAAATTCGATACTTGTCATGGGTAAAGTTATGATGACTGAAAACGCATGGGTACCAAGTATACCACCAACTTTTTCGTTTGGAAACCTGTGGACAAAACTTTAATACAATTCCAAGTAGACCAATCGATAATCCTTGAAAAAATATATATGGAGTTTGTATCACTAACCTCTTCTTTATCAGTATGTATATCGACAAGAGTCCATGAACCTGATTGTTAAGAAGAGTACTTGGACGATCTCAAAGTCTCGTAATCAATCACAATTAGATGGAAAAATCTACTAAGATTGATACAACTTACGTAAATCCAATAATAAAGATAAACAATATAATGCGAAAAACAAAAACAAAAGACACCAGAAGTTTTGTTAACGAGGAAACTATAATAGCAGAAAAACCCATGGACCTCATCCATATTTGAACAAGAAACTGTGTTAAGTCGCTATAGAGACTAGCATACTATCAGACTTCGGACTAGAATGTTGTTGAATCCACCCTCCAAGCGATTTAGTTACAATCACACTCCTTATGCCTCTTGAACCTCGCAAGTCTTTACGCATTTGATTCCCTTGGTTGACGTCCTTTACAGCCTAAGAGTTGCTTCAACCGTAGTAAAGACTTTTGATATCAATCTTCCTCGAACAGATAAGCCTATCTGATTTCCATTTAGATCCAAGATCAAGGTTAGGAAATCTGTTTGCAATAGACAAAGCTAGCAAACCTCATAAATCTGGAACTTACAGCTCTTGAAGAGAAGCCTAGATTCTTAACCACCTCTCAAGAACAATCTTCAAAGTATCAATGAAGATCAGTTTTCATATATCTATCTTGAGGAATCACAAAGTCTGAGACGAAAAGAATTGTGTGATTACTATCTATCTTTCTCGAGAGAGATTACGAAAACCTCGATAACGAAAAAGCAAGATCGGGATACATGAACTATCAAGGTAAATATAGACGTACTTGGATTTATGAATCCCAAAGTGAAGTCCTTTAGTCATAGACCTAATTATGTTTCTCAAAGAAAACCTATGTCCATAGAGGACGACTACAAAATCAATTAGGACACAAAGTGTTGGGGATTTAATTTCCTAGTTGAAAGAGCATCTCTATTTATAGTTTTTCAAATACCAAGGGTTGCTTAGAATTCAAGCTAAGATAACTTGAGAATCAGGCAAACAGTTTTAGATCTTGAAAATACAATAGAAGAATATACACCAGGAACCGGTTCTGGAACCTTGTATTATGATTGGTCGGTTTGGCAAGTAGCCAAAGAACTAAACCAATTTTATGTTCATTTAATCATGATGCACACACATAAGTGTTTGAGTGACCAATGAAGTCTGAGAAGTGTTTGATAGAGTTACAAAAATGCTAAACATATTTCAAAAATAAGTCTTTGAGCATCTGTTAAAGTATGCTGAGACGGCAGTACAACGATTCGTGAATCGTTAGGCTTGTTCACGAGTCAAGGTGCAAAGGTTCGTGAATCGGGTTCGCCAACCCTAGGGCTACACAAGGTACGGGTTTTGTCCTAACTCAGTATTTGTACCTCCCTATGGTCGGCACATGTACCTGTGTACCTGTGAAGTACGGGACGGGACCTGTACCTGTTTAACTCGGTACAAGACGGGACGAGACCGATTCTTTCCTCAAATAGTTTAGGAAGCTCTTAAAAAATCAACACCAGGTTTGAAGTACATGGGATGTGATTTCCCTTCCTTCTTCGAGCAACCAGCATGACAGCATGTTTTTAAGGTGAAGAAGACCATAAGATTTTCCATTCATCCATTACCACTCATCCCTCGCTCTTTTCTCAAACCCATTATTCTTTATCCTTAAATATAAAACCCCCAGAATCTCAATTTCCTTTTCTCAATCTCGATCTTCATTTCCCCTCTTGATAGGGTTTCGATTTTATTGAAGATCGAGATTAAGCGACAACAATAGTGGTGGTGGTGAGAATGTTGCCCCACCGATCAATTTTCTTCCTCCATCTTCTTGATTTGATATTTTTGTCTGTTTGGTTTCACATGAATACTCTGTCGGTGATGAGTTTTTGTCAATTTTGCTGTTAGTTACTTCACTTTGATACTTCAATTGGCGAGCCTAATTGGTTCTTTGCCGTTAGTACTGTGTAACACAGTCCGTGGGAGATGTGTGGTACTGTCGAGGATTATGGTGATGGTGCTAAGCTTCTCGTTAGCGTGTGGTGATTCCCCTCATTGAATTTTGGAATAGGTTTTATGATTGTGTACTGGTGTCAGGAAGTGTTTGGTTCTCTTAACTCGGTACTACGGGACGGGAATATCCTAAGACCGTTACTTGTACCTACTATAGGCTCGATACCAGTTTTTGGTACTTGTACCCGTCCCATCTGACCTCGGTACTGGTACGGTCCTGTGCATCCCTATCCAACCCTACAAGACTTCCGAACTCAGTTGACCACGGTTCCTCAACTGCTAGCCTATAATACCAACTTTAATAAATCAGTTCACAACGGTTCGTGAACTGTTCCCACTGAACTAGCGATTTGCAAACTGGTTCGCCAAGCCTCATGTATTTCTGAAACTCAGATATCTATGGTTCGTGAACTGGCTCGCCAACCTACCTTGAGTAGAAATATCAGATAGTTCATGTAGATGACAAAATATAACATCTATCCAAGAACTAGCAGTTGAAGAGTAATATAACTGAGATATAAAATAAGACTCAAGATTATAAGTAGAAGACATGAACCATATGTCGATTTACCGAGCCATAGACGATCAAACAAGACGAAGACACTGAGTTGGGTGCGGAAGACCTGAGTCCAGATGCAAAGCTAATAAGAATCTCGATGTTGTCAGCTAAAGGAAGATATGGGAACCAATCCTAGATCGGTACAAGCACAAGGAGGAAAACTATTGAATTCTAGGATGTCATGTGCTAAGTCATCTACATGTAATTGTCATGCTATGTATAAATATCCAGAAAGGTTGATGATGTAAACAAGTTAATTCTGATAATAAGAAATAGGCTTTAAATAATTCTCTCTCTCATCGCTCTGATTCTCTTCTAACTGCCATTAACCTCAACCGACTTAGAAGATAATCAGGAAATCTAGACATAACACCGTCAAAATCCTGATAGGAGATCAGAGAATAGAGTAACAACTTAGATCACATCCCAAACAGAGGAAATCGATAGGAAATTTGTGAAGGTACGAGTTTGACATATCTTCATCGGCGCCGACTAAGGTTTTAGAACTTCATGTTTCTTATATATATAATATAGATCATAATCATAAATCTGATGCATGATTCTATATAATTGCTTGACAAACTGCATGAATAAGCTTGGTATGCTCAAATATTGATGATCTATGCGTTTATTAGACCATATCATGATGCATCTGATTGAAGTCGAAATTTCATATGCTGATTTTGATGGTGCTCATCTCACAAGCATATCGACCTTGACCAAATATATTGATCAAAGGTAAGAACTCTTGAAGAAAAGAATTCCTCGAATCTAAATCTAAGTTTTCCGGATTCCTAATATTTTCTGTCAAAATCTTATTTGATTCGTGATTTTATATGAATAAAAATATCATATCTAGATTTCATAGATGTTTTAATAAAATCGAATCACGATTACATTGTTAGTTGAGCATCTTCAACAACATGGGTATAAATCTGTCTACAACATGATGATATGAAGATTGATTTGCTCGGATTCGTACTCTTCAAATAGAATCACATGCTTTAGGCGATTGAAATATCAAAACTCAACTACTGTTAACATATCTATGATTAAAAAAAAGAGGAAAATGTACAAAACAGTCCTGGTATTAGGACTGGATTCACAAAGGCATCCTACTGTTACAAACTATAAACAAAATGATCATACTTCCGTAAAAAGAGAATTAAGTGGTGACTCACAGTTAAATATGTTAATGAAATTACCCATGTGTCCTTCATATTTATCCCTTCATACACAATTTTAACTTTTGCTTTCATTATAATTTTTTTTTTTGATGGTGGTGCTATTTATAGATGGTGGTGGTGCCGCTTACATATCGCTCCACCGCATTCAGGATCGTAAAACCGTATTCAAGTTCGTTACACCGTATTCAGGATTGTTACAGCGCATTCATCCAAAGGGTTCACTATATTCGCATACCTTGGCATGCCATGTTTCAATGGATTCATATGGTAGGTTGTTCATCCAGGTCTTGGCTTTATCTCTCAAGGAAAAGGGAAACATCTTAAGTTTCAAGATTTCATCAGTAAGGTCTTTTATTCTAATTATCCCACAAATTTCCTCAAAGTCCCTAATATGAAAATAAGGGTTCTCATCATCTTTCCTTAAGAATATAGGGATCATCTGAAGAATACTAGGTTTTATCTCGAAATTAGCCGTAGTGGCTGGCAATTTAATGCACGAAGCTCGGGTGGACCTAGTTGGGAACATGTAATCTTTCAAAGTTTCCATCGCTGGCACAACTGAAGTACTAGGGGTATTTTCCTCACGAAGATACATATTCTCAAAACTGAAGTTTCCAAAAACAGGGCTCTCAAAAGAAAAGTCTTCGAGCTCCCCTCCTTCACAAGAAGAACTACTAGATTTATCACTAATCAAACGACCTAGAGTGTTTCTTTTACAAGCCCGCTCTTTAATAACCTTGGGCATACACTAGAAAAACAAAAGAAAAAGAAAAAAATCATAAAAGGAAGGGAAGTTCTATACAAACACAAACAAGGCTGACTCCACCACAACAAACCTACTTATTTCTAGCAAACAAAAAGCATGATGACTCCACTTAGATTGTTTCTAGACCAGCTTCTAATCCTTCGAAAGGGAATTCGTTACAATTTAAGCAAACCCCTATGGAATCAATCCGAGTTTAAGTAAGTTGAATCGAGATGAGGGAAGCTCAGTGGAGCTTTGATACCCAAGGACTCACCGACGTTACAAGGCGGCGTATTCAACTCGCAGAAACCATCATGAACTTTGAAGCATGCTTAAAAGAGTAACCAATATTTTTCGAATGACTTTCCTATTAAGCTCGTTACCCTATAGGTCTCGTTCTAGTAAAATTTTAGGCTTAGGTTCGCGTTTGGTTTCGTTTTCCTAAGGCGGGCAAGAAGGGAACGGTGATGAAATCCGAACCCTTATCTTGTATGGCCAATCCTTGACCTTTACTAGGAAATTAAAGCAGCCGTTTTCAAATCCTCAGCATATATGCAAACGAAGGAATACAGTAACTCGCTGACAGGGGATTCACGAGTGTTCCAGAGAGGGGATGAACCGCTGAAGTCGACTTGGGCCACGACTCCTATGTCATGTACGAACCCGAGGGGCCGAGGAGATATCGTAATCGCTGTCATTCTATGCAAACAGTTTATATTTAAACCACCCTTCCGTAGTTTTTTTTTTTAAAAAGTCCCAAAGTCCACAGTCCAAAGTCCAAAAATAAAGTGCAAAAGAAAAAGCTAATCTAAAAAAAAGAAGTTCTAAAAAAAATTGTCTCTCTCTCTTTTTTTTAATTAATTTTTATTCTTCTTTTCTTTCGCTCCCTTCGCTTTGCTTTTACTCCAAATCTTTAAGTATTCACCAAAAACTTTGGAAAATTTTCTTTCGCTCCAAACTCCAAACTCTGTAAGCAAAAGACAAAAACCTAAAAACATAAATAAGAACAAATAAAATAAAAATGAAAAACAAATAAAAACCTAAAAAAAAAATCTAAAAACTCTAACCTAAAGACAAGTCCCCGGCAGCGGCGCCAAAAATTGATGTGATTTTTAATTGAGTTGTAGTAAAAAGTTCGTGTAGACTTGTAAAAGCAAAAGATTTTAGATTTAATGAAATTTAAAAACAAACAAAACTTAAATCAAGATTATTAGGAATAACCAAGACACTGATTCCACTATCACACATGAATAAATTATGACAAATAATCCAAAACTCTAATTATCTTTTAAGTCCCTTATTTCTTAATTCACAAATAATCAGGAAAATTCTCAAATATCAATCGTATTCCCTAAGCATAGATTATCAATTGACTAAACAAAGTATAACCTATCAGATTGAATCACAACTAATTAAGAAAATTATGGAAACAATTTAAAACTCTGCAAAAGTAGTGATTGAGTGAATTATAAATTAGAGAAAATAAAATAGTTACCAATTATTCATGCGTAAATAGCTTCCTCATTGCCTTGGTTGTGGGAGATTTAGCTCATTATTATGTTGGAAACACGCTCAAAAGTTGATTTCATTGCTCAAATGGTGTTTACAAATGATGAAAAGGGAGAAATAATTCAAAACCGGGTTTGTAACGCTTATAATTGTTGCAAACCAAAGAACGATGCAGAGGATGTGTCACTGTTACTGTAGCTCTAAGACTGTCGCTGAACAGTCGCAAATACTGCAGCAAAAACGAATGCTTCTGTGGGTCTATGTTCTTCGTGTTCTTCAATGGCAGCAGCAGGTTTCTATGGTGATCGTGTTTCTCCTCTGTGATGTTCCAAATTCTTCCCAAACTCTCCGTCCCCCTCTCTGTGATCCCAGAAGCCTATATATAACAAATATGACCGAGAATACATCCTCATAACTCCAAATAATTCCGGCAGTAAAGGAAAATTATTCTCGAGAATAATTTCCTTTTTTTTCTTCCTACATGCGATAACTTTTGCTTACTCTCCTTATTTACCTTCTGCGTGCTCCAATTTAGAGCTAAACAACCTAAAACATGAGCAGTACACGTCCCAAACTCGCTGTAACTCTTATAGAACCCGTGAAGAACTCGTGTCCTCTGTTTGCTTCAATCCAACGATGCAGCCCAACTTAGTCGAAACAACACACCATACCACCCCTATTAAATTGTAACAGGATGATTACAACTCACTAGGGTGATTAAGTCTCGCCAAAACTCCCGGAAATTCTTCACTGAAACTCTTGGAAAAACATGCAGCTCTGTTTTCTTTACCACGGATTAGCTAGCCAAATTCAATTGAACCAAAGAGCCATACCAAGCCTTTTAAGCTATATCAAGTCATCCCACAAAGTTCTATCCATTGAGTCTCCTTCTAACACGCCCAAATATTGAACCAGAAATCCACCAGTTGGCTGCAACATTTCCCGCCAAATCTGAAAAATTGAAATGAAGAAGAAGGTGCCCCTTAACCAAACCATGGGTGCAAATAGCAGGTGGCGCTCTGGGGGTGCAAATGGCAGGTAGTTTGCCCCTTAGTAATTGGGTGCTGAGGATGAATTTGGGCTATGCATAACCCTGGGTTCCCTTAGCCAAAGCTGGGGTACGTATAACAAATGTCAATCGGGGGTCAAAATAGCACTTTTTGAGCAACTTTTTTCACACAAGTGTATTTCTCCAAAAACACCTACACAAACATAAAAACACCATAATAAGTACAAAATCAAGCACTAGTAACAGAGACACTAAGGACAATTCAGACACAAAAATGTGTCTATCAAACACATGGATGTTGGCGAGATTTTATCAAGAATTCTACAAGAAAACACTTTGACATGGTTTAGATGTTGAAAAAGCGAGGTCTAACAACACCACCCAATATTTCGCTTAGCAATTTGTATGGACGAACTCGAATATACTTTTAAGAGAATCAACAAGATTCAATCAATTAAAAGTATATCAACGAGTTTATATCTCTCTTCTTGATTTGATTTACTCAAGCAAGAACTGCGAGTTCTAATCAAATACAAGGAATAACTTGGATGGTACCAAAGACCAATATCCAAGGATCAATCAATATCAATCAACAACTGAAGGTTGAATTTTCAATTGATTGATTCAAACGCACAACCTGTATTATTTTAATTATATAAACAAATATAATGCGGAAATAGAAATAACACAGACACCAGAAATTTTATTAACGAGGAAACCGCAAATGCAGAAAAACCCCGGGACCTAGTCCAGATTGAACAAACATTGTATTAAGCCGCTACAGACACTAGCCTACTCCAATCTAACTTCGGACTGGATTGTAGTTGAACCCCAATCAGTATCCCACTGATCTAAGGTACAGTTGTACTCCCTACGCCTCTGATCCCAGCAGGATACTGCGGACTTGATTCCCTTAGCTGATCTCACCCACAACTAAGAGTTGCTACGACCCAAAATCGAAGGCTTTGACAATAAACAAATCTGTCTCACACAGACAAGTCTATCAAAGGATCAATCTGTCTCCCACAGATAAACCCTAAAAGGTTTTGTTCTGTATTTTGATAATAATCAAGGTGAACAGGAACCAATTGATAATTCGGTCTTATATTCCCGAAGAACAGACTAGAGTTATCAATCACTTCACAACAATCTTAATCGTATGGTAGCGAAACAAGATGTTGCGGAATCACAAACAATGAGACGAAGATGTTTGTGACTATTTTTTATATCTTTCCTATTGGAGATATCAATCTCAAGCCAATCAATCTGATTTTACTCGTACGATAGAAGATGCAAGATCAGATCACACAACTACGATAAAAGTAGTATCGGTCTGGCTTCACAATCCCAATGAATTATTAAGTCGTTAACCTGGTTTTAGAAGAAGATAACCAAAGATTAAAGGAGAATCGACTCTAGAACGCAAACTAGTATCACACATGAGGTGTGGGGATTAGTTTTGCACAATACTAGATGTCTCCTTTATATAGTCTTTCAAATCAGGGTTAACAATCAATGTTATCTTAGTAACAAAGCATTCAATATTCACCGCTAGATGAAAACCTGATTTAGATTCAATCTAATATTTCTCAACCGTTAGATCGAAAAATTAGCTTGTTACACACACTTGACAATACACGCTTCTAGGTTTGTTAACCGTACCCAAACGTATGCACTTGTTGGTTCAACAATAGTTAACCAAATGGTTAGCCATATGAGCATTACATATCAACCATGTTCTTCTTCACCATAACTAGTTCAAATGACTTCAAATGAACTAGTAAGAGAGTTGTTGAATTGCAAGGAAATCTCATGTACTACACAAGACACAATTGAAGCAAAGATGATTTGATTCACTTGAATCGGTTCATGAACTTTTATAGCCACGGTTTGCAATCCTTAGTCTTTTTAAGTTTAAGTTCAGAAATCATCTTTAGGTATATAACCTTCTCAGGTTCGCAGACTAGGTTCGCGGACTTAAGTTACCGGGCAGAGTTTACAAACTCCAGCAGAAATTCTCGGGTATGAGAACTTCACCGGTTCGCGGACTGAGTTTCACGCAAGTAGTTTGTCAACTCCAGTAGAAATTCTCGGGTTTGAGAACTTCGGCAGTTCGCGGACTTGGCTCACGCCATTCTTCCGGTTCTCTTGATCAACAAAGTTCGCAAACTTTGGTTCAAGAAATAGGACTTATACATAAATGTGTTTCCACAACAATGCTTATGTCCACCATTGGTTATGTAATCTAAACTCTCATTTCAATCATTGAAACATTCTTAGAGGACGTTATGTAGTTGTTACACCATATCTCGTCAAATTAATTTTCAAGATGATTGAAACATATCATGACTTTTGTCACATGGTAAAGATAAACTTGGTTAAACCGAAAAGCTTACTAACTCATATTTCGAGATATAGATAGGCGAGGTATACTCGGCTCGAAATACCAAATGTGTATAATCAAAGTCTATATATATAGCATACGAATTCTTGTCTCAAATATTAGGAGATAGAGTAGATAGACTTTTGGGTGATAGATAAGTTCAAGTCTTCACATACCTTTTTGTCGAGAAGTTCCACCGGTTCCTTGAGTAGTTCTTCTACTTGTATGATGAATTTCCATGAAGTCCTTGAGCTCAATTACACTTTCTACCCTAGTCCGATATTTATCTATAATAGACTAGAAATCAAGACTTATAGTTTTGATCACTAACATTGAAAAACATGCTTGAGATAGCAACTCATGCGATTTCGACCGAGCAATGCTCTAACAATCTCCCCATTTTTCAATTTTAGTGACAAACTATCAATACATATGGAATACAAAAAAGATAAAGAAACTTTAGTAGATCATATTCCACATGTTTAATCTTCAACATTCCTCGAAATCTTCGTCACTTCCAATTACTCTAATGATCCCAAAGGTTGTAAGTTTAGCATCACCGTTGTTGAAGATCCGTAGCTATAACAATGAGAAAACATAGTTCTCGATCATTGTTATACAGTGTCATAGTATTATTACACAACATCTGAAAAAGGAGGGGGGGGGGGTGTCTAACAATAACACCCAATATTTCGCTTAGCAATTTGTATGGACTAACTCCGAAATACTTTCCCGAGAATCAACTAGACTGTTAGACTCAATCTAAGTAGAAGTATCTCAAGGAGTTAATATCTCTCTCTTGTTTTGATTTACTCGAACTAATGGAAATCAGTGAGTCTTTAATCAAACACAAGGAATAACTTGGATGGTACCAAAGATCAATATCCAATGATCAATCAATGACAATCAACAACCAAAGGTTGGATTACTCTAATTGATGATCTAACGCACAACCTGTATTATTTCAATTATAAAGATAAAACAATATAATGCGAAAATTTAAATAACACAGACACCATAAATTTTGTTAACGAGGAAACCGCAAATGCAGAAAAACCCCGGGACCTAGTCCAGATTGAACACATACTGTATTAAGCCGCTACAGACACTAGCCTACTCCAAGCTAATTTCGGACTGGACTGTAGTTGAACCCCAATAAGTCTCCCACCGATCCAAGGTACAGGTGTACTCCCTACGCCTCTGATCCCAGCAGGATACTGCACACTTGATTCCCTTAGCTGATCTCACCCACAACTAAGAGTTGCTACGACCCAAAATCGCAGGCTTTGACAATAAACAAATTTGTCTCACACAGACAAGTATATCAAAGGATCAATCTGACTCCCACAGATAAACCCTAAAGGTTTTGTTCTGTCTTTTGATAATAATCAAGGTGAACAGGAACCAATTGATAATCCAGTCTTATATTCCCGAAGAGCAGCCTAGAGTTATCAATCACCTCACAACAATCTTAATCGTATGGTAGCGAAACAAGATGTTGCGGAATCACAAACAATGAGACGAAGATAATCGTGATTACTTTTTATATCTTGCCTATCGGAGATATCAATCTCAAGCCAATCAATCTGATTGTACTCGTACGATAGAAGATGCAAGATCAGATCACACAACTATGATAAAAGTAGTATTGGTCTGACTTCACAATCCCCATGAAGTCTTTAAGTCATTAACCTGGTTTTAGAAGTAGAAAACCCAAGGTTAAAGGAGAAACGACTCTAGCATGCAAACTAGTATCACACGTGAGGTGTGGGGATTAGTTTTGCACAATACTAGATGTCTTCTTTTTATAGTCTTTCAAATCAGGGTTTGCAATCAATGTTAGCTTAGTAACGAAGCATTCAATATTCACCGTTAGATGAAAACCTGATTTAGATTCAACTAATATTTCTCAACCGTTAAATCGAAAAATTAGCTTGTTACACACACTTGACAATGCACGCTTGCGTACCCAAACGTATGCACTTTTTGGTTCAACAATAGTTAACCAAATGGTTAGCCATACGAGTATTTCATATCAATCATGTTCTTCTTCACCATAACTAGTTCAAATGACTTCAAGATGAACTAGTAAGAGAGTTGTTCAATTGCAAGGAAATCTCATGTACTATACAAGACATAATTGAAGCAAAGATGATTTGATTCACTTGAATGGGTTCATGAACTTTTGTAGCCACGGTTTTCAAACTGCATTCCTTAGTCTTTTTAAGTTTAAGTTCAGAAATCATCTTTAGATATATAACCTTCTCAAGTTCGCAGACTAGGTTCGCGGACTTAAGTTACCGTGCAGAGTTTACAAACTCCAGCAGAAATTCTCGGGTATGAGAACTTCGCCGGTTCGCGGACTGAGTTCGCAGAGTTAGTTTCACGCAAGTAGTTTTTCAACTCCAGCATAAATTCTCGAGTTTGATAACTTCGGCAGTTCGCAGACTTGGCTCACGCCATTCTTCCGGTTCTCTTGATCAACAAAGTTCGCAAACTTTGGTTCAAGGAATAAGACTTATACATAAATGTGTTTCCACAACAATGCTTATGTCTACCATTGGTTATGTAATCTAAACTCTCATTTCAATCATTGAAACATTCTTAGAGGACGTTATACAGTTGTTACACCATATCTCGTCAAAGTAATTTTCAAGATGATTGAAACATATCATGACTTTCGTCACATGGTAAATATAAACTTGATCGAAGCGAAAATCTCACCAACACATATTTCGAGATATAGATAGGCGAGGTATACTAGGATCGAAATACTAAATGTGTATAATCCAAGTCTATATATATAGCATACGACTTCTTGTCTCAAATAGTAGGAGATAGAGTAGATAAACTTTTGAGTGATAGATAAGTTCAAGTCTTCAAATACCTTTTTGTCGAGAAGTTCCACCGGTTCCTTGAGTAGTTCTTCTACTTGTATGATGAATCTCCATGAAGTCCTTGAGCTCAACTACACTTTCTATCCTAGTCCGAGACTTGGCTATAATAGACTAGAAATCAAGACTTATAGTTTTGATCACTAACATTGACAAACATGCTTGAGATAGCAACGCATGCGAGTTCGACCGAACAATGCTCTAACAATCTCCCCCTTTGTCAATTTTAGTGACAAAACTATCAATACATATGGAATACAAAACAGATAAAGAAACTTTAGTATCTCCTATTCCACATGTCTAATCTTCAACATTCTTCGAAATCTTCGTCATTTCCAAGTACTCCAATGATCCCAAAAGTTGTAAGTTTATCATCACCGTTGTTGAAGATCCGTAGCTATAACAATGAGAAAACATAGTTCCCGATCATTGTTATACAGTGTCATAGTATTATTACACAACGTCAAAGTTCAATTGTATCACAACTTCAACAATAATACTATGGTGATATGTATCACTCGCCCTTAATCAATACTCCATCTCACATGGAAACCACTCCCCCTTACACAATGATCCGAAAACCATATGTATTTGTAGTGTGAACTACATATTAATTCTCCCCCTTTTTGTCAATAAAATTGGCAAAGGTACAAGAACGGGATCATAATGAAATTTTCGAGAGAGACATTCCATGACAAAAGGAAAAAAAATACATACCAACTAATTTAGATGCAATCATAAAGCCGAAGTTAAATTCATTCATCAAGGAATTTAAAGATACAAGATAACCCCTCTAAATTTCCACAGCCGCACACCCCTCAAGATATGACTATTAAACACAAGTTCAAAAGAACTCTCCCCCATTTGATGTCATTCCCGAAAGAACAACAAGAGCGGCCTAAATTTCAAAGAAAAGAAGGATTTTTATTGGACAAAAAAAACCATAGGAATGATTTTCCATATCCAAAAACTCAATCAAATTAATCACAAGTAAACCCATGATTAATTTAATCGGAATACTGCAATCAAATTAAACACAAAAAGTGATCAATTCAATTGATTATGCTCAACATAAAGGAACTTATGGAGACACGAAAATACTCAACTATATTAATTACAAGAGAACCCATAATTAATCTAATTGGAATACACAACCTAACTAATCACAAAATAATCAATTTACTTGTCATTTGTTTTGCTCGACATAAGAAAACTTACGGAGCAATAACTACATAACCAAACAAGATGATTAATTTAGTTCAATATGCTCGACATAGCATATCTCACCGAAGACCAACTAAGCTAAAAAATCAACTTGTTTGTATAGTGCTCAACATAAGATACATTACGGAGCCTCACGGTAACACATAAAATATGGATCAGGGATGATCAATAATGCGGAATACACAAGGATTCATTCTATCTTCAATCACTATTTGCATAACGACAATTAATAGAAATAATCCTTGAAAACAAAAGATTTTAACCTATCTTCCATCAAAGTATTTGACAATATAGGCTTAACTTTTGTATTTGTCAAAAGTCAATTCATTCTTTTACCAGTACGTGAATACCGAACACGAACGACTTTACTTTTGACAAAGTATGGGACAAACATAGTTCACGGACGTAAACACCAATATCCCATAACAAATTGCAATATAACAAATCATAAAGATTAATATTGCAAAACATCATCCTCCAAATATTTTTAGAATTTAATACCAATAAACCTAAAAAAGAACAAGAAGATGAAAAAAATAGCTATGTGTAGTCACAATCATTGCTATTCAAAGCACTAGTTATTCCTCCAACTAAACCAAAAAGAATACATACTAGGAAACAATGCCTTTGAGAAATTCCTTATCATTCCCGAACTCCTTGTCGTCAACAGCCACTGGAATATAAGGTTCGTGGAGGAAGGAGTCAATACCAACGAACCGTCTTGGCTGATAATGTCGAACCAGGGCCTTCTGAATTTCCAAAGATCTTAAAACGTAAGTATTTATTTCACTAATATCCTTTCTTACTTCCTTCAACTCATCAAGAACATTGGAAAACTTCCGAGAGTTAGAAGGGACAGCCCTTGGCTTTCTTGTATTCCTCCTATTTCTTTTCAAGGAAGGAGTTACTGGAGATTTCTCTTTTTCCTTGATTGATAGCTTAACAATCATATTGACATCTTTTCCATCCAAAGACATGATGCTTAGAGAACATTTATAAACAACTGGTTTTTGTGAGTGGAATTCACAATCTCATCAAGCAGTCTTAAGATATAAAGGATATCAGAGAGGAAAAAATAATGTAGGGTTCACAACCTTTAAACAGGTTCGTGGACGCCCAACTCTAAACTCTATAAAGTGTAGAATTGTCGATAATAACCCTTTATTTGATATCAATCTCAAGCCAATCAATCTGATTGTACTCGTACAATAGAAGATGCAAGATCAGGTCACACAACTACGATAAAATTAGTATCGGTCTGGCTTCACAATCCCAATGAAGTCTTTAAGTCGTTAACCTGGTTTTAGAATAAGAAAATCAAAGGTTAAAGAAGAATCGACTCTAGCAGGCAAACTACTATCACACTGAGGTGTGGGTATTAGTTTTGCACAATAATAGATGTCTCCTTTATATAGTCTTTCAAATCAGGGTTTGCAATCAATGTTAGCTTAGTAACAAAGCATTCAATATTCACCACTAGATGAAAACCTGATTTAGATTCAAGATAATATTTCTCAACCGTTATATCGATAACTTAGCTTGTTACACACACTTGACAATGCACGCTTCTAGGTTTGTTAACCGTACCCAAACGTATGCACTTGTTGGTTCAACAATAGTTAACCAAATGGTTAGCCATATGAGCATTTCATATCAATCATGTTCTTCTTCACCATAACTAGTTCAAATGACTTCAAGATGAACTAGTTAGAGAGTTGTTCAATTGCAAGGAAATCTCATGTACTAAACAAGACACAATTGATGCAAAGATGATTTGATTCACTTGAATCGGTTCATGAACTTTTATAGCCACGGTTTGAAAACTGCATTCCTTAGTGTTTTTGAGTTTAAGTTCATAAATTATGTTTAGATATATAACCTTCTCAAGTTCGCAGACTAGGTTCGCGGATTTAAGTTACCGGGCAGAGTTTACAAACTCCAGCATAAATTTTCGGGTATGAGAAATTCGTCGGTTCGCATACTGGGTTCGCGGACTGAGTTCGTGGACTTATTTTCATGCAAGTAGTTTGTCAAATCCAGCGGAAATTCTCAGGTTTGAGAACTTTGGCAGTTCGCGGACTGAGTTCGCAGATTTGGCTCACCCCATTCTTTCGGTTCTCTTGATCAACAAAGTTCACAAACTTTGGTTCAAGGAATAGAATTTATACATAAATGTGGTTCCACAACAATGCTTATGTCCACCATTGGTTATGTAATCTAAACTCTCATTTCAATCATTGAAACATTCTTAGAGGACGTTATATAGTTGTTACCCCATTTCTCATCAAAGCAATTTTCAAGATGATTGAAACATATCATGAATTTCGTCACATGGTAAAGATAAACTTGATCGAAGCGAAAAGCTTACCAACACATATTTCGAGATATAGATAGGCGAAGTATACTTGGCTCGAAATACCAAATGTGTATAATCCAAGTCTATATATATAGCATACGACTTCTTGTCTCAAAAAGTAGGAGATAAAGTAGATAGACTTTTGAGTGATAGATAAGTTCAAGTCTTCACATACCTTTTTGTAGAGACGTTCCACCGGTTCCTTGAGTAGTTCTTCTACTTGTATAATGAATCACCATGAAGTCCTTGAACTCAACTACACTTTCTATCCTAGTCCGAGACTTAGCTATAATAGACTAGAAATCAAGACTTATAGTTTTGATCACTAACATTGACAAACATGCTTGAGATATCAACGCATGAGAGTTCGACCGATCAATGCTCTGACAACGTCAAAGTTCAATTGTATCACAACTTCAACAATAATACTATGGTGATATGTATCACTCCCCCTTAGTCAATACTCCATCTCACATGGGAACTACTCCCCCTTACACAATGATCCGAAAACCATATGTATTTGTAGTATGAACTACATATTAATTCTCTCCCTTTTTGTCAATAAAATTGGCAAAGGTACAAGAAAAGGAAATTTCCGAGAGAGACATTTCATGACAAAAGGAAAAATACATACCAACTAATTTAGATGCAATCATAAAGCCGAAGCTAAATGCATTCATCAAGGAGTTTAAAGATACAAGATAACCCCTCTAAAATTCCACAACGGCACACCCCTCAAGATATGACCATTAAGCACAAGTTCAAAAGAACTCTCCCCCATTTGATGTCATTCCCGAAAGAACAACAAGAGCGACCTTAATTGCAAAAGAAAAGAAGGATTTTTATTGGACACAAAAAAAAACATAGGAATGATTTTCCATATCCAAAAACTCAATCAAATTAATCACAAGTAAACCCGTGATTAATTTAATCGGAATACGCAATCAAGTTAAACACAAAAAGTGATCAATTTTATGCTCAACATAAGAGAACTTATGGAGACACGAAAATACTCAACTAGATTAATTACAAGAGAACTCATAATTAATCTAATTGGAATACACAACCAAACTAATCACAAAAGTAATCAATTGAATTGTCATTTGTTTTGCTCGACATAAGAAAACTTACGGAGCAATAACTAAATAACCAAACAAGATGATTAATTTAGTTCAATATGCTCGACATAACATATCTCACGGAACAACAACTAAGCTAGCAAATCAACTTGGTTGTATAGTGCTCAACATAAGATAGATTACGGAGCCTCACAGTAATACATAAAATATGGATCAGGGATGATCAATACTGCGGAATACATAAGGATTCATTCTATTTTCCACCACTATTTGCATAACGATATTAATAGACATAATCCTTGAAAACAAAATATTTTAACCTATCTTCCATTAAATATTTGACAATATAGGCTTAACTTTTGTATTTGTCAAAAGTCCATTCATTCTTTTACCAGTAGGTGAATACCAATCATGAACGACTTTACTTTTGACAAGGTATGGAACAAACTTGGTTCACGGACATAAACACCAATATCCCATAACAAATTGCAATATAACAAATCATAAAGATTAATACTGCAAAAACATCATCTTCCAAATAGTTTTTAGAATTTAAACCAATAAACCTAAAAAAAAGAACAAGAAGATGAAAAATAATAGCTATGTGTAGTCACAAGCATTACTATTCAAACCACAAGTTATTCTTCCAACTAAACCAAAAAGAAGACATACTAGGAAACAATTTCTTTGAGAAATTCCTTATCATTCCCGAACTCCTTGTCGTCAACAGCCATTGGAATATAAGGTTCGTGGAGGAAGGAGTCGATACCAACAAACCGTCTTGGCCGATGATGTCGAACCAGGGCCTTCTGAATCTCCAAAGATCTTAAAACGCAAGCCTTTATTTCACTAATCTCCTTTCTTACTTCCTTCAACTCATCAAGAACAACAGAAAACTTCTGAGAGTTAGAAGGTAAAGCCCTTGGCTTTCTTGTATTCCTCCTCATTCTTTTCAAGGACGGAGTTACTGGAGATTTGTCTTTTTCCTTGATTGATATCTTAACAATCATGTTGACATCTTTTCCATTCAAAGTCATTATGCTTAGAGAACAGTTATAAACAACTGGTTTTTGTGAGTTGAATTCACAATCTCATCAAGCAGTATTAAGATATAAAGGATATCAGAGAGGAAAAAGGAATGTAGGGTTCGCAACCTTTAAACAGGTTCGTGGACGTCCAACTCTAAACCCTATAAATAGTAGAATTTTCGATAATAACCCTTTATTTTATTTTGATAGACAAACAACTAAGGAAAGAAGACAAACTTTTCCTAAATCCTGATTGGTACACAACCTTGTCTCTTTTTGATCAGGCACATGAGACAAGATTTACCAAACAACACAATCAATTTGTGTTATGGTGAAAAACAATTTGTCCATCATTTTCCTCTATAGAGGACTCCTCAAACTTCTGTCTATCAAAGCAATTTGACCATACATTCTTCTCTAATAGTCTTATTTTGTCTTTGGAAACCAACTTCTTAGACGAAGATAAAATCCTACATACCTCAGCAGTCTTCTGAGCAAGTTTAAGCTTCCTTCCCAATCGATTTGATCTTCGTTGAAGTTTGTTGGCGTGCCTCACTTGATGTTTGTACTTGTAACATCTTGATAGTTCTTTACCCTTGTGAGAACAAAACAAGCACGTCAAACTTGGATAATATTCAGGCATCTATGGTGTGAAAGCAGCTAAACACATAGTAGATCCTGAAACATTACAAACAGAGTTTCCAAAGGATGGGTCAATTGATTCTTCTAGCTTGATTGGATTTTCTTCTTCACCGAAACTATCAAGGTTGATATATGTATTGCTACAATTATAAAAATCAATGTTTTCACATAGAAGACCAACACTTGATTCCCTATCTTCATCAGAATCATAGATCTCAGACATCTCATCAAGTGTTACAACAAGGCCTTTGTTCCCAGTGTATTTTCTACGATTTGGGCACTCGTTTGCAAAATGACCAAAACCTTCACACTTAAAGCATTGTGGCGTATCCTCATCATCAGCCTCGTCAGCATCCCTGTTTTTAGAAGGAACGCGATTGTGAGGTTTATCTGATGACCTAGGTTTGTTTCTTGAAAACCGTTTACTTATCTTCAATAGAAGATCCCTAAACTGTATTGCAATCAAGGAGACTGATTTTTCAAGATCTTCATCCGAAAAATCACCCTCAGACTGATCATCCTCAAAGACATAAACACTTTTACTTTTATCAAGTAACTTAGTGTTCTTCTGTGCTTTAAAGGAAACATCCTTTCCGATTTTGGATGTATACTCATGATAAAAGATCTTTAGCTTTCCAACCAATGTATCTCTGGAAAGATTATCAAGGTTATTTCCCTCAACGGTGGCATGCTTCTTAGACTCGTATCTAGATGGCAGCGATCTGAGAATTTTCATCACAATGTCCTTTTCAGGAATAGTCTTACCCAATGCAAAAGATGTATTAACAATTTCAGTCACTCTTTGATTAAACTCATCAAATGTATCATCATCTGCCATACGAAGGTTCTCCCAATCGGAATTAAGGTTTTGAAGCCTAGCTTCCTTTTCACTGGAGTTACCTTCAAATATGGTTTCTAAGATATCCCAAGCATTTTTAGACCTAGTGCAATTCGACACATAGTGCTGAAGATTTGGGGTAATGGCATGTATGATGGCGTTCAAACCGTCAGAATTTTGCTTTGCAGCAAGTATCTCGGCAGGACTATATTCACCAATATTCTTGGGAACGTTTACATCTCCAACTGCCACAACGGGAGCATCATAGCCATTAACAACATATACCCATGATTGAAAATCACGCGCTTGATGAAAAGATCACATAGTAATTTTCCACCATAAGTAATTAGAGCCATTGAAGACTGGTGGTACGTTAATAAAGATAACACCTCTGTCCATAGAGTCAGATCGCTACAAACACAGACTTGTAAGGTCTTAAACGTGTTTGCCTGCTCTGATACCAATTGAAAAAGCGGGGGTCTAACAACACCACCCAATATTTCGCTTAGAAATCTGTATGGACGAACTCGAATATATTTTTAAGAGAATCAACAAGACTCAATCAATTAAAAGTATATCAACGAGTTTATATCTCTCTTCTTGATTTGATTTACTCAAGCAAGAACTGCGAGTTCTAATCAAACACAAGGAATAACTTGGATGGTACCAAAGACCAATATCCAAGGATCAATCAATATCAATCAACAACCGAAGGTTGGATTTTCAATTGATTGATTCAAACGCACGACCTGTATTATTTCAATTATATAAACAAATATAATGCGGAAATATAAATAACACAGACACCAGAAATTTTGTTAACGAGGAAACCGCAATTGCAAAAAACCCCAGGACCTAGTCCAGATTGAACACACACTGTATTAAGCCGCTACACACACTAGCCTATTCCAAGCTAACTTCGGACTGGACTGTAGTTGAACCCCAATCAGTCTCCCACTGATCCAAGGTACAGTTGTACCCCCTAGCCTCTGATCCCAGCAGGATACTGCGCAATTGATTCCCTTAGTTGATCTCACCCACAACTAAGTGTTGCTACGACCCAAAATCGCAGGCTTTGACAATAAACATATCTGTCTCACACAGACAAGTCTATCAAAGGATCAATCTGTCTCCCGCAGATAAACCCTAAAAGGTTTTGTTCCGTCTTTTGATAATAATCAAGGTGAACATGAACCAATTGATAATCCAATCTTATATTCCCGAAGAACAACCTAGAGTTATCAATCACCTCACAACAATCTTAATTGTATGGTAGCGAAACAAGATGTTGCGGAATCACAAACAATGAGACGAAGATATTTGTGACTACTTTTTATATCTTTCCTATCGGAGATATCAATCTCAAGCCAATCAATCTGATTGTACTCGTATGATAGAAGATGCAGGATCAAATCACACAACTACGATAAAAGTAGTATCGGTCTGGCTTCACAATCCCAATGAAGTCTTTAAGTCGTTAAGCTGGTTTTAGAAGAAGAAAACCAAAGGTTAAAGGAGAATCGACTCTAGCACGCAAACTAGTATAACACGTGAGGTGTGGGGATTAGTTTTGCACAATACTAGATGTCTCCTTTATATAGTCTTTCAAATCAGGGTTTCCAATTAAGTTACCTTGGAAACAAAGCAATCAATATCCATCGTTAGATGAAAACCTGATTTAGATTCAAGCTAATATTTCTCAACCGTTAGATCGAAAACTTAGCTTGTTACACACACTTGACAATGCACGCTTCTAGGTTTGTTAACCGTACCCAAATGTATGCACCTGTTGGTTCAACAATAGTTAACCAAATGGTTAGCCATATGATCATTCCATACCAACCATGTTCTTCTTCACCATAACTAGTTCAAATAACTTCAAATGAACTAGTTAGAGAGTTGTTCAATTGCAAGGAAATCTCATGTACTACACAAGACACAATTGAAGCAAAGATGATTTGATTCACTTGAATCGGTTCATGAACTTTTATAGCTACGGTTTTCAAACTGCATTCCTTAATCTTTTTTAAGTTTAAGTTCAGAAATCATCTTCAGATATATAACCTTCTCAAGTTCGCAGACTAGGTTCGCGGACTTAACTTACCGGGCAGAGTTTACAAACTCCAGCAGAAATTCTCGGGTATGAGAACTTCGTCGGTTCGCGGACTTAGTTTCATGAAAGTAGTTTGTCAATTCCAGCAGAAATTCTCGGGTTTGAGAACTTCGACAGTTCGCGGACTTGGCTCATGCCACTCTTCCGGTTCTCTTGATCAACAAAGTTCGCAAACTTTGGTTCAAGGAATAGGACTTATACATAAATGTGTTTCCACAACAATGCTTATGTCCATCATTGGTTATGTAATCTAAACTCTCATTTCAATCATTGAAACATTCTTAGAGGACGTTATATAGTTGTTACACCATTTCTCGTCAAAGCAATTTTCAAGATGATTGAAATATATCATGACTTTTGTCACATGGTAAAGATAAACTTGGTTAAAGAGAAAAGCTTACCAACTCATATTTCGAGATATATATAGGCGAGGTATACTCGGATCGAAATACCACATGTATATAATCGAAGTCTATATATATAGCATACGACTTCTTGTCTTAAAGAGTAGGAGATAGAGTAGATAGACTTTTCAGTGATAGATAGGTTCAAGTCTTCACATACTTTTTTGTCGAGAAGTTCCACCGGTTCCTTAAGTAGTTCTTCTACTTGTATGATGAATTTCCATGAAGTCCTTGAGATCAACTACACTTTTATCCTAGTTCGAGACTTAGCTATAATAGACTAGAAATCAAGACTTATGGTTTTGATCACTAACATTGACAAGCAAGCTTGAGATAGCAACGCATGCGAGTTCGACCGAGCAATGCTCTAACAGATGTATCTCGTCAAACTCGATCAGAACATTCGAGGATTTGAAATCATTGTTCATCCACAACTACTCCCGTAACATCAAACAATGAGACGTTCTAGATGATATTTGCAAAATCACTCAAGGAAGTGATGAAAGCTTTACCGATTTTCTCAGTCGCTTTAAGACAGAAATAACCTAAGTTGATAAAGTACATAAGAAAGTTCTTTGAAGACTTTTTGGAAACGCCCTTATCCAGGGAGAAATTCGAGATTCCTTCACATGCCACATTCTCGAGTCCTTTGATGAATTCTATACCAGAGCTGGAAAATTCGTCAGAAGAGAACAAGATAACTTGAATTTCCCCATCTCGGACCATAATATATACTTAGCTGGACATACCTCAAGAGAAAAGAGATCTCTCTCGCCCAGATCTCCAAACAATCAATCAAAAAGGAAAAACTTCAGAGAAGAGTCCGAGATGAAATGCAAAAGAAGAGTCCGAGAACTTTCTAAAGATGAATGCCACACCTGAGGTAATACTTCATTATATGAAAGATAAACTGTTGTTTCTACCACCCAAAAAGCTGAGAGCAGATGGGAAAGGAAAATCATACTTCTCTTATCATGAAACAAGCAAACATCTCACCAACAACTGCAAAAACCTAATAAGGTTCATTAAAAGCATGGAAAGAAAAGAACATCTGACAGGATTCATACTTCAAGGGCAAGGGAACAATGGGAAGTCTCCGGCAGTGCAAGTCAAAGGATGTATCAACATGATGAAAATAACAAAAAGGGTTAAGACAGATCTACCGCAAGATCCCACTGATAAAAAATAAAATATCTGGAAGTAAATGTCACAGGTATCCACCCTATCTGCGAAGGATTGCTCTACCGCCTGATGACATAAGTTTCATAAAGAAGGACCTAGTTGGGGTCACCTTTCCAAATTCTCATGTATTGGTGGTTTGGCTCATCATAGATGACTGGGATTGTATAAAGAACCTAATTAACCAAGGATCCACATGTGACATCATATATCTACAAGCAGCTGAGCAGATGAAGCTGACACGTGACGGTGTCCTAAAAAGCAATGGCTCAGCTATTGTAGGCTTCAACGACTCAAAGACTTATCCTATAAGAGAAAACACTCTCACAATCGAAGCTGGCCCAATCAAAACAAATGTGGATTTCCTAATACTCAATACCAGATCGCCATACAATGTCATCCTGGGAAGAGATTGGATCTACGCGATGCAAGTTGTACCCTTTACGTATCACCAAAAGATGAAGTTTATGACTAACAAAGGTGCATACGTGGTCAAAGGCAATCAAGCTGTGACAAAAGAGTTATTTTTTCTATCACTCACCCATAAGAGGACCCACATGGAGGCTCGAGGACCCGCATGAAGGTTCCATATGATAGCAATTAAACCCGTTAGGAAAAATTTCAAAGCTACTGAAAACCGAAACGTAGCTCAATTACCTGGAAGCAAAGCAACAATACAACCAACAGACTCTAGCAGTATAGCCCTAAACACAAGAGAACCTGTTCAGCTTACCAGAAAGAGAATTCAAATAAGAAATAGTTGAACTACTAAAAGAAGTGAATCTGGGTTCAGATGGCGAACAAAAAAAAAACTACTTGGGAAAAGATCTCGCAGCTGAAGAGAATAAGGACCTATAAAGATTCCTCAAAGACAATGGATACCTCTTAACATGAAAAATAACAAATATGGTAGGAATCGACCTCAATATCGCCTGCCACTCTCTGAAGATTATCCTAGACTTTAAGCCAGTGAAACAAAAGAAAGATAAAAGATGAATTGTATGAAGAAGTCCAGGAAGATGTTCAAAGAATGATGAAATTTGAGATCATAAAAGAATGCAAATATCCAGAATGGATATCATATATCGTGGTCGTAATGGAAAATAATGGAAAAGTAAGATTCTGCATAGAGTTTACTAACTTAAATAAAGTGTTCCCTAAAAATAGCTACGCTCTGCCAGACGTAGGCCGAACGATGGAATCCGTCATAGGGTATGACAGGCTCTCCTTCATGGACGGATACTCAGGGTACAATCAAATACTAATGAATCCAGAAGATGAAGAGCAAACTGTATTCATCAAAGATATTGGATTATACTATTTCAGAGAAATTCCCTTTGGACTAAAGAATGCAAGTCCGACCTATCCGAGACTGGTTAACAAGATGTTTAAATACCTCATCGGAAGCACAATGGAACGATATGTATATGACATGGTCGTGATGAGAAAAGAGCCATAAGACCACATAAAGGACCTTCACAGGACCTTCACCATCCTCAGAAAGTACAACATTAAGACTAATCCATCAAAATGTGTTTTTAGGGTCCAAAGTGGGAAATTCTTAGGTTTCATGGTTACAAGAAAATGAATTGAAGTTTACCATTTTAAATCAGAGCAATATTGGAGATGAAACCTCCAACTTGCAAAAACGAGATAAACAATCGGCAGGAAAGATGGTAGCACTGAACAAATTCATTTCAAGACTGTCAGATATGTTGGGGTTTTGTTCCGTAGACAAAACTATATGGCTGAAAAGAGACTTTTGGTAACAGTTTTGCAGCAGAAAACAGTGATCTAATGCTGTCAAAACCGTGGCTAAAGGGCAGTTTCGAGTTTGGAATGTCTACAAGGTTTACTTGGATTAGGAAAATTGTATGACAGTTTGGTAGAGTGTTTTCCAAGTTTAGGGTTTCCCAAGTTTGGAAGACCATTCTTAGAAGTTCTAGAAGACTTGGGGAAACAAGGTTTTGTCTACTATATAAGAGGTCTTATATTGTGAGTAGAAATCCATTCTGTTGTAGAGTCCTCTCTTTATGAGAGTGATCGGGTCACAACCGTTGTGTCCTACAATGGTTGGTGATGGGGAAAAATCTATGTGAGAAGAGAGACTTGTAGTGAGAGCGGGTATGGGAGAAATCTAGGGTTTCCAGGGTTTATAAGAAGCTAGAATTCAGGATGTTATTTATTTTCTTGTCTAAAGTCAAAGCAACCATGGCGGTGGAGGTTTATGGAAGAAGAAGAACAAAGGAAGAGGTAGACTCTTCGTAATATGTCTTGTTGTTTCTAACATTTAGCGCGAGTGGGTTACATAACTAGTTGATTATAGAAAGTGTCGATGTAATAACTTGTTATGATAATGAAAGATTCTCGGGGTGGTTTTGGCCGTGATGCAGCTACAAAGGTGAACCACGTAATATTTGTGTCGTGTGTGATTGTCTATTATCGTATTATTGATCATATATTCGTGCTAGTATTATCCGATCATGCTGATCTAAAGATGTAAGAGACAGATTCGAGCTAAGTTATCTAAAGTAGGATGCTACATGGAAGTGACTTCTATGGAAACATGCTGGTTCGAGATGAACGTAACCTCGATTTCCCAACAAGATAAATGCAGGCCATTGTTCAATCTACTCCTCAAGCAACAAGACTTCAATTGGAATGAGGAATGTCAAACAGATCTTGACAACATCAAATCTTACTTATCCTCTCCCCATATTCTGTCAACACCAATCAGAGTTGAAGAGCTCTATGTCTATGTTGTAACCACCCAGAGTGCAGTGCTACTCGGGATGGAAGACAAAAACAAATCAAAAAATCTACTTCATCTGCAAGTCACTTAAAACACCAGAGTCTAGGTACTCACAGTCGTAAAAGGTGATCTTTGCTATCTTCTTCTCATCTATATAACTAAGACCATACTTCTTGAGCTGGAAGATAATTGTGGTCACAGTGCAAAACTATCAAACACTCAAATTGTTGCAACGAAAAAGAAAAAACATAGTTACTCGCAACATTACCGAAGAAGATGTTGCAATCGTTAGAGCGTCGCTCACGGTCAGAAAGCATGACGAAAATCAAGGCATTAACGTGGGTGAAAGTAATAACTTTCAATGGAACCATGTATTTATGGTCTTTGTGGCCATAGATGGTAATCAAAATAGAATATCAATGAACCAAATAAAGGAAAGGTTCGAGGAGATCTACCTAGAAATGGAAGTTTTAAGGGGGCAATTGGAATGGGTGAAGGAAAATAGTATGAAATGTCCTTTTTCAGAATGGTGAGTATGTGCAAAAGTTGTTCATCAAGTAAGTTTTGGATAATATACTAACTTAATCTTGATTTGTTTTTTAGTAAGCGCCGGCTCTTTCCCGATACCAATATTCGTCGCAAATAATTTGAGCATGAGCAATGATATCGGATCCCGAAAGAATTTCTTGAGCATTTCAACAAAGCATGACTATTTAAGCGTAATATTCTAAGTTTTTTTTTTCCATTTAGGTATAATGGTATGTAAAGCGGCTTAATTATGTAATAGTAACATTATGAATTGATGAATGAACGTGAAAAATTTGCTGAATAACGGCTAGGTAAACCAACCGTGATTCTGAAAATCACACATAACAACTAGAATAACCTCCGGTAACTTGTTAGTTCCCGGAGGAACCATCAAATTCCAGTCCGTGACTTCTACTAGAAAACAAGTTACGGCCAGAAATGGCTAAGGACCCAGCCGTAGTCTGGTTTTCGGTTTGATTGTGGTCCATTATCCACTTGTTATTTCCCAGCCGAAACATCAAATTCCAAGCCGTAACTTCTAGTGAAAAACAAATTACGGCCAAGAAAGATTAAGGACCCAGTCATGGTCTTGCTTACGGTGGTCATGGTCCATTATCCAAATCGTAAATCTAATAATTTCAGTTTTTCTTCCATTTAGGTCAAATTGGCTAAGGCCTTGCCGCAGAAAACCTAGGGAAAGTACCTATAAATTTTCAAAACTCTTTCTTTTTCCTTTTAAGAAATCGAGCAAACATAAAACACAATACACCAAAATGGTTTTTCATTGATTGAATCGAAAAACATACACATTTCGTAACATTGATTGAATAAATCATAATATATAATTAAATGCTTAATCGTATAGGTTAAAATCATAGGTAGTATTTTCCGAGATTCGGTAGCAATCATCTTGTTCAAACTCTTTCTCATGGACTGCCTTATATCTGAATTGAGCCCTCGACCACTGAAAAAAAATACATCACTTGTGTTAAATAGTGTTATTCAAAACTATTTCTAATGAAAAATCTTACTCTTGTAGCACATAACGTAGTGGGATTGGCTTCCTTTATGGTTTTCATTTCCTTTTTGAAAGCTTCGCAATCTTCAAAGAGTTTCTCGAACCTTTCCTTAACAATTTCCAAAGTTCTTCTATTGCTTCCACAAAACCTATGAATATACGGTTCCAAAAAGATAAAGAGGTTTGATCTATGTCGATATCTAGATCTTCATCATGGTGTTTAACCGTGACCCATGCTCTGACAATAGCAGAATCTTCAAAATAAGGCTAGGGAGTCGTCATGTTTTTTATTTTTTTGATGAGAAATAGATGAGAATGAATCTGAAAGCTTAGAATTAGAATTTTGGTGAAGAAGAGATGATAAAAGGGCCTTCTTTTATAAAGTTTAATGACCTAACGACTAATTTTTTGAAAAAAAAGTTGTTAGAAACTCAACCATATTGGTCAAAGTACAAAAAAAATAAAATAAATGAATCGGTTGAAAATCATAGACTTAGAAAAGGATGAGTATCCTAGCTGTTTGTACCTTTCACGGCTGGTAACCCAGCCATGAAAGAGAGACATGTGACTCTGATAATGGTTTGGAGAAGAGTTCATTCTAACCCAGCAGTGATCAGGTTTTGCGGCCAGGAGTTCTTAGATAGCCATCCGTAACTTAGGTTCACGGCTTGGAAGGGCAACTTTTCGTGGTCGTTGATATATGTCTTATGGCTGGGTCGACAAAGTTTCCCATCCATAACTGCTTTTTCCCGATTTTGAACGGATTTGGATCAATTAAAATTGTTATTGGGGGTTGATTACAAGGTTTTCCTGACTATTTTCAGGATAGGTTTCATCATTTTCTTCAAAGGTTTTCAAAAAAGTTCATCAAAAATCCTCCTTTTCCTTTTCTAAATCAAGAAAAAAATGATTTTCTTTTTAATTTTTCCAAAGATTAATCCTAATTCCTTCACTATTTATAATTAGGTTAGTTAAATATCATAATTAGTACTAATTCAATTGAGAATATATTAAGCATTAAAGAAAATAATAGGATAAGGGGTTATTGCATTTACTATTTCATGACCCGGTGCAGCCTACAAAACCCAGCGGGGAGCAGCCCCAGTAATAGGATTTTAGGAGAATGAATCTTTATTTCTCTATGCCTTGAAATTTTCAGCTATTACCCAGAGATACGGTTCAAAAATAATTGTCACTAGTATGACTCGAGCTCCGATATTGGGCTCAGCTTCAGACTGATAAAGCTGCGCTGAACTCACCAGTTCGAATTTCCACATTGACATTCCAAAAATAAAACATAAACATCTCTTGTTCCATTTAATCTCGAGCTCTCTAACACTGATGAGATAGAGGTGAGTCTGATTTTGGTTGATAGATTTCCTGTTTAACTTTCATCTGCCGCACGACTGGCCATGCTATCCGCTGCCTGATTCCTTCTCTCTAGTTGTCTTGGATCACAGCTTGCGGAATCTACTGTATTCTTTTCTTTTCGATTATCTCTGAAAAAATATCAAGATGGAGTAGTGGGAGAAATGACAAATCGAAGGAGGTTTTCTGAGTGTCTCGAAAAGAACTTTGGCCATTGTCCTTCCGTTGCGGTTCTCGATGTCAAAAATAAAGTCCAAGTTTCTACTTTTAAGGCAATTGTAATTATTAGAGGTTGTGCCAAATAGGAACCACAACCCCGTGGATAGGAAGATGAATCTGTAATTCTATATGCCCTGAACCCAGCACAGCAGAGACACGGTTCAAAAATAATTGTCACTAGTTAGACTCGAGCTCCGATATTGAGCTCGGTTTCAGACTGATAAAGCTACGTTGAAGTCACCAGTTCGAATTCTACATTGACATTACAAAAATAAAGTAAGTCTCTTACTCCATTTCATCTCGAGCTTTCCAACACTGAAAAGATAGAGGTGAGTCTGATTTTCTGTATAGAGATGTTAAAATTGTTGTATCAGAAGAAGCTTCTCGTCTTCGTACAACGAAATGGGATCTTTAGAAGATCCATGAGATTCTGTAGCTTAGTGCAAAGACCCTTGGAAGAATCTTCTTCCGTTGAAGAAATATCCAATCTTCTTAAACATGATAACTGGCAGTACCTAATGGAATCATCAGATATATCCAACAAGTTGAACCCAGATATCATTCAGTCGATACTTCATCATCAGGTTAGTATTATTAATAATTGTGCTGGACGTCTCTTACATTTCTTTTATTGGTCTGAGCAAAAATTAGGTATTCCTCAGAAATTGAATTCCTTTTCCATTTTGGTGATTCATTTGTGTAATTCCAAGTTATTTGGACCAGCTAATGGTTTATTAGAACGAATGATACAAACCCATTTATCCCCTTTGGAGAATTTGCATTCTATTGTTAGCTCTTTCCAAGAAGTCAGTGGTGGCGCCACTTCCGCCGGTGATGGTAAAAATATGGTTATTGATATATTGATAGATACATACAAGAAAACGGGTAAGTTGGAAGAATCTGTGGAAGTAATTTTGGGTATTGAGAATGCGTTATATTTTCCTAGTTTAAGGTGTTGTAATTCATTAATGAAGGATTTGGTGAAAGTAAACAAGTTAGGTTTGTTTTGGAAGGTATATGATAAAATGTTGGAAACAAAAATATTGTTTGATGTTTATACTTATTCTAATGTTATTGGAGCCCTTTGTAAAGTGGGTAAAGTAAATGAAGCCAAGAAAGTACTTGTTGAAATGGAAGGGAATGGTTGTAATCCTAATTCAGTAACGTATAATGTTGTTATTGGAGGTTTTTGTAAGATTGGAGCACTAGATGAAGCTTTTGAGTTGAAACGTTTAATGGCTCAAAAGGGTTTGGTTCCCGACGGGTATACCTTTACTGCACTTATCAATGGGTTGTGTAGAGAGAGAAGGTCTAGTGATGCTAAATTGATTCTGGGAGAAATGGTGGAGATGGGTTTGAAGCCTAATCATGTTGCGTACTCGACTTTGATTGATGGGTTCATGAAAGAAGGTAACGTAGATGAAGCTTTCAGGGTGAAGAAGGAGATGGTTGCTAGTGGAATTCAACTGAATCGTATAACTTATAATATGCTGGTTGGTGGTTTGTGTAAGAGAGGTAGAGTGGAAAAGGCACGCGAAATCTTGAGTGAGATGGATCACTTGGGATGGGAATCTGACTCTCACACCTACAATATGTTGATTGAGGGTTATTGTCGAGAGCGTAATTCAAGTATGGCTTTTGAAGTGCTTGATGAGATGACTCGGAAGAACTTACTACCTACAGTAGTTACTTACAGTGTATTAATCAATGGTTTATGCCACTCTGGGGATTTCTCTCAAGCAAGTAGAGTTTTGGATGACATGGTTAGAAGGGGTTTGAAGCCGAATGCTGTCATCTATACAAATCTGATTGCAGGTCATTGCAGGGAACATAGGTTTCAAGAGGCTATTAAGGTATTAGAGGGAATGAGTGAGAAAAGAGTTGCACCCGATGTTTTCTGCTACAATTCTCTTATAATTGGCTTCTGTAAAGATGGGAGGATGGAAGAAGCGAAGCCTTACTTAGTAGAGATGGTAGCGAAAGGGTTAAAGCCAAACGCATATACGTATGGAGCTTTCATACATGGGCATAGCAAGGCAGGGGAAATGGAAAAGGCAGGCAGCTATTTTACGGAGATGCTTAATCATGGTTTGTTTCCAAATGATGTTATTTACACTGCCCTGGTCGATGGGTACTTCAAAGTGGGACAAGTTCAAGAGGCCATCTTGGTATTTCGTACTATGATAGATAGAGGTATTCTTCCTGATGTGAAAGCTTATAGTGTCCTCATCCATGGTCTCGCAAGGAACGGAGAGATGCAGGAGGCTATGCGTGTATTCTCTGAATTCCAGGAGAAGGGTTTGGTTCCTGATGTCTATACCTACAGTGTTCTCATATCTGGGTTCTGTAAGCAAGCTGAGATTGGTAAAGCGTTTGAGCTTCATGACGAGATGTGCAGGAAAGGAGTCGATCCCAATATTGTTACATATAGTTCCATGATCGATGGTTTGTGTAAGTCAGGATATATTGAAAGAGCTAGAGAATTGTTTGACAGCGTTCCTGGTAAGGGTCTGATACTAAACGGCTTCACATATGCTGCAATAATAGATGGATACTGCAAATCAGGTAATATAATGGAGGGGTTCAGATTGTTCAGTGAGATGCCGTCAAGAGGAGTCTTGCCTGATAGATTTGTTTACAGTGCTCTTTTGGATGGTTGCTGCAAGGAAGGAAACATGGAAAAAGCTCTGAATTTGTTTCAGGAAATGGTGGGTAAGGGCTTTGCTACTACACTCGCTTTCAATATTTTAATTGATGGGTTTTGTAAACTTGGAGACCTCGAAGAAGCCCAGCGGTTGCTAGCAGATATGGCATTTCAGAAGATCATGGCTAACAATGTTACTTACACGACGTGATGGATTGCTTCTGCAAGGCTGGAAAAATGAAAAAGGCTAGAGAGATCTTCTTGATATGCAGGAAAATAAGCTGATGCCAAACACCGTAACTTATACTTCACTTATGCACGGCTACATTAAAACTGGGAATACACAAGAGGTATTTGCACTATTTGATGAGATGAAAAAGAATGGAATCAAGCCAGATGAACTTACCTACGGTTTAATGGTTGATGCTCATTGCAAGGAAGGAAACTTATTAGACGCCTTTGAGTTGCGAGATGAGATCCTTCAAAAGGGAATGCCAGTTACCAGCACAACTTATGATGCACTAATAGATGCAGTCTCTGAGAAGGAAGATTCTCTAAAGCACTCAGTTTGCTTAATGAAATGGGAGAACAAGGACTTAAGCCCACACTTGATAAGTGTAGGAATCTAATCTGTAAATGTCATGGAGCTGGCAATCTGAACGAAGCTACCGCTATCTTGGCTGCCATGGTTAAATTTGGGTGGGTTCAAGACATAACCAGTGTAAACGATTTCATAGGCGGACACCAAAATAATGCAAACGACGAGGGTTCAATAAAATGTGTAAGTGAAACAGCATAGATGAAGCGTTCACTGATTGAGGTATCTTAAATGATTACTTCGGCTGGTTCCACCCTGGACTGATTCGCTGCTTCATTTTGCCAACTGCATAGCTTGCCTCGGCTCTTTGTTGCTTTGCTAGTTCTTTTGGCCAACTACGCACAAAGACAAATCAGGCCTGAGTGGTTCAACTTCTAGAAGAGGTAAATTCTAAACATGATAAATCGTCTTGGAATTTGTTTCTTATTGTTTGTCTGCTTTCGACTTAGGTTAGATGTGTAGTTTGTTCATGCGTCATTAAATATTGTGCTTTTGACATACTTGTCTACATTATTTTGTTTTGTTTTGTTTATGACAGCTCTTTCGACAGCTTGCATTGGTGGTGTGGTGTTTTTCCAACCACAGTTTACAAAGTTGAAGCGGTTGCAGGAACCGACTTTGAGTGACATACTTGTACAAATGTTGAAAAGGACGGCTCGTCCAATTAACAAACAATCTGTGTTTTTATAACAATAATTAATGAGAAGAAACTAAGGGTAAAGTAATGGAATGTGGATCTCACTCAGTTTCGTGTTGTTGTTTTTTTACCGTTTCTGTTTCATGGGTTTTTTCCCCTTAAGATACTGGTGGGTTTTCACAAACCATATACACTTGTACACCTTCTTGGTGGAAAAGGATGCGGGTCTCTGTTAACTATAATAAATTTGATGATTGTAGTGTAGAGATATGAGAGGAAGAAGACTAAGACATGTTAATGCAGAGAAGAATTTATGCTACATGCTGTTTTAGGGTTTGGCTTTTGATAAGTTAATTTGTGAGTTTTGCAGGATGCTGAATCAAAATGAGGATGGAACCGATAGCAGTGGATGGTGAATTGACGTAAAGTTGGATGTTTTTGATGATGGAACTGTTGCAGTCTGAACCAAAGGATGTTGAAGGTAATACTTATTCTGGTTTTAGCTTAGAATTCTTGCATTGAACTATAAACCAGAATGGGGTAACCAATCAGCTGATCAGAGTGTTAATTTCTGATGTCTCAAAACTTGAAATTGGGATTACAGCAATGCAGTTGTTGCTGAAGCAAATGGCTGTGTTGAAGAAGCAGCAGTTGCGAGTGTAAACAACTGGAGAAATCATTGGATTTTGATGACAGTGAACTCTGCTGCTTATTGATACCTATGACTAAATAGTACCTAAGATATGCCAAGTTAGCAGTATAAGTTGTCTCCTGAGTAGGACTTGCAGAATTTGAGAACAGATACCAAATACCTAAGACTAAACAGTGAGTTGCCACTGGTATTAAAAAAAAGTCCTTATCATTATAGTGAAAATGTAGGTTAAATCCTTAAGCCCGACCTTAAGAATGTGGATTGGCTCCTCACTTGTATGTATGGTGCTACAAACAAAGCAAAGAAACAACACTGCCAAACCGAAGAAAACATACAGGTTAATGAGCTTGCAGATTCCTGGATCTTTAGATCTAGTTCTGGATGACTTGGATAACATATCAATATCCTTGGTGTTTGTGTTGTAATCCATTAATATTCTTTATTGATTTGTTATATGCAGGCTCTTCCAGTATGGATTGAAATGTGTGGGTGCGCTTCTAGCCAAGGTTATATTTCTCGAAAGAACACATGTTGATAAACAGCAGCTCCTGTCAACGAAATACTGTAGATGTTTCTACTTCACTGTTCCTCTTTTACGTGAGAGAGCCCAAAATGACTACCTACAGAGGACGATGTACTTTTAATGTTGGAACTTAAAATGCTCATGATCACTGTTGCTGATTATTCTCGTAGCCTTTGTAGGTTCCAGTTTTTTTAAATGTAGGCACAGTTCTCTTTATAACACCGTGCCATCTTTTCTAAACCAATTGTATGGGGCTCGCTTCTCTTAGTGCGACTATGTGGTCTGCTCTTCTCTTTCCAATGCCCTGAAACACAAGTAAAGGAAAACGAAAAATCAATAATATGCAGCAAACAAATTCATATTCAACTTCTGCATTTTAGATTCCTAAATAGTACCTTTAGCTCCATCAGCTGCTCTCTGCAACGAAACAAGTAAACAAATAAATAAAACGCTCAACTACACGTCAGTAAATTATTAAACATTAAGTACAAGATAGAAAGAGATCAAGTTCGCGCATAGCAGCTGAACTTACTTGCTAGCAGTGTTCAGGCAAGCAAGATATTCTTGAATAAAGGTGGTCTGCATATTAGTAATAGCAAAATGGAGTAAATAAGTTTGAAGAGATTAACCGAAACGCTGTGTAGGTTGCAAGTTATTCAATAAACCTTCAAGTTGGAACTACGAGCAAAAAATTTGCTTAGTGGAGAGAGAATTGCTTCAGTTTCATCAGTATAGTTGGTCACATCCGAAAGCGGTTTGGGAGTACTTGGCTCAGGTACTTCAACACTTTCAAGCATTACTGGATTAGATATTTAATGTACAGATTTATGTCTTGAACCCACCCAATTAGTAATATATGTACCTCTACAGGTACTTCAACACTTTCAAGCATTACTGGATTAGATGAATTGCCTGATATATCTCTCTTCCTTGCTGCAGAAGATTGAGCTGCACAAAACACGACTTTAAGCTCTTAGATTATTAGGAATACAATAATTTCAACAAACTATTACCCAATTAGTAATATATGTACCTCTACAGGCTTGGAGTGGAGTTTGCAACCCTGTAGACATCCTTACAAATGCCTTGTTCTGGATGATTCGAGCACGATTGGCATACTCCAAAGTGTTCAATGTTATGTCGGCATTTATGTTTGCGGGACTCACACAAGCTGTAATCAGAAAATAAAATAATCCAAATAATAAACATCGAGTCTCTCTAACAACAACCAAACTCGAGAACTACAAAAATCAATACTTACCAATCATCACTGTCTTGCCATTAACGCCAAGAGAGTCCTGCAAAATCAACACAAAGTAAAAGGGAGGATCAGTAATTTCACCATAGCATACTCATTAAAAAACTATTGAGTTCCTAAAATACGTTATCGATTAGAAACCAAAAAGCATATATGAATATCCCCTTGCCTGAAGCATACGTGTTAACTTGCTGTCGCGGTAAGGAACATGCCCTCCTTCCTTCCTCGTTTTCTCTCCTAAAGATCGTATCACCTTTCCAAGAGACAATAATCCTCTATTTAGGTGAATGCCTACAGATATCATACTTCGTGAGTAAACAGCTCAAGAAACCGTAGATATTTAATGTACAGATTTATATATTTTAATCACCTTCTTTCAAACGCAACCCATCTGTTCCCATTCTTTTGACACGCTCTGAACCAGCAAGGTCCACCAAATGAAGTTTTGCAGATAATATATTATCTCCAGCATCATCTTTGGTGACCCGTGTGATTCTACTTTGGTCCAGTGAGATTGTAAAGATGGCATGAGAGCGACTATTCAACAGATACACAAATGAAGTGCAGCAAAAGCTTATTAAACTGTTTCAAAGACGAGAGCCATGATATACAATAATTACCTACACTAACAAAAAACGTTAAGGTTGTGCATTTATCAGAAGTCAATGAATAAGCATACAGAAGGTGGAGGTAAAGAGTCGTTGAGAATCGCCATTGAAGATCTGGAGATCAGTGAAGAGAGTGAAACGGGAATTTATGAGCTGACTTATTTAAGGAAATGGCGGTTTGGGTTTGAATTCGAAAAAAGATAACTGACACATGTAGCTATTTGCAGATGTACATCTTCTCTTACACGCTACAGAAGGTACTTGTATCTCGATTTGGTTTTGATGTCCCGAAACTCACAGATCCGGATAAATTATCAGAATATCTGCATCATAAATAGGGGTTCAAATATCCATTTAAAAAAAAAAATCAAAATGAAATAAATATATCCCAACCATACTCGAACTTTGATTTAACACCACCGTTGCCAAGTATGTGACTAAGATGTCTTCTGACTAAGATGTCTGCTGACTCAAGTTTTAACCTACCAATTTTTTTTTTGCATCTAAAAATATTTAGCAGTGCAAATTGCATATCGATGTCCAAGTAAAACAATGAAAATCATCCACGAACATGAATCAGGTAGAGAGGTACGTAGTTTGCTCGATAAAAGCTTTTGGTTTGGTTTGATCAAGATTTTAGTATCAACACGTACCGACTTGGTACCCTTTACGATGTTGTAATAAAAAAAAGAATCTATCGTGCGTTCTTTTTAATAGGAAACAAGATATGAAATTCTCGTTAACAATAATTGTGAATTGTTTCTCATCCTTAACTTTTATGGTTATGATTTGTTCATAGTGTGTACAATAGTTCCCTTAATCTCATTCATTCACAATATACTAGTTCCTGTAGTAGTAAATAACTGACTAGTGTACATGGCATGATCTCAGACGACGACCCACCAGAGACAGGAGCAGAGTGAAACACCGAATCAACCTCTATAACACGAGCACAAGAAAAGAGATATCTACCAAGCGCATGTGAGACGAGCACGTTTAAAGTGAAGAATCAAATGTGATGGAGAAATGTGTATCGGGAATCAAGGCATTAAATACACTAACAAGGCAGGTGTGAAGAGCAGAAGAATCTAATCAAAGTGGGGGCCAGGAACTAAGGATAGCCGATTCGGGTCGGGAGGAACGGCGACGTCGGGTCAAAGAATATCGATATCGGGAAGAAACACATCGGGAAGAATGCTCATCGGGGTGATGTGAGACTAGGTGATAAGTATCGGGGAAGACAGTACTAATCACCCGACAGGACCATCGAAGAAGATAGAATGTGACTTATACTGTAACTAGCCTATAAATATAAACATGTTGTATTGAGAGGAGGCAAGTAATCTGTAAGTGAGTGAGAGGAGAGATAGAGTATTTTGAGAGCATTCTTCCTCGTAAACTTGAGTAAAGTAATAAGATCATCCTTTCACCGTTGTGGACGTAGGTAATCATGCCGAACCACGTATATATTGTGTTCTTATGAGTCTCTTACTTGCTTACGTTACTATCATTTCATATTGATTGTTGGATGTAGTTGTGCAACTTTTTACACCTACAGTTCCCTTTCATTCACAAGTCTGAATTATATGAACAAATGCAATCATATTCCCTTTTAATACTTGGAACAACTGTAATCATGTTCTCTTTCATTCAAAATTCCTAACAACGCCATTCATATGAATACCCAGTACTAGGCTACTTCAATACTTTTTTTTAGTAAAAGAATTAAATACACTATCTGATTTTTTTACGATACTAATTAGTATTTTTTTTCTATTGTACTCATGAATCAAGTCGCGGTGATTCTTGAAACTCACTCCCTATATGAAGATGAAGATAACTTGCTTACTGAGAAAGATGTTCCAATGAGTGAAGAGTGAAGGGCTTTAATAAAGAAGTGTCGAAAATTGGAATGGAATTTGATTCAGAATATAAAGCGTATGAGGACTATATGCTAGAGGAGTTGGTTTTAGTATCAGTAAGAATTCGACCACTCACCGAAAAGATAAAGAAAAATCTAGAAGAGTTTTGGTTTGTTCAAATTAAGGAATGCATCGAAATAACTCAAGGGGATCTCCAACGAAACAACGATTACACGCACAAACCAGTTGCTAAGAAAAATTGGTCATTAAACTACTAAACGATGATTCAAAATAGCCTGTAATAGAATTTGTAGAAAAACAGAATAACCAGCTCACATGTCCAGGAGAAGTGCATATCTTGAGATCACATAGGAAAATTGAAACTGCTCAAGCAAGATTAGAAACATGTATAATGCGGGTATAAGTCAGAAAAATATTTTTGCATACTTTGGTGTTCAGCCGGGAAGGTCTCGGAATCTGAATTTCACTCAAATGGACTGTAACAATTATATACAAAGAACAAGACGTCAAGATGTCTTCGGAAAAGGAGATGATGAACATTTGTTAGAATACTTTCAAGAAAATCAATCCATATTTTTTTCTCCAATTGAAATGGATGGTAGTGGTCAAATGTGCAACTGTTTTTGGGGTGATGTTAAATATAAGATGGACTATGACTTATTAGGTGACGTGTTTGATGTGATGTAGAAGTGGTAAGACAAGTATCGTTCTCTCGAGCTTGTGAAGACTGTATAATAGACTTAAATTTTAATTCTAACAAATATATATAAAAGATGATAACAATATTAAGAGTTACTAGGACTAAAGATTCCATCATTAATCAAAATCGAGTGATGCATATTGATTCTTAACAATTATAGCTCCTTATGGACTCTATTTCTTTGTCAAAGGTTGATTTCAAAAATATTAATTGTAAACTATGGGCATGATGCGTCAAAAGTACTAGGACTAAGCATACATCATCAAATAAGATCACAACTAATCCATGAAAATCATAAATCAGTTAAAATAAGTGCAAAAAATCATAAATAATCAATTATAGTTACTGAACAATTATGAAATAAGGCTTCCTCTGTTATCCCAGTGTTGGGGTTTAGCTTATCATGATGTACACTCTCTCAAAATAATATTTTATACCTCAATAGTGCTCACACAGAAGAAAAGAATCAAAAAGAATAAAAATAATGAATCTACAATGCTTTATTGGCGTTATAAAATCAGTATTACGAAGGTACAACTAGAAAAGGTTAAAATCAGTTGCTGAAAACTATTTTTCAACCACAGCCGATAACAGTTCCTACAACAGTTCTCCCAATCTACGACGGACTTCAACAAGTTAATGCTCTTTGTCTCCTTCTTCTTTTGCAGCAGTAGAAACTCTTCGCGTCTCTGTAATCTCCGAACCAGAGCTTCCCCAAAACTCTCCTAACTCTCCATAATCCTCCTCTGACCCTAACCCTTCGTATAGATACACCACAAGACCAAATATCTTCACAAAATATTTTATTTTCTTCCCACAAAAGTTACGGTCATATTTCCTTTTATGTCAATTTCTTTGTGCGGCTTCTAATTTGTCTCCCAAACTATTTCCAAAGATACAACATGTAAGATTTTACTCCCTAAATCAATTTGTCTCCCAAACTATTTCCAAAGATACAACATGTAAGATTTTACTCCCTAAATCCTCACAGACTTACCTTTTTTTAACTAAATACCGGATGAATACTCATTCTTCCCTATTGTAAATAAATCAACACCAAATTCCTTTTTTTTCGAAACAAAATCTCGTACTACCCCTGTTTTATCGAACCAGATCAATCCCAATCCAATTCAGAACTCAAATCCGACCAAAACACTCCAAATATAAATCCAGAAAGTTACGCAGATGTAAGATCGATTTCCCGTCAACACTATTTCTTTAAAAGGAATGAGAAGGGGTGCCCTTATCCAAATGGTGGGCGCCTATATCCAATGGGGTGCCTTTAATAAATTTCATCGGTGCTTTTAGCACTTTTTATGGGTGCCTTCAACACATTTTTGGGTGTGTTTAGTAATTTTTCCCAAGGGGGTGCAAATACAACTTTTCAGGCTAGTTTTTCCGTAAAAGTTTATTTCTCCCAAAATACCTGCACACACATAAAATAGCAGAATAAGTACAATACAATGACTATCAATTTATCAATCAAAGATTTAATAAGACATATAAATGTGCCTATCAAACACCCCAAACTTATAATTTGCTAGTGCTCGAGCAAATCTAATCTAGAAAATAAAATCTTAGCTCATTGTCGCAAGAATCGCAATTGCACTTAGTGTGTGCAACAAGCCTTTGAACCCCTAGATGACCCTAATGACCGAGTTATAGTCTCGAGATGGTTTACAAGAGGTATACCCATAAAAGTTTTACTCAAATCCCTAGGTACATGTGCAAAATCTAGGTACGACACTAAACAATCTCCTTAGTTGGCATACTCTCATTGACTACAGGAGGAAGTACTGTGATTGTGAATCCAATTGGTATACACGATTTCGTACTCAAGCATACTAAGATTCATATATAAGTAAATAGAGGTCTACTCAGATGTTCGTACTACGGACATCAATATCCGGAGTCAAACAAATCATGTGAATGGATTAAGAATATGGTTATAGAGATAGATGGTCTGTGATGTTGTCTAAAGTGAACGATGTTTCCCAAATATCTGTTTGATCGTCAATGAAAAAATAAATCATAGGAATCCTAACGGATTGAGATACTGGTATGAACTCTAATATAAACACAGAAGTTATACAAGGGTCCCAACGGTCAATTTTATTGGATAATAATAATTAAAAAAAAATCGATTTTTATTTTTGTTCTGATTGGTCTAATTGATTTTTATTTTTTTTAGTAACTCAGTCACTCTACTTCATCTCATCGAAAATCAAGGCGCTATTAATGCCCCGCCAAATCACTTAGAGAAACAAAAAATTTGCAAAAATAAAAACAGAATGTGATATGACGACTCCAAGATACGGTGAAACTACCATGTTATTTCTAACACCTGAAATTTGTCCTTTTATGAATAAGCTCTTTAGTTTGGGTTCCTCAACTCCTACAACTAAGATGTTTCCTTCCACTTAGATTGGTTAGTGTTATCCTTCATTAACAAAAGTTTCCAGGATCCAGAGTTCTATAATGCAACTATGAAGTTTCTCCCATACTCCCAAATTAAATCTAGCATTGTCCTCAATGTTCTAGAGATGAAATAAAAAGCATGAACAAGGAGAAACTATTACCACTTGAAGAAAAAGAGTTAAGGAAGAATTTAACAGTGTCGCATGTGAATGGGTTACCTCCCAAGAAGTGCTGAGTTTAAAGTATGCAGCCAGAATAATAAATGATTAGTCACCTCAAATCATATAGCAGTATCCGGAAAAATTGTGGGTCATTTGCATCAAAAAGTATTATCACAGATAAAAGGGAACTGTAACAGACCAAGAAAGTGAACCAACCAAGCACGCCCTTATCTAGTTTTCTGTTTAAAACAACTATATCTAGTTGTGGTTCAGGATCTATAAAAGGGTCTGAATAAATTTCTTTGGGATGAAGTTAATCATAAGTAAGATCCGAATGATCAGGTTGTAGAGTCTGGGAAAACTCAATTAAAAACTTAGAAGCACGTAATAATAACCTGAATAATTGGGGATCATCAAAGTCAATCAGATTTGACTCACAAAGTTGACCATCATGAGAGTGGTGGTCACTTGTGTCTAAATTGCAAGCTCATGAATGCAAGACTGCCATCCTTGACCCTATACTTTAGGAAAAAACGTTCAGCTGAAAGAGAATTGCTAAGACACATACCAATTTATCAACCAAAGGCAGTTATCCATCTGAAACTCAAAAAATTAGTTGTTTTATTTATTTTGTGATCGGTCATTCGGAATTAGGTTGTTGACGAATTTTAAACTCAATTTACAACACTATTTTAAGAGGTATTTGCATTTGGAATAACAATAGTAACACTAAATTAAGGTAAAGAAGCAGTTTAAGTTTACTACTGATAAACAAATTTGCCTAGTTGCCCGCTTAGAACTTGTAACCTAGTGCAGATTTTCCTCTAATGTATAGTAGTAAAATCGTTGGATCTTAAATTTGAAACTCATTAACATCCTAATTCCTACTACCCGTTCAAATATTATTAATAAGAATACCAAGATCACGGGAAAAAAAAACAACCACAAGATCTATCAGAATATATGTGAATTATTAAAAAAACAGAGTTGGCTGATACGATGAGGAAATTGGAAGTGAAAAAAGTTTCCTTGCACTTTAGTATGTGAGAAATTTAGTGTGTCTGGAAATGTAACTCCAACTTTTACTGATGTAATTTCACTTTATCAAATTCCAGTTTCAGTTAGTTGTCGCTACCTAGATATGTCGGACGGGTCACCAAAATAATAAAATAATCGGGACTTTTTTGCAGCATAATTTATTATTATTCTGGTAATGCAACTGACTTACCAAATTTTAGTGAAACTCAACTGTAGGGCCATTTTGTGAAGAATTCAATTTTAAAGATATTTATCTTGTAGAAATAAGAGTCTGTGTACAACTCATTTACTACAAACTGTCTTAGCTAAGCTTCTCTATTAATCATGTAACTGACAAAGTCCAAATTTCCTCTTTTGATTGGTTCTTTTCCTTTTCTAGTGAATCATTCACAGCTCTTAACGGTCTCTTGATTTACCGTTATCTGCCTTTTTGTTATTATTAAATAGTTCAGTAATCTTCTTCTTTTGTATATTCAATTAATAAAGTTAACCTGAGTGTTTTACAACAACTATGGTATCAGACTGAAAACCCTAGGTAATATCTCCATCTTCCGCTTCTCATCTTCACTAGAAAATAAATTACCTTGTCAATTCAATTTATTACATTATGTAAATCAATCATGTCGTCTTGTTGAATCTTCAAATTCTTCAATCATATCAGTTCCACTTCATACTTTAGCAAATATCATTCCCCTTAAACTTCAGGATGATAATTTATTGACATGGAAATCGTTAATCACTCCCGTTCTTCGTAAATTTCATGTTCTTGGCTATGTGGATGGATCTATTTCATGTCCTCGTCAATTTCTTACTTCTACTACTAAATCGGCTGCGACTGTTAATCCCAATTATGTTATTTGGTATGATGAAGATACATGTGTTTTTCTTCTTTTAAATGTTTCAATTTCTGCTAGTGTTCTTGTTCATGTCTCTGACTGCTCTATATCAAAAGATTTATGGGATAAATTAAAGAAAATATTCGGTGCTTCTTGTTCCACACATACAATTCAACTTCGCACTCAACTGCAGAATATGAAATTAGGTTCTTCCAAGGTTTCTACATACATCTATGATATTGAGAACATTTCAAATCAACTTGCTGCTTGTGAATCTCGTATCTCAGATGATGAACTTCTTGTTATTGTTCTTGGTGGTCTTGGACCAGATCATCATGCTTTTGCTACCTCAATCAGGATTAGATCTCCTCATGTTACTTTTGGTGAGTTGCATAGTCTTCTTCTGAGTGAAGAAATCATTCTTGTTGAACGAAATTCAGCTTTGAAATCTGATGCAGAATCAAAGTCCTTTCATGCATCATCCTCTCAAGGTAACTCCCGTAACTTTTGATCTTCGTTTAATCCTGCTTTCCCTGGTCGTGGACGTGGTTTTCACTCTCGAGGAGGATTTCAAAGTACTCATTCCTCTGTTTTTCGTCCTTCTACTTCCACTGACATTTCATCCTCAGGATCAACTACTTCTTCTGGCACTCGAATTATTCATCAAATCTGCTCTAAACCTAGTCACTTGGCTCTTGAGTGTTATCAACGAATGAATTTCGTGTATTAAGGTCGTGAACCACTACAAATTTGTTAGCAATGCAAACTTTTTGGATGAAAATCCTTGGTACATGAATTTTGGAGTTACAAACCATCTCACTTACAATATGGATGACTATGGTACTTCTACTTCTTATGATGGTTCTGCACAAGTATCTAATGTTAATGGTGAAGGTATGGCTATTTCTCATATTAGTAATTCAAACTTTATTCTTCAGGATCAGTCTTTTACCTTGAAAAATGTTCTTCATGTTCCCAAATGTGCTCAATATTTGATTTACGTGAATCAATTTATCAAAGACAACAATTGTTTTCTTACCTTTACACCTTATGATTATGTTGCAAAGGATCATTTATCTCAGAAGATATTGTTCAAGGGGATCAGTAAGGGAGGACTATATCCTTTGCACTGTCATGTTCACCGATCATCTTATTCATCAACTTCAATCTTGCACCTCCATCCATCAATTCCACTGCCTTGTCATGTATCAAGAATCAATCTACTATTTGGTGCAGAAGACTGGGTCATCCCTTTTTTCATACTGTTAGAGCATTGCTCGGTCGAACTCACATGCGTTGATATCTCAAGCATGTTTGTCAATGTTAGTGATCAAAACTATAAGTCTTGATTTCTAGCCTATTTAGATGTCTCAGACTAGGATATAGATTGTATAGTTGAGCTTTAGACTTCACGGCGTTCATCACTTGAAGACGAAAAACTACTAAGGGGAGCTTGTGTAACTTCATCGACAAAAGGTATGTGGAGACATAAACTTATCTATCACCTAGAAAGTCTATTTCTACTCTATCTTCTATAGTGGGACATAAATCGTGTCACGATATAGTTTTCTATTATACACATTTGAGATTTCGAGCCGAGTTTATCTCGCTTATATATTTCTCGGAATATGCAAGCTTTCGCTTCGGCCAAATTCATCTTACATTCGTTATGAAAGTCCGAATATGATCATATGAGAATTGCTGAGTAACATCCCACATGGTTTGTGTGATACAATCATTTGGTGAAGACTTGAAATGTTTCGTTATGATAATTTCAATAACTTGAAAATTGCTTTGATGAAAAATAGTTTGTGAACAACAACTATATAACATCCTCTAAGAAAGTTTCAATGATTGAAATAAAGAGTTTAGAAACATGTAACCAATGTTTGGATATAAACATAGTGTATAAATCACATTATTGTGCAAGTCCAAAACCGAGAGCCTAAGTATGCGTACCCGTACGCGTACTGGTGGTTACTAATGTCTGGGAAAGTATGCGTACTTGTACGCATACCAGCGGAAAGTCCATGTCCGTGAAAATCTGCTGGAGTTTGGAATGTGTTGTAGTATGTGCACCTGTACGCATACTGGCGTAACCAAATTCAAGTACGGATGCTCAAGTGTGCGTACCCGTTTGCGTACTTGAGTGAGTTACTTTCTAAAATCAATTGTGTACATGAACTTAAACATTTATATAATAAGGAATGCAATCTTTATAAACCGTGGCCATATTGTTCATGAATTGATTCGAGTGAATCAGACCGACTTTGTTTCGATTGTGTTCTTGTATACTTCTATGAGAATAATATAATTGAATGACTCTTTAACTATTTTCATTTGAGTCATTTAAACTAGTTATGGTTAAGATGAATATGGTTGATATGAGATTTATCATATATGTAACTTTGGTTGACCATTGTTGAGCCAACATGGTGTACACGTTTAGGTACGGTTACATAAACCTAAATGAGGATACATTTCATTTGTGTGTAACAAGCTAAGTTCGATCTAACGGTTGAAAAATATTAGCTTGGATGAATCAGGTTTTTCATCTAACGGTGAAAATTGAATGCTTTGTTACCAAGGTAACTTAGATTGCAAACCCTATTTTGAAAACTATATAAAGGAGAACTCTAGCAACTGGGAAACCTAATCCCCACAATTCTGTGTGTTACTACTTGCACAAGCTAGAGCCGATTGTCCTTTAACCTTAGGTTTTCCTAAACCTTGTTGGTTAACGACTTGAAAGACTTCATCGGGATTGTAAAGCCAGACCCAACTATTTCTCTTGTAGTTGTGTGTTCTGATCTTGCCCGAATCTATCGTTTGAGTATTATCTTCTCTAAGATTTGCTCGAGATTAATTTCTCCGATAGGAAATACAAAACGTGACCACAAACATCTTCGTCTCATCGTTTGTGATTTCACAATATCTAGTTTCGCCATCATACAATTTAGATTATTGTGAAGTGATTGATAATACTAGGTTGTTCTTCGGGAATATAAGACCAGTTTATCAATTGGTTCCTGTTCACCTTGATTTATCAAAAGACGGAACAAAAACTCTTGGGTATTTCTGTGGGAGACAGATTTATTCAATATAAACTTTTCTGTGTGAGACAGATTTGTTTATCAAGTCTTCGACTTTGGTTCGTAGCAACTCTTAGTTGTGGGTGAGATCAGCTAAGGGAATCAAGTGCGTAGTATCCTGCTGGGATCAGAGACGTAAGAAGCGCAACTGTACCTTGAATCAATGTGAGATTGATTAGGGGTTCAACTACAGTCCAGTCCGAAGTTAATTGATAGTAGGCTAGAGTCTGTAGCGGCTTAATACAGTGTGGTGTTCAAACTGGACTAGGTCCCGGGGTTTTTCTGCATTTGCGGTTTCCCGTTAACAAAATTCTGGTGTTTGTGTTATTTATTTTCCGCATTATGTTTTGTTATATAATTGAAATATCACAGGTTGTGCGTTGAGATCAATCAATTAGAATATCCAACCTTTGGTTGTTGATTTACATTGATTGACACTTGAACATTGGTCTTTGGTACCGTTCAAGTTATTTCACATAATAATCAAGATCGCGGATTTCTATCTGTTTGATTTGATGATTACATTGTGAAATAGAGATATTAAACTCTTTGATATACTTTACTCTAGATTGAGTCTGACTGTCTAGTTGATTCTCTAGAAAGTGTATTGGAGTAAGTCCTCTCAGATTTCCAAACGAATAGTTGGGTGCGGTTGTTAGTCCCCCGCATTTTCACATAGTATGAATAAAGTGCATAAAAATCTATCTTTCCCTTTTTCTTTACATAAACCACTTTTTTTTTAATGATTGCAAGCTTGCTAGAAGTCACAAGCAAATGATAGAATCCAGTTCTACCGAGACAGAAGATGATTGCGTCACAACTGCATAAACCTTCCCCTAATAAGAGTTGGAACATAAGTAAAAGTCTTGTAGGATTTAATTTCAGTATTTTGTTTATTTAGGAGTCTTGGAAGGTTTTTCTAGACAGAGTTTTTTTAGCCCCACGTTTAATAACATTAGGAATAGGAGTTTGATTAGGAGTCTTTTATGTTTTTGTCTATTTAAATCGTTTGTCAGGTTGATTGTTATTCAATCAGAAAACTTAAGATTTGTATTATTCCTTTGTCTCTCTTTTGCATTATCGCTTCTGCTGGCCGTGATAAGAATTTCTTATCATTGGTATCAAAGCGGTTTCGCTCCTTGTATGACCAAAACTCGAGAACAGAAAAGAACATTGGTGGAGCAATTGACAGCACAAGTTACAGAGATGGCTACATAAAATAATCGCCCGACGGAATAATTGGAGAAGTTGTTGGAAAAAGACTTGGCATCAAACAGTAGAGCTCGTAACACATCTAGGAATGATGGGAAGGTGATTTTTCCGCGATCTGAAGGTACAGATCCTGAAGGTTGGTTATATCGTGCTGAATTGTACTTTCAATTTTATGAAATACCGGCTGCAAAACAGGTGCAATTGGCGGGTATTAATCTTGATGGGAAGGCGTTACAATGGTATAAGTTGATGAATAATATATCACCTAACCCTAATTGGGAAGGGTTCTCTGCATCTTTTTTGAAGAGATTTGGACGCACAAAATACGACGACCCAACGACAGCCTTGTCCAAGATTAGTTAGACTAATTTTAACTCTATTGGAGATAACAAGAGGATTTCAAACGATTATCAAACCTGGTAAGTGATCTTCCAGGAAGCTTTTTGGTGAGCTGTTATATTGGTGGATTGAATCCTGAGGTACGACTGGAAGTACAGGCATTAAGTCCAAAATCTTTAGTTGAGACTATAGGCTCCTTTACAAGATGAAAAGGTTAGTTTGCGAAGATAGAGTTACAGACGTGCGGTACGTCTTAATACTACACCTACACCATCACCAATTAAAAGTAATCATATTCCACCAATCAAGCAGTTGACTACGAAAGAGGCAGAGGAACGTCGAAAGAAGCAATTGTGTTATAACTGCGATGAAAGATGGTTTTGAGGCGATAGATGTAAGTAAAAAACTTTATTTCTCATGGAAGGATAGGACTTTGATGAATAAAAATAGTACATTCCAGAGGACATGGAAGCATAAGCGAAAGCTGAAATTTCTATGCATGCAGGGTCGACAAGACCACAAACCATGCGTACTCTGGGGGAAATTAAAAAGGAGAAAGTCGCAATTCTAGTAGATTCAGGTAGAACTCACAACTTCCTTGATCCATCTATAACTAAATAGTTTAATATTGAGGTGACTATAGATGAAGTGTTTGAAGTTATGATTGCAAATGGAAGTCGAATACCATGCCTAGGAAGATGCGCTAATTTGGAATTTCACCTTCAGAACACCCCTTTTGTTAGTAACTTTCATGTGTTAGAGTTAGGTGGTTGTTTTTAGATTTTTAATGGTTTAGAAACAAATCATTTTTGGTTTAATAAAACCGGATTAGCCTAATCTTAATCAAGTGTGTGTTTAAATGTTTGGATTATATACTAAAGGCAAGACTTTTACTGTTTTATGGGGATTGTACATAAGGATAAAGTACATCAAGTTAATCCATTAAGTGGCATGCAAGTTTTTTATTTGAAGTTAAGGGATGTGTCTCTACCTCATGATGGATGAGTAGGTGACACATGTCTATGCAGTAGGAGGTGGACTACCTTCTAGCCTTACTTAAAGCATTTCTTCCATTAGAAGTTGAAGGACATAAAAGTGGAAAAGCCTCCAGCTGAAACAGAACCTAGACTAAGGCTGTTAGAGCATTGCTCGGTCGAACTCGCATGCGTTGCTATCTCAAGCATGTTTGTCAATGTTAGTGATCAAAACTATAAGTCTTGATTTCTAGTCTATTATAGCTAAGTCTCGGACTAGGATAGAAAGTGTAGTTGAGCTCAAGGACTTCATAGAGATTCATCATACAAGTAGAAGAACTACTCAAGGAACCGGTGGAACTTCTCGACAAAAAGGTATGTGAAGACTTGAACTTATCTATCACTCAAAAGTATATCTACTCTATCTCCTACTCTTTCAGACAAGAAGTCGTATGCTATATAAATAGACTTTGATTATACACATTTGGTATTTCGAGTCGAGTATACCTCGCCTATCTATATCTCGAAATATGAGTTGGTAAGCTTTTCGCTTTAACCAAGTTTATCTTTACCATGTGACGAAAGTCATGATATGTTTCAATCATCTTGAAAATTGCTTTGACGAGAAATGGTGTAACAACTGTATAACGTCCTCTAAGAATGTTTTCAATGATTGAAATGAGAGTTTAGCTTACGTAACCAATGGTGGACATAAGCATTGTTGTGGAAACACATTTATGAATAAGTCCTATTCCTTGAACCAAAGTTTTCGAACTTGGTTGATCAAGAGAACCAGAAGAATGGTGTGAGCCAAGTCCGCGAACTGCCGAAGTTCTCAAACCCGAGAATTTCTGCTGGAGTTGACAAAATACTTGCGTGAAACTAAGTCCGCGGACCGGCGAAGTTCTCATACCCGAGAATTTTTTCTGGAGTTTGTAAACTCTACCCGGTAACTTAAGTCTGTGAACCTAGTCTGCGAACTTGAGAAGGTTATATATCTGAAGATGATTTCTGAACTTAAACTTAAAAAGACTAAGGAATGCAGTTTGCAAACCGTGGCTATAAAAGTTCATGAACCGATTCAAGTGAATCAAATCATCTTTGCTTCAATTGTTTCTTGTGTGGTACATGAGATTTCCTTTCAATTGAATAACTCTCTAACTAGTTCATTTGAAATCATTTGAACTAGTTATGGTGAATAAGAACATGGTTGATATGAAATGATCATATGGCTAACCCTTTGGTTAACTATTGTTGAACCAACAAGTGCATACGTTTGGGTACGGTTAACAAACCTAGAAGCGTGCATTGTCAAGTGTGTATAACAAGCTAAGTTTTTGATCTAACAGTTGAGAAATATTAGCTTGAATCTAAATTAGGTTTTCATCTAATGGTATATATTGATTGGTTTGTTACCAAGGTAACCTAATTGCAAACCCTGATTTGAAAGACTATATAAGGGGAACTCTAGATTCTGTGCAAAACTAATCCCCACACCTCACGTGCGATACTAGTTTGCATAATAGAGTCAGTTATCCTTTTTGGTTTTCTTCTTCTAAAACCAGGTTAACGACTTAAAGACTTCATTGGGATTGTGAATCCAGACCGATACTTTTTTTTATCGTAGTTGTGTGATCTGATCTTGCATCTTCTATCGTACGAGTACAATAAGATTGATTGGCTTGAGATTGATATCTCCGATAAGAAAGATATAAAAAGTAATCACAAACATCTTCGTCTCATTTTTTGTGATCCCGCAACATCTTTTTTCGCTACCATACGATTAAGATTGTTGTGAGATGATTGATAACTCTAGGTTGTTCTTCGAAAATATAAGACCGAATTATCAATTGGTTCCTGTTCACCTTGATTATTATCAAAAGATGGAACAAAACCTTTTAGAGTTTATCTGTGGGAGACAAATTTATCCTTTGATAGACTTATCTGTGTGAGACAGATTTGTTTATTGTCAAGTCTTCGCCTTTGGGTCATAGCAACTCTTGGTTTTGGATGAGATCAGCTAAGGGAATCAAGTGCACAGTATCCTGCTGGGATTCGAGGTGTAGGGAGTGCAACTGTACCTTGGATCAGTGGAGACTGATTGGTATTCAACTACAGTCCAGTCCGAAGTTAGCTTAGAGTAGGCTAGTGTCTGTAGCGGCTTAATACAGTGTGTGTTCAATGTGGACTAGGTCCCGGGGTTTTTCTGCATTTGCGGTTTCCTCGTTAACAAAATTTCTGGTGTCTGTTTTATTTCAATTTCCGCATTATATTGTTTTATCTTTATAATTGAAATAATACAGGTTGTGTGTTATATCATCAATTAGAGTAATCCAACCTTTGGTTGTTGATTGTTATTGATTGATCCTTGGATATTGGTCTTTGATACCATCCAAGTTATTCTTTGTGTTTGATTAAAGACTCTTTGATTTATATTAGCTCGAGTAAATCAAAACAAGAGAGAGATATTAACTCCTTGAGATACTTTTACCTAGATTGAGTCTGACTGTCTAGTTGATTCTCTAAAAAGTATTTCGGAGTTAGTCCATACAGATTGCTAAGCGAAATATTGGGTGGTGTCATTAGACCCCCGCTTTTTCAATTGGTATCAGAGCAGGAAAACACCTCAAACCTTATAAGTTTGTGTTTGTTCGATCCTCAAAATTCTATTCCCATGGGAAATCTTTTTGGGAGGGTTTCTTGTGTCATCTGTAGCGCACACCAGAGTTCCTTGAAGATTGTTCGGAGATTATCACACCTCATTCCTATGGGTGCACATGATAATCATATACCATCTAGCATATCAGAAAGTCTAGATGTGAATAAACGATCTAAGGAAAAGAATAAAAGGAATTGTCGAAGACAACATGGTCAACGCTCAAGGGTATGGACTTTCACAAGAATTACTCTGAATATCTTTGAGGAATACTACCATAAAGGTTCCATTATCAAGGAGCTGTTCAGAGCGTTTGAAAGTGTTTTGCAATTCTTAGAAAAACTTAATTCCATAGAGAATTTGAATTGTTCTGACAAGAGTTTTGTGCCTGTCAAATCACTTTCTAATGATGCACAAGCTATTCTCGACACCGATTCATGTGAAGCCGATGAAAAGAATCCATATGAATTGAGTAGAGGAACCATTTTTTAGAAAAGGTCATCTCTTTGTCATAAGAAAAATGACCCACTTGTTTCTAAGTATTATCATTATGATTATACTCCTGACTCTGGGTACAAATATCAACCAGAAAAATTGCATGGGAAACTCTATGCAGTTTCCAACACCTGATTTCAGGATTGGCTCTACCCCATTTGTGTATAACTTGAAATGGGACAAGTAACAGGTTGATTTTTGTTTTAATATCTCTTTTCTTATGTTTTTGTGATAAGAGATTTTCAGTAGGTACTTTTTCTTTTGTTGTATGTACCTTTAAAAAATCCTACTCCTCAAATGGGTCACGGTTCGTGCACGGGTCAAAGCCCATGTAGGGTATATAAAAGAAGTTCGCGGACGTCTTCATCTTCTCAAACAGTCCGCGTACGCGAACCTCTAGGGTTTTATTATTTTCCTCCATTAAAGCTTCTTTGGAGAAATCAAAAGGAAGGGTTTTCAAGGCTCACTTCAAGTAAGTACTTTCCTCTTGATCCTTGCTTATTTCTAGATCTATGATGAATTCTAGAAGCTCAAAAAGGTGTTCAAAAAGCTCAAATTTCCCTAGCTTGAATTCTCCTAGAATTAGATTTGTGAATGAGTCTTGTGATAGGGTGTTTGATAAGATTGCCTCAAAAGGGTTCATTCTAGAAAAAAGATTGGATTTATCTAGTGGGCATGAAGAGGATTTGGCTTGCTTTAAAAAATTCAAGCTTGGAAACATTTTTGATGGTCTTGGTGAAGAATTTGATTCTCTCACAAAGATTTTCTATGCCAACATTCATGTTGTTGATTACAACAATATGGAATTCAAATCCATGATTTGTAGAGAAAGGTTTCTTAGTGATAGAGAATTAATTTCAAGGGTTACAAAAATACTGATGGGGAACGTACGGCTTCCTAGACCAAGTCATGAACGTCCGTCTTGTGATGATATCTCAATTGGACTTTGTGGCAAGAAGGTTGTTTGGAGTCAAGGAAAGTTCCTTAATAATGATCTTAGTATTGCTTTATTGGCTTTTGGAAAACTTGGTATCCCCAATCTTTGTCCCTCCACAATTGAAAATTCTTTGTGGAGTCATGAGTTTGCAGAATTGCTCTATTTCCTTGAATCGGGTATTCCAAGTATCGATATGTGTGGTTTTATTATCTTTCAAATAATTTCGATGACTTCACCTGTCAATATGTTAGGATACCCTTGCTTGATTAGTCAAATTTTTCGTGATCGTGGATTTGATTCAATTGGAAATTCTTTTGGGGTTCCCAAAACGGTTCGTCCGTGTACCTTCAGGCTCATAAGGGAAAATGCTTGCAAGCGACAAGAATCGCTTCTGTTGATTTTAGTGACCCTACCACCGTGAGCCTTCTTCAAAAAATTCATAAGGGTGTGCGTAAGGTTGATTCAAGAGTGAAGTGTGTCCAAGAACAACTATCTTTGGTTGCAACGAAGTTTCCCGAGCTCAAGGAAGATTTGAAAGCAATTCAAGCATCTTGGAGTTTCTCCGATGAAGAAGAAGATGAGTAATTCGTGTTCTTATGGTTGCCTAGTATGTCTTCTCTTTGGTTTAGTTGGAAGAATAACTAGTGCTTTGAAAATGATTGTGACTACACATAGCTATTATTTTTCATCTTCTTGTTCTTTTTTAGGTTTAGTGGTTTAAATTCTAAAAACTTTTTGGAAGATGATGTTTTTGCAGTATTAGTCTTTATGATTTGTTATACTGCAATTTGTTATGGGATATTGGTGTTTGCGACCGTGAACTATGTTTATCCCATACTTTGTCAAAAGTAAAGTCGTTCGTGATCGGTATTCACGTATTGATAAAAGAATGAATGAACTTTTGTCAAATACAAAAGTTAAGCCTATATTATCAATTCATTAATGGAAGATAGGTTAAAATCTTTTGTTTTCAAGGATTATGTCTATTAATATCGTTATGCAAATAGTGGTGGAATATAGAATGAATCCTTGTGTATTCCGCAGTATTGATCATCCCTGATCCATATTTTATGTATTATTGTGAGGCTCCGCAATGTATCTTATGTTGAGCACTATACAACCAAGTTTATTTTTTAAGCTTATTTTTTGTTCCTTGAGATATGTTATGTCAAGCATATTGAACTAAATTAATCATCTTGTTTGGTTATTTAGTTATTGCTCCGTAACTTTTCTTATGTCGAGCAAAACAAATGACAATTAAATTGATTACTTTTGTGATTAGTTTGGTTGTGTATTCCAATTAGATTAATTATGGGTTCACTTGTAATTAATCTAGTTGAGTATTTTCGTGTCTCCATAAGTTCTCTTATGTTGAGCATAATCAATTGAATTGATCACTCTTTGTGTTTAATTTGATTGTGTATTCCAATTAAATTAATCATGGGTTTACTTGTAATTAATTTGATTGACTTTTTGGATATAGGAAATCATTTTCATGTTTTTTTTGTGTTCAATAAAAATCCTTCTTTTCTTTCGAAATTAAGGTCTCTCTTGTTGTTCCTTCGGGAATGACATCAAATGGGGGAGAGTTCTTTTGAACTTGTGCTTAATGGTCATATCTTGAGGGGTGTGCGGCTGTGGAATTTTAGAGGGGTTATATTGTATCTTTAAACTCCTTGATGAATGCGTTTAGCTTCGGCTTTATGATTGCATCTAAATTAGTTGGTATGTATTTTTTCCTTTTGTCATGAAATGTCTCTCTCGGAAATTTCATTATGATCCCGTTCTTGTACCTTTGCCAATTTTATTGACAAAAAGGGGGAGAATTAATATATATTTCACACTACAAATACATATGGTTTTCGGATCATTGTGTAAGGGGGAGTGGTTTCCATGTGAGATGGAATGTTGACTAAGGGGGAGTGATACATATCACCATAGTATTATTGTTGAAGTTATGATACAAATGAACTTAGACGTTGTGTAATAATACTATGACACTGTATAACAATGATCGAGAACTATGTTTTCTCATTGTTATAGCTACGGATCTTCAACAGCGGTGATGCTAAACTTACAACCTTTGGGATCATTGGAGTACTTGGAAGTGACGAAGATTTCGAGGAATGTTGAAGATTGGACATGTGGAATAGGAGCTACTAAAGTTTCTTTATCTGTTTTGTATTCCATATGTATTGATAGTTTTGTCACTAAAATTGACAAATGGGGAGATTGTTAGAGCATTACTCGGTCGAACTCGCATGCCTTGCTATATTAATAATGTTTGTCAATGTTAGTGATCAAAACTATAAGTCTTGATTTCTAGTCTATTATAGCTAAGTCTCGGACTAGGATAGAAAGCGTAGTTGAGCTTAAGGACTTCAAGGCGATTCATCATACAAGTATAAGAACTACTCAAGGAACCGGTGGAACTTCTCGATAAAAAGGTATGCGAAGACTTATCTATCACTCAAAAGTCTATCTACTCTATCTCCTACTCTTTGAGACAAAAAGTCGTATGCTATATATATAGACTTTGGTTATACACATTTGGTATTTCGAGCCGAGTATACCTCGCCTATCTATATCTCGAAATATGAGTTGCTAAGATTTTCACTTTACCAAGTTTATCTTTACCATGTGACGAAAGTCATGATATGTTTCAATCATCTTGAAAATTGATTTGACGAGAAATGGTGTAACAACTATATAACGTCCTCTAAGAATGTTTTAATGATTGAAATGAGAGTTTAGATTACATAACAAATGGTGGACATAAGTATTATTGTTGAAACACATTTATGAATAAGTCATATTCCTTGAACCAAAGTTTGCGAACTTTGTTGATCAAGAGAACCGGAAGAATGGTGTGAGCCAATTCCGCGAACTCAGTCCGCGAACTGCCGAAGTTCTCAAACCCGAGAATTTCTGCTGGAGTTGACAAAATACTTGCGTGAAATTAAGTCCGCGAACTCAGTCCTCGAACCCAGTCCGCGAACCGGCGAAGTTCTCATACCCGAGAATTTCTGCTGGAGTTTGTAAACTCTGCCCGGTAACTTAAGTCCACGAACCTAGTCTGCGAACTTGAGAAGGTTATATATCTGAAGATGATTTCTGAACTTAAACTTAAAAATACCAAGGAATGCAGTTTGCAAACCGTGGCTATAAAAGTTCATGAACTGATTCAAGTGAATCAAATCATCTTTGCTTCAATTGTGTCTTGTGTGGTACATGAGATTTCCTTGCAATTGAATAACTCTCTAACTAGTTCATTTGAAATCATTTGAATTAGTTATGGTGAAGAAGAACATGGTTGATATGAAATGCTCATATGGCTAACATTTGGGTTAATTACCGTTGAACCAACAAATGCATACGTTTGGGTACGGTTAAGAAACCTGGAAACGTGCATTGTCAAGTGTGTGTAACAAGCTACGTTTTCGATCTAACGGTTGAGAAATATTAGCTTGAATCTAAATCAGATTTTCATATAACGGTGGATATTGATTGATTTGTTACCAAGGTAACCTAATTGCAAACCCTGATTTGAAAGACTATATAAGGGGAACTCTAGCTTCTGTGCAAAACTAATCCCCATACCTCACATGTGATACTAGTTTGCATACTAGAGTCGGTTCTCTTTTAACCTTTGGTTTTCTTCTTCTAAAACCCGGTTAACGACTTAAAGACTTCATTGGGATTGTGAAGCCAGACCGATACTACTTTTATCATAGTTGTGTGATCTGATCTTGCATCTTCTATCGTACGAGTACAATCAGATCGATTGGCTTGAGATTGATATCTCCGATAGGCAAGATATAAAAAGTAATCACAAACATCTTCGTCTCATTGTTTGTGATTCCGCAACATCTTGTTTCGCTACCATACAATTAAGATTGTTGTGAGGTGATTGATAACTCCAGGCTGTTCTTCGGGAATATAAGACTGGATTATCAATTGGTTTCTGTTCACCTTGATTATTATCAAAAGACGGAACAAAACCTTTTAGGGTTTATCTGTGGGAGACATATTGATCCTTTGATAGACTTGTCTGTGTGAGACAGATTTGTTTATTGTCAAGTCTTCGACTTTAGGTCGTAGCAACTCTTGGTTGTGGGTAAGATCAGCTAAGGGAATCAAGTGCACAGTATCCTGCTGGGATCAGAGGCGTAGGGAGTACAAATGTACCTTGGATCAGTGGGAGACTGATTGGGGTTCAACTACAGTCCAGTCCGAAGCTAGCTTGGAGTAGGCTAGTGTCTGTAGCGGCTTAATACATTGTGTATTCAATCTGGACAAGCTCCCTGGGTTTTTCTGCATTTGCGGTATCCTCGTTAACAAAATTTCTGGTGTCTGTATTATTTCAATTTCCGCATTATATTTTTTTATCTTTATAATTGAAATAATACAGGTTGTGCGTTAGATCATCAATTATAGTAATCCTACCTTTGGTTGTTGATTGTCATTGATTGATCCTTGGATATTGGTCTTTGGTACCATCCAAGTTATTCCTTGTGTTTGATTAAAGACTCGCTGATTTCTATTAGCTCGAGTAAATTAAAACAAGAGAGAGATATTAACTCCTTGAGATACTTTTACCTAGATTGAGTCTGACTGTCTAGTTGATTCTCTAGAAAGTATTTCAGAGTTAGTCCATACAGATTGCTAAGCGAAATATTGGGCGGTGTTGTTAGACCCCCGCTTTTTCAAAGGCATATACCTATAAGTAATTAACTAGCTTTCTTAAAGCAAAAGTCAGGTATATCTACTGTATTATCTACTATATTATCTCCTTGTTTATCATGTGTTAGTTATCTACTTTAATCCTAAGTATGTAGCTAGTCTTAGCATGAAGTAGTTGTGTCTCACCATGATAGAGTTAAGCATAAAGCATGTTCTTTATGTTTAATGATCATCTTGATGTTTCTACATATAGAACATGTGATCTTAAACTAAATTAAATATTTGTATCATCATGTATGTTGTATCTTGTAATAACAATTGCATAAAGCATGTTTAGAGGTTGATATGCTAACATTGGTATCAGAGCCACAAGTTTAAATTGTGTGCTAATCTGTTCAGCATATAGCTGTTATGTTTGACATCAACTTTCTGAAAATGCGGGGGTCTAACAACCACACTCAACAATTCGTTTGGAAATCTGAGAAAGCTTACTCCAATACACTTTCTAGAGAATCAACTAGACATTCGGACTCAATCTAGAGTAAAGTATATACAATGTAATAAGCAAATCAAACAGATAGAAATCCGCGATCCTGATTATTATGTAAAACAACTTGAACGGTACGAAAGACCAATGTTCAAGTGTCAATCAATGTAAATCAACAACTAAAGGTTAGATATTCTAATTGATTGATATAAACGCACAACCTGTGATATTTCAATTATATAACAAAATATAATGCGGAAAAGAAATAACACAGACACCAGAATTTTGTTAACGGGGAAACCGCAAATGCATAAAAACCCCAAGACCTAGTCCAGATTGAACACCACATTGTATTAAGCCGCTACAGACTTACTACCAATTAACTTCGGACTGGACTATAGTTGAACCCTAATCAATATCACACTGATTCAAGGTACGGATGTGCTCCTTACGTCTTTGATCCCAACAAGATACTAAGCACTTGATTTCCTTAGTTGATCTCACCCACAACTAAGAGTTGCTACGACCCAAAATCGAAGACTTGATAAACAAATCTGTCTCACACATAAAAGTCTATATATTGAATAAATCTGTCTCCCACAGAAATACCCAAGAGTTTTTGTTCCGTCTTTTGATAAATCAAGGTGAACATGAACCAATTGATAAATCAGTCTTATATTCCCTAAGAACAACCTAGTATTATCAATCACCTCATAATAACCTTAATCGACTACGGAAACAAGATATTGTGGAATTACAAACGGTGAGACGAAGATGTTTGTGATTACTTTTATCTTGCTTATTGGAGAAATTAATCTCGAGTCAATTATTTCAATTGTACTCAATACGATATAATCGGGCAAGATCAAATAACGCAACTACAAAGAAAATTGTTGGGTCTGGCTTCACAATCCCAATGAAGTCTTTGAAGTCGTTAACCTATAGGATCTCTAAGAAACCTAAGGTTAAAGGAGAATCGACTCTAGTTATGCAACTTGTAACACACAAGAGGTGTGGGGATTAGGTTTCCCAGTTGCTAGAGTTATCCTTTATAAAATTTTCAAATCAGGGTTTGCAATCCAAGTTACCTTGGTAAAAAATCATTCAATATTCAACGATAGATGAAAAACCTGATTCAACCAAACTAATATCTTTCAACCGTTAGATCAAACTTAGCTTGTTACACACAAATGAAATGTACCCTCATTTAGGTTTATGTAACCATACCTAAACGTGCACACCATATTGGTTCAGAAATAGTTAACCGAGGTTAGCCATATGATTACTCTCATATCAACCTTATTCATCTTAACCATAATTAGTTCAAATGAGTCAAATGCAACTAGTTAAAGAGGTGTTCAATTGCTATATTCTCATAGAATTAGACAAGAACACAATTGAAGAAAAATCGGTTTGATTCACTTGAATCAATCATGAACATTATAGCCATGGTTTGCAAAGATTGCATTCCTTATTATATAAATGTTTATGTTAGAGCATAGCTGGGTTGAACTCACCAAGCAATGGTATGTCAAGTTTGGTTGTCATATTTTAGCGAATCAAAACTCATTTAAAGATTCGCTTGTTATGTACTAGAGTCAACTTTGTATAGGTTAGCTTGAAAGTATTAGGATATGAGACCTTACAAGTATTACGTGAAGATTTGAAGAAGCAAAGAAGTAAGGAGCTACAAAGACGACATCACTCTTCCTCTTGAGGTTAGTAATATTTAAATTGAACTGTTTCATTCCCTAACGTATATTTCAAGTCGTGCATATTGAAAACATAACTGCAAAGCATGGATGATTATACTCTAGTTAGACATAGTGTTAAGGAATACAATACGAAGTATAATGCTTATCTTTTGAACTTCGTATGTAAGACATTGAAAAGGCGAGGGTACCCAAATATACCTCAAGCTAAAACTTTTCCTACCTATAAGTCCTTTCTCAGAAAGTGATTGTCTATGGACTGATTCGAGACAATACAACTAATCGGTTCACACTTCGTGTGATCGTATATGGATACGAGATCGAGATTATACAACAACGATGTATGTTTACTTGATAAGAGGTTCGGACTTAACCAAACACAATAGCATTACCATCAAGTAAAATAGGAATTAAAGTTTGTGTAATTTACTTTAAATTATAATAACAAACAATTGTAATTTCGGAAAATAAAAGTAAATGACACATCAAGACATTGTTAACGAGGAAACCGCAAATGCAGAAAAACTCGGGACCTTTTCCAGAAATGAATACTCTCAGGATTAAGCCGCTACACAAAATTAAACCAACTTCGTATAGTTGAGACGTATAGTTCACCTAGTTCCGTCTGTATTACCACGCCTCCAACTTATGAATAAGTCACGTACTTGGAACAATTCCTTTGGTTCGTATTCCAAACAGTAAAGGAACAACAAATCTGTTTGGTAGCAACTCTCTTCAACCAATTGTAGTGAGTTCGACAAAGTCTCTTATGTTTATCTCAATAAACTCCTTCGTCAGGTTCTTAGATCTATCTTATTCTCAACTACCAAAGGTAATTGTTAAGATTTTGCAATCAATACTTTTAATCACAAAGAATTGTATTGATGCCGATCTACACAACTAATCAATCCAATCTACCACAAGGATAAACCGATTATAGTTGGATCCTCTATACCGAAACAAGTATTGTGCACACCAAAGATTATGAACCCCAAATTAGAAATCTTCAATATCTTCTTTGTCTTCAAATCTTCTTAGAACTTCAACAAACGCCTGCACACAACAACTTGAATCTCTTGTGATCAATCATGCACATAACGGAGTCTGTTAACAATGGATTATCACAAGACGTATTTAGATGTACAAACAGTTTAAAAATCCCTGTCGAAACTTTGATCTAGTTTGAGTGAATCTTATATCAGAAGAGAAGATTCTCAAGCATAAACAAACTAGGTGCAATCAACGTTCAACCACCGTTAGTCAATCAAATCAATCGAAAACACAAGATAAACCGCAATTATCTAGCTTCCCACCGACGGTACTAATAGAGCTTCTCAATCCCAAAGAAGACTTTAAAATGAGCGTCCGTAAGAGATTTCTCCTAATTAGGTTGCTCTCCTCTCCGAATAGGCGGCTTCACCAGTAACAACACAACCGAGGAAGTTTGTTGTCACGAAGGATTAGTTTGCTAGAAATGTAAAATTCAAGTATTTATAGACAAGGAAGTTTGGACACCAAGGAATTTCCAAAACCGAAAATATTCTCAAGATATGCAATATATTCCAAATTCGGTTTCCGTAATTCCTGGAAATGCTCTGTCCAAAATAATGACCGAAAATCTCTTTGGAAAATCTTCAACTAGTAAATGCACATTACTAATTCTCGTTTTCCTAAAATAAAATTAAAAACCTTAATTAAAATATTCTTAACTTATTTATGTTTCGATCATGAGATTTTCTTCCTTTAGCTATTAAGGAATGACTTTGAACAATTAAATATAAGCGTTATTGCACATGTTCAAAGTATGTCGACATCCTTACTTTGTAAGTCCTCTTTCATACTTACAATCTTGAAACCGATTTGCCACATTTCCAAACAAGTTTAGAATTGGTTCATATGACTTTCAAGAACTATGTGATTGATCAAGAACACTCAATTACCAATCATGGGTTTAACGGTTCTACCAAAACAAGTTTCAGTTCTACCTCCATGTGAATACTGTGCATAGTCACACTAGCTTTCCAAAATTCGGTTGACTAGGTACTAGGATCGGTTCCCAACATATATATGGTATCTAACTTGAATGTGTTGCACATATCCATAGGATCGACTCTCCTTTGCCTAAAAACGTGTTGCACATGTCCATAGGATCGGTTTCCCTTTCTGCTAAAACATGATGCACCTCATACAAGGATCGATTCCCCTTTGTGATGTGTTGCACCTATTACTAGGATCGGTTCCCCTTTACCCATATTTGATCTTACACAAAATCACAAACTCGATCATACCATCTCAGGTGATTACTTAATATCGGTTTCACTAATAAAAGTCCTACCAATGCATAAGTCAGGCCTTTGTGAATAGTTTTACCAAGAACACAAACAAGTCATGAGAGGTTATACTAATCACACATATTGGTTGGACACAAGATATGCAATGAATAACAACACCAATAACGCCTGGCGATTTCCTTTTCGATTCACAAAACAAGTTCATGAATTTACTTCCTTAAAACACATGTAAAACATTGTTTCCTAGGATTAAATCCTCACCTCATACCCATACATAATCACAATAGCATTTAAACGATTATGTCGATGTCTTATCTACTAAGTATAATGGTTAAGAAATAAACCTCGTATTGTATTCCTTAATACTATGTCTATCTAGAGTGTTCATGCTTCGTATTTTTGTTTTCAATATGCACGACTTGAAATATACGTTAGGGAATGAAACAGTTCAAGTCAAATATCACTCACCTCAAGTGGAAGGATGATGTTGTCGTTGTAGCTTCTTAATTCTTCAAGTCTTCGCTATACTTGTAATGTATCATATTCTAATACTTTCAAGCTAACCTATACGAAGTTGACTCTAGTACATAATCAAGCGACTCTTTAAACGAGTTTTGATTCACTAAAATATGCCAACCAAACTTGACATACCAACGCTTGGTGGGTTCAACCGAGCTATGTTCTAACAATCTCCCCCTTTGTTAATTTTAGTGACAAAACTCTTACATCATATGGATAAACAAATTACAAGAATTCATTACACATACGCTTGATTCCCGAATTCAACAACAAAATAACTTGTATACATTCAATCCTTAAATGCCGTTGTTGACATTATGATAACAAAGAATATTACTCCCCCTAAAGGTAAGATAGGTAGATTTTATCAATCCGCACGTCTTTGTTATTCCTTTGTAATGATATGTTACCCTTAGTCTATGCTTTCACTATTTCGTTAGAAAACGTTTAAGCACCTATGTTCTTTTCCTTAGTGATACCAATCAATATAAAATCAATGCCAGTATCACTTGTTTACTCCATATATTTCTCCCCCTTTTTGTCACAAAAGACAAAGAAACGAAAAAATAAAGGACATACCGAAAAGAATCTTACAAATCTCAAAATTGACTTGCAACCTATAGAGTTAAGCACGAGGGTTCTACGCTCCATTTCTGATAACCAATATCAAAACCGAAACTACAAAGTAATTTTTTTTGATATGTTATCAAGGAAACAATTTCCCGAAGCAATTTTCCCTAATAGTTTAGCAAACCAAAAATCAACTAAGCACCTTAGTTCCTTTGCTAAACTGATTGTACAAATACAACCGCTTGTTCGATAAGACGAAGATAACTTTATTTTTCTCATCAGACTCTAATTATCCATATAACTTAGACCTTTAACTTTTAAACAAGACAAGTACTAGGTTAGCTAACTAGTATTTCTTTTTAAGGCATTCGATTAGACTTGAACAACTGAAACCTCCACTTTGATAAGTCTAACTAAGATTAGAATTAACTTAGTTTCTCTTATTCGGATTATAGAAATCCAAAAACCAGCACTTGCACGGTTACACCCTCTCCCGCGGTCTCTAACACCTTTGAGAACAAATGCACGCTTAAGGTGATCCCCAAATGGTTTTTGATCAAATCTATAAGCAATCTCGATGCAATCTAAGAAATCCACGGTTCTGACTAGAACCCCCAAATTCTTCTCCTCTTACATATACAGATCATAACCCTAGTTAAAAACTCCTTCATTTCTCTTCACACTGGAAAGTGGTTTCCTCGGCAGCTAAAGAGTACTTCTCTTCAAAACCCAAACTAGAAATATGGGAATTCAAACAAACAAGGTCATATTCAATGTCAGAGGTAAATTTTTTGAAACAACTGCGACAACTATCGCAAGTGCACCACGAAATTCAGTGTTTGGAGCATTTTTATGTTGGATCAAAAAAAATGTCGTCTGATGTTGCCTATCAATAGAGGTTCTGCTGCAACATTGTTATGTTGCATCTCTTGCGCGAAGGAAGAAAGCTTCTAAGTATTTCATGGGTTTTCTTGTTTGTCTTTGTTTGTGTATTAAATTATATCTTTATTAAGATAAACTCCAGAGGTTCTTTAGGCTTAAAAATTAATGGATACTTATCCTACTTTATTGTCATACTCTCCATGAGTTCTCAAGTTTGACAATAAAAGGTTATTGTTATCTTCTAGTCGAAAAGAAAAGAATAATGATAAAAGGAGCACACTTGTGTTGATATAATTGTATACAAAGAAGTTATTAGAAAAGAGAATGGATTCACCGTAAAAAAACTAGAACATAGTATACCATTAAAGTATTAAAAGTTAACACATTAATATTAGTCAAAAAATTAATAAAAATCAATAATTAAAGTTCTAAAAGTATATCTGGAAAAAACAAAAGATGAGGTTGTCTAAACTCTAGTGTTTTAGCAGGTGAATTAGATAATATACATATCAATGAACTAAATAAAAATAAAATAAAGTCTCCAATATATTTTATGCATAAAATTTATTTCCTTTGTTTGTGTATATCACAAAAATCACATATATTTTTACTGAATAATTTATATTATAATATACTCTCAAACTAAGTGTATTAATATCACACCACATACATTACCAAACATGTAAGCCACATTACTAATATGTTGTTTATTAATTTATCTTTTCCATTATAAAAGAAAAGCAAGACAACAAACATGTACACGTTGAAAAACAACAAGGGAATACAAATAAAAAAAATGTTTCCTCGATGCTACTAGTTAATTGGTTGTTATTCTACGATATGCATTAAAAATCCATATAAGCTTAATGTTAGAGCACTCCTCGGTCGAACTCGCATGTGTTGCTATATCAAGCATGTTTGTCAATGTTAGTGATCAAAACTATAAGTCCTGATTTCTAGTCTACTATTAGCTAAGTCTCGGACTAGGATAGAAAGTGTAGTTGTGCTCAATACTCCATGGCGATCATCATACAAAGACAAAGAACTACTCAAGGAACTTGTGTAACTTCATCGACTAAAAGGTATGTTGAGACTTGAGATTATATATCACTCAAAAGTATATCTACTATATCTCCCATCTTGAGACAAAAGTCGTCTTGCTATGTAGACTATGATTATACACATTTTCTATTTCGAGCCGAGTTTATCTCGCTTATATTTTCTCGAAGTATGTGTTGGTAAGCTTTCGCTTCGGCCAAGTTCATATTTACTAGTGATGAAAGTCATATTAAGTTTCAATTACTTGAAAATGGCTTTGACGAAAAATGGTTTGTGAATAACAACTGTATAACGTCCTCTAAGAATGTTTCAATAATTGAAATGAGATTTTAGATTACATAACCATGGAAGGATACAAACATTGTGTGGTAACACATATGTGTGTAAGTCCGTATTCCTTGAACCAAAGTATGCGTATTTTGCTGCTCAGAAAAACCGGAACTAGAGTCCGCGTACTGTCGAAAGTTCTCATCCCGAGAAATTCTGCTGGAGAGTGGAAAGTGGTTCCCTAAGCATCTAAAGAGTATTTCTATTCAAAACCCAAACTAGAAATATGGGAATTCAAACAGACAAGGTCAGATTCAATGTTAGAGGTAAATTTTTGAAACAACTGCCACAACTGTCGCAAGTGCACCACGAAATTCAGTGCTTGGAGCATTGTTATGTTGCATCAAAAAAATGTCATCTGATGTTTCCTATCAATAGAGGTTCTGCTGCAACATTGTTATGTTGCATCTCTTTCGCGAAGGAAGGAAGCTTCTAAGTATCTTCATGGGTTTTCTTGTTTTTCTTTGTTTGTGTATTAAATTATACCTTTATTAAGATAAACTCCATAGGTTCTTTAGGTTTAAAAATTAATGGATACTTATCCTACTTTATTGTCATCCTCTCCATAAGTTTTCAAGTTTGACAAAGGTTATTAGTATCTTCTAGTCGAAAAGAAAAGAATAATGATAAAAGGAGCACACTTGTGTTGATATAATTGTATACAAAGAAGTTATTAGAAAAGAGAATGGATTCACCGTAAAAAAAACTAGAACATAGTATACCATTAAAGTATTAAAAGTTAACACATTAATATTAGTCAAAAAATTAATAAAAATCAATAATTATAGTTCTAAAAGTATACCTGGAAAAAACAAAAGATGAGGTTGTCTAAACTCTAGTGTTTTGGCAGGTGAATTAGATAATATAAATATCAATGAACTAAATAAAAATAAAATAAGTCTACAATATATTTTATGCATAAATTTTATTTCCTTTGTTTATGTATATCACAAAAATCACATATATTTTTACTGAATAATTTATGTTATAATATAGTCTCAAACTAAGTGTATTAATATCATACCACATACATTACCAAACATGTAAGCCACATTACTAATGTGTTGTTTATTAATTTATCTTTTCCATTATAAAAGAAAAGCAAGACAACAAACATGTACACATTGAAAAACAACAAGGGAATACAAATAAAAAAATATGTCCTCGATGCTACTAGTTAATTGGTTGTTATTCAATGATATGCATTAAAAATACATATAAGTTTAATGTTAGAGCATTGCTCGGTCGAACTCGCTTGCGTTTATCTTAACTATGTTTGTCAATGTTAGTGATCAAAAATATAAGTTTTGATTTCTAGTCTACTATTAGCTAAGTCTTGGACTAGGATAGAAAGTGTAGTTGTGCTCAAGACTCCAAGGCGATCATCATACAAAGACAAAGAACTACTCAAGGAACTTGTGGAACTTCATCGACTAAATATGTGGAGACTTGAGATTATATATCACTCAAAAGTATATCTACCCTATCTCCCATCTTGAGACAAAAGTCGTCTTGCTATGTAGACTATGATTATACACATTTTCTATTTCGAGCCGAGTTTATCTCGCTTATCTATTTCTCGAAATATGTGTTGGTAAGCTTTCGCTTCGGCCAAGTTCATCTTTACTAGTGATGAAAGTCATATTAAGTTTCAATTACTTGAAAATGGCTTTGACGAAAAATGGTTTGTGAATAACAACTATATAACGTCCTCTAAGAATGTTTCAATGATTGAAATGAGAGTTTAGATTACATAACCATGAAAGGATATAAAAATTGTGTGGTAACACATATATGTGTAAGTCATTATTCCTTGAACCAAAGTATGCGTACTTTGCTGCTCAGGAAAACCGGAACTAGAGTTTGCGTACCAAGTCCACGTACTGCCCGAAGTTCTCATCCCGAGAAATTCTGCTGGATTTTATAAACTAAAAAAAAACTTATTCCGGGTACTTAAGTCCGCGTACCAGTTCACGTACTTAAGTTGGTTATTCTCTAAAAACAATTATTTGTGAACTTAAACCTATATAAACTAAGGAACGCATAATTGCAAACCGTGGCTATGAAGTTCATGAATCGATTAGAGTGAATCAAATTGTTTTTGTTTCAATTGTGTCTATTATAAAGATCTAAGCAATTGAACAACTCTCTAACTAGTTCATTTGAGTCCTTTGAACTAGCTATGGTAAAGAAGAATATGGTTGATATGAAAGTGGTCATATGGCTAACCATTTGGTTAACTACTGTTGCACCAACTAAATGTACATGTTTAGGTACGGTTACACAAACCTAAAAACGTGCATTTCATTTGTGTGTAACAAGCTAAGTTTCGATCTAACGGTTGAAAGATATTAGCTTGAATCCAATCAGGTTTTCATCTAACGGTGAATATTGAATGCTTTGTTACTAAACTAACATTGATTGCAAACCCTGATTTGAAAGAATATATAAGAGAGAACTCTAGCAACTGGGAAACCTAGTCCCCACACCTCCTGTGTGATACTAGTTGTATAAGATAGAGTCGATTCTCCTTTAACCTTACGTTTCTATCGAGACCATGTAGGTTAACGACTTGAAGACTTCATTGGGATTGATTGATCTAAACGCACAACCTGTGATATTTCAATTATATAAAAAAATATAATGCGGAAAATAAATAACACAAACACCATAATTTTGTTAACGAGGAAACCGCAAATGCAGAAAAACCCCGCGACCTAGTCCAGATTGAACACCAAACTGTATTAAGCCTCTACAGACTCTAGCCTACTACCAATTAACTTCCGAATGGACTGTAGTTGAACCCTAATCAATCTCACACTGATTCAAGGTACAGTTGTGATCCTTACATCTCTGATCCCATCAGGATACTACGCACTTGATTCCCTTAGTTGATCTTACCCACAACTAAGAGTTGCTACGATCCAAAGTCGAAGACTTGATAAACAAATCTATTTCACACAGAAAAGTCTATAGATTGAGTAAATCTGTCTCTCTCAGAAATCCCAAGAGTTTTTGTTTTGTCTTTTGATAAATCAAGGTGAAAAAGAACCAATTGATAAACCGGTCTTATATTCCCGAAGAACAGCCTAGTATTATCAATCACCTCACAATAATCTTAAATCGACCAGCGAAAGAAGATATTGTGGAATCACAAACGATGAGACGAAGATGTTTTTGATACTTTTATCTTGCCTATCGTAGAAATTAATATTGTGTCAATTATTTCAATTGTACTCAATATGATAGAATCGGGCAAGATCTGAACACGCAACTACAAAGAAAATAGTTGGGTATGGCCTCACAATCCCAATTAAGTCTTTGAAGTCGTTAACCTACAGGGTCTCGAAGAAACCTAAGGTTAAAGGATAGTCGACTCTAGTTATGCAACTAGTAACACACATGAGGTGTGAGGATTAGGTTTTCCAGTTGCTAGAGTTCTCCTTTATGTAGTTTTCAAATTAGGGTTTGCAATCCAAGTTACCTTGGTAACAAAGCATTCAATATTCACCGTTAGATAAAAACCCTGATTCAACCAAGCTAATATCTTTCAACCGTTAGATCGAACTTAACTTATTACACACAAATGAAATGTACCCTCATTTAGGTTTATGTTACCATACCTAAACGTGTACACCATGTTGGTTCACAAATAGTTAAACGAGTGTAGCCATATGATTAATCTCATATCAACCTTATTCATCTTAACCATAACTAGTTCAAATGACTCAAATGAAACTAGTTAAAGAGTTGTTCAATTGCTATATTCCCATAGAATTATACAAGAACATAATTGAAGCAAAATCAGTTTGATTCACCTGAATCAATCATGAACATTATAGCCACAGTTTGCAAAGATTGCATTTCTTATTATATAAATATTTATGTTCATGTTTAAAACCGATTTTAGAAATTTAACATTCAAGTATGCAAACGGGTACGCATACTTGAATTACCCGGACTAAGATTGAGTTACGCCAGTACGCAAACGGGTACGCGAACTTCAAATCTCAGCAGAAATTCTCGGACATGAACCTGTACGCCAGTACGCAAACGAGTACACATACTTAGGTTCCCGGATTTCTCAAACCAACAGGTACGCAAACTATGGTCCACGTACATGGATTGCATATGTGCAAGAGTGCACAACATGACATATCCAATAATAGTTAAGTTTTCTAAACTCTTATTTCAATCATTGAAACTTTCTTAGAGGATGACAATAGACGTTTTCACACACTATTAGCATCAAAGCAATTTTCAGGTTATTGAAATAACCATTACGAAACATTCCAAGACAACACCAAATGATTGTATCACACAAACCATGTAAGATGTTTACTCGGTAATTTTCACATGATATAAGATGAACTTGGTCGAAACAAAATCTTGCCAACACATATTTCGAGAAATATATAAGCGGGATAAACTCAGCCCGAAATCTCAAATGTGTATATAGAAAACTATATCGTAATACGACTTATGTCTCAATATAGGAGATAGAGTAGAAATAGACTTTACAAGTGATATATGAGTTTAACTCTCCAGATACCTTTTGTCGATGAAGTTCCACAAGCTCCCCTTAGTAGTTCTTCGTCTTTAAATGATGAACGCTGTGAAAACTAAGCTCAACTACACAATCTATGTCCTAGTACGAAACATCCATAAATAGGCTAGAAATCAAGACTTATAATTTTGATCACTAACATTGACAAACATGCTTGAGATAGCAACGCATGCGAGTTCGACCGAGCAGTGCTCTAACACTTTCAGCGGCTCACATGTTAATCATGGTATATTGATTTAAAATATGCTAGTAGCATGTATAAGTGTTTTGTTTCTTGTGTTGCTGACCTGAAATGAAGCCTGAAAGTTTCATATGCAGCAGTCTTTGTGTATCTTTTGTTACTTGATAAGTGTTGCCAAAGTGATACTATGATAGGACACAAAAGTACATATTTATACATGAAAAAAATTACATAGAGTTGCATTTTGGATTTCATTTGTATGCCTAAACCCAAAGGTTAATCATACTGATGTAATCTTTAATGGACAAGATGAATTGCTCATATCTAGTAAGCGATATTTCTAAACAACCCAAAGGTTTAACAGATCTGTTGCTTACTTTATATGAATAGATCAGTCTTGAACTTCATATTAGGAGACTTCGATATGTAATAACTTTACCTAAAGGTGAAGTGACGATATTATCGAGTCTTTATAAAGTTTATGCTTGTCTTGAGGTTTAAAGTTGAATATATAATTATGTTTTCCGTTTAGTTATGAATGATTCACAAGTTCGGATTGTTATGGATGGTATTGAGCCTTTAAGTGTCACAAATTACATGAAATGGAAGTCACAACTCGAAGTAGTCCTAGGGTGTTGGAATTTTGATATAGCTTTAAGGGAACCAAACCCATCAGATCTTACAGATGACTCTACAAGTGAACAGAAGAAGATCTTTTACAAGTGGGAAAAAGCAAACAAAATGTCCATTCTTATCATTTGTGGGGCTATACCTGACGTGATCCGAGGAGGAATCCCAATTAAAGAGATGTCTACAGAACAAATGGAGGTGATTCACAAGCAACTTTCGGGCTCCACAAAATCTTTGGTTAATACTCGCCTGAGTCGTCTCTCTTCAATGAAGTATGATGGACTAGGTAGTATAAGAGAACACATACTTCAAATGGCAGAACTAATCTATAAGCTTCTTGGATTAGATATGTTTATGGTGCAGCAGGCTATAAATTCTCTTCCAAAACAGTTTGAGGAATTCAAGATAAACTACAACACTTGTGATAGGAAATGGGATGTGAATGAACTGATCACTCACTGTGTACAAGAGGAAGACATACTTAGGTGTGAAACACCAAATTATGCACACGGAATAAAACATTCAGATGCCTTTAGTCCCACAAAGAAGAACTTCAAAGCAGCACCATCAACAGATACAAAGAACAGTTTAGGAGAAGAAAAGCAAGGTTCAACTAGTTCTTATATATGTTTCTTTTGTAAGAAGAAGGGTCATTTCAAGAAGAACTGCTTGAAGTATCAACAATGGCTGAAAAAGAATAAACCAGAAGTTGATCAGAAGAAGTAAGCTATAGATCTAGCGATCGAGTAAGTTTGTGTTTATATGTTTCTTGTTGTGTTTTATTTTTTGTTTGCCTAGTGTAATTTTTTCTTGTGTAGTATGGTAAGGCAATCTTGTTTCTCAGATTGTAGATAAGCTATAAAAATTTCTGTCATATGCATGTTTTGGTCTCACTGATAATATAACTCTAGTACGTGGTATATTGTATATTTCAGTGAAAGTAAGGTTCTGTTTTTGTTGATATGTACAGTTCAGTAGGAGGAAATCTATACAAAGTATTATGTTTGATAAAGTTAAGTGGATATAAATGTTTTTAATATGATCTGCAACATATCTTTTGAGATAATAAAGTCAAATCCTCAAGTAGTCTGTCAAGTTTCAGCATCAAGTAAAGCTCAGTTTCAGACCTTGTAGGTATGTAGGATCTCTTTCAGATCATAAAGTTGTCCTTGTTTAAACCTCGTTGGTATGTCAAGTTTGGCTATCATATTTTAGTGAGCCAAAACTCATTTAAAGAGTCGTTTGATTATGTACTATAGTCAACTTCATATAGGTTAGCTTGAAAGTATTAGGATAGGAGACATTACAAGTATTGTGAAGACTTGAAGATGTGAAGGAAGCAAGGAGCTACAACGACAACATCATCCTTCCACTTGAGGTTAGCGATATTTGACTTGAACTGTTTCATTCCATAACGTATCTTTCAAATTGTGCATATTGAAAATAAAACTGTGAAGCATGAATGATTATACTCTAGTTAGACATAGTATTAAGGAATACAATACGAGGTTTATTGCTTAACCATTAAACTTTGTATAGACATCGACATAATCGTTTGAATGCTATTGTGATTATGTATGGGTATAAGGTGAAGATTTCATCATAGGAAACAATGTTTTACATTTTTTTTAAGGAAGTAAATTCATGAACTTGTTTTGTGAATCGAAAGAGAAATCGCCAGGCATTATTGGTATTGTTATTCATTGAATATATTTTGATCTACCAATATGTGTGATTAGTATAACCGCTCATGACTTGTTTATTTTCTTGGTAAAAACTATTCACAAAGGCCTGACTTTTGAATTGGTATAACTTTCATTAGTGAAACCGATCTTAAGTAATAACCTGAGATGGTATGATCGATTTAGTGTTATTGGTATGACCGATCTGGGTAAAGGGAAACCGATCCTAGTAAGAGGTGAAACCTATCATAAAGGGGAATCGATCCTTGTATGAGGTGCAACAAGTTTTTAGAAGAAAGGGGGACCGATCCTATGGACATGTGCAACACGTTTTTAGGAAAAGGGGAACCGATCCTATGGACATGTGCAAAAAGTACAAGTTAGATACCATATATATGTGGGGAACCGATCCTAGTACCTAGTCAACCGAATTTTGGTAACTAGCGTGACTATGCAAAGTACTCACATGGAGGTAGAACCGAAACTTGTTTTGGTAGAACCGTGAAACCCATGTTTGGTGATTGAGTATTCTTGATCAATGACATAGTTCTTCAAAGTCAGATGAACTAATTCTAAACTTGTTTGGAGGTGTGGCAAATCAGTTTCAAGATTGTAAGTACGAAAGAGGACTTACAAAGTAAGGATGTCGACATACTTTGAACATGTGCAGTAACGCTAATCTTTAACTGTTCAAAGTTATTCCTTAATAGCTAAAGGAAGAAAATCCTGGACCGAATAAAATAAATTGAGAATATTTTATTTAAGGTTTTTAATTTTATTTTAGGAAAATGAAAATTAGTAATGTGCATTTACTAGTTGGAGATTTTCCAAGAGATTTTCGGTCAATATTTGGACAAAGCATTTCCAGGAATTATGGAAACCGAATCTGGAATATATTGCATATCTTGAGAATATTTTCAGTTTTGGAAATTCCTTGGTGTCCAAACTTCCTTGGTCTATAAATACGAAAGTTTATGTTAGAGCATAGCTCGATTGAACCCACCAAGCGTTGGTATGTCAAGTTTGGTTGTCATATTTTAGTGAATCAAAACTCATGTTAAGAGTCGCTTGATTATGTACTAGAGTCAACTTCGTATAGGTTAGCTTGAAAGTACTAGGGTAATGATACTTTACAAGTATTGCGAAGACTTGAAGATGTGACGAAGCAGGGAGCTACAACGACAACAATCATCCTTCCACTTGAGGATAGTGATATTTGACTTGAACTGTTTCATCCCTAATGTATCTTTCAAGTCGTGCATATTGAAAACAAAACTGCGAAGCATATTTGAACTCTAGATAGACATAGTATTAAGGAATACAATACGAGGTTTATTGCTTAACCATTAAACTTTGTAGATAAGACATCGTCATAATCATTTGAATGCTATTGTGATTATGTATGGGTATGAGGTGAGGATTTCATCCTAGGAAAAAATGTTTTACATGTGTTCTAAGGAAGTAAGTTCATAAACTTGTTTGTGAATCGAAAAGGAAATCGCCAGGCGTTATTGGGATTGTTATTCATTGCATATCTTGTGAACATCCAATATGTGTAATTTAGTAGAACCGTTCATGACTTGTTGTGTTTTTGGTAAAAATATTCACAAAGGCCTGACTTATGTATTGGTATGACTTTTATTAGTGAAACCGATCTTAAGTAATCACCTGAGATGGTATGATCGAGTTTGTGATTTTATGTCTGACCAAATATGGGAAAGGGGAACCCACCCTAGTAAGAGGTGCAGTACATCACAAATGGGAACCAAGCCTTGTATGAGGTGTAGCAAGGTTCATAGCAGAAAGGGGAATCGATCCTATGAACATATGCAACACGTTTTTAGGCAAAGGGGAACCGATCCTATGGACATGTGCAATACATATAAGTTGGACACCATATATATGTGGGGAACCGATCCTAGTACCTAGTCAACCGAATTTTGGAAAGCTAGTGTGAATATGCACAGTACTCACATGGAAGGTAGAACCGAAACTCTTTTTGGTAGAACCGTTAAACCAATGATTTGTGATTGAATGTTATTTGATCAATCGCATAGTTCTTGAAAGTTATATGAACCAATTCTAAACTTGTTTGGAAGTGTGAAAAATAGGTTTCAAGATTGTAAGTGTGAAAGAGAAATTACAAAGTTAAGATGTCAACATACTTTGAACACGTGCTGTGAATGTTTATTATTTAATTGTTCAAAGTTATTCCTTAATAGCTAAGGGAAGAGAATCCCAGGATCAAACATAAATAAGTTAAGAATCTTTTAATTAAAGTTATTAACTTCATTTTTAGGAAAATAAGAATTAGTAATGTGCATTTATTAATTAGAGATTTTCTGAGAGATTTCGATCATTATTTTTGGACAGAGCATTTCCAGGAATTATGGAAACCGAATTTTTGCTTTAATGAATATCTTGAGAATATTTTCGGTTTTGGAAATTCCTTGGTGTCCAAACTTCCTTGTCTATAAATACTTGAAGTTTGCCTTTCTAGCAAACTAATCCTTCGTAACGGCTACCTCTTGTTGTGCTGCTACTGGTGAAGCCGCCTATTCGGAGAGGAGAGTAACCTAATTACGCAAAATCTCATGCGGCCGCTCAGTTTAAATTATTCTTTGGGATTGAGAAGCTCTATTTGTAACGTTGGTGGGAAACTAGATAATTGCGGTTTATCTTTTGTTTTCATTTATTTGATTGACTAACGGTGGTTGAACTTTGATTGCACCTAGTTTGTTTATACTTGAGAATCTTCTCTTATGATATAAGATTCACTCAAACTAGTTCAGAGTTTCGAAAGGGATCTGAGACTGTTGTTAGTTCTAAAGAAGATCTTGTGATAATCCATTGTTAACAGACTCCGTTCTGTGCGTGATTGATCACAAGAGATTCAATTGATTGTGTGCAGGTGTTTATTGAAGATCTAAGAAGATTTGAAGATGAAGAAGATATTGAAGATTTATGATTTGTGGGTTCATAATATTTGGTGTGCACAATACTTGTTTCGGTAAAAGAGGATCTAATTAATAATCGGTTTATCCTTGTGATAGATTGGATTGATTAATTGAGTAGATCATCATCAACACAATTCTTTGGATTAAGAGTGTTGTTGGCTAAATCTTAAACGATTACTTCGGTAATTGAGCATAAGATAGATCTAAGGACCCGACGAAGGAGTTTATATTAAGATAAACAGAAGAGTCGTTGTCCGACTCATATCACTTGGTTGAAGAGAGTTGATACCAAACAGATTTGTTGTTCCTTTACTGTTTGGAATATGAACCAAAGGAATTGTTCCAAGTACGTGACTTATTCATAAGTCGGAGGCGTGGGAATACAGACGGAACTAAGTGTAATTTTGGTTGGTGCTTGGTATCAACTATACGAAGTTAGGTGTAATTTCGTATGACGGCTTAATCCTGAGAGTATTCAATTCTTGACAAGGTCCCAGGGTTTTTCTGCATTTGCGGTTTCCTCGTTAACAAAATCTTGTTGTGTCATTTACTTTATATTTCCGCATTATAATTGTTTTATTATAATTAAAGTAAATCACACAAACGTTAATTCCTATTTACTTGATAAGTGAATCGTATTGTATTTGGTTAAGTCCGGACTTTTTTTATCAAGTAAACATACTTCGTTGTTGTGTTGTATCGATCTCGTATCCATAGACGATCACACGAAGTGTGAACCGATTAGTTGCATTGTCTCGACTCAGTCCATAGACAATCACTTTCAGAGAAAGGACTTATAGGTAGGAAAAGTTTTAGCTTGAGGTATATTTGGGTACCCTCGCCTTTTCAATTGGTATCAGAGCAGGCAAACACGAAAAGATCTAACAATTTGTGTTTGGTGCAATCCAAACTATAAGAATGAATCTAATAAGTGATTCAGTTAACGAAAGTCAAGATGATAAATCAGGGATTGAGGATAACATCTCCTGTAAATCTACCGAACAATCTGATATCTATAATGTAGATTCCACTGATTGGAAAACTTGCCTTGAAAAACAACTTGATGAGATTTCTGAAGATGGTGACTCAGAAATTGATCAATATGTTGAAGATGATCTATCTGAATACTCCTCTCTAATAGAAGTTGTCTCCACACAAAGACTATCTTCCTTAGATGTGATTGGACTTCTTGCTCCTCTCAGCAGAGAAAATAGGAAACTAAGAAAAGTATTTTCTGTCTTCTTCCTTGGATATCAAAATTCCAGATATCTACTTCAAGACTACAAAGAAAGTCTTCACTCAAAAACCCTTGAGTTTGAGAACCTCAACAGGAAACATTACTTGTTGAACAAAAAACTTCTTGAGACAGAAGCCATGATTAATTTAATTCTCAACATTCAATAAGTAACGAACAGCTTGAGTCTGATTCCTTTAAGAAAAATCCTCTTGAAGATCAACTAGCTAAAGCTCTTAGAAAAATCAAGGTGCTAGAAGAAGAAGTTGTCAGACTGAGAAGACTCAATGATAGCACAATCAACATCCTCCATGTTAGATGCAGGGAGAAGTCATGGGGACAAACGCGTACTAGGATTTGATGGGATTGATACTTCGTCAATCAATAAAGAAGTAAAATTTGTAAAGGCTATTTGCTCATCCACTCCAGAAGATCCACCTGTACAAGTATGCTTGCATGATTCGCCTGAATGCGCCAGTGAGATTCCAACAGAAAAGGTATCCTAATGCAAACCGAGGAAGATTCCAACTAAGAAGCAGCATCATGACCAAAAATCTCATAAAGGTAAATCGAAAAACTATAAACCTTTCAATAAGCATCGTTTTTATTGTAGAGAAAAAGGTCATATGCAACGGGAGTGTAACATTCGAAAGATGCAGAATGCTCTATCATTTGTCTCAAAAGAGTTGGATAAATTCTCTCCCAAAACCCCCTTAGATCACTATTGTCCAGAGAGACAAACGAATTATTACATGAATTCAAGATCATATCCGAAAATAAACATTCCTAAAAGGAGAAATAACATAAAGGGCAATGACTTTTTCAATAAGGATATGAAACCTGATGTTCCAAGGTGGAAAGATGCAATGTCTCTAGAAATGAAGAATCTTCATTCAAAGACTACTTACAAGTTGATACCGAAATTTGAAAAGGTATCGAAAAAGAATTTCATCTAAAATCATGTCTAAGAAAAACAATCTTATTATAATTTTAGACGGAGATGACTATGAAAGTCTAGTGGTTAGACTCAAACAGGATTTAGAGATATCCAGTGATATCAATGTGAAACATCGTTTGATGATCTACTACAAAGTAGAAAAACAAAAAGGGGGTCGACCAAGATTCTAGGACCTATCAAACCCTAGTATTTGTTCCTTCTTCTGAAAGGAAAGAGTTGTTTTTCGAAATTGGTTTGGAAATCTTTCATTTTTGAGTTTTAAAAATAGGGATTATAAATAAGTCTGATTGTGCTTCTCCTGTAATATAGTCTTACAATGCTTTCACCGTTTGTAGAAAGTGAAGAAGACTTGATAAAAGAAATTTCGAAAATAATTAGCTCATGCATTACTTTTCCCTGTTCAAAAATTCTTTATATGATCCCCTTCATGGTGGAAGGAAAAGAACGGTATGATGTTATATTTAATAGTTGTGTGGAAAAGATTGAAAGGACTCTTGAGTCTAGCCGCACATATTATGAAAAAAGAATATATGGAATTTGTTCCGATTATTGTTCTTTCCCTATCAAGACATCTCCCTCAGCAATTCTTGCTCAAAATTTGTTTGAGGGAACAATGGAGCTGATTGGAAGAAGAGATCTTCTCAAGGATGATCTTATTGGTGCTAAGATGAGTATCGCTGGATACAAAGAATCTATTGCAAAATATAGATGGCCTGAAGACTTTGGAGAATTTAGGAGAAATTTAGAATATTCTAAAGGGGAAGAAACTAAAATTGAGATTCTTCTAAAGGAATTCTCTAGTAAGGCATGCAAAGCAAAGATAAGATTAAATTCTTATTTGAAACTAGGATACTTTATGTAAGGTCTATTTATGAATAAAATTATTATGAATAAAATAATTTGATTTATAATTTTTCTTGTGATAGTTTTCGGTTTACATAGCCTGTGCTTGAATGCTTTTATATTATTGCTATGTATGTTTATGGGATGTTTGATTTCGGTTTTACTACCTTAATGTTCGATCTCATATGTTATGAACCCTTGTGGTCTGGGTGACTTTTTGATTTAGCAGGATTAAGTTCTAGCCCATGTTGGTAGGCTTTATCAAAGAATCATGAGGGGTTCTGGTAGAAACAATATGCGAAAAAGTCACCATATGTTGAATCGGTTTTGGTTTAGCATAAAAGCATATGTGTTTCGACGGTTTTCAACTTTTGCTTGCAATTGTTAAAACCGATTTTCAAACTTTCTCTGGTAAAGGTTGGTTGTTGTTATTCTTTTGCTTTGCATAAGGATGACAACATGATGATATTTCGATATCAATTCTCCCTGGACGAAGATGCAATCATATTGGAGAAGTGGATGCGAATTTGAGGTAACAATGTTGTTAGTTAATTGTTTTCCTGTTTAAGAAAAGCCTGAGTTTATTTCATATATATTTATTTCTTTTGCTTAACAAAATTTCGGTACAATTGATCTTTATTCCATTATGTGTGTATGGATGTATGTGTGATTCAATTGGTTCCGGTTAAGAAAAACTATTGTTATCTTGCTTTATTGTGTGGTATCAATTGTTTAGGCTTACAAAATTTCGGTGCAATCGCGGTGCTTTATTGTCTATGTTGTTTCAATTGCTTCCGGTTGAGGTGAATAATTATGCAAGTTGATTTATTTATTTTGTATGAATTATTTATAGCTTAACGGAAGAAAAGGTTTACGGGATGAGTTGTTCAGTCCAATTCGATTCCGGATAAGAGAAACTAAGTTAATTCTGATCTTAGTTAGACTTATCGAAGTAAGGTTTCGGTTGTTCAAGTCTAATTGAATGCCTTAACAAGAAATGCTAGTTAACTAACCTAGTACTTATCTTGTTTGAAATTGAAAGGTCTAAGTTTATGGATAATTAGAACCTGATGAGAAAAATAGAGTTATGTTTATTTTGGTCTTATCGAATTAAGCGATTGTTTTTGTACAGACGGTTTAGCAAAGGGACTAAGGTGCTTAGTTTATTTTTGGTTTGCTAAACTAAAATGGAAAAATTGTTTCAGACAATTTTTCCTTGGTAACATATCAAAATAAAACTACTTGTAGTTTCGATTTTGATATTGGTTATCAGAACATGATGTGTGGAACCCTCGTGCCTAACTCTACAAGTTGCAAGTCTATTTTGAGGTTTGTGAGATTCTTTTCGTGTTGTCCTTTATTTTTTTGTTTCTTTGTCATTTTGTGACAAAAAGGGGGAGAAATATATGGAGCAAACAAGTGATACTGACATTGATTTTATATTGATTGGTATCGCTAAGGAAAAGACCATTGGTGCTTAAACGTTTTATCTAAACGAAAGAGTGAAAGAACAGACTAAGGCGGAGTAAAATATCATATGAATTGGTATAACAAATACGTGCGGATTGAATATCTACCTATCTTCCTTAGGGTGATTATTAGCTTTGTTATTATAATGTCAACAACGGCATTTTCAAGGATTGAACGTAAGCAGTTTCCTGTGTTGTTGAATTCGGGAATCAAGCGTATGTGTAATGAATTCTTGTAATTTTTTTATCCATATGTTGTAAGAGTTTTGTCACTAAAATTGACAAAGGGGGAGATTGTTAGAGCATAGATCGGTTGAACCCACCAAGCGTTGGTATGTCAAGTTTGGTTGTCATATTTTGGTGAATCAAAACTCATGTTAAGAGTCGCTTGATTATGTACTAGAGTCAATTTCGTATAGGTTATCTTGAAAGTATTAGGATAATGAGACTTTACAAGTATTGCTAAGACTTGAAGATGTGAAGAAGCAAGGATTTACAACGATAACAATCATCCTTCCACTTGAGGTTAGTGATATTTGACTTGAACTGTTTCATTCCCTAACATATCTTTCAAGTCGTGCATATTGAAAACAAAACTGCGAAGCATATTTGAACTCTAGATAGACATAGTATTAAGGAATACAATACAAGGTTTATTGATGTAGTTTTGAAAGTGGTAGTAAAGTTCGTTCAACTCGGACTTGATAAGACTGGGTTCTAGACTTAAAAATAAAGAAAATATATACACAAAAAAGTTGTCACAAATATCGAGAGGTACTAGGACTCGGGATTTAACCAATTTTCATACTCATGTGGTTCAAAAATCAATTCTACACAATTATAACTCATATGATAAAGATTATTGACTCTTATTCTTTGCTAAAGTAGATTCCGAAAGTAGTGACTGTAAATCCAAAGCATGGGACGCCAAAACACTTAAGCTAAGCATGACCCATCAATTGAAATCACAACCATTCAATAGAAATCATAAATCAATTCAATTTTAGTGCAAAAAGTCATATAAATAATTAATAGAATTACCACAATGTTGAAAATGGCTTCCCCCGTCGTCCCAGTGTTGGGGTTTAGCTATTCATATCAAAAACATGATCAAAAGACTTACTCATGGCTCAAACGATGTTTTTATTGAAGAAATATGGGAAAAAGAATAGAAGTAGCTCAACTGCAACGTTTATAATTGTTGCAGACTAACTGTTACAATGTAAACAGAAAATATAAGACTGCTGAGAGAACGACAAGTCTCTGTGTCGTTGATGTGCGACTGACAAAGGAGGTCTATGTTCTTTGTGTTCTTCCGTTCTGCAACCTCCTAACTACCCCAAACTCTCAACACCTTGCCTGTGACTCGTACTAACCATTTTATACAGCACAGGGTAATTAAATCCCGAGAATCTCTATCTTTTCTTTAACCAAAAGCTACAGGAAAATATTTCCTTTCTTTTGTTTCACGCGGCTTCTGTTTCAACTGAAACTCTTCGTATGGGATAACGTTGAATCTAACAGGGAATATCTTCTCTATAACCTTCCAAAATAATCAAAACATGACCAAGATTATCTGCCCGTTGCCGTAAGTAGCTTTTCCCTCCCTATTTTAGATAACTACCACATATAAGAAGATTTTGATTCCTTTTTCTACTCCCCAATCACGTCACTAATCCTGTTAAATAGGTAACAAGAATATCGCAGCAAATTAACCCTTGAAACTCTCCAAAATATCAGCTTCAGAAGTACGCAGTTCTTCTTATACTTTCTCTATTTGCCGAGAACTGATTATCCAGTGGCCAGCCCAATTTAATCCGTTAAATCCATTATACCAACCTTGTTTAGTCAAGTATATTCCAACACAAACAAGCTTCGTGATTGAATCTCTGCCCGACACATCCAAAAATCGAATCCAACTCCGCCAGTAAAACACGCGGGAGAAGATAACAATTTCCCGCCAATTTCAACATTCCAAATTTAAGGGATGACCTCCCCTTATCAACTTCCGGTGTGCTAACAGTATTTTCCCTGGGGGTGCCCCTTATCCATTTGTGGGGTGTAGATAGCAATTCCTCTGGGGTGTAAATATAACTTTTCTGGGACGTCTCCAACATATTTCCGGGTTGCATGTAGTACGTCTTTTAGGACCACTTCTCGAGCCAATTTCTCCGCACAAGTGTATTTCTTCAAAAACACCTACGAAGACATAAAAAGACATCATAAATAGAAAATCGAGCACTAACAATATTGCTTAACCATTAAACTTTGTAGATAAGACATTTCCATAATCATTTGAATGCTATTGTGATTATGTATGGGTATGAGGTGAGGATTTCATCCTAGGGAACAATGTTTTACATGTGTTCTAAGGAAGTAAGTTCATAAACTTGTTTGTGAATCGAAAAGGAACTCGCCAGGCGTTATTGGGATTGTTATTCATTGAATATCTTGTGAATATCCAATATGTGTGATTTAGTAGAACCTTTCATGACTTGTTGTGTTCTTGGTAAAACTATTCACAAAGGCCTGACTTATGTATTGGTATGACTTTTATTAGTGAAACCGATCTTAAGTAATCACCTGAGATGGTATGATCGGGTTTGTGATTTTATGTCTGAACAAATATGGGAAAGGGGAACCGATCCTAGTAAGAGGTGCAGTACATCACAAAGTGGAACGGATCCTTGTATGAGGTGCAACAAGGTTTATAGCAGAAAGGGGAATCAATCCTATGAACATGTGTAACACGTTTTTAGGCAAAAGGGAACCGACCCTATGGACATGTGCAACACATATAAGTTAGATACCATATATATGTGGGGAACCGATCCTAGTACCTAGTCAACCAAATTTTGGAAAGCTAGTGTGACTATGTACAATACTCACATGGAAGGTAGAACCAAAACTTGTTTTGGTAGAACCGTTAAACCCATGATTTGTGATTGAATGTTATTTGATCAATCACATAGTTCTTGAAAGTTAGATGAACCAATTCTAAACTTGTTTGGAAGTGTGGCAAATTGGTTTCAAGGTTGTAAGTGTGATAGAGAACTTACAAAGTTAAGATGTCAACATACTTTGAACAGGTGCTGTGAATGTTTATTATTTAATTGTTCAAAGTTATTCCCTTAATATCTAAGGGAAGAGAATCCCAGGATCGAAACATAAATAAGTTAAGAATCTTTTAGTTAAGGTTATTAACTTCATTTTTAGGAAAATAAGAATTAGTAATGTGCATTTATTAATTAGAGATTTTTTGAAAGATTTCTATTATTATTTTTGGACAGAGCATTTCCAGGAATTATGGTAACCGAATTTGTTCTTTAACGAATATCTTGAGAATATTTTCGGTTTTGGAAATTTCTCGGTGTCCAAACTTCCTTGTCTATAAATACTTGAAGTTTGCATTTCTATCAAACTAATCCTTCATAACAGCAAACTACCTCTTGTTGTGCTGCTACTGGTGAAGCCGCCTATTCAGAGAGTAGAGTAACCTAATTGGGAAAATATCTTACGACCACTCAGTTTAAAATCTTTTTTGGGATTGATAAGCTCTATTAGTACCGTTGGTGGGAAACTACATAATTGCGGTTTATCTTTTATTTTCATTGATTTGATTGACTAACGGTGGTTGAACTTTGATTGCACCTAGTTTGTTTATGCTTGAGAATCATCTCTTTCTGATATAAGATTCACTCAAAATAGTTCAGAGTTTCGACAGGGATCTTTAGACTGTTGTTAGTTCTAAATACGATCTTGTGATAATCCATTGTTAGCATACTCCGTTCTGTGCGTGATTGATCACAAGAGATTCAAGTGATTGTGTGCAAGTGCTCATTGAAGATCTAAGAAGATTTGAAGACGAAGAAGATATCGAAGATTTTTTATTTGTGGGTTCATAATCTTTGGTGTGCACAATACTTGTTTCGGTAAAAGAGGATCCAATTAATAATCGGTTTATCCTTGTGATAGATTGGATTGATTAATTGAGTAGATCGGCATCAACACAATTCTTCGGATTAAGAGTGTTGTTGGCTAAATCTTAAACAATTACTTCGGTAATTGAACATAAGATAGATCTAAGGACCTGAAGAAGGAGTTTATGTTAAGATAAACAGAAGATCCTTTGTCCGACTCATATCACTTGGTTGAAGAGAGTTGATACTAAACAGATTTGTTGTTCCTTTACTGTTTCGAATACGAACCAAAGGAATTGTTCCAAGTACGTGACTTATTTATAGGTCGGAGGCGTGGGAATACAGACGGAACTATGTGAACTATAGGTTTAGTTGCTTGGTCTCAACTATACGAAGTTAGGTGTAATTTTGTATAGCGGCTTAATCCTGAGAGTATTCAATTCTGGACAAGGTCCCAGGTTTTTCTGAATTTGCAGTTTCCTTGTTAACAAAATCTTGTTGTGTCATTTACTTTATATTTCCGCATTATAACTGTTTTATTATACACAAACGTTAATTCCTATTTACTTGATAAGTGATCCTATTATGTTTGGTTAAGTCCGAACCTTTTTATCAAGTAAACATACTTCGTTGTTGTATTGTATCGATCTCGTATCCATAGACGATCACACGAAGTGTGACCCGATTAGTTGCATTGTCTCGACTCAGTCCATAGACAATCACTTTCGGAGAAAGGACTTATAGGTAGGAAAAGTTTTAGCTCGAGGTATATCTGGGTACCCTCGCCTTTTCAGTTTGAATTTCGAGCAAATTAATCCTAAGAGCCGGAAAAACTACCTTGTTGTGTTGTTACTGGTGGAGCCGTCTATTCGGAGAGGAAAGTAACCTAATTAGGAGAAATCTCTTACGCACGCTCGTTTAAATACTTATGTGTGATCAAGAAGCTCTATTAGTACCGTTGGTGGGAAACTAGATGATTGCATTGTTATTTTAGTTTTCGATTATTGATTTGATTGACTAACGGTTGTTAAATCTTTGATTGCACCTAGTTTGTTTATTCTTGAGAACCTTCTCTTCTGATATAAGGCTCACTCAAACTATAACAAAGATTTAACGTTTCTACGGATCTACGTTTTTCTAGATCCGTAAGATAGATTCATTGATTTGCCATTGTTAACAGACTCCACTATGTGCGACAAATCAATAAGGAATCAAGTTTGTTTTTGCAGGTTGTTGCTTTGAATATTAAATCTAAGATTGAAGACTTTGAAGAAGAAATTTTTGTTATCATTAAGAAGATATATAATATATTTAGTCCTAAAGAGAACGCCTGTTCTGCCAGGATATCTGGTATGAAATATCTATTGAGAACTTCGGTTCTGCTAGATATTTTCAAAACAAGAATACTGTTGAAGCTGAGTAAATAGGATTTTAGTTTACTTAGTATTGTCTACACGAAGTTGCAGTTTTACTTTTTGTAGCGTCTTAATTCATTGAGCATTCAAATCTGGACTAGGTCCCGAGGTTTTTCTACAAGATTGTTAACAAAATTTTGGTGTATGCTTTACTTTATTTCCACATTATAATTGTTTTATATTATAATTAAAGTAATTACACTTGTATGTTGACTAGGCACTTGATATTTATCTTATAAGGTTATAACAATACTATTATCATGTGAACACTTTTTTTATAGTATTATCTCGATTTCATATCCATAGACGATCACACAAGGTGTATTGGATTTCTCCACTTGTCTGATATAACTATTCACGTGTTAGGCCAGTTGATGTGATTTTCAATTGAGTTGTAGTAATATGTTCGTTGAGATTTGTGAAAGCAAAAGATTTTAGACTTATAAAACTTAAAAATAGAAAACTTGTTGCAAAATTGATTTCAAGATATTAAAAGTAACCAAGACACTAGATTCCACTATTACACATGAATGAACGATACCAAATATGTTTCAAAACTCTAACTATCCTTTAAGTCCTTTATTTCTTAATTCACACATAATCAAACATATTCCCAAATATTAATTGTATTCCCTAAGAATAGACTATCAATCGATTAAACAAAGTATAATCTATCAAATTGAATCACAAGTAATTAAGAAAATTATGTGAACATTTAGAACTCCGCAAAAGCGGTGACTGAATGAATTATAAATTGTAAATTAGAGAAAATAAAATTGTTACCAATCATTCATGCATAGATAACTTCATCCATTGCCTTGGTTGCGCGAGAATTAGCTCATCATCATGGAAACACGCTCAAAATTCATTTTTATTGCTCAAAAGGTGCTTACAAGGATGACAATATGGGAGAAAATAATTAAAAACTTATTTCTGTTACACTTATTTCTGTTACAAACCAGCTGTTACAGAGAACGATATATGTAAACTTATTTCTGTTACAAACCAGTTGTTACAGAGAACGATATATGTAAACTGTCACTGATGCTGCAGCATACGACCCTCACCCCTCTGTCGTTGTTACTGTTTATAAACGACTGTCTCTGTGGGTATTTTGTTCTTCGTATTCTTCACATCAGCATATATGGTGATTTCTGCAACTTGATTTTCTCGACTCTGTGATGCTCTGTAATATCCCAAACTCTCCGTCCCCTTTATCTGACTCCCCAAGACCCTTTTTATACTCCACAACGACAAGAATCTTCACTCATAATTCCCAAATATCTCCGCAGTAATATCATATATTTTTCACGGGATTATTTCCTGTTATTTTTTTTTCACGCGTTAACTTGCTTTGTCAACCAAACACGCAGAATGCAATATACGACACGCTGGATTGAGTCAAACACACGCCAACTTCATGTAACACGGGACAATATAAGAAACTTGATATTCCCCTGTGTGTTTTTTCATTCCGACGATGCACCAATTAAACCGAAACTGTCGAACATACCATCCCGGTTTGGTCCAAACAGGCCCCAAAGCAATAAACCCAGTGATTGATTCTCGTTCAAAACTCCTCGGAATTCGAAACAAAGCTTTCCGTTTGAAGATAAACCCGAGACTCTGTTGTTCTTCAACTCCACCATTATATGCATTCTGTTCGAAACCATTGATCATCCAACGCTTGTTAAGCTAATCAAGACGTCCCACGAAGTTTCACCCATGGAGTCCTCTAAACACCCCCAAAATACGAACCCTAATTCTGCACCAAAGAGCACCATATTCCCGCCAAAACCAGAATTGAAAGTAGGAGATGAACTGCCCCTAACAGAGATGGGGGTTGCAATAGAAGCTGGCGACTATGGGTGCAAATAGTAAATGAGGTGCCCCTTAGTAATTGAGATGCCCCTTATCCAAAACCGGGTGTCCGAATAACACGTGTCCTCCGGGTGCTTTAGACAACTTTTCGAGTCGATTTTTCCAAAAATGTTTATTCACCAAAAATACCTACACACACATAAAACACCATAATAAGTACAAAAATGAGCACTAACAATATAGAAACTGAGGATGATTCAGACACAAAAATGTGTCTATCAAATACCCCCAAACTTATTATTTGCTAGTCCTCGAGCAAATCTAATCTAGAAAATAAAATGACTACACTTAGCACGTGCATCAAGCCGTTAAACTGCTAGGTGGCCCTAGCGGCAGAGTGTTGTCTCCGGAGGGTTTACCAGAGGTGTACCCACAAAACCATTACTCCAGACCCTAGCTATCTACGCAGAACCCTGGAAGGCACTAAAGAATCTCCTTGGTTGGCATACAAACATTGACTATAGGAGGAAGTACCCTGAAACGAAATTCCAATTGTTGTACACGAGTTGCACTCAGCATACTATAATTCATATATAAGTGACAGAGCTCTACTCAGGTAGTTTCTAGACATCATAACCGGAGTCAACCAATCATATGGAAAGATTAAGAAGATGGATAAAGAGAAAAATAGATGGTTTAAAGTGAACGGTGTTTCCCATATCTGTCTGAAGGCCTCTTCCAAGATGGACCTATCCTAATGGACTGAGATACCGGTCTGACTAATATCAACACAACTTGCATATACAAGGGCACTAGTAGTCGACTTTATTGAATTTATTCTGGTTGGACTGATGGTCTGGTCTCAATTATTATTATTATTTTATTTATTTTTCATCTCAATCACTCTATTTCACCTAGCAATGATAACAACTTGAATCGTGTGCCCCACTAAATCAATTAAGAAATAAAAACAGAAGGGATTAGGATTCAACGAGATATGGCGAAACTACCATGTTTTTTTTTAATTATAACACCTGAGCTTTGTGCTTTTATGAATAGACTCTTTAGATGTTTCCATCTAATCAGATTGGTTCCTCAACTCCTACAACCAAGATGTTCCCATCCACTTAGATTGTTTAGTGCCAACCTTAATAAGCATAAATTTCTAGGCTCTGGAGTTTTTTTCTTGCAACTAAAATCTAACAAAAACTTTCTTCCCCACCCCCAAACTTAAACATAACATTGTCCTCAATGTTTCTAATGAAAGAGCAATACCAAAAAGTAAAGTAACATGAGGAATCAGTAAAGAGAGAAGTCGGAAAGATAATACCTGGGTGAAGAGAGAAATCAAAAACTAATATACAACATACAATCGCCTCGATGGTCAATCAAGGGTAAACAGGGTCCTCCAGAGGGACCTCCTCATCATCACCTGTAGGAAAGGGCTCTAAAAAGGGTTTCAATCTCTGACCGTTAACCTTCAAATAACTACTACCATCTGGTGTCTCGATCTCAACAGCTCCATCAGAAAAAACAGTGCGAACAATAAAAGGACCCGTCCACCGAGAACGTAACTTCCCAGGGAAAAGATGCAAGCGGGTATCATACAGAAAAAAAATTGACCTGGAGAAAATGACTTTCTTAAAATATTCTTATCATGCACAAGTTTCATTTTGTTCTTATACTCCTTCGCACTATCGTAAGCATCTATACGAATCTCTTCCAACTCATTGAGCTGGAGTTTCCTATGGGATCCTGCCTTGTCGAATGAAAAATTTAGCTGCTTAACAGCCCAATATGCTTTATGTTCTAACTCAACAGGTAAGTGACATGTCTTGCCATACACAAGTCGATAAGGTGACATTCCAATGGGGGTCTTAAACGCAGTATTGTAAGCCCCTAAATCATCAGTAAGCCTAGATGACCAGTCTTTCCGATTAGGATTAACTGTTTTCTCTAATATACGTTTTATCTCCCTATTGGAAACCTCTACTTGACCACTAGTCTGTGGATGATACGGGGTAGCTACCTTATGTTTAATACCATATTTCTTCATCAAAATCCTAAAAGGTCCATTACAAAAGTGCGACCCTCCATCACTAATTATAGCTCGCGGTGCACCAAAACGTGTAAGTATATTATTTTTCAAGAACTCAATCACAACCCTATGGTCATTGGTTTTACACGCAACCGACTCAATCCACTTAGAGACATAGTCTACAGCGACAAGGATGTAAAGGTTACCGAATTAGGAAACGGACCCATAAAGTCAATACCCCACACATCAAAGACCTCAACAACTAAAATAGGGTTCAAGGGAATCATGTTCCTACGGGAAATGGTTCCTAATTTCTGGCAACGCTCACAAGTAACACAGTAATTATGCGAGTCTTTAAACAATGAAAGCCAATAGAATCCACACTACAATATCTTAGCAGCAGTCTTCTTAGCACTAAAGTGACCCCCACAAGCATGATCATGACAAAAGGAAATAATACTGGACTGGTCACTCTCAGGTATACATCTCCTAATAATCTGGTCTGGAAAATACTTAAACAAATAAGGATCATCCCAAAAGAAGTGCTTCACCTCGGCTAAAAACCTAGAACGATCTTGTTTACCCCAATGTTGGGGCATTCGACCAGTAACAAGATAGTTCACTATATTTGCATACCAAGGTAATTAGGTAACAAAGAATAGTTTTTCATCATGAAAGTTATCCCTTATAGGAAGGGAATCATCAGGGGAATCAACAACTAGCCTAGACAAGTGGTCTGCTACTACATTTTGGGCACCCTTTTTGTCTCTAATGTCTGGAGAAAACTCTTGCAACAAAAGGATCCACCTAATCAATCTAGGTTTCGTATACTTTTTAGACAAAAGATATTTCAAAGCAGCATTATCAGTATATATTACGATCTTAGAACCTAAGATATAGGGTCTAAACTTGTCTAAGGCAAACACAATGGCTAACAGTTCCTTCGCGGTAGTGGTATAGTTCAACTTGGCATCATTCATAGTTTTGCTAGCATAGTAAATCACATGAAGTAATTTGTTTTCTCGCTGACCTAACACAACACCAATAGCATAATCTGAAGCATCACACATGATCTCAAAGGGTAGGTTCCAGTTGGGTGCCTGGACTATGGGGGCGGTAGTGAGTAAATTTTGAAGCTTCTCAAAATCCTCTAAACAAGCATCATCAAAGATAAACTTAACGTCTTTTGCAAGCAAATTACAAAGAGGTCTAGAAATCAAGCTAAAATCCTTAATGAATCGACGATAAAAACCTGCATGCCCTAAGAATGACCTAATATCTCTTACGGTTTTTGGGACCTGTAAAGTTTTAATAAGGTCAACTTTGACTCTATCTACCTCTATACCCTTCGAAGATACGATATGCCCCAGAACAATTCCTGAACGAACCATGAAGTGACATTTCTCCCAATTAAGCACTAAATTTTTTTCCTTACACCTAGTCAAAACTAATGACAAATGATGCAAGCACTTATCGAAAGACGAACACTGAAAAATCATCCATAAAGACCTCTAAGAATCGTTCTACCATGTTAGAAAATATGCTCAGCATACAACGCTGAAAGGTCGCAGGGGCATTACATAGCCCGAAAGGCATGCGTCTATACGCAAAGGTACCAAAGGGACAGGTAAAAGTGGTTTTCTCTTGGTCTTCTGGGGCTATGACAATCTGATTATAACCGCAGTATCCATCTAAAAAGCAATAATGGCTACGTCCAGCTAATCTCTCTAGCATTTGGTCGATGAAGGGAAGGGGAAAGTGTTCCTTCCTAGTGACCTTGTTCAATTTCCTATAGTCAATACAGACACGCCAACCCGTGGTCACCCGGGTTGGGATTAACTCATTGTTATCATTCTGGGCTACAATAATACCGGATTTCTTGGGAACAACCTGAACGGGGCTGACCTACTTACTGTCTGAAATGGGGTAGATAATGCCTACATGTAACAGCTTAAGAACCTCGGTTCGAACTATTTCTTTCATATTAGGGTTCAGTCGACGTTGCATCTCCCTAGAAGGTTTGGTGTCACTTTCTAAATATATATGATGTATACAATCAGTAGGACTTATACCCTTGTCTTCTATGGTCCACCCTAAAGCTTCCTTGTTATTCTGAAGGACGGTCACTAGCCTACTTTCCTGATCACTATCCAAGTCAGATGCTATAATCACAGGTAAAGTTTCAGATGGGCCTAAAAACACATACTTCAGGGAATCTGGTAATGGTTTAAGGTCCAACTTAGGAGGCTTTTCTAACGAAGGAACTAGGGTAGACTTAGAAACGGGTAGAGGTTCGAACTTAGGTTTCCACCCATTACTAGTGTCTATCAAAGGGGTTTAATCTAACAAAGCATTCACCTTATTAATCACATCGTCATCATCAAAATCAATCCCAAAGTGGGCTAGGCATTTCTCTAATGGATCTTCTAACAAAGTGTTTGGTAATGACTCCTCGACTAATGTTCCTATCATGTTCACCTCTTCTATGCTCGAGTCATCTAGTTCAGAGGGTAGCTTACTATATTAAAAATGTTCAGCTCAATAGTCATATTACCAAAAGACAAATTCATAATACCATTTCGACAGTTAATGATCGCATTGGATGTAGCTAAAAACGGGCGACCTAAAATCACTGGTATTTGGTTCTCTGGGTCAGGGACAGGTTGGGTATCTAGGATAACAAAATCCACTGGATAAATAAACTTGTCGACCTCAATAAGAACGTCCTCGATCACACCACGAGGAATTTTAACGGACCTATCAGCTAACTGAAGTGTCATCTGGGTAGGTTTCATCTCACCAAGTCCTAGCTTAAGGTACACATGGTATGGGAGTAAGTTCACACTGGCTCCTAAGTCAAGCAAAGCTTTCTCGACACGGTATTTACCTATTGTGCAAGAAATAGTAGGGGACCCTGGGTCTTTATACTTAGGAGTAGTGGTATTCTGAATAATAGAACTCACATACTAGCTAGGAAGGCTTTCTTCTGGACACTAAGTTTTCGCTTTCGCGTACATATCCTTAAGAAACTTGGCATAAGCGGGAATCTGCTTAATCGCATCTAACAATGGGAGGTTGATAGTAACCTGCTTAAAAACCTCCAATATATCATTAAAGTTGGACTCCCTCTTAGTTGGAACTAGCAGCTGGGGGAACGGGGCTCTGGGAACAAAGCCGGGCTCAGCAGGACCCTCATTGGCTCTTTGGAGACTCTATCAGTCTCCTCATTTTCTGGCTCAGAAGGGTGAACTACAGCATGTTCACTATCAGGCATGGCAAACCTTATTGTCAATTTTTCCACTCTAAGGGTTGTTATAGAATTCACATGATTGTACGATTTCTCTCCTTTAGGGTTAGGATCAGTTTGACTAGGGAACCTTCCATCTTCTCTTTCACTAAGAAACTTAGATATTTGGCCGACTTGAAGTTCTAAGTTAGCAACAAGAGACTGGGAATTATTCTTAAAATTCTGCCTGGTTTCTTCTTGAAAACCATAGTGGTTCTTTGATAACATCTCATGGTTCTTTGCTAACATAGTAAGGGTTTCTTCTAAGGTGGAGATCTTTTTCTCATTCTGAAACTGGGGTTGACCTGAAGAGTTCTTAGCATAACCAAAACCTGGGGGAGGCTGAGAATTACTAGACTGTCCTTGATTCTGACCCTTAGACCAAGAAAAATTAGGATGGTTTCTCCAACCAGGGTTGTAAGTCTCTGAGTATGGGTCAAACTTTGACGGTTCTCAAACCTAGCATTGTTATAGAGCATGGGCTTGCTCTTCACTAACCTGACCTTCCCAAAACGAGTTATTGGGTTCTACTCCACAACTAGACACTTGAGAGGCTCTAAACCTATCATCAGGTTCAACAAGAGACCTATGTTTAGGATGATTCAATTCCAAAGCTTCTAACCTTCTAGACAAAGCAAACTTAGCATCAGACCCGAAGCTTGTATCTACCACATTGGTGCTACTTCTATTGACCAAGAGTCTTTTGGGGGGTTCAACACAAGACTCCCACTGTTGGGATTTTTCAGCGACAGCTCCTAAGAAGGTAAAAGCATCATCAACACTTTTACTAGTGAACTCACCAGCGCACATAGACTCAACCATGGCTTTGGTTGAATAGTCTAAACCATCAATAATCTCTACGAGTTTCATCTTATCAAATCCATGGTGAGGACACTGGGATAGGAGATCATTGAATCTCTCTAAAACCTATAAAGAGACTCTCCCTCTTGTTGCACACTAGCACTAATTTTCTGCCTAACAGACGCAGTTTTATGCTTAGGGTAGAATTTCATATAGAAAGCAGCAATAAGTTCCTGCCATGTTTCAATGGATTCAGATGGTAGGTTGTTCAGCCAGGTCTTGGCTTTATCTCTCAAGGAAAAGGGAAACATCTTAAGTTTCAAGACTTCATCAGTAAGGTCTTTTATTCTAATTGTCCCACAAATTTCCTCAAAGTCCCTAATATGAAAATAAGGGTTCTCATCATCTTTCCCTAAGAATATAGGGATCATCTGAAGAATACTAGGTTTTATCTCGAAATTAGCCGTAGTGGCTGGCAATTTAATGCACGAAGCTCGGGTGGACCTAGTTGGGAACATGTAATCTTTCAAAGTTGCCATCGCTGGCACAGCTGAAGTACTAGGGGTATTTTCCTCACGAAGAGACAGATTCTCAAAACTGAAGTTTCCAAAAACAGGGCTCTCAAAAGAAGAGTCTTCGAGCTCCCCGCTTCACAAGAAGAACTACTAGGTTTTCACTAATCAATCGACCTAGATTTCTTTTCCAAGCCCGTTTTAATAACCTGGCATACACTAGAAAAACAAAAGAAAAAGAAAGAAATCCTAAAAGGAAGGGAAGTTCTATGCAAACACAAACAAGGCTGACTCCACCACAAAAACCTACTGATTTCTAGCAAACAAAAAGCATGATGGCTCCACTTAGATTGTTTCTAGACCAGCTTCTAATCCTTCGAAAGGGAATTCGTTACAATTTAAGCAAACCCCTCTGGAATCAATCCGAGTTTAAGTAAGTTGAATCGAGACGAGGGAAGCTCAGTGGAGCTTTGATACCCAAGGCCTCACCGGCGTTACAAGGCGGCGTATTCAACTCACAGAAACCATCATGAACTTTGAAGCATGCTTAAAAGAGTAACCAATATTTTTCGAATGACTTTCCTATTAAGCTCGTTACCCTATAGGTCTCGTTCTAGTCAAATTTTAGGCTTAGGTTCGCGTTTGGTTTCGTTTTCCTAAGGCGGGCAAGAAGGGAACGGTGATGAAATCCGAACCCTTATCTTGTATGGCCAGTCCTTGCCCTTTACTAGGAAATTAAAGCAGCCGTTTTCAAATCCTCAGCATATATGCAAACGAAGGAATACAGTAACTCGCTGACAGGGATTCGCGAGTGTTTCGACAAACTTACCTCCCGTACCAGACGGGGGATGAACCGCTGAAGTCGACTCGGGCCACGACTCCTATGTCATGTACGAACCCGAGGGGCCGAGGCGATATCGTAATCGCCGTCCTTCTCTGCAAACAATTTATATTTAAACTACCCTTCCGTAGGGTTTAAAAAAAAGTCCCAAAGTCCACAGTCCAAAAATATAGTGCAAAAGAAAAAGATAATCTAAAAAAAAATTCTAAAAAAAAATGTCTCTCTCTCTCTCTTTTTTTTAATTAATTTATTCTCCTTTTCTTTCGCTCTTTCGCTTTGCTTTACTCCAAATCTTTAAGTATTCACCAAAAGCTTTGGCAAATTTTTCTTTCGCTCCAAATTCCAAAATCTGTAAGGAAAAGACAAAAACCCAAAACGTAAAGAAGAACAAAAAATAAAAAAAAACAAAAAAAAAAAAAAAAATCTAAAAACTCTAGCCTAAAGACAAGTCCGCGTCGGCGGCGCCAAAAATTGATGTGATTTTCAATTGAGTTGTAGTAATAAGTTCGTTGAGACTTGTGAAAGCAAAAGATTTTAGACTTATAAAACTTAAAAATAGAAAACTTGTTGCAAAATTGATTTCAAGATATTAAAAGTAACCAAGACACTAGATTCCACTATTACACATGAATGAACGATACCAAATATGTTTCAAAACTCTAACTATCCTTTAAGTCCTTTATTTCTTAATTCACACATAATCAAACATATTCCCAAATATTAATTGTATTCCCTAAGAATAGACTATAAATCGATTAAACAAAGTATAATCTATCAAATTGAATCACAAGTAATTAAGAAAATTATGTGAACATTTAGAACTCCGCAAAAGCGGTGATTGAAGGAATTATAAATTGTAAATTAGAGAAAATAAAATTGTTACCAATCATTCATGCATAGATATTGAGCGAGAATTAGCTCATCATCATGGAAAACACGCTCAAAATTCACTTTTATTGCTCAAAAGGTGCTCACAAGGATGATAATATGGGAGAAAATAATTAAAAACCGGGTTTGTAACACTTATTTCTGTTACAAACCAGCTGTTACAGGGAACAATATATGTAAACTGTCACTGATGCTGCAGCATACGACCCTCACCCCTCTGTCGTTGTTACTGTTTATAAACGACTGTCTCTGTGGGTCTTTTGTTCTTCGTGTTCTTCACAGCAGCAGAAATGGTGATTTCTGCAACTTGATTTTCTCGACTCTGTGATGCTCTGTAATCTCCCAAACTCTCCGTCCTCTTTCTCTGACTCCCCAAGACCCTTTTTATACTCCACAACGACAAGAATCTTCACTCATAATTCCCAAATATCTCCGCAGTAATATCATATATTTTTCACGGGATTATTTCCTGTTATTTCTTTTTTTCACGCGTTAACTTGCTCCTGTCAAACTCCAAACACGTAGAATGCAATATACGGACACGCTGGATTGAGTCAAACACACGCCAACTTCATGTAAACACGGGACAGTATAAGAAACTTGATATTCCCGTGTGCTTTTTTCTTCATTCCGACGATGCAACCAATTCTAACCGAAAATGTCGAACATACCATCCCTGTTTGGTCCAAACAGGCCCAAAGCAACCAAACCCAGTGATTGATTCTCGCTCAAACTCCTTGGAATTCAAAACAGAACTTTCTCTTTGAAGATAAACCCGAGATTCTGTTTTTCTTCAACTCCACCATTATAGCCAATTATGGTTGAAACCATTGATCATACAACGCTTGTTAAGCTTAATCAAGACGTCCCACGAAGTTTCAGCCATTGAGTCCTTCTAAAACACCCCCAAAATACGAATCCTAATTCTGCCACCTGAAAAGCACCATTTCCCGCCAAAACCAGAATTTGAAATGTAGGAGATGACCTGCCCCCAACAGAGATGGGGGTGCAAATAGAATCTGGCGCCTATGGGTGCAAATAGTAAATGAGTTGCCCCTTATCCAAAACTGGGTGTCCGAATAACACGTGTCCTCCGGGTGCTTTAAACAACTTTTCGAGCCGATTTTTTCAAAAATGTTTATTCACCAAAAATACCTACACACACATAAAACACCATAATAAGTACAAAAATGAGCATTAACAATATAGAAACTAAGGACGATTCAGACACAAAAATGTGTCTGTCACCAGTTCGGACTAGCCCTATTTCAAGTGGACACTGTGTTGAAATAATCCTTGAGTGATTGTTGCCTCAAGAGGTTTATACACAGTGGGTCTTGTATAAGTTGTGATCAAAATAAAAGATTATGGTGTATTTGGGTGCCCTCGTCTTTTCAAAGTTTAGCTTAAGGATAATGGCCAGTCTAGTGTTTGTTAGAGCATAGCTCGGTTGAACCCACCAAGCATTGGTATGTCAAGTTTGGTTGTCATATTTTAGTGAATCAAAACTCATGTTAAGAGTCGCTTGATTATGTACTAGAGTCAATTTAGTATAGGTTAGCTTGAAAGTATTAGGATAATGAGACTTTACAAGTATTACTAAGACTTGAAGATGTGAAGAAGCAAGGAGTTACAACGACAACAATCATCCTTCCACTTGAGGTTAGTGATATTTGACTTGAACTGTTTCATTCCCTAATGTATATTTCAAGTCGTGCATATTCAAAACATAACTGTGAAGCTGTGAATGATTATACTCTAGTTAGACATAGTTTTAAGGAATACAATACGAAGTATAACGCTTATCTTTTGAAATTCGTATATAAGACATCGACATAATTGTATGAATGTTATTGTGATTATGTATGGGCATGGGGTGAATATTTCGTCCTAGGAAACATTGTTTTGCATTCGTTTAAAGGAAGTACATTCATAAACTTGTTTTGTGAATCGAAAGGGAAATCGCTAGGCTTATTGGTATTTGTTGTTCATTGCAAATCTTTTGAATTACCAATATGTGGGTTTAGTATAACCGCCCATAACTTGTTTATGTATCTTGGTAAAACTATTTGCAAGGCCTGACTTTTGTATTGGTATGACTTTTATTAGTGAAACCGATCTTAAGTAATCACCTGAGATGGTATGATCGATTTGTTGTAATTGGTATGACCAACTCTGTCATTGGGGAACCGATCATAGTAAGAGGTGCAACCGATCACAAAAAGGGAATCGATCCTTGTAAGAGGTGCAACAAGTTTCTAGTTATTGGGAACCGATCTTATGAACATGCGCAACACTTTTTTAGTTATTGGGAATCGATCCTATGGAAATGTGCACCAAATACAAGTTAGATACCGTATATATGTGGGAACCGATCCTAGTACCTAGTCAACCAAGTTTTGGTAACTAGCGTGACTAATTATAGTACCCACATGGATGTAGAACCGAAATTTGTTGTGGTAGAACCGTGAAACCCATGTTTAGTGATTTGATAGGATAATCAATTACATAGTTCTTGGAAGTCATATGAACCAATTCTAAACTCGTTTTGGAAGTGTGGCAAATCGGTTCCAAGAGTGTAAATATCAAAAAAGGATTTACAAAGTAAAGATGTCGACATACTTTGAACATGTGCAGTAACACTTATCTTTTATTGTTCAAAGATATTCCTTAATAGCTAAAGGAGAATCCCAGATCGAAATAAATTAAGAATCTTTTAATTAAGATTTTTAGTTTTATATGCTTTTAATTTCCAACAGTTAAAATGCATATCTTTAGAAAATAAAAATTGGCAATGTGCATTTACTAATTGGAGATTTCTAATAAGATTTCGGATAATATTTGGACAAAGCATTTCCAGGAATTATGGAAACCGAATTTGGAAATATATTGCATATCTTGAGAATATTTTCAGTTTTGGAAATTCCTTGGTGTCCAAACTTCCTTGGTCTATAAATATTGAAGTTTGCATTTCAAGCAAACTAATCCTCAGAACCAGCAAAACTACCTTGTTGTGTTGTTACTGGTGGAGCCGTCTATTCGGAGAGGAAAGTAACCTATTTATGCGAAATCTCTTACGACCGCTCGTTTTAAAGACTTCTTTGGGATTGAGAATCTCTACGAGTACCGTTGGTGGGAAACTAGATAATTGCATTTTATTATTAGTTTTCGATTGATTTGATTGACTAACAGTGGTTGAACTTAGATTGCACCTATTTTGTTTATGCTTGAGAATCTTATCTTCTGATATAAGATTCACTCAAACTAGATCGAAGTTTGACGGGGATCTTTAGACTGTTTGTAGATCTAAAGACGTCTTGTGATAATCCATTGTTAACAGACTCCGTTCTGTGTGTGATTGATCACAAGAGATTCAAGTTGATTGTGTGTAGGTTTTTATTGAAGATCTAAGAAGATTTGAAGACGAAGAAGATTTCTGATTTGGGTTCATAATCTTTGGTGTGCACAAGACTTGTTTCGGCTGGAAAAGGATCCAACTATAATCGATTTATCTTTGTGATAAATTGGATTGATTAGTTGAGTAGATCGGCATCAATACGTTTCTTTGTGATTAAAAGTATTGATTGCAAAATTTTGACAATTACTTTGGTAGTTGTTATTGGATAGATCTAAGGACCTGACAAAGGAGTTTATTGGGATAAACGGAAGAGCCTTTTGTCGAACTCATATGACTTGATTGAAAAGAGTTGTTACCGAACAAATTTGTTGTTCCTTTACTGTTTGGAATACGAACCAAAGGAATCGTTCCAAGTGCGTGACTTATTGCAAGTTGAAGGCGCAGGGATACGGACGGAACAAGGTGAACTATAGGTTTATTTGCTTGGTCTCAACTATACGAAGTTGGTTTAGATTTTGTATAGCGGCTTAATCTTGAGAGTATTCAATTCTGGACAAGGTCCCAAGGTTTTTCTGCATTTGCGGTTTCCTCGTTAACAAAATCTTGTTGTGTCTTTTACTTTTCTATTTCCGCAATTATAATTGTTTTATTATAATTATAAGTAAAATACACAAACGTTAATTCCTATTTACTTGATAGCAATCCTATTGTGTTTGGTTAAGTCCGAACGTATTATCAAGTAAACATACTTCGTTGTTGCATTATCTCGATCTTGTATCCATAGTCATGCAAGTTATCTTGTTGTTGTATTGTCTCGATCTTGTATCCATAGACGATCACACGAAGTGTAAACCGATCAGTTGTATTGTCTCGACTCTGTCCATAGACAATCACTTTCGGAGAAAGGACTTATAGGTGGAAAAAGTTTTAGATTGAGGTATATTTGGGTACCCTCGTCTTTTTAGTGTTGTGATCATAGAAATGGCTACTGCATCTTATAAATGGTGTTTGTGTCTTTATGGTCCGGCAATAGCGTTCCATTTGATCTAAGAATTCAGTTATACATGATATCTTACACATTGATTGAGATTTTCTGTTTTCTAAAATGGGTGGCTGCCTCCAGTCGTTTTTGTTACTAATCCGAAAGGTCTTTTGCTAAAAAAAAGTAAATTAAAAGAAACTAAATGCTTTGTTGTTGAACCAAGTGGGAGATATTAGATGACCGTTGCCACGGTGGGATGGCGGACCGAAAAAATTGACGCAAAACTAAATTACCTAAAGCTGGTGAACTCGGAGGAAGTCAGGAAGAACGACCCCTTGGTACAAACCCGTTTCCCTAAACACAATTAGGCCACAATCGTTAATTAATGTTTTTAATACATTACGCAAGGAAACCTTTGAATTATTGATAATACTTGCAGGAGCAAATAAGATTCCTCTAAGGATCTTGCCATTAACATTTTTAGTCATTAGGAATCCCTAATCGAACGCTCCATCCACTTTACCGCTCCATCCACTTTACCTCGAACATCAGCTCCAATCTATAACATAAAACAGATGTGTATGGTTCAATAAAGTTTACACACACAAATAAAGGATGATTCAATTAAAAAGGACTAAAGCGATAATAAAGCGAACTTGATAAATGTACGGAAAAATGAAATTTTACCAAGGAATGCACTGGCATAGCTTCAATTGGTTTGCGATCCTATGTTCGTATGTGGAAACTGTTCTTGCTTTGGGGGGTGTCAAGGATTTTCTCCAGATACAAAATGAAAAATCTCGTGGGCTTCTTTGAATGCTATTAATCTGATGGGGTTGAGTCTCTACGACATTGTTTACATTTGGATTCTGAAAACATTGCTTCAACAAACATAATGGACGAGGTGTTGCTTTAATCGGTGTCTGCACTTGGTCAGATTGGGAAGGAGATGAATGCTGCGACAATGAAAGGGAGTGTTCTTCTTGTTCGGATTCCACTTCGCATGGCTTAGAATCACTTGTTTTCCGTTTCTTTGCGTGTACAGCATCTGAAGAATATTTAGGAAAGGTTGCAAAATCAGTTTTATGTAATGTTAAATAATCAAGAGAACGAACCTGAGTCGCGCAACACAGCTTGCTCTGGTTTTGTTTCACTAGCTCTCTTATGTTGCTCTCCTTTATTCATATAGAAGTTTTCTGGAGAATTCAGAATAAATCTAGTTTCATTAACAGCATAGCATACCAATTCAGTCTCTGCTCCTTGTGGAAACCTTCTTTTCTCATGGTTCCAATGACTACCAAAAATCTTACATAAAGAAATGTTGTAACGGCCGTTGGGGTGCTCGGATCCGAGCTGCAAGATGAGTAACTCATTTAATGGATGCTCGTCCTCACCACAGCTGTATTTTGACCCAAAAAAGTTACATTAGACACGAGAGAAACAGACAGGGACGCAATATATACTTCTCCAGCTTGGTCCTCGCAATAACTGACAAGTTTTTCATCCAGGCATCTCATTTTTCATACAGACATCTCATTTTTCTGTAATTCTCTTTCACTATTTATAAGAATTCTTCATATTATTGAACAAAAAAAAATCTCATCTTTCATACCCGCAAACTCAAAAGCCTATATGCATTGTATTGTGTGCATTTGCACCTCTATAACTCACAAATTTACCTGCTATGGTCAGAGTTTTGTAATTGTCACCTGCCATGCAAGTGCTTTTCCATCTCGACATGATCTCGCCAATTTCCTAGTCAGTCATTTTGAGACAGTAAGAAACTGATTGGAAAGTAAAACAAATGAAAAAACTTAATCGGAATCCCATGTCTGAAATTCCAACACTTAATTCAAAATTGCCCACTACTTCTTAAAAGAAAATGAATAGAACAACCAAATTTATATACAGAAAAAGCCCATTTCACTTTAATTTTTTATCAATAATAATTTGCAACCATCATTGAAAAAATTCAATAAGAATGTAATGTAACCCTCACCTGAACTCCTCAACCCTGTGTAAACTCCATTACCGTAGACTCTCGGTTCAATACCTATGATACACAACTGAAAGCCAGACATTAGTTTTTATACAAACACATGGCTTCTTTAAGAACCAAAGCAAAATTGTACATTATTTTCTATCAGACATTTCAACAAATAGTTAGAAGTATAAAACAAATTGAACAGTTGACCCCTAACTGAAAATTAGAGGATTTGATATTTTAAGTTCCAATTGAAATTTTCAACTCATACCCAAAATAAACTCTTCAAGTCATATCCAGAATTCAACTAAAAATATCAAAATCATAAAAAATCTGGAACTCACACACAAACTTGATACTGAATGAACAATCGGAAGCAACTAAAACAAAAACAAAAACAATCAAAACCATAAAAAATCTGAAACTCACCAAGATGTAACAATAACAATTGAAGTTAAAACCGATATTGAAATTAGGAGGGGTGCAATAATTTTAATTTCCCCAAATTCCGTCGATTTCTTCTTCAATTTCGATGTTTGGTGAACAAATTAGTTCAACAACACTGAAATTGAAGGAAAAATCACATCAATGAACGAAGAAATTAGGGTACTGAAATTGAAGGAACACCTAATAATTAACCTAAATCTTCTGATGATAGTAAAAAAGATGGACGTGATGATGATGATGGTGGAGAATCTGGCACCGCTGTGGATGGTGATGGTGGTGGACAGAAACTTCTGAGAAGAAGATGGGAGCAGTTGAGAGATGATGAACGGTGAAAGAAATCGATGGAGAAGGAAGAAGAAGGGGAAAAAAAAAATTTGGAAGTGGCCGGGATTCGATCCCGCAACTTCTATGTCACTTTGACAAGAATGCCAGCTATAAGAGGGGTATTTTTGGTTTTTCGGGCAGGAGCATTTCCAATCTTTTTGTGTCAAAATTGAAAAAAATGTCATGTCCCACATTGACACAAAGTCACCATATATAGAGTCCTCCCTCGCTCCGTTCGGTGGGCCTAATTACCATTTTAATGGTTTAGCAACAAATCATGTTTAGTTTAATAAAACCGGATTAGCCTAATCTTAATCAAGTGTGTGTTTAATGTTTGGATCATGTACTAAAGGCAAGATTTTTACTGTTTTGTTTTGAGTGTGTCAATTTATGCACTCACCTACCACCACTCACTTGCAAGCTGCCAAAAGATTCTTAGATACATTAAAGGAACTCTGGGTCATGGTATCCATTTTCAATAGGGTTTTACAGCACTTCGGGGTTATATTGATGCAGAGTGGGCTGGTGATCCCTCTACTAAAAGATCTACTAGTGGTTATTGTGTGTTCTTTGAGGGTAATCATGTGTCTTGGTCAACTAAGAAACAAGCTATAATTGCCAGATCAAGCACAAAAGCTGAGTATAGAGCTCTGGCCTCTGCAGCAGCTGAGCTTGTGTGGCTATGTCAATTACTAAGGGACTTACACATCTTTGTTTCTGATCCTTCTCTTATTCTGTGTGACAATAGAAAATAGCCTTAACTTCCAATATTGTGTTTCATAGCAGGATGAAACACTTGGATATTGACTTTCATTTTTTCAGAGAGCTTGTTCACAACAAATCTTTGCAGGTACAGTACATTTCCACTGATGCTCGAGTTGCACATGTATTTACCAAAGGCTTAGCTGCTCCAAGGTTCGACTTTCTGAGGCGCAGACTCAAGGTGCTAACGTGCCGCGAGTTATAACCCCAAAGATGTCATTATCCACCCACAAAAAACCCAGCAAAAACAAAAGTAATACAAAAACCTCAAAGGTGTTTTTGCCACTACTAACTACCACTACTAGCAACCAACACCACATCCACCAACAAATACTAGCACTACCATCACCATAAAAAGCACCACCACCAACCAACACCACCACTAGCCAGAAACAGTACTACCAACACTTGGTTTCATCGTAAATTTATTGTTTCATCAATCTCTGGTTTCATGATAAAAAATAGGCAAAAATAAGTAGAAACCATGTTTGGTTTCATCATAGAATTTGATGAAACCAATTTTGTTTTGGGATTTTTGTATCAAATTTTAAAATTTTGGGGTTTTTATATCAATTTTGTTTAATATGGAGTTTTAATGGATCCCAACATCTAAACGGAGTTTTTGCACTCCAATTGAACGGAGTTTTTGCACTCCGATTTTGGCCACCCTAGTGTTTTACTAAGGTGTTAAAGTCTTTTGTGAGGGTGATAGAAATAAGAGTTTGTGCACAACTCATTTACTGCCAACTGTCTTAGCTAAGCTTCTCTACTAATCACTGTAACTGATAGAGTCCCAGTGTCCTCTTTTAATTGGTTCTTTTCTTTTTCTGGTGAGTCATTAATAGTTGTTAACGGTCTCTAAATTTACCGTTATCTGCATATCTGTTGTCATTAAAAAGTCATGTAATCTTCTTCTTTTGTGTGTTCAATTAATGAAGTCAACCTGAATGTTTTACAACAACTACTATCACCCGTAGCGTATCAGAAATAGTAGGGATTAACATTTAATCCCATTTGTGTTGAGCTTTGGATGTTTCAGTCCTACCCTCTTAAGCCTAGTACTAGATAATTCTAATTTACAGAATTATAAACGGGTTAATCCTTTTTCAAACGATTTAATCCAAAATAAACTTTTATGATGACAAAACTACCCACTAACAGTATTAGTTTCCTGATCTACTTTAGTTCCATTATTTCAGTTCTCAAATCGAGATATATCTTCATCTCCCCGCTTCTCGTCTCCGGCAAATTTGTTTCTCTTCCTCTCTTAAGATCTGTTGAAGAAGAAGGTGGAATTTATTGACGGAGCCACCGGAAACCATTGGAGGTATAGAAGAAGGTGGAGTTCATTGACGGAGCCACCGGAAACCATTGGAGGTATAGGTATTGTAAATTCATAATCATTTTGAGATTTTGAAAAGTTTCTGAACTTTTTTTTGTTGAGATTTTGAGAACTCAAAGCTTTGATTTCATATCAAATTTATTTTCTGATTCACAATCAATGTTTCGATCTATAATCTTGGGATGATTGTTATAATTTTGAGTCAAAAATTATCAAAAAAAATTTAAATTTTTTTAGGGTTCCTAATTGAATTTCGATCTATCTTTTTGTGTTGATTACAAATATGATATTAACTACTTACTGAGTCTACACATACTGTATATGTGAGTTCGTCAGAAGTCTAGTGCAACATACTTGATTTTAATATTTTAGTTTGCCTTGCAATCTCTAGAAAAATGTTGGACTGAGTAATTATTAAACTTCGTTGATTTGGCTAGGCTAATGAAAGAACTTATCCGTCGTTTGCAGATTCTTCTTAATTGCTATATACATTCATTTTTGTTTGTTAAACTTATATTATAGTGAAAGCTTTAGTGCGTCACACGAACGACAATCTCTTGGCACAGCTGTTGCTTTAAAAAGTTGCCATTAATACTCCTCAATTTGAGAGGTTAAGGCAAGCATGATGGACACTTAATATGTACTACATTTTTATCTCTCAATTTTTATTTGTTAGTTTCTATATTTGTAATAATTTTCTTATATTTGTGCTTATGTAGGTTATACACCTTAAACCAGACCTTATAAGTACATTTGGTTAATTGAACCAAATTACTGGGAGCACAGGCATCCGATCAACATATCACCTCCGACTGAGGTCAAAGTACTTGAGAAATGAAATGGGTCTTCTTTATTTCTTGACGATATTGGCATCCGTGCAGAAAGTATAACATCCCTAAATTCTTATCCAAGTGGGAACAAGTTTGCAAGGCACAAATCAATTGGGTGTTAAGAAGTTTTGGACTTTACTCTAACACATGAAAACAAGCACCACCACTCACAAACAAAAAAACTGATAAAGCGAAACAAATTGCTTTCTTTCCACTCGGGCACATTTTAAAAGTGTTGTTGGGTTAAGGAAATTAGTGGACGACGTGGAAAAATCTCCACCATAGTTCATTTGTGATGGTATGACCAGTGGTTGATGGTTATGGTGTCGTCTTGCTGGTATCAATAGAAGGAAAAGAAGCCTATCCAGTACAAGCACTGGAGGTGAATTTAGATTATGAAGTCTTGAAGTTTGGTGATGGTTTAACAGCAATTACGATGGAGTCTGGGGATTCATTTGGTTATGCATCAACAACAGATGCAAATGGAGACTTCAAGGAAGAATCGGTGAAATGTGTTGGCTGATTTGAGTTGATCTGTATGTTGGACTGTATGTTGGTTTGAATATATTGCAAGGTTAATTGGATGAATTGGTTGTAAGTAGTGGGAAAAGGTGTTGTCAATGTCAGGGAAGTCAGAAACGTAAGTGATGAATCGGTTTGATCTGAAATGGTGTTGGATGATGGTTGTAGTCGGTGGAGTTAGGATTTGGACGAACTGAGTAGGCTGGTGTTGCGGCCAACTTCAGAGAGACTTTGGATTTAGAATTCGGCGGCAGTGATTGAATTGGACTTGGACAGTTTCTTGTACGGTCCAATTAGAAATCGCAGCATGATACATATATAGGAGAACCAACAGAGACATAAATGGAGACTTGGCGGAGGCCGGTTTGACAAAAAAAAAGGGTGTATTGATGTCGAAAAATGGATGCAAGATGGACAAGTAAGCTTAATTTTGAATACTCTCTGTGACTTCTTTTAATTAAAAAGAGAACCCGTTAATCTACCCTTTCTACGAGTTAACAAATAAAAGAACAATTTCTCTTAAACCATAAGCTTTATCTAATTACCTCAAGAGCATTAGTGAATATAATTTCTCATCTTATTTTAGTTTAATCGGGTTAGAAATATTCTGAAAATATGGGCATGTAATTAGTATAGCTTCTTGACTTCTTGATGCATAGTTTAACGTGCTCTTCCCATTCTGATCTTAATGTGTACGTAGTTGTACACGTGTTGATTGTTAATGTGTACATAATAGTAAACTTTTGATCGTTAATGTTTACATAATTGTACACCTATTGATTATGTAAGAAAGACATTTGATTCCATTTTTTGTTAATTTTGGTGAAGGGATGTGCCGACAACCTCCTACCCAAGAATTGATTTCCTAGGAATTTATATGGAAATGAATAGAGGCTCCACCGCACCTTTTGGAGGTAAACTCGGTTGTGCTTGTTTGTATTATTAAATTTAGCTGAATATATATGATTTGCAACACCAAATATTATCAATTAATGATTAGAGACATTAATGTTTGTGATAAGATGCATTACAGTTGGGTATATATAGCATTTCAGACTCATTACATGCATTCCAACCTTATTTTCTCCCCAGCTCATAGGTTTCATATTGTGATTATTCTATTTTTTATCTCTTTTTTTTTTAATTTCCTTTTCCTTTAAAAAAGGTTGCTAACTTCAAGCAAGCGTATAGATGATGGGTATAGACGCAGATCCTCTTCCTCCCTTGCTTGACAAATACAAGATGCAAAGCTCGTCATTTAATCATTTTGATTTGATAATGTAAATGGATTTTCATTCATAAATCTAATCATTGTTTGTCATGTAGACCATTCGTATACATGTAGATTTGTGTATATTAATTGATGTTTTACTTTACTTTTGTTATTTGCCAACAAAAGTGACTCTCTGCACAAATGGAACTCTTGAGTTTCTATCCTATTGAACGCCTGCCAATTCATTAGTTTTATAATATGAAGTTTCACTTCTGTTAAATTATTCCTCATTTCACCTCATGAATAATCAGGCGAGCACCGGAGAGGTTAAAAGTCTTGGAGCGTTTTTTAAGATGGACATAGTCAATCCTCACGGGATGCAGTTTCAGCAGGAGGTAAGTTAAACTTGCTTATATTGTTGAAAATATTTTTGGTGTTCGCAAGTTCTTTGTACAAGGTTTTGGTTTAATTTACTTAAACGACTTATCATTTGAAGATTTTCATCTAGGTGAAAATTATTGCAACTAGAGATTCGTAATGAGAAAGCTGCAAACATTATTCAAGATGTGCAACGAATAACATGGAAAATCATTGTTCTAGGTGAGTTTATCTTCTTCTTCTTTTTTTATCCATAATTAGGGTGTACAAAGTTGTGCACATGTGAGAAAATGATACGTAGTTGGTTATGGAGATTCTCGATAGTGTTTTCGCTTATATTATTTTGTGGATATTCAAATGATTGTCGCCTTGTTGGTGAGAGTAACCTGGATCACAGAGTTATACACATGTTGATTCTTAATGTACATATACTTATACACATGTTAATTCATAATGTGTACATAGTTGTACACCTATTGATTGTTGAAGTGTACATAGTTGTACACCTGTTTATTGTTAATGTGTACATAATTATACAATGATTGTTGATGTGTATGTAGTTGTACACGTGCTGATTACATCACACCCTGATGCACCTATGGCATCAATTTTTTTCCGTTTTATGCATTTAATTTAGGGACTCACAAGCTCAAAATGGTAGAGCGCCCAAGCCGATCACAGGGTTTGTGGAGGTTGATGGTTCAAATCCGTATGAATTTTCACATATTATGTTTATACAATATGGGTAGCTATGTAGATACTAATGCACCTGTTTAAATCCAACGAAATAGATTAGTTTGTAGGCAAATATGGTTGTTTGTTCCATGTTTTGTATGGGTGTACATATATGTCAATCAATGTATTTTCCATGAAATATAAGTCGATGTGTGGGTATGAATGATCGATTTTATATATGAATGTTTTGTAGGGTGGATCTACGTAAGTCCAATGAAAAAGTAAGTTTGTGTTTGATTATGAATGGTCAATTTTATGCATTTTCGGAGAGGTGTACAAATATGTAGGCCCATGTAATTTCCATGAAAAAGAAGGTTAGGTGTGGTCATGAATGATCTTTTTTATGCGGGTATACATATTGATGCACACATGTATTTTCCCATGAAAAAGTAAATTTATGTGTGGTTATGAATAAACGGTTTCATGCATGTTTTACAGGGGTGTACATATTGGTGCACCAGTATAATTTCCATGAAAAAAGAGGTTTGAGAGTGGATATGAATGACCAATTTCATCCATTTTTTTTTTTCGTTTTGTTTTTTTAAGCATATCCATGTTTTGTTGGTGTATACAAAGTGGTGCAAATGTGAAAAACTGACTGCATAAACTTTTAAAAGTTTCGTGCAGGTACACTTTTATGTGCACATCAAATAATGAAGTGAAAATTAAAATTTCTAAAAAATGAAAATTATATAGTCATATAGGTACTCTTTTTTGTAGCTATCTTTTGTAGCTATCGAAAAGAGCTTTCCGAATATATAAAGTTTGTGAATTTTGGATGAGCGATTAGAAAGATAAATCGTTTTAAAACTATTTTTATATTATTTAAAATCGGTGACGGCATTATAAGTCAACGTGGATTAAACTGAAAATATCTTGACTAAAATGTAAATATTAAGAGTTATTAATATATTTTCCATATTTCAAATAGATAAAGGATTAATTTGTACATAGTTGAATGGGTGTGGACTACCTAGTATATTTGGATGGGATTTTGGACTAAATCGTATTTTTCCCTCAGAAATACTCCATCAAATCAACCAAGACACTGACAACTTTTTTCAGAAGTGATGAAAGTCCCCCATAAAGAGTTGAGATGTAACCCAAAAGCATGCCATCAGCATCATAATTGCTTTAACATTGAAATCTTGATGGACCCGAATTTGTTTGTAGTTACATCGGCACCATATTCCACAAAAAAAATGCCAAAATATTGTGTCCAGACAGAGCTCACCAACTAACATGACAACAATAGCATGACCAACTCAGTTTGTCCATGCCATTCTTACAAGTGAACTAGGGAAACAAATGATACCATATTCCACAAAAAAAAAATGCCAAAAAATTGTGTCCAGACAGAGTTCACCAACTAACATGACAACAACGGCATGGCCAACTCTGTTTGTCCATGCGATTCTTAAAATTGAACTAGGGAAACAAATGAGTTCACCAACTAACATGACAACAACAGCATGGCCAACTCAGTTTGTCCATGCCATTCTTAAAATTGAACTAGGGAAACAAATGAGAACGCTCTATCATCATGTTCATAACACAGCAAGTACAGCAATATGAAGAAGCTAATCAATTACTGGGTGCCAGTTGCAACTCCAAGGCAAACTTTGAGATTGGAGTACACAGCTGAAATGGCCTAATCTGCAAGCTCGTAAAAGCAATACTGCCTGCCCTACCACGTTAGAGGAATTTTTTTCCCGCTAATGCCGCAAAATCATCTAGAGAAATTGAATTACACTTGAACATCTTAATTTTGATTGACTGATCTTATTTTATTGCCTTCCATAGTAAATAAAGTGCTGACAAATTCCAAACTCAAATCCTGGACATCAATATCAACAACTTTACCACCCTATTAAAGAGACATCTACAGAAGTTTTCAAACTAATCATCAACTAACAAGTTTAGCTAATTAATATTTTAGAGTGATATTAACGAAGGAGATGTCTCCCAAATAGAACAGTAAAATCGTCAAATATTAATACCTACAATCTGAATTTGAAATTCGTCAAACATTTAATTCCTACCATCCTAGAAAAAAGACAAAGAAAAAGAAATAAAAAAGCAGATCTTAGCCTAATAAAAAATCAACAAAAAACCAACCAATAAAATTAAAAGTTTAAGCCACTCAATACTCCAAAAATACAGTTCCAGAGTCTATAATACTCTAGTTCTCTCTAAAAGAAAGAGATCCAAGTGACACATCATGTCTAGAAGGAAATACTCCAAACTCATCTACGAGCTTCATTTGATTTGTTTTATTTTGGTTTAGTATTAATCAGTCAGTACAATTTAGGATGTTAATAAATAATGACTCAAATTATGGACATCAAAATTCAACAACTTTACCACTCTACTAGAGAGACATCTACAACAGTTTGACAACTCATAATGAACTAGTATAGTTAATTCGCAACTTCTGATTGATGAACCATTACAGATGCCCCTCCAACAGAGTAATATAATCGCCGAATGTTGATTATAACTTGAATTAAAAATTTGTCAGTAGGCTAATTTTTACATTATAACTTGAATTAAAAGTTTGTCAGTGGGCTAATTTTTACAGGCCGATCATAAAAAAACAAGTTCTAACTTGAAAAGCTAGTTGATTCTTTGTATAGATCGCAACTCAAATATCAATTCTTGTGTTGGCACATAGTGGAATACAGACGAATAAACCTAGACAGCAAGCTTAAGGCAAGACAACCAGCATTCCTGAAAGAGAAGTGCTCAAAGGGATGCTGCAAACTCATCTACAAGCTTTATCAGTGCATAAGATACTCATGCAACCTAAATTTTACAAGACCAGTTTTTATTTCATTTGATTTCTGACGAGTCAATATTCACTGAAGTACCAATGAGTTTTAAACTCAAGTAAAGAGGCATCTACATTCAAGTAACACACCAAGTTTTAACGAAGGCGACGACTAAGAATCGCACGGTAACGGGGGACACATCTCTAAGTAGTAAAACCGCTACATGGTAGTACCTATGACTTGAATTTAAAACGCATCTAGCATCTCAATTGACACCAACCGATTAAAAAGAATTTTAACCTGGTACAAGTTCAACAAAAACAAAAATCCTAACCTAGTCCAAATTCCACAAAAAAACTTGCAACGACGAAGCTCCTTAAACTAACAATCTCTGTAGGTGAAGCATTACTGTTGAAAGGGAGTCTGCGAACTTGTTTACAAGCATTACCATCCTAAATTTGACAAACCAATTTTTATTCTAATTTTTTACCAGTATTGCGGGAACTGATTGAGTAATTTACGTGTTCATAGACTCCAAACTCATATCGTGGATATCAACATCCAACAATTTTACCATTCTATTAGAGAAATATCTACATCGGTGTTTATCTTATATCATCAACAAAATAAAATAAGTATATTTAACTGGCAGCTCAAAATCTACAAAATGATTTAGACGTCTCTAATAGAATGGTAAAATCGCCGGATATTGACACCTGCAACTTAGAATTCGAAACTTTTTTAACATCATACCTCCTACCAGTCGGATCAAGAAAATTAAATTTGAAAATCTAATTTTTAAAAAACAAAAAGGCAATTAGATAGTCAACTACTTAATCCAACATTTTTGGTATACAGTTTCAAGAGCTATCTGAATTCGAAGTCAAATGCATATAACCTATAGCTCACACGATGCTCGAAAGATACAGATAACCTATTACAGTTGAAAGGGAATGCTGCAAACTCATCTAGAAGCTTTATCAGCTAATGAGACACGCACGCATCCTTATTTCACCATACTCAACAAAATATTGTACCCCAAAACAGTTCAGCAAAGATCACTGGAACAAAAACATATAGAACTTCTTTTTGTCTGTGCCTTAACAAGTGAATAGGGAGACAAACTAGAAAAAAGAAAAGATATAATTTAGCTCGTTCATATGCCAGATGCCATGCATCCTAACTTATCAACCGATGCCAGATGCCATGCGTCCTAACTTATCAACCGGCTCTTATTAATGTTCCAAACACCAATGCGTATTTAGAGTGTTCGTAAGTTCTAAATCTAAACCGCAAGTCATAAGTATCAACACCCAACAACTTTATTACTCTACAAAAAAAAACCATCAACAATTGATAAACCAGTAAATGCAAACTTAGACTTTGCAATCCAATAAAGGCGTCTATTTGGTAGAATGGTAAAATCGTTGGATATTAACACCTATAAACTGAAAATTCAAAACTCGTAACATCATAATTCCTACGACCAACCCAAAAAAAGAAAAGAAAGAAAAAAAAACTAATCCAACAGCAACAAAAAAACTAATCCAAAAGCAGCAGAAAAACTATTAAAACCCTAGGCTACTTAAATCGTCACTCTTGAATTATAGTTTCAAGATCCATCAGAATCAAAGTCAGATGCATGCCCACCTAATTGCTATCCACCTACCGAAAAGAAACAAACAAAGACTCATCCTAATCCAACATCAACAGAAAAGCCATTCGAAAACCTTAAAAGCAAGGTTTTTAAAGCGTGAAGCGTTTTTCATTTTTAAGAAGCGATGCGCATGTTGAAGCGTGAAGCGTCGCTTCATGGTTAGTATTTGAAGCGGATGCTTTATTATAGATAACATTGAATATTAATGATAATTATAAAATTTAGGAAGACAAAATTTATATAAATTAAATATATGTCCAAATGTTTTCAATCAGAAGCTTCGTATGGTGGTTCACTGTGTGTGATCATCAGTGAACTTGACTCGAGTATAGGCACTCGGAAAGATAGAGATTTAAAAAATACTACACATTATAGTGTTTAAGAAATTACATGTTCATAGACTCCAAAATTATATCGTGGATATCAACATCCAGCAATTTTACCATTTTATTAGAGAGATATCTACATTGGTGTTTATCTTATCATCAATAAAATCAAATAAGTTTATTTAACTGGCAGCTCAGAATCTAAAAATTGATTTAGATGTCTCTCTAATAGAATAGTAAAATCGCTGGATATTAATACCTGCAACTTAGAATTTGAAACCTTTTTAAAATCATAACTGCTACAAGTATGATCAAAAAAATTAAATTTGAAAATCTAATTTTTTAAAAAAAAGGAATCAGAAACTCAAGCTACTTATTCCAACATTCTTGGTATACAGTTTCAAGAGCTATCTGAATTCTTAGTCAAATGTGTATACTAGTATAATCAGGCCTACCTCACACTATGCTCGAAAGATACAGATATTCTATTACAGTTGAAAGGGAATGCTGCAAACTCATCAACAAGCTTTATCAGCTAATGAGATATGCACGCATCCTTATTTCACCATATTCAACAAAATATTGTACCCAAAAACAGTTCAGCAAAGATCACTGGAACAAAAACATACAAAACTTCTTTCTGTCTGTGCCTTTCTTACAAGTGAATAGGGAGACAAACCACAAAAAAGAAAAGATATAATTTAGCTCGTTTGTTAATATGCCGTTAATATGCCATATGCCAGATGTTATACAAACATGCCGTTAATATGCCATATGCCAGATGTTATGCGTCTAACTTATCAACCAGCTCTTATCAATGTTCCAAACACCCATGCATATTTAAAGTGTTAATAAGTTCTGAATCTAAACCCCCAAGTCATAAGTATCAACACCCAACAATTGTATTACTCTACAAGAAAAACCATCAACAATTGATAAACCACTAAATGCAAACTTAGACTTCGCAATCCAATGCAGACGTCTATTTGGTAAAATAGTAAAATCGTTGGATATGAACACCGATAACCTGAAAATTCAAAACTCATAAACATCATAATTCCTACGACCAACCCACAAAAAAGTAAGGAAAAAAACTAATCCAACAGCAACAGAAAAACTAATCCAAAAGCAACAGCAAAACTATTAAAACCTTAAGCTACTTGAATCATCACTCTTGAATTATAGTTTCAAGATCCATCAGGATCAAAGTCAGATGCATGCCCGCCTAATTGCTATCCACCTATCGAAAAGAAACAAACAAACAAAGACTAATCCTAATCCAACATCAACAGAAAAGCCATTCGAAAACCTTAAAAGCTACTTAAATCAACACTCTTGCAGCACATACTAAATCGAATATACATGTGTAAACACTAAGTGCCTAATCAAATCAACGGAAACTTATCAAACACTTACAAGCTACTTAAATCAACACATTCATAATACATCTACTAAGCCAAATATTCAGTTAAACGAGATCATCAGTGAACTTGACTCGAGTATAGGCACTAGGAAAGATAAAGATTTAAAAAATACTACACATTATAGTGTTTAACAAAAGAAGAAGAAAATAATAGTTGCTACTTACAATACATTGCCGCACATTAGTTTGATAGTCAGAGAGAATTTTGATTTCAGCGCGGTTGATACAATATTTCTTGTAATCTGAGAAATTTGAAGTTTGAACACGAGAACGACGAGTGTAAAGATCACTACAACACAAATCAGGAAGGTGTTATAGGTCGTGAATTTGTTGATGGTGATGAGGACGACGAGGAAGAAACCCTAATTCGTCTCATTCCTATGAAAAAATGAGTCTGAGTTTTTGGCAACGACATTAAGAAGAAAGAAGGGGAGTGGGGAAAGAAACACGTGACATGAATCTGAATGTTTCAATGAAACGTGGCTCTTTTTCTACGCCTAAGAAAATCCTGGGAACCGGTTGATATAATGTTCCCCGCAACACGTCGTGTGTCCCCTGTCCGTCGCCATGCAACCTTGGTGGCGATCATTCCTCAAGGCGCAAACACTCGCCCATTCAACCTCTTGCTCGGAGGAGTTTAGTACAAGAAGAATGTTCCCAAGATTATATGGAATTGTTAAAAAAAATTAAGAAAAAAAAATCACTACCGAAGGTTGTGATGGAAAAATTCAGTTTGTCATTATTTTAGCTGGACATTATTTACAACCTCTACTATTTGAAGAGTAGCTCTCTCTGCAACATTTAAACTTGCAAATCAACAAGAAGAGGACGGTCATTCTAAATGTGTGAGGAACCTACAGAAACATTTTGATCTTTCAGGTATATGTAATCCAAATCAACTGTGAAGGTTCGTATTTCCATTGGTCCCAACTCCACCACTAGTTTCGTAGGATCGACAGGTTCTCCCCTTATCACAACTTCCGGTTCTTTTCCTGAAGCGCCTTCTACTTTCCAAACCAATCTCTTTTTCTCCATTTCTGCTCTTTGTTGGTTTGCAGATAAGCTCAGCTCTGTTACCTTCTTTATCTGTGAAGTACAATCAATAATTTACAAAGTACTCCTATAACATTTATACAGGCGTGCTGCTCAGATCAGTATAGGTTGCGGGCAATTGCCACCAATGTCAGCTGGCTCGCTAGCCTATTTTTGGCCCCTGGGATCCCTACCCCGATAAAGAGTCTCAGTCTCATGCAGAGAACTTACCTTCTTGGTAGGGAACAATTTTTTCAGTTCGACATGAGCCATTACAGAAAGATCAGCATCCTCTCCCACCTTGCATATTTCAGTTATTAAGAGAAATTTAGAAGAACGTACATTACTTTTTGGGTTGACTCCAGTATTATAAAAAATGAGATCGCGGTTTGCCAAAACTGTTTAAGGTAAACTACTAGGTAGAGATGAATAATTACCTCATATAGGTGTGCCAACCGAAGTAGAACTTTTCCATCCTCAAGCTCCTGCAGATTCAGAAAAAGACCATTAACATATTTTTGTGAAGTTCGAACTTTACTAGTGAGATGGCTTGGGGAGCAAAGGTTGAGAAACATCGGAAACCAGATTTTCTAGTCAATGCTGAACTGTCTAGAGTTCCACCATGGCGCAATTAGTGTTTAGAGTTCCATTTTTATTTATTCCAAGGTTGAGTTCCTATGGAGTAGGTATTCTACTCTCTTTCATCGTTTTGAACTGAGCAAAGGAACACAAGTTACTTTCCCATGAATCCTATCACAAGGACAATACTCATTACCTGTAGAGTTATTAATGCCACGTTATCAGGTAAACTGTAGGAAGGATCAATTCCGGAAAAAGTAGGAACATGGGAGCTAGTCCAGTTATCTCCTTCCTGCCAAATCAGAAGATAAGAAGCAAGCACACGAGGATCAACGGGCAACACCACTAAAACAAGTACTATCAGATATTTTTCCAGTCACCTGTTCAGTGAAGGCTAAAAGGAACGGAGAATATAACTCTTGTCCAAATGATCGGCGCCACCTGGCACCCTCTCCTAAAGGATCAATTCGGAGATAGAAGGTTCCTTGGATCTGCAGTAATGGGGACAATCCAGTAAGAGTTTGGTTCCGTTCAATAAACCACATAATCATGTGACTAAAAAGGTGGGAAGATGCACTTACTGTTAGTCCTTTGCACTCACTAAGGACGCATACTGTTTCATTTAGCGACTCTCCAACTCCTTTACCATCATCGTGGAGCAGCCTCCTGTATTAGCAAAAGGAGAGAAAGAAAAGGAAAAGAAGGTCTGAAACTAACACTTAAAGTTAACAACTAGTGGAACCGAACGTAACCACGGAAATGAGACACCTATTTCTGCACTGACACATAAGAAAGAGAAGATGAAAACCTGTGGAGCATGAGCTCTATCTGTCCATCCACTAAGCTGGATCCACCTACAGCTCGGTCCACTAAAACTGAGAGCTCTGTGCTTTTATCTTCAATGTATAACCCGAGGTTAATCTGAAAGGGGAAAAAAACTTGGTACATAAAGTCCATAATCTTTTTAAAGACAAATGCTTTACTTATTCCTTTCACAAGAAACATACAGGATAATAATTTCCTGCGGCAGGCTGATGCACTTCCAGGTCCCAATCTGTTCTATAATCTCGAATCTGGAAATCAAACATGAAGTCCAACTTTAAGTATTTACTCAAAATCTACGGGGAAAAAAGGCAGTAACACTCGTACCAAAACGTTCCCATATACTTAATATGTTAGTCAAAGACGTGAACTGACTAGCAACATGAAAACTCTGAGAATAATTGCAGATATATGCAATATATGTGACATACCCTTTTTATGAAATCCCGTCCACTGGAATCTGTGTAGAATGTCTTATTTGTCTCCATGTTAGTTGTAATTTGTGTTGCAATTTCTTTCCCAGTTCCATCATCAACAGGGATAGGTCCAACCTGAAGTTCGAGACCGTCATTGAGAGAGAGAGATGTTAACGTCAACTTTGTACTATGGTTGCACATAACCATAGTAAGTTGCAAACAGAAGTAGATGGCACACTTACGATGAACTCAACCTCAGCATGCTCCTTTCCTTTATAGACTCTAGTGATCTGCAAAGGCTTTATTATTAATGAAACAGAACGGAGACGGTGTGAAGACGACACATGAATAGTAAAACTTTGACAGGTAGAGAACCTGATAGATCCATGGGTTGATCCTTTGATGTACTTCATCCACAACTGGTCCTTGGAAAACAGTCAACGGAGCCTGCACCAACAGAACATTTAAAATTGACTTCCACAATCTATATCTTATATGAACAATTACTTTAGAGGGGATAATGTACCTTCGCTTCAGTTTTGATGGGAAAAGTGCCATTTGGCCGGAAGACATATGCTCCCGAGGCCTTAGTTAGCCAAAAGAAGAAGAAAAAAGTCACAAATGGTAAATTTTGTATCATTACAAATAAATTAAAAAACATAAACGTTCCAAGAAAGAAAAAAAAAACATAATAGACTGAGACGGTTTACAAAAAAAAGTTTGCTTGAAAATAACCGACTACCTGAGGATCCTCTTTGGTTCCAAGATGTCCAGCATAAAAACTGTATGAGTTTTCTAAAGGTGATTTAACCTTTGAAAGTAAACAAAAAACTTCAGTTTTGCAGAATTTGCTAACAATATAGCACAAAAAATAAAATCACGATATTATGCAGATAAAGAGTTCCAGAGATGATAATCACAGGAGTCTATTTTGCAGGCAACAACGCACTAACCACATATCTTACCAAGGTTCTGCTATTAATATAATGAGTAAGTTTGCCTTCATTTTCATCATAAATGAGTTTCAGATTCCCTTGCCCAACTTTCATATCACCTCCTTTTGATGCAAGTGTTGTGGACATTGCAGAACTAATGCCTGCAGTTGTAACAAACAAAAATAATAATGCAGCCATCAGTGTCAATATCCAGGAAAATTTACGATTAAAAATGAAGATAAAAGGACTAACCTGCTCCTTTTGCACCTGAGACAATGTAAGTGCTGAAACCGAGAGGAGGTACCGATGCTGAGAATACTAGCCAATACTTAGGTGCCTCACTTGGAGTTATACCCAAGTATGCTTTAACATAGTAATTTCTAATGGCTGCAGAAGCATTAACTAGAGGTATGAGCTGCGACTCAACTTCTTTTCCATTTGAATCTCGTACGGTAACTGATTCGCTGATGATCTGAGGCAAAGATGTACATTTAAGAAGAAATGAGACAAGGGGACTTCAAACGTATCTACATCACAATCTAGCTGTGCTTTTAAATAACAGCAAACTATAATGCCATTAAAACTGAGTTCATCGTTATATTCTCTAGAAGAGATACAGCTGGAAAAGCTTCGGATTTTCTAATATCTAACAAGAATGACAAGCGAAGGGGAAACAGGTTACAAAACTTTGCACACTGCCATGAAAATGAATCAGATCAAAAAATGCTTACTGGAATTCGAACTACGTCCTCCCGTTTCCACCCAAGCGGGTTGTAAACAACGATAACCTGGAAAAGGAACCCAAAAAATAGGACTGAGAGAACTTAGTAATCATTAATATATCAGGAAAGAAAGGAAAGACAAAAAGGAGGAGACCCTACCAAGTTTTTCTCTTTTGTGAAATCGACTTCTGATGGAGGACAATAGCTTATGTTCAAAAGAGGACACTGCAGAAGAGAGGTTTCTAATCGTTATTCAGCAATAGTAATTCCACTTCACGTGAACTAGAAAACAGTTGTTTGGCCTTGGCCCGACTTCTTGCATAAACATAAACAATATAGTATTCAAAAAACTGAATTCCAGTGACTTTGTTATGCCTCATTTAAGGGGGGAAAGCCAATTGTGATTTCTCTTCATTTGCAATTAGGGAACGGGGAACCGACACTAAACAGGAGGTAAACAAGAAAACATTTCAAGAAAATAAAACGCTGGGGATATTGAGTTTCAATATTCTGCATGCATTAGAAGTTCTTCTATTTCTCTTATATGTGAGAATGAAATTAGATTGGAGGACACAGCTAGATATTCTATGGACCGATCAATAAACATCACCACAAGAACATGTTACCTGGTCAAATTTAGTCAATGTTTTCCCACATCTAGTTTCTGATTTCGATTCTGCAAAGCAGGCAAGTGAAGATGCAGCCAACTCCTCAGCCTGATAATAAAATACTCAGGAATAAGAATTTCAAGTTCAAGTATGGAATGGAACAATCTAGAACGATGTTTTGCTAGTACACCTAAATCATGCACCTCAACATAACCCAATGACAATCGTTTAGCGTAATCATTAGCCACATGTTGCTGTTCTGTTCCAGTAACTGCATCATGATGTTGAGCGATCGCCAAAGCATCAGCCAAACTGTCCGTCGTGGGGCCAGATTCACTCCGTCCTTTGAAGACTTCCAATTGCCTTGCTGCCTGGTTGCGCATAGGCTCGTAAGCAAAAAAAAAACCTAACTATAGAAGACGCAATTCTTACTCAAAATATGAATCAGGGAACAAATAACTTACTAGGTAGTAACCACTCATTACGCGGACATAGCGTTTCAAAGCTGGCCTACTCGTAAAGTATCCTGTCCAATATCCATTTGCACGGTCCGCATATCTGAAAACAGCAAGCTTCTATTTTTACAAAGATTAAAATGAATAACGAAGGAATGGTTAATTTAAGTATTAAGACTCACGGAAAGTAGTCATCAGTCTTGAGTGGCCACGATTCATTTGTTGCAAATTTAGCATCGGTGTAAATAGATGGTGTTGAATAGAAGGCATTGACGCGCCCATCCTATAAGCATCAGGATAAAGCTATTACCAAGAGTAGCAATCAGCACTTTCTAAATGGATATGGGTGACCACTTACCAAATTGACATAGTGGATGAGCTTGTCCATATTCCTGTACCATGAGTGTGCATATTGGTATTTAAAATCTGTCCCCATGGTCCACATAATATGATTTGTTCGAGTTATGTTAGCCTGAGAAAGATTAGAGGTTCAGTTAGACTGAACTTCCGCTACTTCTCAGATGATGTGAAGACTAAAACTTATGCGACATCAAAAGTATCAATAATAGCATTCTGAAGATCATATGGAACTCAAGAACACGGCCATACTGAAAGAGAGCGATAAATAACAGGTCCCTACTTACCTGTGCTACTGCAGCAGCTACAAAGTCATTAACTCGCTCTTGAACATTGTAATCGAACAATTTCATATTATCCTGCAATACAGACAGGATGGTAGTAACTTCTTAACATAAAATACAAGAGCCTTTTAAAAGTCCTTTCTCATGCCTTAATTACCTGAACAACAGGTGACTCGGCATTAACTTCAAAATAAAAACCACTGGGAGGTTCATAATTTTCGGGGAATGCACCAGCAAAGATCTGCAACATTGAAAACAAAAAGTATCTGTTATAATATGTGACACAAAACTAACTAGCATAAGAGAATGAAGAGCAAAGCCTTCACAACTAGCTGTCGCATTTAGGTCATGTCACCTGCGCAGATGAACCAAGGGACTTCGAACCCCGCCATACAACCTCAAGGGTCTTCTCCTTTTTCCGTTTTTCTCTGTCTTGGTAATCGATCCGACCAAAGAAAAGAGAATCAAATCCCACCTACAGCAGAAATATTTTGGCAATCCACATCAGCATAAACACAACATCCACAAATTAACTTCTTCAAATAAAAAAGCAGTGTGTGTGCTGTATACAGAAACAATAAAAGTGGTGAATCTAAAAGACCCTATCTGGTCTTGGACATAAGAAGGCGCAAAAGAACCTGTGCTCCCAACATGTAAGCTTGCACGGCAGAATGTCCAAATGGATCAATTTGCCAACCAATCCTTGGAGTCACACCAAATTCCTTCTTAATAAACCGATGTCCAAGAGTCGTCTGGTCAATCATATCAATGTAATGTGGCGACGCCTCGTCATGCATACACATTCCCCCATTTCTGTACAACCAAAATCATACATGAGCCACCAATATTATTTTTCTGGATTATAGCCAACAGATATATTCAGCTTCCCTAACACATATTTGCTGTATCTTATCAAAATACGTTCAAAATTACTTCAACAAACGAAACGAAATCATACATGAGCTCTAATTGACCCGAACTAACAAGCTTTTTCACCGTACTTCTGACCTCCTCACTCTGATCATCCCACCAACGCTCCAAAAATGCCTATGCATGATTCATCAAACAAAATCACACTAATATCAAACTTTTACAAGAGATAGTTATAGTGTCATACATAAGCAGGTCCTTTGAACACCCAAATCAGTTCCATTAACAAAACGAAGACTATTGATCTTACCATTTCTACATAAATAAACTTCCGATTTTTATCGGCTAACAAAGCCGGAATCAAAGAGTCCAATACATTTTGAACACAGGCTCCCTATACCAAAGTTTGACAACAACAAAAAAAGTCAATGTTTCCTCTAAAACAAAAATCCAATTAAAATTGAAATGTTGGGGGAAAAGATTAGACCTGAATAGAATTGTTGGAACCAACATAGTATTGATCAACAGTTTTCAACCAACCAACATCATCGTGAGTATGGGGAACCATATGAACATTGATTTTCCCAGGAACAATACCTTGACTAGTATTATAAACTATATATTTTGATTCTACAAATGAATCAAATGTTGTAGTTAAAAGTACAAGAAGAATGAAAAACACTCTGATGTCCATGGATCAATGAACTAAGGAAGAAATTGAAGTCACAGAGTTTGGCTTGAACGGGAAAGGGTTTTATTTGTGAATTAGGGTTTACAAAGTGGTCCAGTTGATTGAGTTTGGCTGATTTTCCAGAGGAAACAAAGAGTTTTTGAGGTTAGTTGAAGTGTCAGCTCCACTGTGGTGTAGTGAAGTGTCAGTCCTAAGCAAATAATAAAATATGATTAGTAATTAGTGATCTTATCCGTAATTTAATTCAATGTCTCAGTGGAAATCTGACTCATATCTACAAAAGCTTTCGGAGCTCATGCTTTTCATTGAATCCCATTATTAGGCTGCGTCAAATGGTACGCTAATATTCAAGTTTCTCACCCGATCCACGTCACCAAAACTTAACACCCGGCCGCAGTGGGGATCCAAGATTCCTTGGCGATGCGCAGTTTGAAGTGCGCGGCACGCCATTAGAAACGGCGCAGCATTGGAAAACTCGTATGCACCTTTCCTAACGGCGTATTGACCGTGTTGACCGGTCCACGCGTCGTTCCTAAGGGTGTGCCATAGGGAATCCTAAAACACACAGGAGCCGCTCGCACTCCTTCTTCTTCTTTTTTTTTCCTCTTCTTCTTCAACCTAAATCCGTAGAACCTCACTTTTCATGGATTGATTCAAGATGATTTAGTGTTTAATGAGCGAAAATCTTTCAAGGGTTTGTTCTAGAAGCCGTGGGGAATCTATTGGTGGTATTTTTGGGAGATTTCATCAACAAAGCAACACTAGGTATGAAATTTTGATTTTGATTGATTTTGTTGATTTTGGGTTTTTGATTTTAGTTATAAAGGATTGATTTCGATCCTATTGAATGTATAAACTTGATTATATTGTCATGGAGCAGTAGCGTAATTTTTGAATTGGTTTGAAAAAAAAATGGAATGTCAACTTAGGGTTTTGGCTATTTGGGTTCATTTAGGTGAAACACAAATTGATTGATTGATTCATTAATTCATGATTGTAGTTGAATGATTTAATTGTCTTTATGCATGGATAAATGTATTTGTAATTTGTAATTTGATAAGCATGTCAACAAATTTGTTTTGAGCATTTTGCAATGAGTTTGAGGATTAACTCATGTGTTGTTCTGAGTTGATGTTGAGATGATTATATGGGTGAAATTGATGTTGTTAATATGATTTTGTTGGAGGTTTTCATTCTAGCATTTTACAATGAGTTTGAGGATTAACTCATGTGTTGTTTTGAGTTGATGTTGAGATGATTATATGGGTGAAATTGATGTTGTTAATATGATTTTGTTGGAGGTTTTCATTCTAGCATTTTGCAATGATTTTGAGGATTAACTCATGTATTGTTTTGAGTTGATGTTTAGATGATTATATGGGTGGAATTGATGTTGTTAATATCATTTTGATGGAGGTTTTCATATGAGCATTGTGCATACCTCAATGTGATGTAAATTTGATTGTGGGAATTCATATGTTGATTATGCATAGATTAATATATGTGGATGATTCTTTGTTATTCACATGTTGATTGTGCTTCCCTTACTCTTTGCTTTTTTAGATAATGGAGCATGTCGATTGGTCTAGGTATGAGAAGGTATCCGAACTATCTCAAGGTGTCGGACGGATACAACATAAATGTGAGGACTTAGTTAAAAAGAGAGACGTAAAATCTAGGAGTAGTTGGACTAACGTATATAAATTTTACAAGATAGTGGTTCATAACAACCCTCGTGCAATTCTACTTCTTCAAATGTGTGGTTTTGAGTCCGTATTCCAATTTAATGCTAAGTATGCGGATAAGGGATTAACTGAAGCTTTATGTGAGAGGTGGTGGAAGAAGACTAAAACTTTTCACTTCTCTGAGTTTGAGATAGGTTTGACCCCTCTAGATTTATTCCGGTTGACTGGTATTCCAATCGGAGGAGGTAAGCCAATCCCAGAATTACCTAAGGAAACAATGACGCCGCAAGAACTTGAAGCTATGGATGATAAGTATTTCCGGGGTGTGTTATATGTTATGGGACATAGAAAATCTCTGGGTCTGAAACTGGAGATTATGATTCCAAGGCATCTACGATACGAAATTCTAACTTGGCTAATTACATTTTGAGTAGGGAGGAGCAGCTTAATACCGACATTGCCGATGAATTGACTAGAATCTTCTTGCTTTGGTGTATTGGTGCTTTTTTGTTTCCAGACTGTAGTCTTAAAGTAGATAAACAATGGTGTGTAGTGTTGGATAATTTGGGTGATGTTGGGTCTTATGATTGGGGTTCTCCCACTTTGGGTGTTTTGTATAAACATCTGGATGACTGGAGTTCGTGCAAACAGAAGGAGATGGGTGGCATGTCGATGATCTTAGAATTCTGGTATTATTTTTATTTCCGTAATTGTCAACCGATTTTGAAGGAAAACCTAAGAAATGATGAACTTGATCCACACCCTGTTATTCTTCTATTTGGTGGGTCGAACCTTCGGGATAGGGGACAAGTAGATCTTCACAAACACTTTATGTCTGATGCACGCGCTCAGATAGACATGAGTATGGGAGATGCGGTTATTTAGGACCCCTGGTTCCTGGATAGTGTACACCAACACACTTATGCATTCCAAACAACACTTGAGATGTCTAAGAGGAGATATCTTTTCAAGGATGTTAAGGACGGAACAAGAGCTTCTATTTATCTGGCCGAGAGGTGTATGAGGCAAGTGTTAGGTGCGATAGTTATCCCATGCAAACCCCCTCGATTAGAGGACGTATCTGATAGGACAGTGCTTGATATTAGTGACCACTACCTTCCTGTCCCGGGAGAAGTGTATTCCCAGTTTTGGAGAACTCATAGTGTGGGAGCTCTTAGGACAGAAACAACTCACATAGACACACGTGATGATATCGGAGTTGGTCACGGTGGTATACCTCGGAGTTTGATGCCCCAATACCCACCTCCTACCATGTCATCCCAGACATACACATACGACCAAGCCGGACAGTCCATGATGCAACTCCCGAGCATACAATGTGACATGCCTTTCTACAAAGATTCGTCTGAAGATCTAGTTGCAGTCCCCAGGCAACCACCCAACCCATACAGTTTTTATGATATCAACGCCTCAAAGGTTAGTCTTTTTATATCTCATTTTCATCCTTTTATATCTCATTTTCATTTTCATTTGGAGATTATTTATTGTTAAATAAGTATGTTAAAAAAATTATTTTAATTTTTTAGGAAGAGTTACGCCAGTTTGCGGAGGAGGCATACTAGTACATCCAATCTAGCAGACAGGGAATCTACGATGAGTCTCGTCGTCGTGCGCAGTATAACACCCCCACAACACATCGTAGTTCTGAAACTTCTCATGGCCTCTTGTATTCAAGTCGATAAGAACAAACCTTTGCTAGCACTTATAATGCAGGTGTATCTCAGCAGGAAACCCAACACCGCCGTAAGCGTCAGTCCGGAGACCCCAGTACACTGAATGCATATTATGTCCCTGTAGGTGTTGATAATAACGTTCGTGTAGAGCCCGACATGTCAATGACGCATGCCTATCCAATATATAGTGATTTACCAAACTCGGGTGAACTTTTAGGGCTGAGCTTGGGTGGTAGTTGGCAGGGTAGTGTTCATGGTAGTGGTCAGAGAGGTGATAATGGTGCTGATACGGAAGTTGTGCCAGATAGTCGGTTTTTCACTTAGTCTGGTACAACTGCTTATAATGTTGTTGAGTAGCGAGGGTGTAGTACATGTTTGTTATTTTGTTCTTGTATGATATATTTAGTTTCTCCTAATATATGCTGGACATCGTATTATCCATATTCTATGTTCTTGATATTTCATGTTTATGTGCCTTATATATTATTTTTCAATGACATTTATGAAACAATATACCATTTTAAATCCATGGCGTGACTGATAAAAAAAATTTATAGCTGTAAAATGGAGTCAGTTGTCGTTATATATATGCGACGACGGAGACATGCAACATACCCTAAACGGTACCACAATGATAGTCATGGAGATTATACAATCATGTATCAGGAAATTTTGCAGGAGGCACATGATTTGCACCAACCCGAACCAGTACATGTTTTGAGCAGGAGGACCATTAACAGATGTCGTGTGGATGCGGATGCCAAGATGATGCAGGACTACTTCAACCCGGGTTGCAGATACGGACCTGCGCATTTTAAGGGACGTCACGGTTTTCCCCGAGAACTTTTTCTTAAAATATTGACTGAAATTTGCGCCCAATATCGTGATTTTTTACAGCGAAGAGATGCTTGTAACATTTCGGTCACTCTCCTCATATGAAAGTGCTCGCCGTCATGAAACACCTAGCAAACGGGGTAGCTGCAGATATCCTTAACGATTACACTCAGATGGTCGCGGAAAAAATATACATGTACATTAAAAATTTTATGGATGCACTACTTAGGGTTTTTAACGACCGCTACATGAGGCAACCAACAACCGAAGATACTAAGAGTCTATTGGCTCATAATGAAGCTCGTGGTTTTCTTGGAATGCTTGGAAGCCTCGATTGCACCCATTGGGAGTGGAGGTTATGTCCTACTGAAGAAGCCGTTCCACACGAGGGACACATTAAGAAACCAAATCTTGTTTTACAGGCAGTGGCATCATACGATAGATGGTTCTGGCACTGTTATTTTGGCGAGGCCGGGGCTAACAACGACTTGAATGTGTTGGCGCAGTCGGGATTATTTGATAGAGAGATGGCCGCGTTATCCCCTGCTTGAAATTTTCGCATCGACGGTCACGAGTACAAGCATGGTTACTATTTGGTCGACGGAATCTACAATGAAATTTCGGGGGATGTCCATGGCTATAAGAAACGCGAGACTATGCCGGCGATCCATAAGAAATTTAATGAATACCACTCCGCAAAGAGGAAGGACGTGGAGCGTGCTTTTGGTGGTATAAATACCAAATGGGGTATAATTAGGAATCCTTGTCGTTACTGGTCTCCTCCTGACGTACAAACAATTATGAGAGTGTGTTTAATAATGCATAACATGTGTGTGGAGTGTGAGTATCGTGATACGGAATGGGCGAGCTACGATGGACGAGAAGAAACACCTCCAGTACAAGGTAACGTGAGAGAAAGCCATGCCTAGTGGAGATTCTTACAAGCAGATTTAACCAAGCACATTTGGCAGTGTCACGTGCTGGGATTGCGAGACGGTAAAGTCGCCCCCGCTGAGGTGCAGGATGCCCTCCCCACTTATGATGAGGGTACTACCGATGTGGATGAAAACGCAGATGTTTACCCAACTAATAATGATAACTTTTATGAGAACGGAGCGTAGAATGCACTTATTTTACTATCCTAAGACTTTTTCCGCACTTGTTTCATTTCCTAAGACTTTTTATGCACTTGTTTCTTAAGACTTGTTTTGTATTCTTTTTTTTTTTAATTATTTCCTATGACATTTTAAGATTTTAATTTTAGAATGAAATTTCAATTCAAATACCGAGCAAAAATCATTTTGGATTACATTAGTGCATTTATTATAAATGTTGGTTAGACGTTCACATGTCTATGGTTTTACTAAAGACAACCCTTTATCATTCAGCATATTCAATTGTGATGATAGAGCCTATGTATCCCTAGTAATCAACATACACGGCCACAATAAACGACCTAAACTTTTTGGAAAGAGTATTTTCACTATTTACAAATGACTTGTGTTTGTCTCACAAGTTATATAAACTTTTTGTAAACGTCCTTTGATGTTCATAAGCATCCCTTTTGCATCTGACTAACACTATAAAAACGTCGGTAAAGTTACCCTTCAATATCACACCCACAAAGTACCTTACATCTCCTAGAAAAAAATCTAGTCTAAAACACAATCCTCTGCAATGAGTTATGATCTCCAGTCAAAACAAATTGTTTCCAAAGTTTAAGGTCTTCCAGATAAACCAGTCCCCTAATATAACGTGTGAGACAAAATATTAAATTATTTAAATTATTTATGCAATGCGCTTCAGCGGTGAAGAAGATTTAGGAGTTGTGAGAGCATGGATTGCGGTAACAAATCAAGGTCCACCGGGGGGTTGAAGATGATCCAAAAGTTTTCTGGAACCGTGTTTTTCAAAAATTTGAAGATCTTACCGGAAACGACAACGCCAGAACTAAAGCCTCGGTAAAAAAAAAGATTTGATCTGATTACCACGGATGTTGATGCTTTTGTTGCATGTCTGCTTCATGTAAACATAAGCCATCCTACGCTATCATACTAAGCTCAGGTTAGTAAACATATCCTTCCATAAATACCGAGTGTTAGCACTCTAATTAAAAATACGAAAGCCGAATAACTTAATTTTTTTTATTAACTTTTACAGAAAACAAGAGTCAGGATAGATTTTAGTGGGGATTCAAAGAGGCCTTTTATGTATGATGATTTGTACAAGCTCCTAAAGGACGTTGTGCCGGCATACAATGTCGAATGAGTAAATACTTGTAATGGAATCCTAATAAAAAACATCGTGTTATTTCTAATGCAACAAAGTTTAAAGTGGTTTCATTCAAATTGAAATTTTAACATTCACTTCAGGGGTACAACAAATTAAGAAACCGCAACATTGGAAATTAATTCAAGACGGTAAATTAAATAATACAACGAGGTAAAATAAAACCAAATTACATAATGCCACACGAATAATTAAATACTTATATTCCTAAGAAGAGTTAAATGCAACTAACTATTCTACATTAGGTATAACGGCGACTTGACCCCCGACGAATCATAATCTCATTTTTCAGTCCGACGAAATACTGCCTTTGAATCTCGTTGGATATTTACCCTAGATCAATTTTTATTATCTCCATGTCAGTCTCACGTTGTCTATTCATTGCTAACAACTCGCTGCTAGCCGCTAAATTTCTAATAGATGGACCATCGTCGTCTGTTCGAAGAAAAATCATCATTTCTTGAGCTTCTTGTTGCTCTCATTCAAACTCTTTTTCATCCCTTTGTTTAAAATATTCTAATGTTTGGTTCACTCCTTCAGTTGTTCTTCTCTCTTCCAGTATACTTCGTTTTTCCTTATCCCTACTAGGGCCACGTCTGGGACCCTGATTCGGAAAAAATGCATTTCTTCGACCTTGGTCAGAGAATCGATCGTTTGGTTGTTTTGGTGGAGGAGAAAAAAGCAAATGGACTCGGTAGCTTTCTTTTGAAAGTGAAGGTGATATTTTATAAATTTTTTTGTAATCCATTTAGTTTTTCAGTCGAATTTTGAACTGGTAATTAAAGTCAATACACATTGTTTGTTAATCTAATGTATCACAGGATCCCAGCGGAAAAATGCCTGCTAATTGTCATACAGCTGTGGTAAACCATAAAGAGTATGGAAAGCAAATCAGAGTTGGAGCAGTAATAGTATTGAAGAAAGTGGTTATCTTTTCTTTCAGTAAACGCAAACACTTTTTCATAAACATCACATTAAATAACATAGAGAAGGTTTGTTTCACCTCTTGCATTGCATGTATCTCTATTAATTGAATTGTGTTATTACTATAATTGATCATTCTTTTAAAATTCACAGGTGATTCTGGCGGACTGAGTTGTTGCTATCGGTGGCCATAGACAACATTAGTAATCCAATAACAAATAAATAGGTTTTGTGGGTGTACCTCTATGTAAGCCCTCACGAGACTGAACTCGTCTGTTAGGGTCACCTAAGAGTTTAAAAGCTTGTTGCACATGCTAAGTGTAACCGTGATTCTTACGAAAGTGAATTAGGTTTTTGAATTTATCATGTACCTTTCCTTTCCTTGTTTTTTTTTTCAACGACTATCAGAATCCGAAAAATATTATAATCAATTGGTGGTGTGTCCAACTCAACCAGTTGGTTATTTCGTAAAGTGGCTGATATGTATTATTTTTTTCATTTATGGGTGATGTGGACTTGTGATAATTATTATCATTTCTTTTTTTTTAGACTTTATAAAAGGTGCACGTTTGTGGACTATCATGGGTTGATAAAAAAAAATTGAATATATATGGATGAATGATCAGGAACATCCTTATGACATATGGGGGGCCGCATCATTAAGCGTCCCCTACTGGTAATTAGGCGTCCCCTACGCTTCTGGCATGTTCCTCATTTTTGCCGACATGCTTTGTTTCCTAAAGTACATCTTTGTGCGTCCCCTACGTGACCACTTAGGCGTCCCCTACGCTACTGACATGTTACTCGTTACTGCATACATGCATTGTCGCTTCGCAATGTACATCACTGGGAATCCCCTTTGTCCTTCCTTGAACGGATCTTTCTGCTTTTTGGGACCGTCAAGTTAGGAGAAATTCACGGACCTATGTAATCTAAAAGTCTTTGTTGTGTACCTAGTTACCGAAAAAAACAAATGATATATAAACCCAATCGAGCTATGCAAATCTTTAATCCAAAACTCTTTTAGTTTTCCAGTTTATTCCTACCATAATAAACACCGGTGATGCCTCAATTTTCAATGGAGGAAGATAACGCCCTAGTAATAAGTGTTTGTAGGGTATATGATTTGTATCCAATTTCAGAAAATCATCAAATGGGAAGACATTTTTGGTCTCAGATTGTTGCCGATTTTAGTATTCAAATAGGGAGCGGTAGCAAGAGGTATTGTAGTCGTTTTAGGCAGTAACTTGTTCTTGCAAATGGTAATCGTGCAACGGCGATGGAAACGTACGAAGCGTAACAACCACATCCTTTTAGACAGTTCGTTGCGAACGGATCATTTGGTACTCGCATATAATAGCGAACTAGGTTGTTGTTTGATTTTGTTATTTTTTAACTTTTTCCAGTGTGTTATTATAATCAAAGGTTTTGTGGGTGTACCTCTATGTAAGCCCTCACGAGATTTAACTCGTCCGTTAGGGTCACCTGAGGGTTTAAAGGCTTGATACACCCGCTAAGTGTAACCGTGATTTCTACGAAAGTGAGTTAGGTTTTTGAATTAATATGTATGATGTACTAAGATGTTTATAATAAAACTCGTCGTTAAAATAGTTCTTTATTACATCATAGAAATTTAAGTTAAACACATTACATCGGAATCATACTAGCACACTAAACATACCACCACACTTAACAACATAAACCACTCTTCACCAAACTAAAACACACGATAAAACTTAAAACCACAAGTTACATCACCAAACTCAACCACAATGATCCGTACCGTAACGGAACCTATTCGGTCCATTCCACCGACTTACATGCTGGACATTTCCAGAAATGTTTCCCAAATGTGCTATCATCTTTTGAGTGGTGGAGTTTCATAAAGAACCTGCAGTCAGGGGTCGAGTAAGAAGCAATCTTTTGGTTTTCGATCTTAATTTTTCCCTTTTTCTTCAAGTTTTTGCAAATTTCATCGATCTGTTAATCTTCCTTGTCCCTCATTACATCTGCCAATAGTTGGGGTTCTTCACAACAGTTTTCATACATACACCTCAAATACCGTATCTTCTCCCTAGGCGACTACATTACCATCTTAATGCCAGTACAATTTTTCTGGGGACACTTTGAGTACATCCACGGGCACTGAAGTAAGCTATGGTTATCATTGAAACACAATGGACAAATTTCTATGCTTTCTACACAAACTATTTGTTTTCCTTTACGATTAGAACTCATTTTTTAATTATTATTTCTGACTTGGGTTTTTTTTTAAAGAAATCTTAGCTAATATGTGGATATTTTCTTGTAACCTTACTGACGTTTTTATAGTGGGGGTTAGCAACGAAAGGGACGTTTTTGAACAGGGATGGCCTTTGATAAAAAGTTTTTGACGTTTTGGCCTAGTAGGGGTCATTTGTAAATAGCGATAATACTCTCTCAAAAAAGTTATGGTCATTTATTGTTACCCTTTTTGTTCATTATTAGTTGTAAATATGGTACATCGGAACCAGTGCGGACTCTCGAGTATTGAGTTTTGACTGTTGCTGGATGTGTCGAATTTAGCTTATAAATAGCCTCCATTGGAACCATTGTAAACAATTGCCAATACAAATTATAAATTTTCGTTTGGATATAACATTTATACTTTGGTTATTATTTTTTGTAGGTTTACCCTACTTGTATCTACCAAGAAATGGCAACCAAGTACACGTCACAAGAGGATGAAGCTCTAACACGGGCTTACTGCAACGTTTCTAATGATCTCGACGTATTAACAGATGAGAAATCTTAGGATTTTTGGATGTGTGTTTCGTAGGAGTTTACCGATATAATTGGCAATCACAACCTTTGTACTTGGAAATCTTTACAATCACGTTTCTTCACCATAAAGAAGGAGGTGAATTTTTTTGTTGCAATCCAGATACCAATATATCGCAATGTTCCCGAAGGGTGGTCCGAACAAATGATTGTAGGTTCCCCGATGTGAATGCATACATGCGTTTGAATTTCTTGGTTTCCTTCACACATTAATCCTAACTATATGTTTGCGTACTGCAGGATACAAATGCACGACAGTTGTACCTCCAAAGAAAGGGAAAGAGATTCATGTATCACAATTGCTACCTCAGCATGAGGCATCACTTTTCCTATATGGACCCCCAATTGTTACCCGTCGTGCATCCTGACATCATAATACAATCTGGTTTTGTGGGTATACCTCTATGTAAGCCCTCACGAGACTAAACTCGTCCAGTAGGGTCACTTAAGGGTTGAAAGGCTTGTTACACGAGCTAAGTGTAATCGCGGGTCAGGCGACAATGACATCCGTTTAGATTTTATCGTGTACCTCATCCAATTTTATTTTTTTTCAATGGCTAAAATACTTATAATAAATTGGTGGTGTGTCCAACCCAACTTGTTGGTTATTTTATTAGGTGGTAGATATGCATTTTTTTTTTCATTTATGGGTGATGGGGACTTGTGATAATTATTATCACTTATTTTCTTTTTAGACTTTATAAAGGGAGTACGTTTGTGGACTACCATGGGTTGAAAATAATTGAATACAGGCGTCCCCTACATGACCACGTAGACGTCCCCTACGTGATCCAACTTTTCTCCAAAGGCAAATTATTGAGAACTCTATAAATAGAGTTTCATTCATCTAAAATAAAACGCACTAAAAAACCTTATGTTTTATCTCCTCCTAAAATATAATCTTTATTTTATCAATTCGGTAACAGTTTAAAAAGAATGGCTATATTTTCTCGCAATGAGGATGTGGCTCTTATTGGTGCATGGTGTTCTGTTAGGTTAGATCCACTAGTTGGCAACGATCAAGAAAGCGTTATCTTCTGGGACCGGGTTAGAGTAGAATACAGAACCACATGGCAAGGTGAGACATTAAGGAACAACTATGCATTGCTGCAGAGGGTTAGGAGGTTGGTTAGAGAAGTTTGAAGATATGTACGTTTTGTTAGGCGTTATTTTATGAACTTACCCAATGGATGGGACAATGAACGCGCGGTGAGTAAAATTTAAAATCATTAAAGAAAAAAATATGTTAATGAAAACCTGGTATTAACACATGTTATAAATTTAAATCCAGTACGAGCAAGGTAGAAGGAATTATGAAGAAAGATGGACCATTTCCCCAAATATGGAGACATGATGCGGTATATGATGTGCTGAAATTACACTTTCCATTGGTGTATGATCCTGATATCTTTGTACAACCAGCTAATATTCTTCCTCCTCAAGATGGAGGCGAAATATAAAAACATCACCACCTCCATCTACAGGTTTTGTGGGTAAACCTCTCTGCATACCCTCACGAGACTAAACTCGTCCAGTAGGGTCGCCTAGTGGTTGAAAGGCTTGTTACACGGGATAAGTGTAATCGCGGATCAGACGACAATGACATAGATTTATAATGTTTCCGTATTTTCACCATTTTTTTCGGGTTTTGTTCTTAATCTATGAATGTGTGTGGTAATAGTGAGAAAGTAATTTTCTTGGTTAATAAATGTTGACGTGTCATGTGAAAAGGACATATTTTCCTTATATTTTTCCATGCATTATTAACAATGATTTTTTTTGTTTTTTTCTTTTTGGTTTGTCCAAAGATAGTTATTTGAGTATTGTACCCACGTATCTTGTTACGAATCTTCAAACTTTTGGAGATTTTCTTTTTCTTTGTTTGATGTCCCTACCCACGTGATTCACTCAACCACTTTATGGTGTGTTGGTTAATTGACGGTGTAACGGCAAGTTCGAAAATATCAACTGGGTTGGTTTTCTTTAAAAAGTAAGGTTTGTCTGGAAAACAGTAATCATCCTTTGAGAAACATTTTGGGTGTTTTTGAGCAGTGATTGTCTTTTGGATTAAGTAAGGGTTTCTTTGCCACCTGTTCGAAGATAAAAAGGATTGTAAACAAACACATAATGGACCCTCTATAAGTAGTTTGGGTTTTAAGCCTAACTGAAACACCCTCAACTACTCTTAGTTTCGTTATCTCCTTTTTTATTCTATCATACCCAATTTTTCTACTTTTACTTACCACAATATGGCTGCATATTCAACCGAAGAGGATGTCGCGTTAATTCGTGCTTATTGTGTTGCTACTAGTGATCCTATTATTGGCAGAGACATGGAGGCGAGGGTTTATTGGGCCCGAATACTAGGGGAATTTAGAGCAGCAATTGACGACGACATTGCAAGAAACACCAAGTCAATACAGAACCGAATCTCAAACTTGAAAAAATATGTTAAGAGATACGTCGGTCATGTGAGAGCTCGTTGCTGGGGAATGGCTTCTGGGGGTCATAACGTTGCAACGGCTGTAAGTTTATTAAAAAATTATTATTTACGTTCTTTTTGGAGACATTATCACTAAACTAACACGATAAATGAATTTCACCCAGTATCGTCAATGACAAATTGCATATGAATATGAAGGAATAAGATGGACACATTGAGCGGTTAAAAACGCAATTTGGTGGGGACTATGAACCTGAGTTCTTTCCTCCTCCGTTTCAGGGCAATCCAGAAGATGGATCTGAAACTTAAGACAGCAACACCGTCTCAACAGGTTTTGTGGGTAAACCTCTCTGTAAACCCTCACAAGACTAAACTCGTCCAATAGGGTCGCCTAGTGGTTGGAACGCTTGTTACACGGGCTAAGTATAATCGCATGTCAGACGACAATGACGTCTATTTATAATATTTCTGTATTTTTGGTTTTTGTTGGTCCTCTAGCATGTATTCGTATCATTGATCACTTGGATTAATGCTAGTGATAAAGTGTGGTCCACCTATTATAAATAATAATTTAATTTCATATGGAAAAATAGTTCCTATTGCGAAAAACAGGTCGATGACACTCATCTAGTGGGGAGACATGTAGCACCTTTTCTACAACACTAACATTGAATGAGATTGCACGCCCGTGATGAGTGTCTCGTAGGGACAACACATCTCTTAATTTTCCCTATAAATAAATGCACTTGCACCAAGATGGAATACACAATTTTGAACATCTTATTTGATTTTTTCTTCTATTATTTTATACCATTTTTTCTAAATGGATGTTGAATTCACCGTTCAGGAAGATATGACAATAGTTGTTGGATGAGTTAGTGTAATGACAACTCCGTTGTGGAAGGTATAGATAGACACGCCCACCCACCCCCCCTCCCAAAAAATAAAAATAAAATAAAATATGGCATCTGGTCCATAACCATTTTGTTGAAAATTTTTCCAATCCCAATCGTAGATCGAAGCAAGCCATAAGGATCAGGTTTGGGAGCATAAAAAGAGACGTGAAATTGTATGTAAGCCTCCAAGGCAGACTTATTATATACGTTCCACCAACACTCATTACAGGGGATATGGATATTGTAAGTAATTAGAGTTACAAATATTGGTTTTTAACAAACATGTCTTTGTTCCATACTCTATCATTTGATTGTTTGTTCACTTCATGCAGGATTCAATGACCAAAGCATATTTTCTTGAAAAAAACAGCCGCCCCTTCAGATTTTACTAATGCTACATCCTTATGAAGGACGCCTTCGACGAGTACAATTCGAGGAGGATGTATAGGCGCGCACCATAATAGGTCTCGATATGCTACAGTTCAATGAACCTAAAGTAGGATGACCCATTGGGTTTTTATGTTTTATTGTCGGTTTTAGTTTGGTAAACAAATATTTATGATGTTAAGTGTGGTCTTACATATTGTGTTTTTCTCCTTCTTTCAATGAGGCAGTGAACAACTTAATTTTATAATGACGAGTTTTATTATAAGCATCTTAGTATATCGTAGATAATGATTCAAAAACCTAACTCACTTTCGTAGGAATCACGATTACACTTAGCACGTGCAACAAGCCTTTAAACCGTAAGGTGTTTCAAATGGACGAGTGTTGTCTCATGAGGGTTGAGAACAGATTTACCCACAAAATCTTATGCAAAACCTAATAAGTACCTTCCCATTCATCAGAAACTCCATTAAGATCACTTTTGAGTTCTGTTAGAAGGTCCACACGATACTTGGTTTTCATGAATTCAAAAACTTCAACATGAGGAAATTTCACCTCATTATCTCGCGCGGTACCCCTCCTTTGCCAGTAACTCCTGTAAAATTGAAATATAAATTATTAATACATTCTGATTAAGTTTAAATCATTATGTATAAATGGTTAAAATATTTACTAGTGTCGATTGGGTCATCTCCTTGGGATTAGGGTGGTTATTGAATGCTTGTTTCTATTGGAAACGAAAGCTAGAAAGTTCATATTTGATTAATCTGCACATATCCTTTATGTGGTTTAATGTTCTTCCCATTTTTGTTCCATACTCCTCCTTGTAACAATGAAATACGCGAAACCAAAAAAATTCTTGACTTACGCTTCCTCGTCTATAGGCTTCACTGTTAAATTGTTCCACTCATGCTTTCATTATTACAAGATCTTCAGAGGAATCAAATTCAGACATTGTAACTTATGATGTAAGGGGCTAAAGGAAAGGACTAAATTTTAAGTGTGAAATACCTTGGGGTAACCCTGCCGAATCGGTGTGAAAACCTTTTTAAACCCATCCCTTACTGCTCATAAACGTCCTTTACTGTTTTAAACACCCCTTGGATGATGGGGATAGACCTATCACCGACACCCCCTACCATCTTGCATTATTACATCGGATCAAAAATTTTGAAACATGTGTCTAGAACACTGTCATACTATTCGGTTAACACGCATTATTTTAGAGTATGTCGAAGGGAAGACTCATCCCTTGATATCCTATAAAAGGAGGCCTTTGTATAGATAACTACACACCACAAGTCTTAACATCTTGTTTAATCTCTACATCTAATCTTTTATTTCTATTATGCAATATGGATTATACATCATCCCCTGAGGAGCAAAACGCATTTATAGCGTCATGGATCGCAGTAAGGTTAGTTCCAGTTGTAGAAGGAGTTAAAACATATGAAGATAAGTTTTGGCCACTGGTACATAACAATTTTGTTGCAAACTTTTTGAATCCCAAGCAAAGAACAAGAGATGATGTAAGACATCATGTTACAAAAATACTGAGGCATGTTAGGATGTATGCTATCATCCAAGCCAACCTGCTTAGAAACCTCACATATGGTTATAATAAAAATAATATCGTAAGTATATTTTGCTTTCGTTGTGTATTTGCAAAACATTAGTTTTGAGGACGTAATTAATGGTTTTATTGTTGACTGCATGTAGGAATAGATGACGAAAAGATGGTTCCAAAAAGAAAATGATATTACATTTGAGTTTTATGAATGATACCTCTTTTTGAAGGACGCCCGGATGACTTCAACCCGTTGTCGCTAGCAAGGCGCTTGGGGTAATGTAACATCACTGTTCTTCATGGTTTTGTGTGTATACTTCTTGTAAACCCTCCCGAGAGACCACTCGGCCGCTAGGGACACCTACCGGTTTAAAGGATTGTTGGGCGTTTATTATTGATCTTTTATATCGTTTCGTCGTTCGTGTACTAATTTTAAATTAATGAAGTAAATTATATTATGTTTCAAAGCCCTTTAATTCTTACTAGACATTGTATCCAAAAAATATCTTTGGGGATAAACAAATCAGTCATCATTTAAAATTTTCCTATTATTTTATCCTGAATTACTTATTCCGACAAGGTAAACTGTGAATGAAAAATCAACGAAGTGATTTAAAGTGTCTGACATATCGGGTTTTTTATTGGGCCTCTCAACCCACTTGAAAAACAAGATAAGCCTTACACATCATCGCTACATGAAAGGACTATTACAGAAGGTCCTCTATCAAATCACTTGTTCGTTAACCAAGATTATAGTGCAAAACATAAGAAATTCAGATCCATCCAGTTACATCTTCTTCGGGAATATTGGTTCTTCTGGTCGCTTCTATCCGGCAAGCAGAACACACTTATAATGGCTCGGTATACCGTCGAAGAGGATGTTACAATCACCAATGCGTGGGCAAGTGTAGTTACCCTTCCCGAGGTTGACCATCACATGGTTCCGGCAAATACGGTTTGGGACCTCATATTCGAAAATTACAAACAACAATTCACAAATATTCATCAAAGAACAACGACAGCTATAAAGGGTAGGCTCGGAGTAATAAAAAAGGCGGAGAGGGTTTACATGCGTTACCAGAAAGAAATTTATATTACCCAGAACCGATCTCCTCTATGGACAGTTGATAGGCTTGTAAGTAGGTTATCTTTTTACTCCGACCACTTGGTTTTATTCTTGAACAAAAACACTAACTGATTTATTATTATTTTTTTGTAGGAGTGACATGCAAATTGGAAATACGCTCGGGATACAGGAAAAGATTTCATGTTTTATCAATGCTACTTAATCATGAAGGCTAACGTCCCGCAACTAAACACGATACAACCACCACCAAGTCCTCCTCAAGATGTAGAGGAAGATTAAAAAAACCGCATCGACGACATGATATTAATGGTTTTGTGGGCATACCTATATGTAAACCCGCACGAGACAAAACTCGTCTGTTGTGACCACATAACGGTTTAAATGCTTGACGCACATACTAGGCGTTGCCTTGCTTTCGGGGAAGTTTGTCTAAGTTTATGATTAAATAATCGTTTAGAGATTTGTAATCATTCCATCCGTGTATCCCTAAGGTTAATATCAATTTATTCATAATGTTTTATGTTTAACCAACGCTCACTGTGAGAAAGTATACGCAAATAACTTGTTGTATAACATAAGAATGTAAACTGGGTGTAGTAAAAAAAAAGGTCAAACCAATATAAAACGGGCATGCAGGTTGCAACGGCGTACTTGGAATACGCGGTTTTAATCACCGTGGCACGCAGTTCCTAATGGCGTGCAGAAGAATATTCCATAGAATATTCGATGGTGCGCCTTTAGGAACGGCGTATGATGCTTTTTGTGTACGCAGTTTCAAAGGGCGTGCCTGGGTTACTTCCATCTTGGATCCAAGCAAAACGAAGCACTCACTGGGAATCAGGGTAACAGTAGCTAAAAGAATGACACTTCAATAGTGCATATCTTGGATCCCATTAGACCCAGCCTTAGGGCTTAAAAAGTCTTGGTCTTTTGGGGGATTTTTAGGGTCACCAAATAGTAATTTGGACACCCCCATCAAATATTTATATAATGACTAATATGAACCCATATGATTTTAGATAATAAACTTGATTAACATTATTAATCATGAATAGCAGATCAATTAAGACTAATTCATCTCTTTAAGTTAGGTAATGTAGATGAAATCAAAACAAAAAAAAGATCAGAGGGAAGCGAAGAAGAAGAGGAAAAAAAAATCTTGGGTTTTTTTTTGGAAATGAGTGATTTAAGCAAGACTTTTGATGTAGGTGACCCTTCATCAACAACGATCAGTTCTTTGCTGATTTTTCATAAAATCATGAAATTTTTTCTTAAACTCAAAATAACCCTTATGAATCTTACTATGATTTCAAAGGACCAACCCAAGAAGAAGAAGAAATCGAAGAAACAATTGCTCAAGATTACCAGGTATACCTCTATTCTAACTCCTATTTCAATTTTTAAGCTCAGAGTTGCAAGGAGTTTCGATTTTTTCCTTCCGAAAGCCCTAGGTTTCCAGACGCCAGGTCCAATCACGGCTGGAAACTCGTGAACTACTAGTCGTAATTCTATTTTACGGCTCATTATTGGTGAACTCCCAGCAGTTATCAAACTATCACGGATGGATCGATGAGTTTTCCTGGCCGTAACTAAAAAATTATGGCCAGGTTTTTTCTACGTGTATGGGGAGCATTTAATACTGTCGGCAGCGGTTAGGTTTACTGTCGGAAAATATTAAATGTTATTTAATACTGACGGCGTCGGCTTACCCAACCGTAACCTTATTTACGGCTCGTTTTTTAGGTCGTAAGCTGACTCTTCCAGTTACAGGGCAATTTACGTCCTGGAATTCCTGTACGTAACCAGTTTACGGTTGGGAATAATACTTTCGACCCAGCCGTATACTAATTGACAGCTGGAATATCACTTGTCGACCCAGCCGTATACTAATTGACGGCTGGAATATCACTTGTCGACCCAGTCGTTTCTGTGTGTTTAAGTTTCTTTTGTGAATAATGATGTGACATATTTCATTTTATTAAAGATTGTACCGTACATTCCGGTGGAAGACCAAGAGGTGGTTATGGAACACCAAGAGGAGGTTATGGAAGATCAACCCCAACCTGTGCAAGTTTTCGAGGACACAAGTGCTCACTATGCAAACAACTATGAGTGGAAAGATAAGGAAGATGCAAAGAAGTGGGCTCGATCAAAAGGATTGAAAAAGATGTGCATCATAGTCCAGAATAAACAAGTTACAACCACCACCTTTCAAATGGTTTTCAAGTGTACTGGAAAGTATGAGAGCCATTGGAAAAAGGGTAGTGAGTATAAACCAAAAAAATAAGGAAGAAGGGACGTTATAATACGAAGAAATGTGGATGCCCTTTTAATCTTCAATTTAAATATAACAATGATAAGAAAGTGTGGTTTATGGTGAAAGTCATCCCGGGTTATCATAATCATCATATTCCGGCGAGTTTGATCAACCATCCTTATACGGCAAGGCTCAACCCATTAGAAAGGGAGTTAGTACACGTGTTGAGTAAAAGACTCACAAGACCTATTGATATTCTTAGTGGCGTGAAGGTGTTAAACCCCCAAAACTCATCCTCATTGGCAACTTTTTATAGCGAAAGAGAAAAATTTAGAAAATAGTCATGGGAAGAGAGAGAGTGTTTATGCAACAATTATTGTTTTTGTTTGAGGAGGCAAAGTACTCTACCGCCTATGAAACGAATGAAGAAAAGGAAGTGAAATATCTTTTCATCGCCAATCCGGAATGTGCACAATTGGCAAGATGCTTTCATCAAATTCTCTTTATGGATTGCACGTATAAAACTAACAAGTACAACATGCCGATATTGAACTTTGTTGGGCAAACATCTACCAAGTCAACATTTGCCGTTGTGTTTTGTTTCTTGAAAGACGAGACGAAAGAAAGTTATATGTGGGCATTGCAAAAGGTGAAGTTATTGTATCAAGAAGGTTATACTCCACAGGTGTTGATTACGGATAAGGAGCAAGCATTGATGTGGGCCATACCACGTGTTTTCCCCTACGTATGTCATCATCTTTGCACGTTTCATATATGGAACAATGTGCAAACTAATTGCAAGAGGGTTATATGGCCAGCAAACAAGAGCGAGATGGAGAGGATTAAAAATATACCGTTGGAGAAACAACAAGAAGAGAAAGAAAAGTTTGAGATCATGACAAAATAGTCGAGGTGCTTTGGGCGGATTTTCAAGTTGATTGGGAACAACTAATATGGTCGCTCACGGAACCAATATATTTCCTAAGGGAGCGTTTTATAATTGAAAAATGGTCAACCTACACGGATGTTATAACATATTTGAAGAACGAGTTATTAGATCCCCACAAAGAAAAGTTTGTTAGTGCATGGGTAAACCGTTGTAGACATTATGACAATCAAGCCACAAGCATTGTGGAGTCGGATCACTATCAGTTCAAGAGTAAGTTAAATGGTTGTGATGGTGGATTCATTGTTGTTATTGAATCTATGGTCGAGTATTTCAAGCGTGATCTCGATAGAATCAAAGGGGATTTTGAAAAGAGCCGATCTAGAACGGTTACCGACTACCGGGATAGCCCTTGGCTCCGGGGAATAAGTTTATATGTTTCTCAATGGGTAATCCTAAAAATTCTAACGGAAGTGGAGGCTTGGGAAGAACACAATTTTCCACCAGGAATGAGATGTAATTGTCTCATTAAGTCGGCTTTGGTGCTCCCATGTATGCATGCGGTAGAAAATTATCCCACAAGGATGATTTTGATCGAAGATATAGATCCATTTTGGAAAAAAACTAACATTTAAAGATCCATTACCAATTCAAGGTATTGGGGACGTGTTTTGCGACACGGAGGTAGACAAGGAAATTTTTGAGAAGTATGCTTCTTTACTACCGGCCCAAAGATAACTTTGGTTGTATGAATTGCAGAAATTCAACCGTCCATTCACTAGAGAAGATATTTTAGAACCTAACAACGGACAAGGCAAGGGTAGGTCTTCTACCAAAACAACAAAGAAACAGGAAAGGGCAGAAGCTAAGAGAAAGGTTCAAGAAGGTCAACAATTGACTCCTTCAATGTGAAGAGATCTTTCGGGTTTTGAGAAGTTGAACACTTGTACAAACTTAAACAAAAGGAAATGGAAAAAGGCGGACCAAGCCAAGCTAGTGAAATGAAGGTAAAAAGCCGCAAGAAGAATGTGGTTGTTGCGTCCCAAGAAAGTTCAAAAACAAAAGTTGATAGTGGAGTAAAAATTAAAGACCCGGGTGTTCCATCCCAATAATGCTCAACAACAAAAAAAGCTAGTAGTGTCCAAAGAAAAGTTAGTGGTGCGGTTGGTATTAAGAAATTAACGAGAAGCCAAGATAATGATGTCAAAGGAAAAGCACCGATGGTCGAAACATCACAAATCACCCCACAAAGAGTTGTTAGTAACCTTGATGGTGAGAAAGAGACGTTTTTTTTTGATATAGGTCCGATGAAATCACCCCCTATAGATGAGGAAGGTAATTATATCCGACCTACTTACACGATATACAAAAATTACATGCACTTTTTACCATATTTTATTCGTGAGTACGTCAAGTCCACCGACGATGTTGAGGGCGATGGAAATTGTGGTTACCATGTGTTCATAGATCAACTTGGAACTTTTGAGGCAAAAGAATGGGGGTGACGACCAAATTACTTATGTAAGGCATAAGTGTTTGCTTGAACTAGTTGGTTTCCCCGGTTTCTACAAGCCAATGATGAGATTCGAAAGAAATAACACGGAGGCGATGTTAAACGAGGAGTTCAACGCATTTGAATGGCGTTTAATGGGCAACACTACATTGACAAGTGAATATTGGATGAGAATGCCAATATGTGGCTATCTACTCGCCAACTCATTCCATTGCGTTATTCATTCCATCTCCTAGCACATAGTGTTACATACTCACCAACTAGACGTATTTTTACCGAAAAATAATCTCCAAAGATAGTCATCATGGGGTTCGTGAACATGAACCATTATATAGGCCTCCAATTGAAAGATGGATGCCCATTACCTCAATTAAGGAAGGGAGACGGTGGTGACGGAGAAATACCATTAGGTTGGTGTCATAGGTTCGAGGAAAGATTTCAAACATGGGATGCATTACAGATTTCGAGGGATGGCCCTTGTCTACTAATGGATTCCGATGAGGATGACTATGAGTAAATGTGGTGTGAAGGTTAGTGATAATATGATAACAATGTTTTTTGTATGGTGGTGATTAAAATGATAATATGATAACAATGTGGTGTGAACCTATGTATTTTGAACCACTCATTATATATGAAGAATCTAGTTTTACTCTTATTATGTGTTTGCAATGATAATATGATAAAAATGTGGTTATTTAGAGGTATTTACGGCCAGGTCATAGGCTGACACGACCTAGCCATAATGACCCAAGTAAGTTATTCGCAGAATTACGGCTGAGAAACCTAACCGAAAAGCCAGTAACGGCTAGGAATCCTACCAGTATTTCTGGGTACTGTCAGATTTACGGTTGGTAATCCTGGCCATAACTCTTCCTGGAATATCAATTTCAGATTTTACTCCATTACGGCTGAGACACCAAACCGTAAAACCAATTTCGGATAGGATTCCTGCCCGTAATTCTGGGTATTGTCAGTTTTACGGCTGGTAATCCTATCCGTTAATCCAACTTACGGCTGGTAATCCTGGCCGTAAATTGCCATGGATTGTTAGTATCATATTATACTTAAATAAGAATCTGATAAATTAAGAATCAAAACACTAATATCCATTCATTCGAGGTTAAGTCTGCATAATGAAAAGTAAGTCTGAAAAGTAAATAACCCAAATCCATAACCTAAAACATGCTAAAAGTCTGCATAAACATAAGATGCAATGAGTTAAACAAGTACATAACCTACAATCATCCATTACGACCAACGATCGAAGGAACATCCTCAGAAGATGATGAAGAACTGTCGGGAGTTTGGGAAAGACTAATCCAATCATCTTCGTCGTTAGTATAAAGATCATCCTTCGCTGGATTATGTGACTCCTAAGCCTGAGAAGCGGTGTTCTTTGTTCGTCGCAATCCAAATACAAAACCTCCTCAATGTTACAGATCAATGCCCTGGCAATCCACTTAGCTCTCTTGACCTATTTTCACATCATTCAATTAATAGTGGTATATAATTTGAGAAACGTATACAAAAAAAAGATCATATACTTAGCCTACGTACCATCATCGTAGAAATATGACACATTGGTAGTTCCTGGGGTTCTTTCTCCCTTTCAGGGTTCCTAAAAATGATGAAAAACATATCAAAAGATAGGATCAATTCACACGGAGTGATACAATTACGGTTAGGAAATAACAGATAACCCATCCGTTCTATAAAATATCGTCTGGGAAAAGTGAGACCTCCTAACCGTAAACATAGTCTGGGATAAGAAATATGCGGACAACCTAACCGTAAACACAGTATCGGCTGGAAAATACAAATAACGGTTAGGAAAATTTATTTACGGTTAGGAAACTCCCAGCCGAAACACTCATCACTCAATTTTACTCTTCAAACACATGACGACTTACGGCTGGGAAAGTCCCATCCGTAAAGGTATTTCATGATTGGGATCTCAACTTTTCCTAACCGCGTGAGACATTAACGGCTGGGAGTTCTTGATGTCCCAACCGTTAGGTATATATTATGCCCAGAACGATATGATATCTCAGCATACGCTCCAGAAAACCATTTTTGAAAACCCTAAAACCATCAATAGAACCTATTTTTCAATCTAATGGTAAAATAACTGATGGGTTTTTCGATTCTTACCTAATAGGAGTCATTTGTGGAGGATTCGCAGGTGTTTGAACAGATTGGTTCACCACAGGAGGATTTGCAGGTGTTTGAAGAGATCGGTTCACCACATCTCCATGAAAAGGAACATCAATAACTTGCCCTGCTTCAGAACTAGGGTTCAATCGGCCGGATCCTGTCACTCTTGATCTTGCTGCCATCTTGAGAATCAATGGAGAAGAGAGAGAGATATTATTAGGTTTTTGAGAGTTTTTTTTGAGAAGAAGAAGAAGAAAGAAAATGAATGGGTTTTGATGTTTGGTTTTGATCTAAGATTAAGATTAGGATTAGGTTTTTATTTTAAATTATTTATTTACAAAGGGTAAATTTGACTTTTCAATCACTTGAATATCCTCTTATCTATTATTTACCTACCCAAAGCAATGAAGCCCCCAAAACGGTCAATGGGTTAAGCCCCAATAATAGGATTCTTTTCATTCGCCAGGAGGAGACGGGGTAATTGTAAGACCTGATACGGCACAATTAAAAGCATCTCCAATGCAGGGGTAAAGGTCCTATCTTTAAGGTTGTCTCATTTTTTTTTCTTATCCAGATATGACATAATTAGAGTGTCTCCGATGTTAGGGGTTAAGGTAATCTTACTTGGAGGTTTTATTAACACCTTCTTTGTGGGGTCATTGCTAAATGACAAAATAAAAATAAAGATAAGATTTTTGACCTAAAGTTCATCTATAATTCTTAAGGTCTTATCTAACATCTTTTTGTTGATGGTGGATTTTCGACAAAGGCTAAAATCATAAAATCATAATTTTTCATATTTCTGACACGGCTTCAGACACGTATGTGAAGTTCATATTTTAGGATTCAGACGTGAAAACACATTTCATAATCTCTGACTGAGTGTACAATCTCTCAGAGCATGCATGAATATGTGATCCTTAAAGCCTCTCAACCGAGCTTTCAATACTTCGCATATTTCATCAACACTTCTTTATATAATTGATAATGATTGGACGGTTCCTAGACATATTGCATGCTAGTATAGAGCGTTAACGTCTTCAGGATGTCTCAGTGTTCCCTGACTATACATAATTAATATTCAGAAGGAGTTTCTACCATCTCATACCTCAATTCTCGAATAAACATAACGCTCCTAGACATATTGCATGCTAGTATAGAGTCTTTCATAAATTATTTATAGCGCAATATTCGTCAATTGAATTTCTAGCAAATAATATATTTTATCTTATTACTCTGTTCCATGGCTTTTCTCAGCTAAATTACATGGATAGTAATAGATATCCACTTTTCGGGCATTTGGGCCAGCACCGAGTAAGCCCCCATAAAATGGCGTGAATGTAATTAACAATAATGCACGAACGAGCACCTAAATATGCATGATGAACACCCAAATATGCATAAACGGGCAACCAAATATGGACGAACGAGAAAATACGAGGAACCTAGGAATAATAATAAACAGGGAAGAGGTATCACAAGACCAGGCCGCCGGCCGTGACCGGCCCCACACCTCCCTATTTCCTTATTCTATTATTTCCCTCATCTCTTAAAACTATCTCGTTTGAGCAGAACTCCTAGTTTCCATATTTTTCCAAATATTGCTCAACTTTCCAAAAAAACTAATTCCACAACTATTAGGTTTTGTTTTATTAATAATACTGAAATAACATTATTTCAATATTTTACAATATTGGATGCATGCACAAGAAAGTATGGAGACCTATGCAAAATATGAGAAGAAAATAATAGTAAAAAAGAACTAAAGAGGCGCACGCATGGGACCGGGCCGTGGCAGGTCCCACGCCTCTCCATCTTTTCTTTTTTACCTTATTTTATTATTTTTCCTCATCTCTTGAAAACTCCCTGGTTTCAGCAAACTTCCTCGCTTGAGAAAAACTCTTAGTTTTCCATATCTCTTCACACAAGGTGAAAAATAATAATAAAAAGCAGGACTGGGCCTACCGGCCAAGCCACATCCGTGGTCGTTCCCACGCTTCTCCAGTTTCTTATTTTATTATCATTACTTCTCTCATCTCATGGAAAAACTCCCTTGTTTGAGCAAACCTTTGGTTTTCATGTTTTGCTCAAACATCCAAAAAAGCCAAAAAGTCAAATGGTCCACAACCATGTCCGGGCTTCTCATGAAAAATATTATTATTTTAATATTCTAAAAATATTGGTCGTAAGAGAAAAGACCTACTTGCTCATTCATGCATAATGAGAGTTTCAGTCAAGATCAAACTCTTCTGAAAATCCAGAATATTGCTCGAACGAGCAACAAAATACCTAAAATTCTCAGGAATGCACGTGCGAGAGTCATGGTGGCCCGTGCACTACCATGACCGAACATGGGCGGTCCCTTGGTCATCATGGCCGCCTGGTCCCACGTTTTTCCATTATTATTTCAATAATAAGAATTCATATCTTTCATGATCCTCCAATGAATCCTTGTTCATGCAAATTCCTCCGCACGAGCGACTATCCATCATCAATGGCCGGCTCTCTTGCCCATTGATTGGTCAACATTCTTAACCCATATTGGACCAATCTCCATCATTCAGGATTCTCCGAAATTAGGGTTTCGAATTTACGGTAATTCGATAATTTTTATATTGATCCAGCAATTAATATTTAGTCCTGCTACTAGCATTTTTGCTCGACTGAGCAACATGGTTCGAATGAACGACTATTCAGTATTTACGTGATTCCTACTATGTCATTCGAACATTCATGACATATTAAATCATAAATAAGCATTTTGCATAATTTAACAACATATATGATTTCTTGTTGAATATTCGACATATTATAATAGGTCCACGATCGAGCAATCTCATCGTACGTGCGTCAATCCAAATTATCAGAACATCATTATTACCTCAACTGGTAAAATGATATATCTCAATTCATAAAGACTCAACGTCTGAGCATCACTACTGTTCCAACATACACCTTATTGTTAATTCATGAGTCTTAGAGTATATCACATTGATTCATTATGCTCAACTCATCAAGGCTAAGACTCATAATCTAGCCAAGTCAACAATTGTAAATACACGTCTGCCTTGCAGACTCCATATTCATGAGACATCAATCATGTCACATGGGGGGATATTCACTAGGGTTTTGGTCTGGTGGCCTACGGCACGTGTGTACACCCACGATGAGAAATGTGAGTAAGTCGTGCAAGCAGTTGAAGGAGTTATCAAAATAGTTGATGGATAATCAACCAATTCTCCCATGCACGTGGAACTGGTTTGACCACGATTTTCCTCTTTCACACTCTCACTCCATAAACTGTCACACTTACTGGGGATCAATGTGTCTACTATTTTTGCAATATAAATAAGTTTCTGGATCCACGACTGAGGACGAACAATTTCGATCAACAAGAAATTATCACTCAATCGATCGAAACTTATCTCATCTGAACTCGACAGTTCACAAACTTGCAGAAATATCCAACACATCCACAATCCCCGATCATCATTGATCTCGCACACACTTCTCAGCTTCCCTCCTACAGATTGACCCTCATCCCTCTTTGTGACCGAATTGACTATGGAACGACCATTTTCTTGGTTTAGGCCGGAGTCCTATAGATTTATCTTTCGAACTAAAAGCACTCTCGTGCAGTGCATCCGTTTGAAAAAGGTTTAAGCAATTTGCTCGTTCGAGGGAACGACCGCTTGTCTCTCCATTTTTCCTTAAAAACAAGCAAACCGTTTTCACCCATCAACACTTTTATTTAAATTTAGAGATAAAAAGATGACGTGGGCTTAACACCCATGATCATGAAGAAAGTCTAATATAGACTTTTTCCTTTATCCCCACTTAGGCATGTCATCTTTCTTTATGCCATTCACCTTGCATTGGAGATAAAACTTTGGTAGAAAATGTCTTAAATCCTAAGTGTCATGTTATTTTAAGACCTTTACCCCTTGCATTGGAAATGTCCTAAATAATGGAAAGGGGCTCGGTTCTAGCATTGGTGTAGGCATCAGGTTGGATTTTTTTTGTAAAAAAAAATAACAACAAAAGAACCAAAACATATATTACACAGAACGTGTTGTATGTAAGGAATTAACAAGACAGGTGGATGCCACATAAGTTACTTCACAAGAAGCTTTAACCAATGCATCAGCAACTTTATTACAACTTCTATATATACTCAAACACACAAGATCAATAAAGGTTAATATTACATATATTTACACAGTTACTAAGAAGAGAAGCACTTTGCCAAAGAGGATGAGGGGAATGTTGCTGCAGACAAAAACTTTTTGTTAGAGTATCAGTTTAAAAAATAACTTGTTACCATCCATTAATAGTTTCCATTTCCATAGTTTCAATCATATCCCAAGCCTCAACTTGATGTACATTAATAACTCTTTTTACTACTCTTTCTCACACGACATAGTTTCCCACATGATTTGTGATTATAGTTCCAACACCAGCTACTAAATAATGAGGACTAAAGGATGCATCAAAATTCATTTTCAAAAATTTCAGAGGTGAAGGTTTCTAAGTAAGGTATAGAATGATACTAGCTCTAATTGAATGAGTGTCAACTACATATGCATCACCTAAATGATGATAAGAAACATTAAAACCTACTTGATATATGACAGTCTTAGGATTTGGAGTGATACTACTAATCGACATTTATGTTTCCAAATACTACGCAAAATGCAAATATAAGATGAATATAATGAGAGGAAATGTAAATATTGATAGGGAATCATAATCTATCAAGTCTGAACTCAAAATCAAACAAAATATTGTTGAAAAATATAAGTAAAATTTTGAGAAAAGAAAATTCTTCAGATATTGAGTGAAAGGACAATGAAGCGACATATAATCCCAATCCTCAACCTGGCTAAAATTTCAAAGAACACGTTTATGATTAAAAGGATCTAACTCTGACTACTAAGACATCATGCAGATTTTTCCACAAAAATATTTGATACTTATAAGGCATTTTTGATCTCCAAAACTTTAACCAACAATGTCGAGGCATTTTTGATACTTATAAGACATTTTATAAGTTAAAGAAATAGTAAGGATACTAGCACATTATACCAAATCAACGATTGCGAGTCATTTATACCCGTAATTAGGAATTTAAAAGACATATACACTACACCAAAATCCATGATTTGCAACGTTTATTTTTGTAGCTAATAATTTAAGCAATGCTTATGTACGTTGCCCACACAGCGACACAAATATTTTTCAACGGGTATAATCGTTGCTTAAATTAATTAAATCAGCGATTTATCCCATACGGTGTAGTGATATAAGTGTCTCAAATCGTGCGTCCGGAATCCTTTGAGACACTAAAAGCGACGCTTTTAAATGTCTCCTAATAAAATTAAGCGATGCATTTTAAGCGTCTCTGAAATAAATTAGTGACACTTTTTTAGTGCACTATTATTTTTTTCAGTCTAATTAAAGCGACGTACATATTAACTAAGAGACTTCTTTTATATGTCGCTTATTTTTATACACAACACATAAGCATACGTCTCAATTATCTTGCTACTTATATTTTTTTTTTGGGTACGCTTATATCTATCTCAAAATTAAATTAGCTTTAAAAAAATAAAAACTAATTTTTTAATTGGGAATCCCCAAAATTAAAAAATTTCGCACCTAAATAAAGGCACCTAGCCTGCCATTCAATATTTGAACACCACACTGTATTAAGTCGCTACAGACACTAGCCCACTACAAGTTAACTTCGTACTATAATGTAGTTGATCCCTAACCAAGTCTCACACAGATTAAGGTACAATCACGTTCCTTACGCCTCTGAATCCCAACATGACTCTATGCACTTGATTCCCTTAGTTGATCTCACCCACAACTAAGAGTTGCTACGATCCAAAGTCGAAGACTTGATAAATAAGTCTGTTTCCCATAGAAAAGCATATTCTGATAGATAAATTTGTCTCCCACAGAAATACCTCAGAAGTTTTTGTTCCGTCTTTTGATAAATCAAGGTGAACAAGAACCAATTGATAATCCGGTCTTATATTCCCGAAGAACAGTCTAGAAATATCAATCACCTCACAATAACTTAACTATATGGTAGTAGAAAAAGTTATTGTGGAATCATAAAGAATGAGACGAGTATCTTTGTGATTACTTTTTATATCTTACCTATCGGACATAATCTCAAGCCAATCTTAGAGAAGATAGTACTCAATACGATAGAACAAGTAAGATCAGAACACACAACTACAAAGAAAATAGTTGGGTCTGGCTTCAGAATCCCAATGAAGTCTTTAAGTTGTTAAGCTATAATGGTTTTAAGAAAAACCTAGGTTAAAGGAGAATCGACTGTAGTCGCAACTAATATCACACATGAGGTGTGGGGATTAGGTTTCCAGTTGCTAGAGTTCTCCCTTATATAGTCTTCAAATCAATGTTTGATAGCTTTGAAACAAAGCAATCAATATTCACCGTTAGATGAAAACTTGATTTAAGATTCAAGCTAAGTTTGCTTAAAACCAAAGCAATATCTCTCCACCGTTATATGGTCTTATCTTGTTACACACAAATGAAATATGCCTTCCTTTATATATGGGTAACCGTACCTAAACGTGTATATTGAGTTGGCTCAATAAAAGTTAACCGAAGTTAGCCATATGAACACTTTTGTATTAACCACATTCATCTAACACTTGTAGATCAAATGACAATCAAATGAATCTATTTGTGTTACTCATAGAGTCGTTCAATTTTTTATATTCTCATAGAAGTATATAAGACACAATTGAAACAAAATCGGATTTGATTCAAGAAAATCAATTCATGAACATTTAGCACGGTTTACAAAGATTGCATTCCTTAATACATGAATGCATTTGTTCATGAGTATGAATTCATATTTAACCGATTTTAGAACTTAAACCAACTTAGCTTGCTAACGGGTACGCAAACTAAAGTTCCGGACATTGGTCTTGTCCGAAAGTTTTGCAAACGAGTATGCATACTGTCATACCGGACCGCAACTCAGGTGAAGTTGTTTGCAAATGGGTATGCAAACTTGGTTCCCGGACTTTGACAGTAAAAACCGTTCTGGTATGCATACTTGGTTCCCGGACCTGAATCACACTACAACAGTTTGCATACTGGTATCCATACTGTGCTATATCCAAACAATGGTTAATTGTTCTAAACTCCAATTTCAATCATTGAAACATCCTTATAAGACGACAATAGCTGTCTCACAAAAACTATTAGCTTATAAGTAATTTTCAAGTGATTGAATGATCAATACGAAACATTCTGAGTCTACACCAAATGACTGTCTCACACAAATCGTGTAAGATGTTTCAAGGAAATTTTCACATTATCATCTTTTGACTCATTTTTTAGTTTCCAACAAATAAATCGTTTCCAACTAAAATCGTCAAGAATAATGATGAACGTAGTTAAAGCAAAAAGCTTTCCAACACACATTTTGAGAAAGATATAAGCGAGTTAAAATCATCTCGAAATATCAAATATGTATAATGTAAAGTATATATAGTTATATGACTTAGTCTCAATAGGAGATAAAATAAAATAGACTTCTGAGTGATATATAAGTTTTAGTCTCCACATACCTTTTGTTGATGAAGTTCCTCCAAGATCTCCAGTAGATCTTCGTCTTCAATCGATGAACGCCGTGAAGTCTAAAGCCCAACTACATATTCTATCCTAATCCGAGACATAGCTATAAGTAGACTAGAAATCAAGACTTATAGTTTTGATCACCTAAACTTGACAAACAATCTTGAGATAGAAACGCTTGCGAGTTTGACCGAGCAGTGCTCTAACAAATCTAAGTATATATGTCCGCTTAATTGTAATCGATTACAATACTTCTTTCTTGTAGAATTCGCATCTTGAAAGATATATAACAAGTTTAATCACTTGGCAGAATTCCGACTAGATTATTTGGATACAACTAAATTGATCTTGGATATTGATTTTTTAGATCGTCCAAGTAATCTGCTTAACAATCAGATTCACAAACCATGTATCCATATACATACTAATTGAGTAGTGGTTGGACATATAAACTCTATATACACATTGTCAAGGATCATTAAGTTGGTCCACTTGCAGTTGCATTAAGTTTTGTCTATCCAGGTTGTCGAGCAAAAAGTTTGGTGTATTTGGTGTCCCGTGCGTTTTCAGAACCTGTGATTGATCACAAATCCATCTTTGTGTAAACACCGGTTAAATATTATCTTCAAAAACATACTTTTCTAATCAAACAATAAAGTAGCGTTCAATACGAGGTTCAATAACACCAGCCCGTCTAAGGGTTCTGATATCGATTGTTAGGTAAATTGGCACCCCGAGCGCAGCGGAACACAAGAACACAAATAGAAAATTGGTGATTTGAACCAAATAGGGATAAATAATAATAAACGCAGAAGATAGATAAGGAGATTACAAAAAAAATAATCATGGACTATGAGCCCTTAAAAAACCAAGCAAAAAACATTTGGACATGGAAGCCCTTAGAAGCAAGCATTTAAATCTAAAATAACTAATGCCAGCACCCTCAATGTTAGTTAAGAACTCCGGTATTCCTTGAAAAGAAACAATTATCCCTTTTTCCAGATTTGCAGCATGTCTCGACATAGCATTTGCGGAAAATATTAATTTTCTGGAAGACATGTTTAAACGTAATCCTAGCATACATCGTCTTCAATCTTTTCCATCTTCCCTTAACACTCCACGACAGTTTACACCTCGTAAAAGCACTAACATCACTGTTAGAGTCCGAAGCGACTACGATGTTGTCCAACAATCATAGAACCGCTCATTCTGAAGCTCACTCCAATCTGGTGACTATAACTTCAATTTCGACCTCATATATTGTTGTTGCAACCAATCCTACTGCTAAAGCATCCAAGAAAAGGCGTTGAGCATCACATAGAATGCAACCAGCACGAGCAAGGCATGTATTTGGTTTTGCAGCCTCATTGCAGCTTAACATAAGCTTATTATGTTCTCGTAGAATCGATTCACACTCTATCGAACTCCTATTTTGAACCTTACCGTGGTTCACATTAAACAATCTGACAAGATCCAAATCTTCTTCACAATTTTTCATATAACTTTTTATCTTGCGAGAATAACTTGAAATCAAAAGTAAAATCTTGGTTTTAGAGCATGGAAACTGACATTTTCACCTTTAAAGAAAGTTGCATTTCTAGTTTTCCATAGCTCAGTAACTAGTATGGATAGTAATTGCAGGTCCTTACTTATATTTGTTATAGCTTTGTAACAAGCTTTAAATTCAGCAACTGGACGAGTGTGGAAGACATCTGCCAACCAATTCCAGCATTGTTTAGCAACGTGAAGGTCCCATCATATGTGGTTCAGACTCTCTTCAGCATTCTTACAGATATAACAGCGAGAAGCAAGTTTATAGTATCCACCAATCTATCTTGAGTAACACATCATTGGGGATGCAGAATTCTCTAATTAAGAGCAGCAACAGTTGGATGTACTACTCTCTTCCATAAAAGACCGACATCATTAAAACTTGCAGTTTGATGCTCTTTTATAATTTTAACCGCTGATTTCACTGGAAAATTTCCTAGCTTTCTAAGGCTCCAAATACGCTTATCTTCACCACTTGCTTGCATGATTATATTACCTATATCAACCCCACAAGCTTCCAGAATTCCGAACATAGTGTCGTTGAAATTCCAGCCCCCATTGTAAATGTAACTACTTAACTTGGCCTAATTTCCCTAAGATACATTCTAAGCATCAAATAATGATAATTAGGCTTTTAAAAATAAAGAAAATCAGCATCTCTCACTCATATTTAGGAGCACCTTTATTCATTGATATATTAAAAATAAATTTTTTTGACAAAATTGTTTAGAATATGGAATAGTAAAACAATGGGTGATGCCGTTAAGATGATTCAAATAAATATTTTCTCTCCAGTATGCCTATCTACAATGGGTTGTTTCTCTCTACCGAAGAAAATAACTAATACAATTAGTGCCATCTAAAGGGATTTTTGGTGAAGAAAACAGAATAACTCTAAAGGTTTTTACCCAATTGGTTGGGACTTTCTTTGTGAACCCGTAGAACTTAGAGGATCAAGCAAATAAAATGAATAAGGCCATGATTGCCAAGCTAGCTTGGAGATTCACAACTCAACAAAATATTCTTATGGATTCTCTATTAAAATATAAATATTTTAGAAATACAACTGCTTTTCATTATAAGAAAGATTACAATGTTTCTTGGATATTGAGATATATTTTGCATGGTGTTTCTTTGATTCATAAGAAATAAAGATTCTACTTTCCTGTGACAATGTTTTGGGTATTTTATTTAAGAATCGAAGATGCAATGCAATAGTTGGTATCTTGGCAAGGAAGCACGAAAAAGAGGAATCCACAAACAACAATGGATAAAAATGCCGGATTACATCACCACTGCTCTTAGTTCAGATTTTCAGTTTTCAAATTCACTTATAATTTCATACTCAGTTTATGGATTAACAATATGTCGGTGGATGCCAATATCTCAAATCATTTCCATGAGGTAAGGGCAGTCAACACTTTGGATAATCCGACGTATCGGTAATCTTTTTCTTAATCTGCTTAATTTGAAGAAAAAAAAACAAAAAAAAAATTCCCTAATAGGATACATCACATGCGGATGGTCACCACCACCACATCACGGATGGCAAGACTGCTAATTGGGGTACCAAATTGTTTGGGGTGTACCAAAATACATAAAGGATAAAATATACTCCTTCCGTCTCAAATTAATTGAGCTATTTGATTTTAAATTTTGTCCCATAAATAATTGAGCTATTCACTAATCAAGGGGATATCTCTAAAAATATCCTTTTAAATTGATTATTATTATTATAATAAATATGTATAATTTGATAGTCATGTTTATATTCGTTATGTAGATGTTTTAAAATATTTTTCAACGTTATAAAATTTATGAAAAACCGTGGTATAGTTTAAGGGATATATCATTTCCAAGTTTTACTAGTTATTATCCCTTAAACTAGTTTTACTAGTAAAACTTAGATTTATCCTTTACATTATACCTCGGTTTTTTGTAACCTTTATAATAAAGCCAAAAACCATCGGTAAAAATTAAAGGCGGTGTGGTGTAACTACAAAAACAAGTTCTCGATTTGAAAAAAAAAAAGGGGAAGCAATGGATGATAGTTTCGGAGTTCGAGTTGATAAGATATTCAGAGGTTTAGATGGTCCTGGTGGCTCAACGTCTACCGATTCAATACGTTCTCTTTGGTCATTAAGTGATGCAGAAGTTGAGAAGAAAGAATGGAGAAAACAACAGCCACCGGAAGAAGAAGAAGAAATCATCCCTTCTTCTTTTGATCAATCATTCATTGCGAAGAATAATAGTAAGAAGAAGATAAAGAATGGATTTGGTGACTTTGATGATGATTTATTCGATTTCGACGATCTCGAAGATGATGGTGAAGAGGAAAAAGACGGTGGTGACAAAGAAAAACCGGGTTCTTCTTCGAGACAGGGTTCTAATGGTGGTGGTGACGACGATGATGAGTGGGAAATTAGAGGTTCCATGGGATTAGATTCTACTCTCGATAATGAGGTAAGAACAAAATTTAACCTAATTTTGACCGCTTTTGACTAATATTGACTTAGGATATCACTATGTGAAATTAGAGCTTCCCATGGGATTAGATTGTGCTCTTGATAATGAGGATGGAAACAAATATCACTCCAATTCTGACCAAATTTTTGACTAACTTCTTAAAGGCTTTCAGTTCCCTAGTTAGGATTATCGTGCTCTTCTGAATAGGTAACCATTAGATTGTACTCTTGAAGAAGAATTACTCTAATGTTGACTACTTTGTACCAATTTTGACAATTTTGGCTTAAGAGTTTTTGTTGTTGTGTTGAATACATGTTGGTTGTGTTTGTGTGTCTTCTGCTGGATCGATAGATAGCATATGTTTGTTGTGTTTAATAGCTTTTGTATGTGGCTTATGCAGGATGAAGAAGATGAATTTGATAAATTTGCTGTCGGAAGGGAAAAGGCTGGGGATAGAACGTATTTGAAGGATGTAACTGATTATGGGGATTATCTGAACTCGTACAATGTGATTCCCAGCTCGTTCAAAGATCACGTTAGGGATCCACGAGCAATTCTTCCCGAGAAAGATAGCATGAAAGAAGATGTTCTGGTAGGTAGTGAAGGTGTTGGAGATGCTGGGGTTATAGTAAATCATGATGTTGGTAACTTAAAGCCTATACTGAAAAGAAAGGAGAAGAAGTCAGGTTCGAAGTCGCAAAAACGTGTTAGATTTGGCCCAGAATGTTTGGACAATTGTAGTGATCAAGAGTTTGAGAACCTGAATTCTGTGAATGGCAGCACTTTTTCGATGGGGACCACTTTAGATGCTGAGAAAGCTTCTTTTTTGCCCAGACGTACTTCAACAGTTCCAGATTATTTGCTCAACCCTGGGAAGTACACACAGTATAGCTTTGATTCCACTGATGATGATAATGAGCAATCTAATAAGCAAGCTTGCATGGATTTCCTTAACACAATAAGGAAGGCGCAAACTACAGAGTCGCAGCAGGAAGACATTTTTGAACTTCCAAAATCAGTAACCTTTACACCCAAGAAAAAGGCTACTGATAATGATGAGGCATCAACGAAGAGGGACACTGAGATGAATCATGACCAGGGAGATAGTTCTAAGGAATCCCATGTGCGTAGGGCAGGCATACCACTTGGTGTTGCTGTACTAGAGATGGTAGAAAGTGAAGCATGTGCAATGGAAGAAGATGAAGAGCAACCAACAATGAAGGACACAAGCAAGAGCTCTAAGAAACCAGGTCGCCAGTATCGGCCAAAAGTTATCTGTCAGGAGTGAGAACTGTGTCTCTTGACGGGTTTTTGACAATTCAGTCAGACTGGTATGCTGGTATTTGCTTCAACTTGTACTCGGATCGTTTAATGAAACTTAAATAATTTATCTGTCTACACTTGGTGGTCATTCTTTTGTAGTTCATTTGCATTTTTTTTTCCGCCAGAGAGTAACATGGTCATAACTCTCACTATGTATGTAACATATATCTGTTCATAGGCTAGTTGTAGGAGGACATAGCTACCATGACAATTTTCATAGCATCTGCCTGCGGCCAACAGTGTGGATCTCGTTTTCTTTGTGTTCTGTCTGAAACCTATGAAGGGCGATAGCTCTATATACTCTGAATGTGGCCTGGCATGGATTCTATCACGACTCATTTTGCTATTTGTGTAAAGGCTTATGAAGTGTGCCGAGAGCTGAAAATGCTTGTGCTGGCATTTTTCGTGCTGGCATTTTTCTGAGTACTAGCACTTGTTTAGTTTTGTACTTGACGAGGGAGGGGATTTGGTGAACATAACTTGGTCCTTCCAGTTATCAGTGATGATTTCTACTAGCTTAAGAGTGCTTGCAAAGTTTGTTTCTTGTACTTCCCTTCAAGGGTGAATTTGGTGCATGTATCACACCTCTCAAGCTAAGGTGCAGAATAAAAGTGGCACCAACGACGCCACGCCTACCATCTTAAAGCTACAACGTGCAGAACACCTCCAAAATTTCAACTTTCCTATGGTAAACTGTGCAACGGCTTACCCTCTATGCTGCTCATACCCAACATCAGCATTACCGATCTCTAGGATGGAGGCCTCCTTTGGTGTGAAAAGGGTTTTGCATGTAATCAAGGGATTCGAAAACAACAAAACCCGTATGCCCGATGGTTACATCATGGGGTTCTGTGTTGTGGCATGCGATGCTGATATTATTGGAACTGACCTTCTTTCTTTGTTTCGCAAAAGTTCCATTCTAATGAAAGATGTGTATATAAGAAAATGAGAAACAAGTGGGGTTAAGTCACAAGATGAGGTCTTGTTTCATTTTAGCAGAAGAATCACCATTAGCTTCTTTACTACAGGTGAAGCGCTGGAGTTCTAGCTTACAGACTGTTACAATCGCCTGCTTGCCGCTGTTTATGTTATGGTGTTCTAATATAGAGAATTTCATACATACTCCAACCTATGGGTTCTCTCCAGTTGGAAAACTTTCATATTTCCATTAAGCATTAAGTTTTCTTTTAATATATCAGCCTTGTCTCACCAAAAAATAAAAATAAAATGTCTTCCATGGCCCGTGTTGCGGGCTGTCCGACTAGCCCACAACATCTACTTTTTAAATGTTGTCACTATCACTTGCGACCTGTTTACACAGGAAACAACCACCACCTTGGTGCCTCCTTATCAAAACCACACATTTACACAGGAAACAACCACCATCTTGGCGCCTCCTTATCAACACCACACAAAATAAATCTCTCGTGCAGAAGATTACAGGGGCAGTAGTCCAATAAGCTTATAGAGACAACTCAAGCTGGTGATGCATTAGCTTACAGCAAACATAAGATCTCAGGTTTCAATTTTTAGTGACACAGGAGATATTATTTCATGTGGTACTGTATCTTCTGAACCCTGACTACCATAATGTCTGTGCAATGTTTGATAAATAAATTTGTCGGTAAACTTGAAAAATACAGGTAATGTTCGTCTAGCAATCTCCTAGCAGAATATGGAAAATGTTTAGAGCTACTAATGCGGACCTGGTGGTTATGCAGGGTTTCATGTAATAGAATTAAATTTAACCTGACATGTACATAGGAAAATCATCTAGTGCAAAAAAGGGTTAAACTAATTCAAAGACCTGACATAACCTACCTACTGACTTCCAAAAAAACATAACCTACTGAGCTAACAACATCTTTTGTCAACAAAAATTGGAAGTCAGCTGAGTTCCATCAGTGGCACGCAGAAACTGATCTACAAAGAAAAATTGGCCCTACAACCCCTTAGCTCTCCCATCAAAATCAGAAAACACAAAAGGGTCGCTACCCCTTTCTATGTCAAAAAGAAAAGGATTATTATATGAGCATATACAGGTGAAAACTGTCTGAGGAAGTACTGTCAGTATGGAAGAGAGAAATGCTTGGGGTTCTGCTACTAAAAAGTCTAAAATAGACGCTTTCTACATTTATCTGCACCACAGTGGCATGCCATTTCCCTAACATTGCCTTCCGCATCCAATACGCTACCTATTGGGTACCCGTAGTCATACGCAAGCTCCTGTTTGAAACACAACCACTCATCAGTTGCCGGTGGAAGAAATTTCAGAAAGGCACTCAATTAGAACATCATTTATGCATATGATAACCATTAACACATGGACTTCATTGCTAATGTATCCATCTGATAGATTATCAAAAATACTCCCTCTGTCCCACCAAAAATGACCTATTTCACTTTCAAGTTTGTTGAATTCTTAAGGCAAAGAGGAAAGATATATATATATATATATATATATTTAGGTATTTTTTCCAATTATATCCTCATGGATAACAAAAGATAAAATTTTAAAATTTGAAATGATATCTCTTAAACTATATCACGGATATTTGTAAATTTTATTTCGTTGTTGGAAAACATTCTAAAACACCTGCATATCGATTATAAACATGACTATCAAATTATACATATTACTCATACTGAGATTAAATTAGTTTATCCTTAATTTAAATCGTAAAGATTTTAGGATTCATACACAGCTTTGGTAATAATCTATCAAAAGGATAATTTTAGAAATAAGACCTTGTTTATTTTATAAGTCAACTTTGGAGGAACAAAGATTTAAAATGAAAAGGTCATATTTTGGGGGTGGGGGGGGGGGGGGGGGGGGGGGGGGGGGGGGGGCGGCGACGGAAGGAGTACATGACAACAGACGCCTGCACCATAATTTCTAATCTGTATATCTTTCTACAGTTACCAGTGGGACAGAGAACTGCCTATGACCTTGAACTACAATGGTTTTTTGTTTTATTGAAACTGGTTGAGCTAAATAAAGGACGCTAACAACCTAAGTTAATGATCAAGCTACAGTACATATGATGACAATTAGCGAGTTTAGACGAGAACACGTTGCATATGGAAAAATGGTTGAAAATGCACCAACTTTCGCAATAGACTATACTTCTATAAAGTGTTGAAGTAGTTGAACTTATTTTACCTAACTCGCAGCAAAATTGTACACAAACCACTATAAATCAACAGTGGTAATCAATTTCAAAAGATTGAAAATTAGGGTGGGACTGCGTCAATTGCTAACCTGCAATGGAGGTATATTTTCTGCAGCAAATAGCATGACTCGAGCAAGTTTAACATTCTGATGGGAGCTCAACACGCACTGGACAAACAAATTGGGATCACAACTGTGATTGATGAACCTTGCAACATTGCCAACTTGGCCTGCATCTATACAGAACTCGGGCACACTTTCTAACTTCTTGTCATCAACTTCGACATGAGGATGTGTAGCAGCATCTCCTAAGCGCCGCTATCAAAGATAGAAGAGAAAATTCCCGACCAAAAAATATAATGATTAATTGCAGAAGTGAACGGGTTAGGCAGATTTTAATACTTGCCTTCCAAGTAAGCGATGAGAAAAAAAATGAAAGGGTTAAAGAATGTTGCTTCAATTCAATATGATACCTCTCTTCCGTCAAGACCAATCATGGTCTGCAAACAATCAATATCGAAAATATAATTATTCTCCGTAACGTTGTTTATATCCTCAGTCCTCATCAGTATGCCCGTGTATTCACATACAGGGGAACCAGATGGAATAAAATCCCAAGATCTCACGGCCCATCCTTTTTTTGGTGTTCGAAATACCTATAAAGAGACAAAATAAGAGATTAAAAGTTAAAAATAATTCCTCACAACATAAGTGTTATTAATATCAAAATAGTATGGATTCAGATATACAACCAGCATAAGTGTTATTAATATCAAAATAGTATGGATTCAGATATACAACCTCAAATCGGTACTTCAATCCATTTTGGGAAGTTCTATTTACGCAGCCATCGCCACAGCCACACTTCGGTCCACATTCATAGACAACTGACTTGGCTATCACGAGTCTGCATTTTTAAAGGTAAGATTAATCTTGGAAGATAAATTTAGGATGAAAAAAATGATACTCCCACCGTCCCACAAATAGGTGACCTAGTTCAAGTTTGCACAATTCTTAAGGCAAGCTGGAGAAATGAGTACTTTTTAGTAGTTTCTACAATTAGGCCCTAATGAATAACAACTAGTAAAATTGAATTGATTTATCTCTCAAACTATATCATAGATATTCGTAAACTTTATACAATCGAAAAGCATTTTAAAACACCTACACAACGAATATAAACATAGCTATCAAATTATACATATTTCTTATACTAACAATAATTAATTAACAGGGTAGTTTGGAAATATCCATTCTTTAATGATATAGGTCAACTATTAGTGGGACAAAATTTAAATATAAATGGGTCATCTATTAGGGGACGGAAGGAGTCATAAGCACCACAAGGAAAATTCATAAGGGTGAATATGGCATCATACCTGCCACCATCCCTGCGAATGTATGGAAAATCAGCACCATTGAGCTTTGCGCAATCACAAATACTAGGATCTGTACAAGCCCCTTCGCATCCGCACCCAGAGGCTCTTGTAGGAAGATTCACGTTTTCGGCAAGTTCAATAGATTTGCAATATCTAAACCCTGAATTTTAAACAACATCAACAGACGTCCATGCTGATTGTCCATTTATGCAGAAACGAACCTTTAAGATAAACACAGTGAAGAATTAAAATATAACAGAGGTTGAACTTGCCTGTAGGTGGAACAGGAGGATCATCAACTAAATTGGTGGCTGGAATTGGAATAGCTTCCTTTTTACCACTTATGTCATTGCAAACCAACCTTCAACAGCAAGATGTTTAAATCAGGTACCTGTAAACATGCTTCGCAAAAGAAAGGAAAAAGAAAATTGGCCTCCCAGTTTCATACCCACGTAATTCTGAAATACAATTGGGAACATGTCCTCTAGAATAAGTGACCTGTCAACATAAAATAAATTTCAGAAAACTGGGGATGGATTCACAAATTAGTGAGACAAGTTCAAATATGTGGGTAAATGAGTTGTCCTCAACTGACAAACTTTGTAGTGCTCCCTCCGTTTCTGAAAAGAGATACTTTCACTTTTTCAATTTGGCCTAAAAAAGTATCTCTTTTCAGAAACGGAGGGAGTATGTAATAAGGTAAAATTCAAAGAAAATAAGAAAGGTGTTTTACACCAGTGGAGCTAATATGTCTAAGCCCATGAAATAACGAACAGATACAAGAAAAAATCAAAAGCAATATAATTTAGAATCAGAAAGACTTGAAGAAAAAGTTCATCAAACTTATATATACCATTCAAACATCAGACAGACCAAATTGAAAAAGTGAAAGTATCTCTTTTCCAAAAAGAGAGGGAGTATGTAATAAGATAAAATTCAAAGAAAATAAAAAAGGTGTTTTACACCAGTGGAGCTAACATGTCTAAGCCCATGAAATAACGAACAAATACAAGAAAAAAAATCAAAAGCAATATAATTTAGAATCGGAAAGACTTCAAGAAAAAGTTCATCAAACTTATATATACCAATCAAACATCAGACAGGCCAAATTGAAAAAGTGAAAGTATCTCTTTTCCAAAAAGAGAGGTTGTATGTAATAAGGTAAAATTCAAAGAAAATAAAAAAGGTGTTTTACACCAGTGGAGCTAATATGTCTAAGCCCATGAAATAACGAACAAATACAAGAAAAAAAATCAAAAGCAATATAATTTAGAATCAGAAAGACTTGAAGAAAAAGTTCATCAAACTTATATATATCAGTCAAACATCAGACCTGTTTGGTTGTCAATGGAGGCTGCCCCTCAAGCCGTTTCAAGCGAAACTTATAAACAGTGAATCCAGAAATACCTTTCTCAGCCCAGTAATTAACTACCTGCAGATGGAAAAACATTACACGAATCAAGTATTACAATGCTGCGTAGGCAATCCTTGGAAACAGCAATAACAACTGAACTGTAGGGAAGAAGAAGTGAAGCAGCTAGTGAAACCAAGTACATATGTAACTAGACAACCATTGAGACCAAGTACATATGTAACTAGACAACCATTGAGAAGATTTTTTTAACAGAACAGTGGCTAGATAGTTCTTCACAAGGTAGAGAAAACAAAATCAACAACGTAGATAGGTCTCACATGTTACTATTTGTACCGACCTTGTACAAGCCATCATACGTGTAAACCTTTCCGCATAGACTATGTTTTGATTTATGCCCACGGATTACTCTCACAGGGACATGGTTGTCGACATTGTGCTGACAAACAACAAAATATTTTTGATTATGTTACAAACTAAGGATATCTGAACCACATGAGAGAATATTTAAAACATTAGCAAAAAACATTAAGCAAAATAGCAAATGCACCTTGAGCGCCAAGTTCCCACGAAGCAACTTTTGGTTCCCAGATTGTTGCCCACTACCCTTAAGATCATTTCCACCTTGACCAGTATAAACTACATCGTCGGCATTATCCACATCATCTTCATACTGCCCTGATATAACAATCGATACTGCCAGCGGAAAAGTGTAGCCTTTGTACTTTTCCTGGAGACAGAAAAAAGAAAGTTTATGTTAAAAGACATGAGACAAAAGTACAACACAGAAAGATCATAAGCGAGACATGTTGATGTAACCACCATCAACCACTACAATCAGCACAAAGAAAATAATAAGATGGCAAATTTTAACATGCATCACCTTATCTGCGTAGGACGTTGACATGTAGTCAATTCCATTAATCCAGTGACCATGCAGACCAAGTGCAACCATCTCACACCGCGCCAAGAACTGCTGCCCAACTTCAACACCTACACAAAAAGAATAGATCCAATAAACATTCAAAGGCAAAAACCCTTTTGTGATCAAGTAAAGCTTGAATCAGTGCCCATGACAAACACACGAGCCAGAACCAGTTCAACCAACCAACCTGGAAGAGCTCCAAATTGCTTTTCTGGGAACAAAATAGTCTTGGTCTGCATCATCTGTAAAATAAAAATGAAATAGGTTAGAGTGAAACAAATATACTGTTGCATACTCCTACTGGTTTGGAGACTATCCGGCAACTTAATAAACAGGACAAAACACAAACACCTATAATCACACGCTTTCAAATATCAGACACGTGATGCAAACAGGCTGTTGAACATTATAAAGAAGTCCTATAGTAACTTGCCTTTGTTATTGTCTTGAGGTCTGGTCTCATTGCAGTCCCAGACTTCCCTCCCCTTCCGCACCCTTTTCCCTTCTGAAAAAAAAGGTGAAGATGCTCAAGAAATCAGGCAGCAGAAAATACCATCTTTCTGAACTAGCTAAAGCAAAACAACAATTCCACCATGATTAGTAGTATCATTCCAAACAACATCACAATTAAACTTAAACCAGGCAGCTGTGGGAGAATTCAATGTGCTTGATAATTTGGTTTTGGTCAGAATTTTAAATAGAGTGAGTTCTTAGGTTTAAACACCTGACTAATGTACCCAAGTATAATATACCTCAACCTCTTCATCTGTGCAACACTGTTTAAAGTGCAAGCGCACACCAAGTATGGCTTAGACAAAATCAAGTGAAATTAACCGAATGAATTTAACTGTTATATTATAAGCATATCAGTCAAACAAACAATCCATGTTAATAAAGAAAAAATACGAAACTAAGACGATATCATTCAACTTAAAAGAGACTAAAAATGAAGAAACCATATACCTTAACTTCAGACCCTTTCTTTGGAGCATCTTTTGAACCACTTTTACCACTTTTATGTTCTCTACCGCACCGAGTCTCTTCTAACTGTTCACTCGCACAAAATAAAAGTAAACAAAAGTTAGGGTTTACGAAAATAAAAATTACCCAAAAAAAACAAAAAAACAGAAAAAAATCAGAAAAATCAGGATCATATTACCTGAGCAATGCGAAGATAATAAGCATTGAAAAGCCTCAAAGTTTCTTTAACCTTCTCCTTATCATCCTTCCCAGTCAAATCAAGTTTAAACTCCGGACCACCAAAATCATCAGACTGAACCCCTAAATCACACGCAGAAGTAGAAGATGGAGAGATTTCATTTCCGTCATCTTCTTCTCCTCCTCCTTCTTTCCTATACATGTTCAACTTCATTTCCAGTGATTTTCCAGCCATAGTAGTTTTCCTAGCTAACACTTTACTTCTCTTTCGTTTCTTAACCGGTGAAATCTCATTATCAATATCAGAACCATCATAAAAACCCGTTCTCTTTACTTTATGTACAACTCTACTACTTACTCTTCTTACTACTACTGGTGGTCTTGTTTCTATATCTTCAAGATCAACCACATTACCATGGATTCCAAGAGAATTCATACTGAACTGAGAAGAAAATTCCAGAAAAAAAAAACAGAAAATTTGTAGAAATTTCCTCAAAGTGCAAGAGAGAAATGATATTTTGTTGATTCGCTTCAAAACAGACTAATTCTTTCGGAGAATTAACAAGAGGGTTTGAAAATTTGTGAGGAATTTTTGAGAGAGAAAGAGGAGATGTCAGAAAAACGCCATTTTCTGGTTTTCTTTCTCTCTCCGCTATTCCAAATGAATCGGGACTGAAAAGAACAGGGGATCGTAAACTAAGGACTGACATTTATAGAGAGAGACTTTAGAAATGACATGGTTTTTGTACGATTATTACATAGATGCCATTTTATTGTTCTGTACGTTGTTACTGTTACCCTCTTTTAGATGAAATGATTTTATATTTGCTTTTGTTAGTGCACTAGGAGTAGGACTGTATTCCTATTCCTGGTGTCATGGACTCATGATAAGAGCGTGGATCGTGAGATGACTGCTAAAATGGAGCGCTCTCCTATAGAAGTTACCGAATTCCAAGTGGTTACTAAATCTTTATTTTATTAACCTAAACGATCTTCATCACGGGATCCGTTGGATTGGTGACTTCGGTGGTATTGATTTTTACTAGTATCGCTCCCAGTCCTTTCAGGGGTCCTGATTTTTATTAGTATACATCTTTCGCGTGATAAAACAGATAGAGCACCCTCGTCATGACTTTTATTTAGGAAAATATTTACGGTCTCAATAATATTTTTTTCCTTTTTTTTTTGGTATACAATAATATTGTTACCCTTGTCTAATTTAATCTAATTAATAATATTACTACCAACACATCCAAAATCCCAAGTTTAATATTTGGGAGGCGGAGGTGAATAATAGATTGAAGAAATGTTATTATTGTCTTTCTTTAACCTTAGTGGCTGTCATTATCGTCTTGTATTTTCCTATAAACTTCTCCTTGAAACCCTAATAGTTCTCGGACCTTGTTCTATATATCTAGAAACTTATCTTTGAGACCCTAATAGTTGTCATTATCACCTTGTTCAAATCTGGATCGGTTGGACCATATCTGAACAAGAATTTTGTTTTTCTTGAATTTTAATGAATTATTTTAATTGAATAACATATTGTTTTATTATTTTTAGATCGTTTGCCACATTTGTTCATTTTGTTAGTGATCTTATTTTCGCTTGGAAAACAATTATTCTTCATTTTGATGGTGATTCTCTAAATTTTTGTTAGTTGGTTTATGACTTATTACTCTAGATTTAAGAACATTGAAGATTCAACAAGGTATCGTTTTAGGTTCGTCTTCAACAAAAAGGATTTACGGCATCCGGGTTTTTCGTTCATATGTACGAGGGTTAAGCACTCCTTTCACTTTGGACATTTCTTATCTTATATTAAATAAAACAAACATTTTAAATGATCAAAATTGGTTCTGGATGATACCATACCATCTTTTCTTTTTACATCTCACAAAAAAATTGGGTGTTTTGCGGTATTTTTCCCTTTTGCTTCGTAATTTACATGTAATTGGTACCTTTATTTGTATTTGGATTTTAATTTCTTGTATTTTGATGTTCTTTTTCTTGCAAACAATCATGTAGTCACTTTTAAAATTGAATGAAATGTGATCTGGTTGTTCATCAAGAAAAGAAAAAAAAATTAATGAGCGACTATCGGAAAAAAAAAAAAAAAAGGTTGATGAAAGCAACAACAAAAAACGATGGGATGACTTGATTGAGTAGCTAATGACCAATTATTGGTATACAGAGGGACAATGTGGATGCATCGAAATAAGAAAAATTTAAATTATGGATGTCTAATTTCAATTTAATATGATGAATTTGTTGATTAGCTTATTTTTCTATTATCATTTTAAAAAGTTATTATTTCAGTCATTTAGTAGAGCATGATTCGCGTCGTTACTCGAAAACATTTGTGTCTGTTAAAAAAATTGACACCTTAATGATGTGAACTATATCAAGATAATACTATCGGGATAACTTTGTTAAATATTTTTTGTGAATAAGGATTTCATTGAAAATTCTACGACCCCTGGAAAGTCTGAATTACAGAGTTAGTAGAGCATCTAATATAGAGGGATGCTTCCTCTTCATATTAGATTTATCTATTGAAAGTTTTTGATTAATACAATCTAGGGGATTCGAGTCCCGATCTAAGACATAGGTGAAAGTTTTTGCTTGCTTAGCTAATGCATCAGCAATAGCATTTCTGGGTACAAAATGAAAACCTAAGAAACTTGGGCATAAACATGTTATCCTGTCAGCTTCTTCTAAAAGGTTTTTGCTATACGCCAGGATAATTTATAGTTGTGCCCATTAAGATACAAAAAGATATTTCCGCAATCACCTTCTATGCTGAAGTGTTTAATTCCTTTGTTTTGCGCCCAATAAACTGCCTGGAGGATTCGTACGGCTTTCGAATCTTCTTGATTTGCACTTTCTGATGGTTCTGCTCTGCCTCCTCCAAAGTTACATGCATCATCCCTTGGGATTAGAAGAAAACTAGATGGAGCCTGGGATGACTCCAAAGCTGCACCCACATTAATTTTGAAGTTTTGTATTTTTGGTGATGTCCAGTGTGTACTGGTTTTTCATTTTAGGTGTTTTAGGATTTCTAAGTGAAGATTTCCTTGTCCACAAGAGGATGTGTTTTTAAATGTTGTGGACAGTTGTTGATGAGTCTTTGAGGTTTCTTGGAAAGCTCTGTCACAGTCTTCATTCCAAATAAACCACATTTTAGTTAGAAGAATTTCTATTGATATCTCAAATTTTTTGTTTTGAAACCAAGATTTACTTAGGTCAAGGATTCTTAAGTTGTGGTATATCTGCATTCTTATAGGGTGAGGTCATGTTTCCCATACAACTTTAGCATATCTACAATGAAGGAAAAGGTGTTTTGTTGTTTCAAAATCCTTACCACACATTGTGCAAGTGGGATTTTATGTCTTTTACTTTTCCAACTAAATTTGCATTGGTTGAGAGAGCATTTTTAATACATTTCCAAAAAAAGAGTTCGATTCTTGGTGATACCATAAATATTTCCAGAAAGGGTCGGGAAGAGATAAATTAACAATATTGATTCTTGTTTCATTAAGTTTGTCTTACATAGATTTAACCGTGTAGTTTCCTGATTTTGTTAAAGTCCATCTAAGGATGTCCTTTTTAAGAGAGTGAGATTTATCCTGAAAAAGGGGAATGCTGCAAATCTTTGCAGTAATATCAGTTGGGAACATATCATATTAGACTATGATTTAAAGCTCTGAATCTGGGTCAATAAAGTCTGCCACTAGGATTACAGATACTAAGAAAGAATTATGATACATTAAGAGATTTCCATTCAGACCGGTACTCAGTTATTATGATAAGTTGGATACTAAGTTGCAAAAATATTAACAATAATTAATTAAATTCCTATAATTATTAATTAAAAAATGAAGAAGAATAGGGAGGTGATCTAAGTGTAATAGATCCAATATCCAAAGCCTATTTTCCAGTAGCATGTACCAGGTTGGGCGGAGATAATCTCTCATAAAGATCTTATCTCCAAGATATGGTTAAGTTTCTACACTAGCTCACCTGTCGGAGACAGTAGTAAGTTCTTGGTACCTTCCGTGTCGCGGGTGGAACAGGGGATGATCACACTATTTTATTAGGGTTTACGCATTCGCGACCGTTAAAATAGCATGCCCACTTTATCCTGATCCAGAGAAAGAAGGGCTACAGGGAGGAGTCCCCCTTTTCATGATCACGTTGCCTTGCATAGACACAAGAGAGAGTCCCTCCTTTCACATATATGCTAGGATGGTTTCACATGTTCACTGTTGTAAGGGACAATAGTCGATAACTTTTCGACAGCTAATCACAGGGGACCACAGTATTCTTTCTCTCGGATAACCGAGGAGAGAGCTGAAGAGGTAGTCATGCTAGTTGTCGCCGCGTGAAACAGGGGCCAACCAGCATCGTAGACCAAACACCACTCATATGCCAACACGTATTGTCCCTCGAGGAATGACCGTCACAGGAAGAACTACTAACTCATGTCGGTGATTGATAGACACATTTTTGTGTCTAAGTTGTCCTCAATTTTCTGTATTGTTGGTACTCGATTTCGTACTTATTTTGGTGTTTTATGTGATTGTAGGTGTTTTTGGGAAATAAACATTTTTTGGAAATTTTGGCTCGAAAAGTTGTTAAAGGCACCCCTGGAAAAATTACTAAAGGCCCCTCGTTTTGGACAAGGGCACCCCCAGAGCACCCGGTGTTAAAGGCACCTGCAGAACGGATTCAGGGCACTTCATCTTCAACATTCAAATTATGTTTTTGGCGGGAAATTTGGTTCTTCCTCAATAGTTCGATTTTGGAGAAGATTCAAGGAGACTCAATGGTTGAAATTTCATGGGAAGGCCTGTTTAAGCTTAACAGACATGGTATGATCAATGGTTTCGACCATAATTGGCTATAATGGTGGAGTTGAAGAAAAAACAGAATCTCAGGTTTATCTTCAAACGGAAAGCTCTGTTTCGAATTCCGAGGAGTTTGAGTGAGAATCAATCACTGGGTTTGGTTGCTTTTGGCCTGTTTGGACCAAACAGGGATGGTATGGTTGATGGTTTCGGTTAGAGTTGGCTGCATCGTGGGTTTGAAGCAAACAGAGCAACACGTTCGTGGGAGAGTTTTCACGGGACTTTCTATGAATTTCGTGTGCTGCTGGGACCCTAATTCGTGTACTGCACATGTATGGAGAACTCTGAGTTGCAATAGACACGTGAAGGGTGTAGAGAAGGATTTAAAACCATAACTTTGGAAATATTATATTCCCGAGTAATGGCTTTGCTGTGAGAGAATTTGGAGACATTATTACGAGATATTTTGAAACTGTTGTGTATATAAAGCGTATTCTGGCATCTTAGAAGGGTTACAGAGAGTTTGGGGAGATTATAGAGCATCACAAAGTCGAGAAAATCAAGCACCAGAGATACTTTTCTGCTGCTGCTCATCTGAAGAACGCGAAGAATAGACCATCCAAGACAGTCGTTTTTCAACAGTGGAAACGACACACATGCGAGGGTCGAGAACCAGCGACAGTACTGTTCTATCGTTCTTTTCAGTTTGTAACACTTATAACTGTTGCAAATCCGGTTTTTAATAGTTTTTCTCCATTTCATCTTTGTAAACACCCTTTGAGCAATAAAAATGAATTTTGAGTGTGTTTCCAACATGATGATGAGATAATTCTCTCACAACCAAGGCAATGAGGAAGCTATTCACGCATGAATAATGGGTAACTATTTTATTCTCTCTAATTTTTTAATTATAGTTTACTCAATCACTGCTCTTGCAGATTTTTTAAATGTTTACATAATTTTCTTAATTACTTGTGATTCAATTTGATAGATTATACTTTGTCAATTGATAGTCTATGCTTGGGGAATACAATTAATATTTGAGAATATGTTTGATTAATTGTGAATTAATAAATAAGGGACTTAAAAGATAATTAGAGTTTTGGATTATTTGCCATAATTTATTCATGTGTGATAGTGGAATCAGTGTCTTGGTTGTTCCTAATAATCTTGAATTAAGTTTTGTTTGTTTTTAAATTTAATTAAATCTAAAATCTTTTGCTTTCACAAGTCTCAACGAACCTATTACTACAACTCAATCAAAAAAAAATCACATCAATATTTGGCGCCGCCGACGCGGACTTTTCTTTAGTCTAGATTTTTTAGGTTTTTAATTGTTTTTCATTTTTATTTTATTTGTTCTTCTTTACATTTTTGGGTTTTTGTCTTTTCCTTACAGATTTTGGAGTTTGGAGCGAAAGAAAAAATTGCCAAAGTTTTTGGTGAATACTTAAAGATTTGAAGTAAAAGCAAAGCGAGGAGAGCGAAAGAAAAGAAGAAGAAAAATTAATTAAAAAAAAGAGAGAGAGAGAGAGACAAAAAAAATTTAGAATTTTTTTTTTTAGATTATCTTTTTCTTTTGCACTTTATTTTTGGACTTTGGACTGTGGACTTTGGGACTTTATTTTTTTTAAAACCCTACGGAAGGGTAGTTTAAATATAAACGGTTTGTAGAGAGGGACCGCGATTACGATATCGCCTGGGCCCCTCGGGTTCGTACATGACATAGGAGTCGTGGTCCGAGTCGACTTCAGCGGTTCATCCCCCGTCTGGTACGGGAGGTAAGTTTGTCGAAACACTCGCGAATCCCCTGTCAACGATTTACTGTATTCCTTCGTTTGCATATATGCTGAGGATTTGAAAACGGTTGCTTTAAATTCCTAGTAAAGGGCAAGGACTGGCCATACAAGATAAGGGTTCGGATTTCATCACCGTTCCCTTCTTGCCCGCCTTAGGAAAACGAAACCAAACGCGAACCTAAGCCTAAAATTTGACTAGAACGAGACCTATAGGGTAACGAGCTTAATAGGAAAGTCATTCAAAAAATATTGGTTACTCTTTTAAGCATGCTTCAAAGTTCATAATGGTTTTTGCGAGTTAAATACGCCGCCTTGTAACGCCGGTGAGGCCTTGGGTATCAAAGCTCCACTGAGCTTCCCTCGTCTCGATTCAACTTACTTTAACTCGGATT